>NC_091286.1:669378740-670011922 GCF_032444005.1 Ranitomeya imitator | reverse complement strand
CAGCTGCTGGAGTTCATCCTCAGAAGGAACTATTTCCTGTTTGGGGATGATTACTACCTGCAGCTGAGGGGTACCGCCATGGGGTCCAATGTGGCCCCCACTTATGCTAACATCTATATGGTACTCGAGGACCAGTACATGTATGTCTATCGGTTTTGGCCCCGGGTCCGGGCCTTGTGGCGCTACATTGATGATATGTTTGTAGTCTGGGAGGGACACCTTAGTGAACTCTTGGATTTTCACCATGAGTTAAACAACATTTTTCCAGAACTCAGATTCACAATTACACATTCTCAAGAACAGGTTCAATTTTTAGACACATTGGTGTATAAAGTTGGATCCTCCTTGAAAACCGATTTATATGTGAAAAGCACAGATAGGAACAGCGTATTACAATTTAACAGTCATCACCCGAGGAATATGGTTGAGTCGCTACCTTGGAGCCAGATGCTTAGAGTAAGAAAAATTGTTGCTGATGACTCACGCCTCGATTCTAGATTAGACGAGATGTGTCAAATTTTTAAATCGAGGTTACCCTGAAAATGGGGTTAGAAAACATGTAGAGAGGGTTAAAGGGACACCGAGAGCAGCTGTAGGGAAAAAGAAAATCAGGGTTAGAGACAAGCGGATTCCTTTTGTGTCTACCTTTAGCACAGCTAGTGGGCATGTGAAGAATATGATCTTGAAGCATTGGCATATTTTACATCAAGGTCTACCTGACATTGAAGAATTTACCCTGCCACCGATTTTGTCCTACAAAAGAGGGCGTAATTTAAAAGATTAATTGGTCAAACACGAAACCCAATGCAAGTCAATGGGGAAGCATAGTCGGCAGTGAGTGGGGGTCAGGAAAACACCTACAGTGCCCATTTTAATGGCAAAAACATCCATTCTTGTTACTGAAGCTTGTCAATCTTAATTTACCTTATAATTATAGTTAGGCATTGGAAATTCGGGGTCATCTGGCTAAAATTTTGGGGGTAGGGCTGGTTCAAGTATTTAGTGGGCCCAGGAAATGTGGACCACGTCACAGCAGTGGAGCAGGGAGAGGTAAGTATTTCAACTTTGCAAGTGCTGTGATCCTGAGCAAGCAGGGGGGGCCCACTCGTTGGCATTGGCACTGGCACAGGGCCCCTCAAAGTACGGCAGTGTGTTTGCACGGCGGGGGCGCCTCCCACCGGCAGCAACACTTTTGCGTACTATGAGGGGCCCTGTGCCAGTGACGTCGCCAACGAGTATCCCCCCCACCTGATGAAGGAACCTGCACTTTCATCTGCACCTTCCTCTTTGTCCCCGTGTAAGGTGGTATGGTATGCGGGAAAGGGAACCTGACTTTCAGCAGGGTCACATTCTGGCTGTGTAGCGTGCACGGGGAATGTAGCGTTCTGGGTCAATGTACCAGCAGACTCATCTATCACTGGCTGGCCAATGTGCAGGATGAGGAGGAAGCACAGATATAGGTCCAAATAATAAAGTGGGCTAAATGCAGTTCAAAATTGGTAACAGGACTAACCATGCGGCATTGCTTTGTTCAGTGGAGGACAACTGTAATGAGAGGCTGACACAGTGAGTAGGCCGAAATCAGTAAGTAGGCTAAATGCAGTTCAAAATTGATAACAGAAGTAAATAGGCGGCACTGGTTTGTTCAGTGGAGAACAGCAAGGAGCGGCAGACACCGTTAGTAGGGCCAACAAAACAAGTAGGCCAAATGCAGTGTTATATTAAAAACAATTTAACGAGAGCCTGAAGATTGAAGCTAGGGAAAGGCAACCTGGAGAACACCTTGGAGCGGCAGACACCGTTTCTAGACCCAGACCCAACTTGTAGGCCTAATCCAGTGTTATATTAACAACTACTTAACGAGAGCCTGAAGATAGAAGCTATGGAGAGGCAACCTGGAGAACACCTTGGAGCGGAAGACACCGTTTCTAGAACCCAGACCCAACTTGTAGGCCTAATGCAGTGTTATATTAACAACTACTTAACGAGAGCCTGAAGATAGAAGCTAGGGAGAGGCAACCTGGAGAACACCTTGGAGTGGAAGACACCGTTACTAGAACCCAGACCCAACTTGTAGGCCTAATGCAGTGTTATATTAACAACTACTTAACGAGAGCCTGAAGATAGAAGCTAAGGGGAGGCAACCTGGAGAGCACCTTGGAGTGGAAAACACCGTTTCTAGAACCCAGACCCAACTTGTAGGCCTAATGCAGTGTTATATTAACAACTACTTAACGAGAGCATGAAGATAGAAGCTAGGGAGAGGCAACCTGGAGAACACCTTGGAGCAGAAGACACCGTTTCTAGAACCCAGACCCAACTTGTAGGCCTAATGCAGTGTTATATTAACAACTACTTAACGAGAGCCTGAAGATAGAAGCTAGGGAGAGGCAACCTGGAGAACACCTTGGAGCGGAAGACACTGTTTCTAGATCCCAGACCCAACTTGTAGGCCTAATGCAGTGTTATATTAACAACGACTTAACGAGAGCCTCAAGATAGAAGCTAAGAAGAGGCAACCTGGAGAAAACCTTGGAGCGGCAGACACCGTCTCTAGAACCCAGACCCAACTTGTAGGCCTAATGCAGTGTTATATTAACAACTACTTAACGAGAGCCTGAAGATAGAAGCTAGGGAGAGGCAACCTGGAGAACACCTTGGAGCGGAAGTCACAGTTTGTAGACCTCAATGAAACTTGTGGCCCCAATCCAGTTTTAAAATTCCGACAGGCTAAAACCAGACAATTGCAGCTCATTTTTTTTTTAAGAGGAGGACAGCTGTATTAAGTAGCGCAGACAGACACTGCTAGTAGGCCTTAAACCACAAAGTTGGCTCGCTGCAGGTTTAAAAAAGGTTACATGGGTACACGGGCAGCATTGGTGTGGTCACCGGAGGACAATTGGTAGTAGGGACCGCAGACAGACTTAGTAGGTCTAAAATTAAAAACTTAGGCTCAATGCAGTCTGAATTATGTTGCAGGGGTACACAGGCAGCATTGGTGTGGTCACCGGAGGACAATTGGTAGGATGGACCGCAGACAGACTTAGTAGGCCTAAAATAAAAAAATATTCTCAATGCAGCTTCGATTATGTGGTAGGGGTACAAAGGCAGCATTGGTGTGGTCAGCGGAGGACAATTGGAAAGAGGGACCGCAGACAGACTTAGTAGGCCTAAAATAAAAAAATTAGGCTCAATGCAGTTAGAATTATGTTGCAGGGTTACACAGGCAGCATTGGTGTGGTCACTGGAGGACAATTTGAAGGAGGGACCGCAGACAGACTTAGTAGGCCTAAAATAACAAAATAGGCTCAATGCAGCTTTGATTATGTGGTAGGGGTACACAGGCAGCATTGGTGTGGTCAGCGGAGGACAATTAGAAGGATTGTCTGACACAGTTAGTATCCCAAAAAAATAAATAGATGTTAATGTCTCTCCAAAAAAAAAACAGGTGGCATACTTAGGTACAGGGGTGGGCTCCTCTGCTAACTTTCAGACATTGTAATTTGGTGCAAAGTATTTACTGGTGTAAATGTAGGAGAGGGCCCCTGAATATTTTAACTAGCATCATACATGTCAACAAATTGGTATTGTCAGTGCCAGGCATTGAAGGATTTCAGTGCATAGACTAAACAGTGGTGGAGCTGTGAGAGATAATTTTGCAAGTGGTAGAGCACTGTTTGAGCTGGGGGGCACTCTCTCGTGGCCGGCGGTACAGGCCCAGTGCCCCTCATGTTAAAACGGTGTGTCTGACGTTGGGTGAGCGCCACCACCGCCAGAGACATTTCATTGTACTATGAGGGACCCAGTGGCAGTGCCATCAACCAAAAGTGGGTACACCCATCTCTTCAGACAAACGGCACTCTGACGGGTGCTTGCGCCAAGTGGCGAGACCACGGCCCCGTGGGGGGAGTTAGCCCATTTAGGGAGGTGTAAACATGTTGTATGCTGGACAAACAGCATCTGCAAATTAAGAGATTGGAACAGTCAGTAAGACCAGTCCAAAAGCAAGACCTTTTTACAGGAAAGCTAGGTGTCAGCCGAGAAAGGTGGGGCAAAATAATTAGAAATCCATGAGTGGTTCATTTTAATAAAGGTTAGATCATCTACATTTTGGGTAGCCAGAAAAGTTTTTTTTTTTGGTCAGTATTGAACCAGCAGCACTGAATACTCTTTCTGATAGCACACTAGCTGCTGGGCAAGCAAGCTCCTGCAATGCATATTCGGCCAATTCAGGCCAGGCGTCTATTTTGGATGCCCAGTAATCAAATGGGAATGACGGTTGAGGGAGTACATCGATAAGGGAGGAAAAATAGTTAGTAACCATACTGGACAAATGTTGTCTCCTGTCACTTTGAATTGATGCTGCAGTACCTGTCCTGTCTGCGGTCATTGCGAAATCACTCCACAACCTGGTCAGAAAACCCCTCTGTCCAACGCCACTTCTGATCTGTGCACCTCTAACACCTCTGCCCTGTTGCCCCCTGCAGCTCGTGTGAGAACCATCACCGGCGCGGTGTGCTGGGAATGCCTGAATCAAACGGTCTACAAGAGTTGCTTGTTTGGTTGCCAATATTTGTTCAAGGTTCTCATGTGGCATGATATTTTGCAATTTGCCATTATAGCGAGGATCAAGGAGGCAGACCAACCAGTAATCGTTATCGGTCATCATTTTTATAATGCGTGGGTCCCTTTTGAGGATACGCAAGGCATGACCCTCCATGTGGGCCAATGTTCCAGTTGTCAAATCAGTGCTTGTGCTGGGTGAGGAGCAATTTCGGGCAAATCAACGTCACTTGTCTCCCTCAAAAACCCTGAACCCGGCCTTGCAATGCCACCAGTTTCTATTGCCCCCTGAGAAGCTTCCTCATCCAAAAAATTCTCATCCCCATCATCCTCCTCATCCTCCTCTTTGCCCGCCACCTCGTCCTGTATACTTCCCTGACCAGACAATGGCTGACTGTCATCAAGGCTTCCCTCGTCCTCGGCTGCAGACGCCTGCTCCTTTATGTGCGTAAAACTTTGCATCAGCAGACGCATTAGGGGGATGCTCATGCTTATTATGGCGTTGTCTGCACTAACCAGCCATGTGCATTCCTCAAAACACTGAAGGACTTGACACAGGTCTTGTAGCTTCGACCACTGTACACCTGACAACTCCATGTCTGCAATCCAACTGCCTACCCGTGTATGTGTATTTCCCCATAAATACATAACAGTATGCCTCTGTTCGCACAGTCTCTGAAGCATGTGCAGTGTGGAGTTCCACCTTGTTGCAACGTCGATGATTAGGCGATGCTGGGGAAGGTTCAAAGACCGCTGATGGTTCTGCATACGGCTGGAGTGTACGGGCGAACGGCGGATGTGCGAGCAAAGTCTGCGCACTTTAAAGAGCAGTTCGGGTAACCCCATATAACTTTTCAGGAAGCACTGCACCACCAGGTTTAAGGTGTGAGCCAGGCAAGGAATGTGTTTCAGTTGGGAAAGGGCTATGGCAGCCATAAAATTCTTTCTGTTATCACTCACTACCTTGCCTGCCTCAAGATGTACAGTGCCCAGTCTTGACTGAGTTTCTTACTGCAAGAACTCGGACAGAACTTCCACGGTGTGTCTGTTGTCGCCAAAACACTTCATTGCCAATACAGCCTGCTGACGCTTGCCACTAGCAGTTCCATAATGGGACACCTCATGTGCAACAGTGGCAGCTGCGGACGGAGTGGTTGTGCGACTGCGGTCTGTGGACGAGCTCTCGCTTCTGCTGGAGGATGAGGAGGAGGAGGAGGGGGGATGAACACCTACAACCAACTGTTTCATAGACCGTGGGCTAGGCAGAACTGTCTCAATATTGCTGTCCCCTGTGGACCCTGCATCCACCACATTAACCCAGTGTGCCGTGATGGAAACGTAACGCCCCTGGCCATGCCTACTGGTCCATGCATCTGTTGTCAGGTGCACCTTTGTACACACAGATTGCCTGAGTGCATGGACAATGCGGTCTTTTACATGCTGGTGGAGGGCTGTAATGGCTTTTCTCGAAAAGAAGTGTCGACTGGGTAGCTCGTAGCGTGGTACAGCGTAGTCCATCAGGGCTTTGAAAGCTTCGCTTTCAACTAACCGGTAGGGCATCATCTCTAAAGAGATTAGTCTAGCAATGTGGGCGTTCAAACCCTGTGTACGCAGATGCGAGGATGAGTATTTCCTTTTCCTAAAGAGAGTCTCATGTATGGTGAGCTGGACAGGAGAGCTGCATATGGTGGAACTAGTGGGGGTGCCGGTGGACATGACAGACTGAGAGAGGGTTGGTGATGGTATTCTTGCTGTTGCCCTACATACAGTGTTTCCTACCACGAACCTGGTGATTCCCTGACTGCTTTGGCCTTGCGACGAAACCTCCACATTTACTGCAGCTGGTGTTGTAAACGATGGGCTTACAGTGAGGGAAGGGATGTAGCGTTGCTGACTAGCTTCATTGTGAGAGGGTGCTACAACGTTAAGGGACGTTTGGTAGTTAGTCCAGGCTTGCAAGTGCATGGTGGTTAAATGTCTACGCATGCAACTTGAATTTAGATTTTTAACATTCTGACCTCTGCTGAAGGTCCTTGAGCATTTTTTACAGATGACTTTGCACTGATCATTTGGATCTTGTTTAAAAAAATGCCAGACTGCACTCTTCCTACTATCGTATACCTTTTCAGGCATTGCATACTGAGCTACTTTAACCGGATGGCCACGCTGTCCTACAACTGGTTTTGGTTTTGCCACACGTTTTTGGCCAGATACGGGCCTGCCAGATGGAACCTGTTGCGATGTTGATGCCAGTTGCGGCTCCTCCTCCTCCACTTCAGAGCTACTGCCGCTTGCACCCTGTTCCCCCAATGGCTGCCAATCGGGGTCAACAACTGGGTCATTTATGACCTCCTCTTCTATGTCCTGTGCACCTTCCTCTGTGTCACCGTGTAAGCCGGTGCTATAGCGTTCGTGACGGGGCTCCATAGTCTCATCAGGGTCATATTCTGGATCAGTACACTGCAAGGGCATTGTTCTGATCTGAGTCAAAGGAACAGCATAATAATCTGGCTGTCACTGTGCATCTGTGCACTCCATGTGCGATTCATCTTGTAATGGGCATGGCCTGTTAACAATTTCCCTTTCTAACCCAGGAACGGTATGTGTAAAGAGCTCCATGGAGTAAACCGTTGTGTCGCCTGACGCATCATTCTCTGTTGTTCTGGGTGAAGAAGACAAGGAAGCGACTTGTCGCTGACCGGGAACATCCACTGATGACGAGCTGCTTTTACATTTTGCACTTTCCGAAGAGGAGGCGAAAGAGCTAGAGGCAGAGTCAGCAAGGAAAGCCAAAACTTGTTTCTGCTGCTCCGGCTTTAAAAGCGGTTTTCCTACTCCCAGAAAAGGGAGCGTTCGAGGCCTTGTGTAGCCAGACGATGACGCTGGCTCAACAACTCGAGACTTAGGTGCTATATTGCTTTTCCCACGACAACCTGATGCTCCACCACCACTACCATCATTACCAGCTGGCAATGACCGCCCACGGCCACGACCTCTTCCACCAGACTTCCTCATTCTTTGAAAAATGTCACCAAACAAACAGTATTTGGTACTGTAAAACCAGTTAGAAGGTGTACGCAAACTTGTGGTGAATTTAAATCTCCCTTTATAGGCGTGTTAGACTTCAGGGAAAATCAGGCCCACTGTATAACAGTACACAGCTTCAGTGGCAGACAGTGGCTGACAGATATGCCACTAACAGGACTGACACAGATGCACACACTGGCAATAACAATCTCCCCCTTTTTTATATGGGAGACTAGTGAATAAATCAGGCCCACTGTTGAACAGTATATTTTCTGTGGCAGAAAAAGACAGACAGATGCCACAGACAGGACTGGCACAGATGCAGATATGCCAATGTTAATCTCCCCCTTTTTTTATTTTTTTCTGGGAGACTAGTGAATAAATCAGGCCCACTGTTGAACAGTATATTTTCTGTGGCAGAAAATGACAGACAGATGCCACAGACAGGACTGGCACAGATGCAGATTTGCCAATATTAATCTCCCCCTTTTTTTTCTGGCAGACTAGTGAATAAATCTGGCCCACTGTATTACAGTATATTTTCTGTGGCAGAAAATGACAGACAGAGATACCGCAGACAGGACTGGCACAGATGCAGATTTGCCAATTTTAATCTCCCCCTCTTTTTTTATATGGGAGACCAGTGAATAAATCTGGCCCACTGTAATACAAGAAAAGGGGAGGAATGTGGAAACCACAAAAAATACGACCAAAGAGCAAAAATATAAAACTAGTTATCTTTATTAACAATATAAATATGAGACTACAAAACATGACATAGGACGCAGTAAGGAAACAATGTAACACACAGAGGGACCGTAACTGTGCAGGAATATGACCTGCAGGACAAGGACTGGCTCACAAAAATAATCCAAAAGTGGAACAAGAGGAAGTAGCAGGCTACAAAGGAATGTGTGGAGGCTAAACCATAAGTCTCTAGGTAGATCTAGACATCAGGCCATATAGCACATAGTATACAGTCAGAAAGAACACTGGACCATGTTATACAATGTATCAGAAAGTACATATTGTGAGCGTCCAGACCAAAACTACAAGGTGACATAAGTGCCATAGATCACATCGGACAAACAGCTGATATAGGTAAAAGCCTAATTAACTCCCCCATGGTTGCTACCACACTAGTACCGCAATTCCCCCAAAAAATAATGAGCGCACTCGGCCGCTCCCTAATGTGATCCTAATTATGGGCAAACTGCTGATGAAAAGTGAAACCTATGCTTCCTCCTCTATGGCCGCTCCCACACTATACAACAACTCCCCATATGATAGTAGGCGCACATGGCTGCTCCATAGCATTTACCTGATAGTGGGCGGCCAGCAACTCGCTGCCAGATCGGTGTCCTGAACGTCGCCCGATGCGCATTTCGGAGGTAGACTCCTTCGTCAGGGGTATGTCAGGTGGAGCCCAAGCCGGGGTTTATATCGTCCTCCACTGATTTCGTCATCGGCGCGCACCGGAAGTGACGCAGGCGTTGCTGCGGCAACCCACAGCTCCCAGCGGCGGCGGCGGCATGTGAAGGTGCCGCCAGCATCATTGCAACCACCTACACATAGAGACGCCACGGGCTGCCCAGAGCAGTAGCGCCCAGCGCGCCTGCGTGCAGGTGATGCCGAGGAGGAACAAGGAGGGGGGGGGGAAATGAGAAAGTGTGCCCAGGAAAAGAATATGGGTAAAAGTACAAGGAGGAATCACCATGTTACATATTAAAGGCTCCTGCCCTTACAGTTGGATACTATATGCATACCATACGGCAATCAAAACCCCACATAACAATGAACCACCATGTTGTACCTAAAAGGGCACTTACCCCAAATGGTGGAACCTGATATAATGGCGGTACACAAAAAACGCAACCCCGCCAAGGACCGATGTGACAAAACAAGACTACAGTATTAAATCTAAGTCCCAGCAACAAAGACAGCATAACTTAACCAGGAAGCACATGACAAAACATATATTGCGCAACTACAAAAACAAGAGAGAAACACAGAAACATCATATATGCTAAATAGTGTTGAGCGATACCTTCCGATATCGGAAAGTATCGGTATCGGTTTGGATCGGCCGATATTCAAAAAATATCGGATATCGCCGATACCGATACCCGATCCCAATGCAAGTCAATGGGACCAAAATATCGGAATTAAAATAAACCCTTTCTTTCCTTGTAGGTTCATTCTACCTGAAGGAAAACAACTAAGAATAATGTAGGATGTATGGGGGAGGTGGCGGAGACATTAAAGGCAATGAGGATTAGTCCAATCAAATAGAATAGCATGTTTTTTTTTTTTTTTTAAAGAAGTTCGGATTGAAAAAGATATTGAGTATGTAAATTTTTTTTATTTTGTCAGATATTGATGTTTCACTATTCCACGCCCTTCCCCTTCTTTTTTTTCTTTTTTTTTTTTTTCTTTTCCCACACTTTCATCTTCATCATCATCAGCATCCTTGACATCAACTTCTTCACCTTATTCATCTTCTTCTTCATCTTCTACCTATTTTTTTTTTTATTACATTCTTCATATTCATTTTCTTCAACTATTATTATTCTTCCTATTCTACATATTCTTTTTATTCCACTGTTATTATTCTTCCTATTCTACTTCTTCATCATATTCTCATTTGTGACAGGCATTCCCGTAGTTGTTATCTATAAAAGTTGGAAGATTACACCTTCCGTTCTGCCAGTCACAAAAGTTACATTTGTCCGCGTTCAGTTTGGCCTGCAGCATCAGGCTTTATCCAGGGGCACCACGAGGAGGAACGGACTCACCCCCATACACTGCTTAGTCTTCTTCTGCATATAATTTAGATATACATAGTGGATGCTTTCCTGAAACGGAAAGTACTTGCAAGCAGCATAATACAAAGAATAGCAGGTTTACCCAGAATCCTTTGCAGTAGGCGGAGCTATGCAAATCATCTCTTTCCACCCCTGTCTAATCCACAGCGCTTGGAATCGCCAAGCGTGCAATGCTGCGGATTAGTTTCTAAATTTACACAGCCAACCAATTCCTACCTGTGGACACGTGTGGACCCTGTGCTGATGAGGGCCTAAAGCCCGAAACACTTGTCCACAGGTAGGAATTGGTTGGCTGTGTAAATTTAGAAACTAATCCGCAGCATTGCACGCTTGGCGATTCCAAGCGCTGTGGATTAGACAGGGGTGGAAAGAGATGATTTGCATAGCTCCGCCTACTGCAAAGGATTCTGGGTAAACCTGCTATTCTTTGTATTATGCTGCTTGCAAGTACTTTCCGTTTCAGGAAAGCATCCACTATGTATTTCCTTTAAGTAGAGGGCTTTTCGGTCTCTTTCGTCCCGCTACATTTAGCCCAACTTGGGTCTCTCCCTAAGGTGGCTAGCATGTATGTATCGCTTGCTCACCGAGCCCCACTCCATACAGCCAACCAATTCCAGCCCTGTGCTGATGAGGGCCTAAAGCCCGAAACACGTGTCCACAGGTAGGAATTGGTTGGCTGTGTAAATTTAGAAACTAATCCGCAGCATTGCACGCTTGGCGATTCCAAGCGCTGTGGATTAGACAGGGGTGGAAAGAGATGATTTGCATAGCTCCGCCTACTGCAAAGGATTCTGGGTAAACCTGCTATTCTTTGTATTATGCTGCTTGCAAGTACTTTCCGTTTCAGGAAAGCATCCACTATGTATTTCCTTTAAGTAGAGGGCTTTTCGGTCTCTTTCGTCCCGCTACATTTAGCCCAACTTGGGTCTCTCCCTAAGGTGGCTAGCATGTATGTATCGCTTGCTCACCGAGCCCCACTCCATACAGCCAACCAATTCCAGCCCTGTGCTGATGAGGGCCTAAAGCCCGAAACACGTGTCCACAGGTAGGAATTGGTTGGCTGTGTAAATTTAGAAACTAATCCGCAGCATTGCACGCTTGGCGATTCCAAGCGCTGTGGATTAGACAGGGGTGGAAAGAGATGATTTGCATAGCTCCGCCTACTGCAAAGGATTCTGGGTAAACCTGCTATTCTTTGTATTATGCTGCTTGCAAGTACTTTCCGTTTCAGGAAAGCATCCACTATGTATTTCCTTTAAGTAGAGGGCTTTTCGGTCTCTTTCGTCCCGCTACATTTAGCCCAACTTGGGTCTCTCCCTAAGGTGGCTAGCATGTATGTATAATTTAGATAATATCTTTTGCTCTGATATTAAGTCTTATGCTTAATGTTCTTCTGCTCTTTGTTCTGCAGCCTCTTGTTCTTCTGCTTCTCGGTCTTCCATGTTGTCGTCTCCAGGGTCTTCGTCTCCAGTGTCGTCATCTCCGCCGTCGTCGTCTCAGCCGTCGTCGTCTCCGCCGTCGTCGTCGTCGTCGTCATCGGGGTGGTCTTCCGGGTCGTCGTCATCGGGGTGGTCTTCCGGGTTGTCGACTTTAGGGTCTTCAACTTGGAAATGTAGCAGAAGGTACAAGAAGGCTGAGAAAATGCCAAGAACCAGCTGATGGAACTGGAACTCGGATGGCTACCCGAAGGTTCAAGAGCCTATGGAACTACCGAGGACCAGCTGACGTTACTGGAACCCGGTTACTAAACAGGAGGTACCCGTGCTAAAAAGCACTACCAAGGACCGCCTGACGTTGGCGGAACTCGGATACCCAGAAGGAGGCACCTAAGCCAAAGGCTCTGCCCGGAACCAGATGACGTTACTGGAACCAGGATGGGGAGCAGAAGGTACAAGAGCAAAAGACACTGCCGAGAACCAGCTGACGGTACTGGAACTCGGATGGGTAGCCGAATGTCCAAGAGCCAATGGAACTACCAAGGACCAGCTGACGTTACTGGAACCCGGTTACTAAGCAGGAGGTACCCGTGCCTGAAAGCACTACCAAGGACCACCTGACATTGGTGGAACTTGGATACCCAGAAGGAGGCACCTAAGCCAAAGGCTCTGCCCGGAACCAGCTGACGGTACTGGAACCAGGATGGGGAGCAGAAGGTACAAGAGCAAAAGACACTGCCGAGAACCAGCTGACGGTGCTGGAACCAGGTGGTGGACCCCAAGGCCCACAGGAGAGGAGAGAACAGCTAGGCCGCGAGGCAGCCGCAGTTACCGAACCCCAACAGTCCTACAGGGGGAGCTGGGCCTACTGGCACTACAGAACCAGCCTTGACTACCAGTTCACGCAGCCCACATAGGAAGCTCCTAAACTGGAGGCACCCTGGAGTTGGCTAACTCGACCGCCCCACGACGGGGCAAGCATAGGCGTCTCAGTGAAGTTGACACAACCCGGAAACAGCTGACGGTGCTGAAACCAGGCTTGGCACGAGGGAGTACCTGTGACAAGAACACTGCCGAGAACCAGCTGGCGGTGCTGGAACCCGGATGCGTTGCCCCAGTGTGCAAGAGCCAATGGCACGACCGAGGACCAGCTGACGGTGCTGGAACCCGGTTACTAAGCTGTAGGTGCCCGCGCTTAAAAGCACTACCAAGGACCGCCTGGCGTTGGCGGAACTCGGATACCCAGGAGGAGGCACCTTAGCCAAAGGCTCGGCCCGGAACCAGCTGACGGTGCTGGAACCAGGTGGTGGACCCCAAGGCCCACAGGAGAGGAGAGAACAGCTAGGCCGCGAGGCAGCCGCAGTTACCGAACCCCAACAGTCCTACAGGGGGAGCTGGGCCTACTGGCACTACAGAACCAGCCTTGACTACCAGTTCACGCAGCCCACATAGAAAGCTCCTAAACTGGAGGCACCCTGGAGTTGGCTAACTCGACCGCCCCACGACGGGGCAAGCATAGGCGTCTCAGTGAAGTTGACACAACCCGGAAACAGCTGACGGTGCTGAAACCAGGCTTGGCACGAGGGAGTACCTGTGACAAGAACACTGCCGAGAACCAGCTGGCGGTGCTGGAACCCGGATGCGTTGCCCCAGTGTGCAAGAGCCAATGGCACGACCGAGGACCAGCTGACAGTGCTGGAACCCGGTTACTAAGCTGTAGGTGCCCGCGCTTAAAAGCACTACCAAGGACCGCCTGGCGTTGGCGGAACTCGGATACCCAGGAGGAGGCACCTAAGCCAAAGGCTCGGCCCGGAACCAGCTGACGGTGCTGGAACCAGGTGGTGGACCCCAAGGCCCACAGGAGAGGAGAGAACAGCTAGGCCGCGAGGCAGCCGCAGTTACCGAACCCCAACAGTCCTACAGGGGGAGCTGGGCCTACTGGCACTACAGAACCAGCCTTGACTACCAGTTCACGCAGCCCACATAGGAAGCTCCTAAACTGGAGGCACCCTGGAGTTGGCTAACTCGACCGCCCCACGACGGGGCAAGCATAGGCGTCTCAGTGAAGTTGACACAACCCGGAAACAGCTGACGGTGCTGAAACCAGGCTTGGCACGAGGGAGTACCTGTGACAAGAACACTGCCGAGAACCAGCTGGCGGTGCTGGAACCCGGATGCGTTGCCTCAGTGTGCAAGAGCCAATGGCACGACCGAGGACCAGCTGACGGTGCTGGAACCCGGTTACTAAGCTGTAGGTGCCCGCGCTTAAAAGCACTACCAAGGACCGCCTGGCGTTGGCGGAACTCGGATACCCAGGAGGAGGCACCTAAGCCAAAGGCTCGGCCCGGAACCAGCTGACGGTGCTGGAACCAGGTGGTGGACCCCAAGGCCCACAGGAGAGGAGAGAACAGCTAGGCCGCGAGGCAGCCGCAGTTACCGAACCCCAACAGTCCTACAGGGGGAGCTGGGCCTACTGGCACTACAGAACCAGCCTTGACTACCAGTTCACGCAGCCCACATAGGAAGCTCCTAAACTGGAGGCACCCTGGAGTTGGCTAACTCGACCGCCCCACGACGGGGCAAGCATAGGCGTCTCAGTGAAGTTGACACAACCCGGAAACAGCTGACGGTGCTGAAACCAGGCTTGGCACGAGGGAGTACCTGTGACAAGAACACTGCCGAGAACCAGCTGGCGGTGCTGGAACCCGGATGCGTTGCCCCAGTGTGCAAGAGCCAATGGCACGACCGAGGACCAGCTGACGGTGCTGGAACCCGGTTACTAAGCTGTAGGTGCCCGCGCTTAAAAGCACTACCAAGGACCGCCTGGCGTTGGCGGAACTCGGATACCCAGGAGGAGGCACCTAAGCCAAAGGCTCGGCCCGGAACCAGCTGACGGTGCTGGAACCAGGTGGTGGACCCGAAGGCCCACAGGAGAGGAGAGAACAGCTAGGCCGCGAGGCAGCCGCAGTTACCGAACCCCAACAGTCCTACAGGGGGAGCTGGGCCTACTGGCACTACAGAACCAGCCTTGACTACCAGTTCACGCAGCCCACATAGGAAGCTCCTAAACTGGAGGCACCCTGGAGTTGGCTAACTCGACCGCCCCACGACGGGGCAAGCATAGGCGTCTCAGTGAAGTTGACACAACCCGGAAACAGCTGACGGTGCTGAAACCAGGCTTGGCACGAGGGAGTACCTGTGACAAGAACACTGCCGAGAACCAGCTGGCGGTGCTGGAACCCGGATGCGTTGCCCCAGTGTGCAAGAGCCAATGGCACGACCGAGGACCAGCTGACGGTGCTGGAACCCGGTTACTAAGCTGTAGGTGCCCGCGCTTAAAAGCACTACCAAGGACCGCCTGGCGTTGGCGGAACTCGGATACCCAGGAGGAGGCACCTTAGCCAAAGGCTCGGCCCGGAACCAGCTGACGGTGCTGGAACCAGGTGGTGGACCCCAAGGCCCACAGGAGAGGAGAGAACAGCTAGGCCGCGAGGCAGCCGCAGTTACCGAACCCCAACAGTCCTACAGGGGGAGCTGGGCCTACTGGCACTACAGAACCAGCCTTGACTACCAGTTCACGCAGCCCACATAGGAAGCTCCTAAACTGGAGGCACCCTGGAGTTGGCTAACTCGACCGCCCCACGACGGGGCAAGCATAGGCGTCTCAGTGAAGTTGACACAACCCGGAAACAGCTGACGGTGCTGAAACCAGGCTTGGCACGAGGGAGTACCTGTGACAAGAACACTGCCGAGAACCAGCTGGCGGTGCTGGAACCCGGATGCGTTGCCCCAGTGTGCAAGAGCCAATGGCACGACCGAGGACCAGCTGACGGTGCTGGAACCCGGTTACTAAGCTGTAGGTGCCCGCGCTTAAAAGCACTACCAAGGACCGCCTGGCGTTGGCGGAACTCGGATACCCAGGAGGAGGCACCTAAGCCAAAGGCTCGGCCCGGAACCAGCTGACGGTGCTGGAACCAGGTGGTGGACCCCAAGGCCCACAGGAGAGGAGAGAACAGCTAGGCCGCGAGGCAGCCGCAGTTACCGAACCCCAACAGTCCTACAGGGGGAGCTGGGCCTACTGGCACTACAGAACCAGCCTTGACTACCAGTTCACGCAGCCCACATAGGAAGCTCCTAAACTGGAGGCACCCTGGAGTTGGCTAACTCGACCGCCCCACGACGGGGCAAGCATAGGCGTCTCAGTGAAGTTGACACAACCCGGAAACAGCTGACGGTGCTGAAACCAGGCTTGGCACGAGGGAGTACCTGTGACAAGAACACTGCCGAGAACCAGCTGGCGGTGCTGGAACCCGGATGCGTTGCCCCAGTGTGCAAGAGCCAATGGCACGACCGAGGACCAGCTGACGGTGCTGGAACCCGGTTACTAAGCTGTAGGTGCCCGCGCTTAAAAGCACTACCAAGGACCGCCTGGCGTTGGCGGAACTCGGATACCCAGGAGGAGGCACCTAAGCCAAAGGCTCGGCCCGGAACCAGCTGACGGTGCTGGAACCAGGTGGTGGACCCCAAGGCCCACAGGAGAGGAGAGAACAGCTAGGCCGCGAGGCAGCCGCAGTTACCGAACCCCAACAGTCCTACAGGGGGAGCTGGGCCTACTGGCACTACAGAACCAGCCTTGACTACCAGTTCACGCAGCCCACATAGGAAGCTCCTAAACTGGAGGCACCCTGGAGTTGGCTAACTCGACCGCCCCACGACGGGGCAAGCATAGGCGTCTCAGTGAAGTTGACACAACCCGGAAACAGCTGACGGTGCTGAAACCAGGCTTGGCACGAGGGAGTACCTGTGACAAGAACACTGCCGAGAACCAGCTGGCGGTGCTGGAACCCGGATGCGTTGCCTTGCCTATTAAAGATTGTCTTCCTAGAGCCCCAACTAGCGGTGTTGGAGCAAAGGGTAAGCAGGGGGAGATGAGTGTAGGCCGAAGCCTGCACTGGAGGCAGCTTTGTGTCTGCGTTGCGTTTGCAGGACACTTTGCCGGCTACACACTGGGGGAACAGCTGGCGTTGCTGAACCCCACTAACACAATGGCGTGTGTTTTTATCTGTGCAGCTAGCACTTGCGGGCAAAAACTTGCGATGTTAGAGCCCGTGTTGAAGCAGGAGGAGGAGGAGAGGAGCAGAGTGTAGGCCGAAGCCTAGTTGAACCAATTTCAAAGGAAACCTTTAACCCCCCCCTCAGGTGTTACAAAGTACAAGAGACACACCTTGTGCAGTATTAATGCTGCACAAGTGAAAGGTTGCTCTATTAATTTGTCTACTTGCACACGCTGAATGAAAGACATACACAATTTACCCCATTCTACAGTCAAACTGTAGTGGATGCGTGACTTGGTTTTTTGATGAGACGCAGCACAGGTGTCCAAAATAACGCCTTGGTGCTTGGCGCAGCTTCCTGAGCGTTGTTATTTGCTGTACAGGAGTCTGCGCTCTTGTGTTATCCCTTGGCAATGCCCTGTTAGCGCTGCCCATCTTATGACCTCATTTCATGTTGGCCGGTGCGGTTAACGATGGCCATAAATCCCAGACCCACAGTGTCTTTTCATAAAGCCACACTGCGGTGCTGGGATTCGTGGCCTTGAGCAGTAAATATTTTGGCCGCTCACACACGTCCTTACACCTGCTTCAGACTGGGCGGCCTCTGCTGATCCCTTCTCGCATGCCGCGGCCATGAGGCTGCACAGTCTGAAGAAGGCGGAAGGAGATGAGTTAAGACAGGCGAAGATATGCACTGCTCGTGCCCATCAATCACACCCTCGCAGTCAAAATAATTAAGACAACGAGGAGCATTTTATTCAGGCAGGGCGGACGAACAGGCGCAAGTAGCCAACCAATGATGTCAGAAGACGGGAAGCGCTACCAAGGGGGGTGCTGCGTATCATTAGAAAGGAAAGTCACACCTCAGGGACAGTGGAATGGTCTCAAAGAGACACATTTTGTACGTGTTGAGTTCCACGTGGGCAAGGAGAAAACGTCAGCCACCTTGTACAAATGCAGCAGTACTGCTGTACAAGGTGGCTGTTATACATAGAAACACCTGGGGGTGGTGGCCAGGCTCCCTTCAATTTCAGTTCATGTGCCTGCGTGGCGTTTGCAGGTCACGTTGCAAGCTGCACAGCAGGGGAACAGCTGGCGGTGCTGAACCCCACTAACACATTGGCTGGTGTTTTTCTCTGTGCAGCTAGCATGTCCGGGCAGAAACTGGCGTTGTTTGAGCCCAGGGTCAGCAGGAGGAGGAGAGGAGCAAAGTGTAGGCCGAAGCCTGCACTGGTGGCAGCTTTTGTTCTGTTGTGCCAGCGTGGCTTGTGCTGGACACGTTGCCGACTACACAGCAGGGGAACAGCTGGCGGTGCTGAACCCCACTAACACATTGGCTGGTGTTTTTCTCTGTGCAGCTAGCATTTCCGGGCAAAAACTAGCGGTGTTTGAGCCCAGGGTCAGCAGGAGGAGTAGAGGAGCAGAGTGTTGGCCAAAGCCTAGTTGAACCAATTTCAAAGGTTACCTTTAACCCCCCCCTCAGGTGTTGCAAGGTACAAGAGCCACACCTTGAACAGCATTATTGATGCACAAGTCAAAGGTTGCTCTATTTAATTTTGCTCCTTGCACACGCTGAATTAAACACGTACACTATTTAGCCCATTATACTGTCAAACAGTAGTGGAGGCGTGACTACTAGTCTTTTTAAGGAGACGCAGCACAGGTGTACAAATTTACACCTAGGTGCTGTGCGCAGATTCCTTACCGTTGTTATTTGCAGTACAGGAAACTGCGCTCTTGTGTTATCCCTTGGCAATACCCTGTTAGTGCAGGCCGTCTCATGACCTCATTTCATGTTGGCCGGTGCGGTTAACGATGGCCATAAATCCCAGACCCACAGTGGCTTTTCCTAAAGTCACACTGCGGTGCTGGGATTCGTGGCCTTGTGCAGTAAATATGTTCGCCGCTCACACATGTCCTTACACCTGCTTCAGACTGGGCGGCCTCAGCTGATCCCTTATCGCATGCCGCGGCCATGAGGCCGCACAGTCAGAAGAAGGCGGAAGGAGGGGAGTGAAAACAGGGGAACATATGCACTGCTCGTGCCCATCAATCACACCCTCGCAGTCAAAATATATGAGACAACGGGGGGCGTTGTGTCGGGCAGGGGGGACGCACAGGCACAGCCAGCCAACCAATGATGTCAGGAGACGGGCAGCGCTAACAATGGGGGTGCTGCGTGTCATTAAAAAGGAAAGTCACACCTCAGGGACATTGTAATGGTCTGTAATGAGACACATTTTGTACTTGTTGAGTTCCACGTGTGCAAGGAGAAAAAGTCAGCCACCTTGTACAAATGCAGCAGTACTGCTGTACAAGGTGGCTGTTATACATAGAAACACCTGGGGGGGTGGGGGGCAGGCTCCCTTCAATTTCAGTTCATGTGCCTGCGTGGCGTTTGCAGGTCACGTTGCAAGCTACACAGCAGGGGAACAGCTGGCGTTGCTGAACCCCACTGACACATTGACTGGTGTTTTTCTCTGTGCAGATTGCATGTCCGGGCAAAAACTAGCGGTGTTAGAGCCCAGGGTCAGCAGGAGGAGGAGGAGAGGAGCAAAGTGTAGGCCGAAGCCTGCACTGGTGGCAGCTTTTGGTCGGTTGTGCCAGCGTGGCTTGTGCTGGACACGATGCCGGCTACACAGCGGGGGAACAGCTGGCGGTGCTGAACCCCACTAACACATTGGCTGGTGTTTTTCTCTGTGCAGCTAGCATGTCCGGGCAGAAACTGGCGTTGTTTGAGCCCAGGGTCAGCAGGAGGAGGAGAGGAGCAAAGTGTAGGCCGAAGCCTGCACTGGTGGCAGCTTTTGTTCTGTTGTGCCAGCGTGGCTTGTGCTGGACACGTTGCCGACTACACAGCAGGGGAACAGCTGGCGGTGCTGAACCCCACTAACACATTGGCTGGTGTTTTTCTCTGTGCAGCTAGCATTTCCGGGCAAAAAATAGCGGTGTTTGAGCCCAGGGTCAGCAGGAGGAGTAGAGGAGCAGAGTGTAGGCCGAAGCCTAGTTGAACCAATTTCAAAGGTTACCTTTAACCCCCCCCTCAGGTGTTGCAAGGTACAAGAGCCACACCTTGAACAGCATTAATGATGCACAAGTCAAAGGTTGCTCTATTTAATTTTGCTCCTTGCACACGCTGAATTAAACACGTACACTATTTAGCCCATTATACTGTCAAACAGTTGTGGAGGCGTGACTTGTCTTTTTAACGAGACGCAGCACAGGTGTCAAAATTTGCACCTAGGTACTGGGCGCAGATTCCTGAGCGTTGTTATTTGCTGTACAGGAGTCTGCGCTCTTGTGTTATCCCTTGGCAATACCCTGTTAGTGCAGGCCGTCTCATGACCTCATTTCATGTTGGCCGGTGCGGTTAACGATGGCCATAAATCCCAGACCCACAGTGGCTTTTCCTAAAGTCACACTGCGGTGCTGGGATTCGTGGCCTTGTGCAGTAAATATGTTCGCCGCTCACACATGTCCTTACACCTGCTTCAGACTGGGCGGCCTCAGCTGATCCCTTATCGCATGCCGCGGCCATGAGGCCGCACAGTCAGAAGAAGGCGGAAGGAGGGGAGTGAAAACAGGGGAACATATGCACTGCTCGTGCCCATCAATCACACCCTCGCAGTCAAAATATATGAGACAACGCGGGGCGTTGTGTCGGGCAGGGGGGACGCACAGGCACAGCCAGCCAACCAATGATGTCAGGAGACGGGCAGCGCTAACAATGGGGGTGCTGCGTGTCATTAAAAAGGAAAGTCACACCTCAGGGACATTGTAATGGTCTGTAATGAGACACATTTTGTACTTGTTGAGTTCCACGTGTGCAAGGAGAAAAAGTCAGCCACCTTGTACAAATGCAGCAGTACTGCTGTACAAGGTGGCTGTTATACATAGAAACACCTGGGGGGGTGGGGGGCAGGCTCCCTTCAATTTCAGTTCATGTGCCTGCGTGGCGTTTGCAGGTCACGTTGCAAGCTACACAGCAGGGGAACAGCTGGCGTTGCTGAACCCCACTGACACATTGACTGGTGTTTTTCTCTGTGCAGATTGCATGTCCGGGCAAAAACTAGCGGTGTTAGAGCCCAGGGTCAGCAGGAGGAGGAGGAGAGGAGCAAAGTGTAGGCCGAAGCCTGCACTGGTGGCAGCTTTTGGTCGGTTGTGCCAGCGTGGCTTGTGCTGGACACGATGCCGGCTACACAGCGGGGGAACAGCTGGCGGTGCTGAACCCCACTAACACATTGGCTGGTGTTTTTCTCTGTGCAGCTAGCATGTCCGGGCAGAAACTGGCGTTGTTTGAGCCCAGGGTCAGCAGGAGGAGGAGAGGAGCAAAGTGTAGGCCGAAGCCTGCACTGGTGGCAGCTTTTGTTCTGTTGTGCCAGCGTGGCTTGTGCTGGACACGTTGCCGACTACACAGCAGGGGAACAGCTGGCGGTGCTGAACCCCACTAACACATTGGCTGGTGTTTTTCTCTGTGCAGCTAGCATTTCCGGGCAAAAAATAGCGGTGTTTGAGCCCAGGGTCAGCAGGAGGAGTAGAGGAGCAGAGTGTAGGCCGAAGCCTAGTTGAACCAATTTCAAAGGTTACCTTTAACCCCCCCCTCAGGTGTTGCAAGGTACAAGAGCCACACCTTGAACAGCATTAATGATGCACAAGTCAAAGGTTGCTCTATTTAATTTTGCTCCTTGCACACGCTGAATTAAACACGTACACTATTTAGCCCATTATACTGTCAAACAGTTGTGGAGGCGTGACTTGTCTTTTTAACGAGACGCAGCACAGGTGTCAAAATTTGCACCTAGGTACTGGGCGCAGATTCCTGAGCGTTGTTATTTGCTGTACAGGAGTCTGCGCTATTGTGATCCCTTGGCCATGCGCTGTGAGCGCTTCCTGTCTTCTGACCTCATTTCATGTCGGCCGTTGCGGTTAGCGATGGACATGAATCCCAGACCCACAGTGTGTTTTTAAAAAATCACACTGCGGTGCTGGGATTTGTGCCCTGGTGCACTAAATATGTTTGCCGCTCACACATGTCCTTACACCTGCTTCAGACTGGGCGGCCTCATCTGATCCCTTATCGCCTGCCGCGGCCATGAGGACACCCAGTCTGAAGAAGGCGGAAGGAGATGAGTGAACACAGGCAAACATATGCACTGCACATGCCCATCAATCACACCCTCGCTGTCCAAAAAAATAAGACACCGAGGGCCGTTGTTTCGAGCAGGGGAGATGCACAGGCGCAGCCAGCTAACCAATGATGTCAAAAGACGGGCAGCGCTAACAAGGGTGGTGCTGCGTGTCATTACAAAGGAAAGTCACACCTCAGGGACATTGTAATGGTCTCTAATGAGACACATTTTGTACGTGTTGAGTTCCACGTGGGCAAGGAGAAAAAGTCAGCCACCTCGTACAAATGCAGCAGTACTGCTGTACAAGGTGGCTGATATACATAGAAACACCTGTGGGTGGGGGGCAGGCTCCCTTCAATTTCAGTTCATGTGCCTGCGTGGCGTTTGCAGGTCACGTTGCAAGCTACACAGCAGGGGAACAGCTGGCGTTGCTGAACCCCACTGACACATTGACTGGTGTTTTTCTCTGTGCAGATTGCATGTCCGGGCAAAAACTAGCGGTGTTAGAGCCCAGGGTCAGCAGGAGGAGGAGGAGAGGAGCAAAGTGTAGGCCGAAGCCTGCACTGGTGGCAGCTTTTGGTCGGTTGTGCCAGCGTGGCTTGTGCTGGACACGATGCCGGCTACACAGCGGGGGAACAGCAGGCGGTGCTGAACCCCACTAACACATTGGCTGGTGTTTTTCTCTGTGCAGCTAGCATGTCCGGGCAGAAACTGGCGTTGTTTGAGCCCAGGGTCAGCAGGAGGAGGAGAGGAGCAAAGTGTAGGCCGAAGCCTGCACTGGTGGCAGCTTTTGTTCTGTTGTGCCAGCGTGGCTTGTGCTGGACACGTTGCCGACTACACAGCAGGGGAACAGCTGGCGGTGCTGAACCCCACTAACACATTGGCTGGTGTTTTTCTCTGTGCAGCTAGCATTTCCGGGCAAAAACTAGCGGTGTTTGAGCCCAGGGTCAGCAGGAGGAGTAGAGGAGCAGAGTGTAGGCCGAAGCCTAGTTGAACCAATTTCAAAGGTTACCTTTAACCCCCCCCTCAGGTGTTGCAAGGTACAAGAGCCACACCTTGTGCAGCATTAATGCTGCACAAGTAAAAGGTTGCTCTATTTGTTTTGCTCCTTGCACACGCTGACTAAAACACGTACACTATTTAGCCCATTATACTGTCAAACAGTTGTGGAGGCGTGACTTGTCTTTTTAACGAGACGCAGCACAGGTGTCAAAATTTGCACCTAGGTACTGGGCGCAGATTCCTGAGCGTTGTTATTTGCTGTACAGGAGTCTGCGCTATTGTGATCCCTTGGCCATGCGCTGTGAGCGCTTCCTGTCTTCTGACCTCATTTCATGTCGGCCGTTGCGGTTAGCGATGGACATGAATCCCAGACCCACAGTGTGTTTTCAAAAAATCACACTGCGTGGCTGGGATTCGTGGCCTTGTGCAGTAAATAGGTTTGCCGCTTACACATGTCCTTACACCTGCTCCAGACTGGGCGGCCTCAGCTGATCCCTTATCGCCTACCACGGCCAGGAGGCCGCACAGTCTGAAGAAGGCGGAAGGAGATGAGTTAAGACAGGCGAACATATGCACTGCTCGTGCCCATAAACCACACCCTCGCTGACAAAATAAATATGACAACGAGGGGCGTTGTTTCTAGCAGGGCGGATGCACAGGCGCAGCCAGCTAACCATGATGACAAAAGACGGGAAACGCTACCAAGGGGGGTGCTGCGTATCATTACAAAGGAAAGTCACACCTCAGGGACAGTGGAATGGTCTCAATGAGACACATTTTGTACGTGTTGAGTTCCACGTGGGCAAGGAGAAAAAGTCAGCCACCTTGTACAAATGCAGCAGTACTGCTGTACTAGGTGGCTGTTATACATAGAAACACCTGGGGGGGTGGGGCCAGGTTCCCTTTTAATTTCAGTTCCTGTGCCTGCATGGCGTTTGCAGGTCACGTTGCCGGCTACACAGCAGGGGAACAGCTGGCGTTGCTGAACCCCACTAACACATTGGCTGGTGTTTTTCTCTGTGCAGCTAGCACTTCCGGGCAAAAACTAGCGGTGTTTGAGCCCAGGGTCAGCAGGAGGAGGAGAGGAGCAGAGTGTAGGCCGAAGCCTGCACTGGTGGCAGCTTTTGTTCTGTTGTGCCAGCGTGGCTTGTGCTGGACACGTTGCCGACTACACAGCAGGGGAACAGCTGGCGGTGCTGAACCCCACTGACACATCACCTAGTGTTTTTTTCTGTGTAGACAACACTTCCAGGTGGCAACTGACAGTGTTGAAACCCAGGGAATCAAAGAGGAGCAGAGTGTAGGCCGAAGCCTGCAGTGGAGCAAGTTGAAAGGGAACCTTTAACCCCCCCCCCCAGGCATTTGTTGCTGAAAGAGCCATCTTGTACAGCAGTAATACTGCACATGGAAAATGGTGGCTCCGAAAATTATGCTCCTTGCAAACGCTGAAGTACACACTCATATAATGTGTCCCCTCACACCGTCAAACCATCCCGGAAGTGGGACTTTCCTTTGTAATGTGACACAGCACAGCCGTCATTCCAACCCCCTTGGTGCCGGGCACCACCTCCTCAACGTTGTTTGGTTCTGTCACGGAGCCCGCACTGTAATGTTATCCCTTGGCCATGCACAGTTAGCGGTGCCCGTCTTCTGACATCATGTAGGTGTCAGGCTGGCAGTGCCTGTGCGTCCAAGCTGCCCGAGATCCAACCTTGCAGTGTCATCTAATGTAGTCCCACTGCGGGCCAGGGATCCATGGGCATGCGCAGTGCATATCATCGCCTCTCACTCACCTCCTTCCTGCTTCTTCAGACTGTGCGGCGTCACGGCCGTGGCATGCTATTAGGGATCAGCTGACGCCGCCTAGTCTGAAGAAGCGTGAAGAAGGGGAGTGAGAGGCTAGTATATGCACTGCGCATGGCCATGGATACCAGGCCCACTGTGGGATCACATTAGACGACACTGCGAGGTGTGATTTCGGGCAGCGTGGACGCACAGGCGCAGCCAGGACGACAACAAATGATGTCAGAGGACGGGCAGCGCAAACTGTGCATGGCCAAGGGATAACATAACAGCGCAGGGTCCATGACGGAATCAAACAACGCTAAGGAGGCAGCGCACGGTGCCAAGGGGGTAGCAATGACGGCTGTGCTGCGTCACATTACAAAGGAAAGTCCCACCTCCGGGACGGTTGGACGGTGTGAGGGGACACATTACATGAGTGTGTAGTTCAGCGTTTGCAAGGAGCATAATTTCAAGAGCGACCTTTCCCTTGTGCAGTATTAGTGCTGCACATGGTGGCTCTTTCAGTAACAAACGCCTAGGGGGGGGGGGGACAGGTCCCCTTACATTTTAGTTGTGCCAGCGTGGCGGTCGCATGACACGTTGCCGGATACACAGCTGGGGATCAGCTGACGTTACTGAACCCCAATAACAGAGGAGCGACTGTTGACTGTGCACACAGCACTTCCAGGCACCAACTGGCGGTGTTAGAGCCCAGGGACAGCAGGAGGAGCAGATTGGAGGTATTGCCGCACACACAGCTGGGGATCAGCTGACGTTACTGAACCCCAATAACAGAGGAGCGACTGTTGACTGTGCACACAGCACTTCCAGGCACCAACTGGCGGTGTTAGAGCCCAGGGACAGCAGGAGGAGCAGAGGAACAGAGTGTAGGCCGAAGCCTGATTGGAGCAAGTTGAAAGGAAACCTTTAACCCCCCCCCCCAAGACGTTTGTAGCTGAAAGAGCCATGTTGTGCAGCACTAAGGATGCAAAAGGAAAAGGTTGCTCTTTTAATTATGCTCCTTGCAAACACCGAAGTAAACACTAAAAATGTGTCCCTTTATACCGTTAAACCGTTCCGGAGGTGCGAATTTCCTTCGTAATGGGACACAGCACAGCTGTCATTCCTATCCCCTTGATGCCGTGCGCTGCCTCCTCAGCGTTGTTTTAAGCTGCCACGGAGCCTGCGCTGTTCTGTTAGCCCTTGGCCATGCCCAATTAGCGCTGCCTGTCTTCTGACATAATTTGGTGTCAGGCTGTCAGTGCCTGTGCGTCCACGCTGCTCCAGATCCCACCTCGCAGTCTCATCTAACGTAATCCCACTGCGGGCCTTGGAACCATGGGCATGCACAGTGCATAACCTCGACTCTCACTCCCCTCCTTCCCTCTTCTTCAGACTGTGCGGTGTCACGGCCGTGGCATGCTAGGGATCAGCTGACGGCGCACAGTCTAAAGAAGGCGGAGGGAAATGAGCGAGAGCCCGAGGGGAAGATATGCACTGCGCATGCCCATGGATCCCAGGCCCGCAGTGTGACTCAATCAGAAGACACTGCGAGGCGGGATCTCGGGCACCGCGGCCGCACAGGCGCAGCCAGCCTGACACCAAATTATGTCAGAAGACAGGCAGCGCAAATAGGGCATGCCCAAGGGATAACAGAACAGCGCAGGCTCCGTGACAGCTTAAAACAACGCTGAGGAGGCAGCGCATGGCACCAAGGGGGTAGGAATGACGGCTGTGCTGCGTCACATTACGAAGGAAAGTCCCAGCTCCGGGACGGTATAACGGTATCAGTGAACACATTTTATAAGTGTTAAGTTCTGCGTGTGCAAAGAGCTAAAAAAAAAGAGCTACCTTTTCCTTGTGCAGCATTACTGCTGCACAAGATGGCTCTTTCAGTAACAAACGACGGGGGGGGGGGGGACAGGTTCCCTTACATTTAGGTTGTTGTGCCAGCGTGGCGGTCGCAGGACACATTGCCGGCTACACAGCTGGGGATCAGCTGACGTTACTGAAACCCAATAACACTGGGTCGTATGTTTTTACTGTGCAGCCTGCACTTCTGAGCCGCAACTGGCGGTGTTGGAGCCCAGGAATAGCAGTTCAGGTGGTAGAAAGATGAACACAGCAGGAGACCTGGATGACACCCAATTACTTAATCAGGCAGAGGAGTGGCAAATTCCTGCGAGATCCAGGCCTGGTTCATTTTCAGGAAAGTAAGCCGGTCAACGTTATCGGAGGATAGTCGCATGCGACGGTCTGTTAGTACACCACCTGCGGCACTAAAGACACGTTCCGATAAGACACTAGCCGCAGGGCAAGCCAGCACCTCCAATGCATACTGGCTTAGCTCTGGCCATGTATCCAGCTTAGAGACCCAAAACTTGAACGGGGAAGAGCCGTCTGGGAGTACAGTAAGAGGGCAAGCCATGTAGTCTGTCACCATCTGACGGAACCGTTGCCTCCTGCTGACTGGAGCCGCCGGTGATGGTGTAGACATTTGGGGCGGGCACACAAAAGTGTGCCAGAGTTGTGCCATACTGGGCTTGCCTTGGGCAGAGGCACTGCTTCTGCTCCCTCTTTGGGCAGAGCCTCCCCCACTGCCTCGACGCACTGAGCTGCTTTGTAAAGCACTAGCAGCACTCCTCTCAGTTGGACAGGAGAAGATGATGGAATTCACCAGTGTGTCGTGGTACTCCCGCAATTTACGCTCCCGGGTCAACGCAGGGATGAGGTTTTGGACGTTGTCCCGGTAGCGAGGATCGAGGAGGGTGAACACCCAATAATCAGGCATGTTGAGAATGTGGTCGATGCGGCGGTCGTTTCTCAGGCACTGCAGCATGAAATCCACCATGTGCTGCAGAGTGCCAACCGGCCCAGAAACGCTGTCCCCTGCTTGAGACATGATCTCTGCCCGCTCGTCATCACCCCACCCTCGCTGTACACACTGACCACTGGACAATTGTGTCGCTCCCTCCTCTGGACGGAGCTCTTCCTCCTCCATTGACTCCTCCTCATCCTCCTCACAAATTGGCCCCTGCGTACCCCTTTGTGAGGAACCACGTGGCGCTGACTCTCCAGAAGCTGATGGAAAAGGTGACTCCTCATCCTCCACCTCTTCCACCACATCATCCCTTAACCCTTGCAAAGTTTGCTGAAGCAGGCAGATAAGGGGGACAGTCATGCTGACTAGTGCATCATCTGCACTTGCCATCCGCGTGGAATAATCAAAAGGACGCAAAACCTGGCAGACGTCCTTCATAGTGGCCCACTCTGTGGTTGTGAAGTCTGATCGGCGCTGACTGCGACTTCTTTGCGCCTGATGCAGCTGGTACTCCATAACTGCTTGCTGCTGCTCACACAACCGCTCCAACATATGTAACGTGGAATTCCACCGGGTAGGTAGGTCACATATGATGCGGTGTTCCGGAAGGCGGAATCGGCGCTGCAGAGCAGCAATGCGGGATCTGGCCAAGCTGGAACGCCGCAAGTGAGCACACTCTAGGCGGACCTTGTGCAGCAGGGCATCAAGATCTGGATAGTCCCTCAGAAAACTCTGCACAACCAAATTGAGCACATGTGCCAGACATGGGATGTGAGTGAGGTTGCCAAGGGCCAAAGCTGCCACCAGATTTCGGCCATTGTCACACACTACCATGCCTGGCTGGAGATTCGCTGGCAGTAACCACACATCGCTCTCCTGCTTTATGGCATTCCAGAGCTCCTGCGCTGTGTGGCTTCGATGCCCCAATGAAACTAGTTTCAAGACGGCCTGCTGACGTTTGGCCACGGCTGTGCTCATGTCGGTCATAGGTAAACGTTCACGGGTCCATGTGGGGGTGGACTGTGACGGATCCTGCAGAGAGGAATCAGAGGAACTGGTGTAAGAGGAGGAGTCGATGCGTACAGACTGGATTCCTGCAATCCTTGGAGTGGGCAGGACACGTCCTGCGCCACTCGCACGATCTGTACCTGGCTCAACAACATTAACCCAATGGGCAGTGAGGGAAACATATCGCCCCTGTCCATGCTGACTGGTCCACGCATCGGTGGTGAGGTGGACCTTGCTACTGACGGCGTTCAGTAGCGCATGTTTTATGTTTGCCTCAACATGCCTGTGCAGGGCAGGGACAGCCTGCCTGCTGAAGTAAAAGCGGCTGGGCACCTTGTACTGTGGGACTGCCAATGCCATCAAGTCACGGAAGCTGTCAGTCTCCACCAGCCTGAACGAGAGCATTTCCAGGGACAACAGTTTGGCAATGCCTGCATTCAGAGCCTGTGCTCGGGGGTGGTTGGCCGAGAATGCCCGCCTTTTCTCCCATGCCTGTACTACCGATGGCTGTAGAGTAGACTGGGAGTGTGAGGATGACTGGGAAGGTGGTGCTGTGGGTGGAATTACACAAGGTCTCTGGGAGGAAGCCAAACCAGCTGTGCGTGAGCTGGAGGAAGAGGCAACACGAGCTGAAGAGGTGGTAGCTGCCGCTGTTGGTTGGCCTACATCTTCAGTGTGTTTCTGTAACTCCACCGCGTGCCTGGTCCGCACATGTTTCCACATATTTGTGGTATTGAGGTTGCTGACATTTTTCCCTCTTTTTACTTTATGATGACACAGCTTGCATTTGACAAAACAAATGTCATCTGCAACTGTGTCAAAAAAGGACCAGGCACTGCAAGTCTTGGGAGCGCCCTTTTTGGCTTTGGAAAGAGACAGGCTCCTAACGGGTGCCAAAGTGGAGGCTACAGGCTCCGCAGTCTTCCCCCTCCCTCTCCCTCTTTGGCCCGTAAGAGGAAGCTCTTCCTCTGAGCTGCTCCCACCACCTTCCTGTTCCTCACGCCACGATGGGTCAAGGACCTCATCATCTCCACTACCCTCTGCCACCAACTGCTCCTCCTGGGTAGTCTCAGCAGCACAGTACGCACGAGAAAGCGGCACCTGAGTTTCATCATCAGATGCGTACTGCGCTGTGGTCACCGGAGGCACTGGCCCACCTGCCTCTTCAGAGTCAGAGAGAAAAAGGTGTTGGGCATCACTGCACACTGCCTCTTCTTCCATTTCTCCAATGCTGCTTGGCTGGCCCCCTGTTTCCAAGCCAAGAGATTCAGAGAACAGAAGTAGAGACGGCTCCTGTCCTGGGCTCTCTGACTGCCTGGCCAATTTGGCAGGTGGTGAAGAGACAGATGGCTGCTCTCCAGTGCTCTGTGCCTGAGAGGATGTGGCACTAACTGAAGTCGATGCCGAGGCGTTAGCTGCCATCCACCCGACAACGGCTTCAATTTGGTCTTCACGCAGCAGCGGTGCACGGCGCTCTCCGACAAAGCTGCGCATGAAGGACTGTTCCCTGCTGAAACTGAGTGACGACGAGTCACCGGCGCCCGCAGCAGGCACAGAATCACCACGTCCTCTCCCTGCTCCTCTCCCTGCTCCGCGCCCACGCCCACGTGCCTTACTCCCTGCCCTCTTCATCTTGGTTGACAGATAAAGATAAGCAGAAAAGTACTAAGGCCTTAGTGTGCTTATTCCTGTAATGCTCCTCCTAACAGGTGTAAGAAACACTAATGTTGTAAATTGTGGACTAAACTTTATTATTTTTCAAATGTGGCCTACACAAGTGTAAGTTGTGTTTGGTGAACTTAACCTTTTTTTTGGTGCAGATCGGGCTACAGAGCTAGTTTAAATCACACGGAGACCGTGCAGACAGCCGTAAACGGCGCTGCAAGGCCAAGAAACCCTCCTCTAGGTTATCCTATATAGTGTTTTTCCACTATTTAGCTGGATACAAGTGGAAAGACACTAATAGGAATTTTTTTTTTCAAATTTTAAACTGGCTGCACTATTTGAAAAAAAGGAAATTGTTTTTCAAGGTATGAGGCAGTAACGCACCCTGAGCTGAATCCAACCGGCTATGGCTGCACACAGACTACAGGGCGAGCTGCGCTCACACAGAGACCGTGCAGACAGCCGTAAACGGCGCTGCAAGGCCCCCAAAAAAACCTCTAGGTTATCCTATGTAGTGTTTTTCCACAATTGAGCTGGAGACTGGTGGAAAGACACTAATAGGAATTTTTTTTTTTTTCAAATTTTAAACAGGCTGCACTATTTGAAAAAAAGGAAAATTTTTCTCAAGGTATGAGCCAGTAACGAACCCTGAGCTGAATCCAACCGGCTATGGCTGCACACAGACTACAGGGCGAGCTGGGCTCACACGGAGACCGTGCAGACAGCCGTAAACGGCGCTGCAAGGCCAAAAAACCCTCCTCTAGGTTATCCTATATAGTGTTTTTCCACTATTTAGCTGGATACGAGTGGAAAGACACTAATAGGAATTTTTTTTTTCAAATTTTAAACAGGCTGCACTATTTGAAAAAAAGGAAAATTTTTCTCAAGGTATGAGCCAGTAACGAACCCTGAGCTGAATCCAACCGGCTATGGCTGCACACAGACTACAGGGCGAGCTGGGCTCACACGGAGACCGTGCAGACAGCCGTAAACGGCGCTGCAAGGCCCAAAAACCCCCCTCTAGGTTATCCTATGTAGTGTTTTTCCACAATAGAGCTGGAGACTGGTGGAAAAACACTAATAGGAAATTTGAGAAAAAATGTGCAGCAGGCTGCACTAAGAGCAAAAAAGAACAACTGTGTGAGGCAGTGTGAACCCCCCCTGAGCTGAATACAACCGGGTATATGGCTGCACACAGACTACAGAGTGAGCTGCACACACACACACACACAGAGACCTTGCAGAACGCTGTTAAAACAGCGCTGCAAGGCAAGAGCAAGGTGAACAGTGAAGAACACACAGCGTTTTGCTAAATTAGCCTTTGGAAAGGAAAATAAAGCAATTAGCTAGCTCGACTGGCCCTCAGTTAGAACACAGCGTCCTGTCCCTAACTGAAATCACAGCAGAGTGAGCGCAAAATGGCGGCAGCGCTTTTTTATAGTGCAGAGTGACATCATTTCAGCAGCCAATCCCAGCCTTGCCAGTACTTACATGCCCACCATGCTAAACAGGATGTGCCCACACTTTCATTCATTCCTCATTGGCTGCTGCGTTCAATTTGAATTCTGGGAACTTCCGATTCCGGTATCCGATACGCGGGAAGTATCGGAATTCAGTATCGGAATTCCGATACCGCAAATATCGGCCGATACCCGATACTTGCGGTATCGGAATGCTCAACACTAATGCTAAAACAGTATATCAGTTAACCAAATGCGGACCGATTAGTCCAATCAAGATGCATGATCTTCTGACGGTGTCTTCCCATGATATTCATGACATAGATTCTGGTGACAATTAATCCTGTCGCACAACCATCTGACATCTTCAGGTTGTAACTAATAACTAGAAAAAGTATAAAAACACAATTAAAAACATGTAACAGTCCAATGCCCCGCGCATCCCACCATCTCCCGTGCATAAGCAATGATAACAGAAATGACGCAAAACTAATTGTCTCGTTCAACCCATGTGGGTGAACGCTATTAAGTGTCCACATCCACCAATTTTCAAGCTGTGCCAACCTTTGTGAAATCCTCCCACCTCTTATATCTTCCTCAATCATATCGATACCTTTGACACGTAACAGGCTGCCATCACAATTGTGATGAATCCTGAAGTGCCAAGGTATCATTTTTAGCGCTTGTATATCTGTTTCTTGTGCTGCCCGCTCAATCCCCCGAACGTGCTCCCTCACTCTCGTTTTAAGCTGACGCGTGGTCAGCCCGACGTAAATCAAGCGACAGGGGCATGAAGCATAGTATATTACATTAGTTGATGTACATGTAATAGATTTCATGATCTTAAAAGTCTTCTGTCCCAATGAGTCCACGAATGTATCCTCCCTCACTATGTTCTTACAGGCTACGCAATGGCCACAAGAGCGACACCCCCTCGTAATCTATTACTCGGGGCGTGTAAAAAGGTCATCTGTGGGTTGCTTTTATAGTGGCTCCGTACAAGATGATCGCGTATATTTTTGCCCTCCGATATGTGATCAAAGGGCAAGGGGGTAATAATTTAGCTAGAGTAGAATCTGTTCTTAGTATCGGCCAGGCTCGTTCAAGTGTATTTCGTATGGCCCCTGCCCATGAATTATAATTAGTTACAAATCTAATGTCAGATTTGTCCGCTTTATAGTTGCTCCCATATAGTAATCTATTCCTGTCGCTATGCTTCGTCCGCAAATAGGCCCTTTTAATGGCACGATTACTGTACCCGCGTTCTTCGAAACGGGATTTAAGTTCTTTAGCTTGCACTTCGAATTCCTCCAAAGTGGAACAGATACGACGTATTCGTAAAAATTGCCCAACCGGGACTGAGGAAATCATATGAGCTGGATGAGAGGAAGAAGCATGCAGGAGCATGTTGGTGGCAGTCGGTTTTCTATAGATGGTAGTTTGGATGGTATCGCTCCTATTCTTAGTGAGTCTTACATCCAAAAATTCAATATTGGTGACATCACAAACAGCTGTCAACCGAATGTTTTTATTGTTGTCATTCAAAGCGTCAACAAAACGGTTGAAAGTCTCACTATTCCCCTGCCAGACGATGAAAATGTCGTCTATGTAGCGCGTCCAAAGCAGGACGCGCTCCATAGACAACAGACCATCAGACTGTAGGAGGTCCCTCTCCCACAACCCCAGGAACAGATTAACATAGGACGGCGCAAAGGCTGCCCCCAAGGCTGTTCCCTGGAGCTGAAGGAAGAAGGACCCCCTAAAAGGTAAAGAAATTGTGGGTAAGCGTAAAATGCAGTACCTCCAAAACGAAGACATGAAAATCAGGGGAGCAACTGGATGTGGATAGAAAAAATTCTGTGGCTGCAAGGCCGTCGCTATGACGAATACTAGTGTATAACGATTCCACATCCTTTGCTCCCATGATTGTATCCTCACTCAACTTCAAGTCATCAACCCTCCGTAACAACTGATTTGTATCTTTTAAGAAAGAGGGGAGTTCTTCAACTAGGGGTTGTAGGATAGAATCTATCCATTTGTTTATATTTTCAAGGTAATTACCTCTCCCCGACACAATAGGGCATCCAGGTGGTATAAGAGCATTTTTATGCGTCTTCGGGAGGAGGTAAAATGTCGATACTGTAGGCTCAACTACCATCAAGGCCGAACACAGCTCGTTGGTGATAATACCCTTGTCGGTAGCTTTTCTGAGAATCTCCCTGAGTTCAGAACAGTAGGCGGACAAGGGGTTATAGGTAAGTTTCTTATAACATGTATGATTAGATAGTTGGCGTATGGTCTCTCTTTCATACATCGCCTTGGGCCACAAGACGATGTTAGTCCCCTTGTCCGCCGGCTTGATCACAACCCCTGGGAGATCTCTCAGTTATTTCAAACGCTCCCTCTCGTGTCTAGTTAAGTTGGCATTATGTATTGTTTGTGGAATTCTAGCTAACTCCTCACTGACTACCTTTACAAAGGTATCGATGGCTGCGCAATTGGATAGTGGTGGAAAACGCTTAGATTTGACACGGATCGAATTCGGGATCATACCTCCTTCCTCTCTATGATGTTCCCGGGACAATTCCTCCAATATCCTTAAGGCTGACTGCTTGTCTTCTGTGGGGAATAATTGGTGAAGGTTATCATCATAAAAATATCATTTAAATAATAAGGAACGTGCAAATAAATGAAGATCCTTAATGACCGTAAAGTGGTCAAGTTCAGCAGTTGGTGAAAAAGACAATCCCCTATACAGAAGTGAACAGTCAGTCTCAGATAGAGGATATTCACTAAGGTTAATTACCTTCTTGTCATCCCTTGAGAATTGAAAATGTCGAGGTTTAGATCTTTTATAAGGATGATAGTTGTAGTTTCTTGTCCTGTTATAACTGATCCCTGAGCGTGTGACCGCCGAGGAGACCGAACCATCGGATTGGGTACTATTTGACGAAACAGATGTATTAGATAGACTCCGTTGTATCTGACGCTGTTGGTTAACTGAAGTTGTCCATTGATATATGTTGTGCGTCTGATAGTCTCTTGTGTCCCTATTAAATTTGGAGGACCGCGTCTCACTGATCTTTTTCACCACCAACTCAAGGGATCTATCCATCTGCGTTTCGTAGTTTTTAAACTGTTCCTCTGAGCATTTACTACGTAGTTCTGATAACCCCACATCGATTTCTTTATCAAGACCTTCAATGGTCTTAGTATTGGAGCCGATGAGTAACCGCATGAGTGCCACCGAACATGCTCCGCAGCCCTCCTCCCATCCAGCAATAAACTCCGTATCCTCCACGGGAAAGGTTGGCACCACTCTTACTCTAAGACCCCTAGGGATCATATTTTTCTAAAGGTATTTTTCAAGGAACATCCTGTTCCACCAAATCCTCGTACGCTTTAAAAGCATCTTCTTAAAGGATTCAAAAATTGCGTCATTACTGCGATCATTGGTCAATACACAACCCGTCCCGTCATGTCCGAAAACCTGTTCGACTTGTTCCAGCCAGGACTTCTCCTTAGCTCTAAAGTCCATAATACCTACGAATGTGCCTGTGCAAAACACAGAAAGACAATATAACACCGGACACCGATCGGACACCGATCTGGCAGCGAGTAGCTGGCCGCCCACTATCAGGTAAATACTATGGAGCAGCCATGTGCGCCTACTATCATATGGGGAGTTGTTGCATAGTGTGGGAGCGGCCATAGAGGAGGAAGCATAGGTTTCACTTTTCATCAGCAGTTTGCCCATAATTAGGATCACATTAGGGAGCGGCCGAGTGCGCTCATTATTTTTTGGGGGAATTGCGGTACTAGTGTGGTAGCAACCATGGGGGAGTTATTTAGGCTTTTACCTATATCAGCTGTTTGTCCGGTGTGATCTATGGCACTTATGTCACCTTGTAGTTTTGGTCTGGACGCTCACAATATGTACTTTCTGATACATTGTATAACATGGTCCAGTGTTCTTTCTGACTGTATACTATGTGCTATATGGCCTGATGTCTAGATCTACCTAGAGACTTATGGTTTAGCCTCCACACATTCCTTTGTAGCCTGCTACTTCCTCTTGTTCCACTTTTGGATTATTTTTGTGAGCCAGTCCTTGTCCTGCAGGTCATATTCCTGCACAGTTACGGTCCCTCTGTGTGTTACATTGTTTCCTTACTGCGTCCTATGTCATGCTTTGTAGTCTCATATTTATATTGTTAATAAAGATAACTAGTTTTATATTTTTGCTCTGTGGTCGTATTTTTTGTGGTTTCCACATTCCTCCCCTCTTCCTTGTGATATGATGTAGTTACGACTGAGTTTGCTACTAGACCGGCTCGCGTGTAACATTGGGTGTGTATAGTTTTTCTTTTCACGCAATGTTGCCAACTAATACCATCATTTTGTTGTTCCACTGTATCACAGTATAGTTTCTGTGGCAGAAAGTGACTGACAGATACCGCAGACAGGACTGGCGCAGATGCACTGATCGGCAATATAAATCTCCTTTTTAGATGTGGGACAGTGCAGAAATATACAGGCCCACTGTTTTACACTACACAGTTTCAGGGGCAGAAAGTGGCTTGAAGATATATATATATATATTAAAAAAAAAAAAAGGGACTGTACTACAATTACTATCTCCCTACAATAATCTCAGAAAAGTATGGCAGGCAGCAATAAAAAGGACTGATGTACACAAAAGTGTGGACAAACAAACAAGATAGCTGTGCAGAAAGGAAGGAGCAACAGGATTTGTGCTTTGAAAAAAGCAGTTGGTTTGCACAGCGGCGTACACACAGCAATGCAGCTATCAGGGAGCCTTCTAGGGCAGCCCAATGAGCTACAGCGCTGAGGAAAAAAAATGTAGCCTCCACTGTCCCTGCAAAGAAAAGGTGGTGTTGGACAGTAGAAATCGCTACAGCACAAGCGGTTTGGGGGTTAATGGACCCTGCCTAACACTATCCCTGCTTCTGACAAAGCGGCAGCAACCTCTCCCTATGCTCAGATCGGCAGCAGTAAGATGGCGGTCGGCGTGAACGCCCCTTTATAGCCCCTGTGATGTTGCAGAAAGCAAGCCAATCACTGCCATGCCCTTATCTAAGATGGTGGGGACTGAGACCTATGTCATCACGCTGCCCACACTCTGCGTCCACCTTCATTGGCTGAAAAATGGCGCTGAACGCGTCATATGAAACGTGACTTTGGCGCGAAGGTCGCCGACCACGTGGTCGCCCCCACACAGGGATCGGGTCGGGTTTCATGAAACCCGACTTTGCCAAAAGTCAGCGACTTATGAAAATGACCCATCCATTTCGCTCAACCCCAGTCTTTTATCTTCAGTGATAATTTGTATCCCGAATGGGTAAAGCCAGCGGTATTGGTGTTTTTTCTGTAGAACCGCTTCAGTGAACGGTTTGAGTAGATAGCGTTTTTAAATGTAATTGCTGATAGGTCCTGGAATAGTTTGAGGTGTGATCCTTCAAATTCGATGTCTCGTGCCTCCCTTGCACATTAGGTCTTTGGTGCGAAAGTCTAAGAATCTGCATAATACATCTTGAGGTGGATCTCCTTGCTTAGGCTTAGGACGGAGCACCCTATGTATTCTTACAATTTCAATGTTTTGGGGATCTTGTTCCAAAAGTAAGGATTGGAATATTTCAGTAGTTGCTTTGTTTAGAGCTTCAGAGGCGACAGATTCCGGTAGGCCTTTTATCCGGATGTTGTTCCTGCGCTCTCGGTTTTCATGATCCTCCATAGTGGAGTGGACAATTTGTAATTGTCCTTCTTGGGCTTTGATGCAAGATAATATAGCATTGGAATATTCTGCTCCGCTACTTTGTGCCTTTTCCAAGAATTCCAGTCTATTGCCTTGTTGGGAGATCTCCTGTTTGATATCGGTTAATTCTTTTCCTATAGGCTCTAGTGCCTTAGATAAGATTCGTTTGATAAAAGAACGTGTCACCGGCTGGTCTTTAGAGTCAGATCCTATATCAGAGTCACTTTCCATGTCTGTATCTGTTTCCCCTTCTGGAGGTAAATGTGACGGGTAGTTTGTTTTGGCAGCACTTGGATTATTGAGGCGTTTCTTTAAATATTTATCCAGGTCTGATTGAGTAGCTAGAGAGCTTGTTTTGGCTGATCTGGGTGTTTTAGCACCTGATTTAACCATTTTGTAGTGTGATGATATACAAAAGAAGCTTTTGATTCCTCCTCTAGTCAGCAGATAAGGTGGTTATAATTCCATATTATTCCAGTACTAGTAAGGTAGCTGGATAGTTCAGATGCTGCGAACGCAGTAATGAGTATCAGAAAGCTCCTGTTCTTATTTTAGCCACTAGATGTCAGCTTAACACCATATAATTGCCTTCAGGTAACAATAGATTCCTTATTATCTGATTGTTTCTATGGATACCAGTTTCCAAGAAGTTTATGTGGCCTTAAGGTACCGTCACATTTAGCGTCGCTGCAGCGATCTAGACAACGATCCCGATCGCTGCAGCGTCGCTGTGTGGTCACTGGAGAGCTGTCACACAGACAGCTCTCCAGCGACCAACTATGTGAAGTCCCCTGGTAACCAGGGTAAACATCGGGTTACTAAGCTGTGCTTAGTAACCCGATGTTTACCCTGGTTACCAGTGAAGACATCGCAGAATCGGCGTCACACACGCCGATTCAGCGATGTCTGCGGGAAGTCCAGCGACGAAATAAAGTTCTGGACTTTCTGCTCCGACCAACAATGGCACAGCAGGATCCTGATCGCTGCTGTGTGTCAAACTGAACGATATCGCTAGCCAGGACGCTGCAACGTCACGGATCGCTAGCGATATCGTTCAGTGTGAAGGTACGTTTAGGGATCAAGGTTGTGGCTACAAGGCTAATCGTCAGTGAGGGCTGTTATGTAGACAAAACCCGTCTCCTCAGGCAGAGGATGCAAAAAAAAAGTGTGTCTCTTGTTTTGGTAGGAAATCCACTAGTGCCTCCACTCTCGTCTCAATCACCCTTCAATAGACAGTTGTCCTCTACTAAGACAAAAACAGTGGGTCCCCTTAGGTAGTTCAAGTCAAGGGGGGGGTCAACACAGCCCCTAATCGTTATTTGTGGACACTTTTCATCGGGGGGATCCGATCGAGCTCCTCTGCTGCGGGAGTGGAGGCTAGCAGCAAAGTGCTCACAAAGCCCATTCACCTCAGGGCTCATCTGCATCTACTGCAGGTAACAGCGGTCGGGTCTGATCACCTCTCGTGGCCTAAGTTGAGCTGACGTGTCTCTCCTCACCAGCAGCCCACAGCCGACTGCTGCGATGGGACTCCAGGTGTGGGAAAGCGCCGCGAGGAGGAGCGCACCGCAGCTACAAGATAGCTCCGGGCCAATCGCTCACCAGGTGAGCGATGAGGGGTATTTCTTAGCGGTGCGCCGTCCCGTCTCTGGCAGAGTGAGGTCTCAGCAGCCGCCTCAGTAAGTAGTGAGCAGCGGGTGGGGGTGGATCGCCTGGAGATCGCGGCCTGTCTCCCGCCTTGAACCCTCTTCCCGCCTCCAGACACCAGAGTTTGTCCGGAGATGTACTCTGGTTTCGGCTAAATAAAGGGTGTATACTCTCACCTCCTTACTTGCTGTTGTCCTCTGGTTAGAGAAGATTCGCTGGGTGCCTCAGGTTGCAGGTGGGATAGGAGTACCTTCTGTTGGCTTCAGGCCTATTTGTAGGCCCCTGTGCTGCGCTGTGCCCGGGACTCCCGTTAGAGACCCAAAAAGGGCAAATGGCGATCCCCAAGTCTTAGGGGAGATAAATGCCACCTTGTAGAGGTATGGATGGAGTTTATAGGGCTATGGATGCTATAGATTTTTGCAGCTGACAAAGGAGCACAGTAAAAGCACGTCTTGCTCCTTCACCAGTTGGCCACTCCACCCCCCCTAACAACCGTTTCACACTGCTCTGGCTTCAATAGTGGTGTGCTGCGGTCCCCTAGAATCTGGGACAGGAAGGTCAAGCGAGAAGATGTGGGTCTTTGTTGTGGCCCACTTTCAGCTTGGCCACGGCCTTGTCCTCTGCATGCACCGTCATCATCACGTCCACTTCCCCATCCCTTGCCTTGACCATTTTAAATGGACTACTGCCCTATTTTTAAAGCTCAACACAAATGCATTTATTTAGCGCTAAACTATATCTGATCAGTATGCCTGCAAAGCTATGATTTTTCAAACACAAACACCAGTCCTCAGCCTGACATTACAGACTGTATTACATTTTGTTTGGGGTTTGTTGAATTTTTTAAATGCAAAAAATTGCTTTATATAAGTAGAGTAACAGTAAAAAAAAGTCAGAAACCGGCCTACAATGCCCAAACTTGGAGCGCACAGATATATGAGGCCTGTCACGGAAATACCACACTGGCAAATATGTGGCCTGTATTTTTTGTAATGTAAAACGTGCTGTATATAAGTAGAGTAACAGACAGTAAAAAAAGGTGGGAAACCGGCCTACAATGGCCAAACTTGGAGCTCACAGATATATGAGGCCTGTCATGAAATATCACACTGCCAAATATGTGGCCTTTATTTTTTTAACCCCTTTACCCCCAAGGGTGGTTTGCACGTTAATGACCGGGCCAATTTTTACATTTCTGACCACTGTCCCTTTATGAGGTTATAACTCTGGAACGCTTCAACAGATCTCAGTGATTCTGACATTTTTTTTCTCATGACATATTGTACTTCATAATAATGGTAAAACTTCTTTGATATTTCCTGCATTTATTTGTGAAAAAAATAGAAATTTGGCGAACATTTTGAAAATTTTGCAATTTTCCAACTTTTAATTTTTATGCAATTAAATTACAGAGATATGTCACACAAAATACTTAATAAGTAACATTTCCCACCTGTCTACTTTACATCAGCACAAATTTGGAACCAAATTTTTTATTTGTTAGGGAGTTATAAGGGTTAAAAGTTGACCAGCAATTTCTCATTTTTACAACACAATTTTTTTTTTAGGGACCACATCTTATTTGAAGTCATTTTAAAGGATCTATATGATAGAAAATAACCAAGTTTGACACCATTCTAAAAACTGCACCCCTCAAGGTGCTCAAAACCACATTCAAGAAGTTTATTAACCCTTCAGGTGTTTCACAGGAATTTTTGGAATGTTTAAATAAAAATGAACATTTAACTTTTTTTCACAAAAAAATTACTTCAGCTCCAATTTGTTTTATTTTACCAAGGGTAACAGGAGAAAACGGACCCCAAAAGTTGTTGTACAATTTGTCCTGAGTACGCTGATACCATATATGTGGGGGTAAACCACTGTTTGGGCGCATGGCAGAGCTCGGAAGCGAAGGAGCGCCATTTGACTTTTCAATGCAAAATTGACAGGAATTGAGATGGCACTCCATGTTGGGTTTGGAGAGCCTCTGATGTGCCTAAACATTGAAACCCCCCACAAGTGACACCATTTTGAAAAGTAGACCCCCTAATGAACTTATCTAGATGTGTGGTGAGCACTTTGACCCATTAAGTGATTCACAGAAGTTTATAATGCAGAGCCGTAAAAATAAAAAATCATATTTTTTCACAAAAATAATCTTTTCCCACAATTTTTTATTTTCCCAAGGGTAAGAGAAGAAATTGGACCCCAAAGTTTTTATACAATTTGTCCTGAGTACGCTAATACCCCATATGTGGGGGTAAACCACTGTTTGGACGCAAGGGAGAGCTCGGAAGGGATGGAGCGACATTTGACTTTTCAATGCAAAATTGACTGGAATTGAGATGGGATGCCATGTTGCGTTTGGAGAGCCCCTCATGTGCCTAAACATTGAAACCCCCCACAAGTGACACCATTTTGGGAAGTAGACCCCCTAAGGAACTCATCTAGATGTGTTGTGAGAGCTTTGAACCCCCAAGTGATTCCCACAAAAATTATTTTTAGCCCCCAGTTTTGTATTTTCGCAAGGGTAACAGGAGAAATTGGACCCAATAGTTGTTGTCCAATTTGTCCTGAGTACACTGATACCCTACATGTGGGGGGGACCTCAGTTTGGGCGCATGTGAGGGCTCAGAAGGGAGGGAGCGCCATTTGGAAAGCAGACTTAAATGGAATGGTCTGCAGGCGTCACATTGCGTTTGCAGAGCCCCTAATGTACCTAAACAGTAGAAACCCCCCACAAGTGACCCCATATTGGAAACTAGACTCCCCAAGGAACTTATCTAGATGTGTTGTGAGAACTTTGAACCCCCAAGTGTTTCACTTCAGTTTATAACGCAGAGCCGTGAAAATTAAAAAAAAAAATTTCCACAAAAATTATATTTTAGCCCCCAGTTTTGTATTTTCCAAGGGTAACAGGAGAAATAGGACCCCAAAAGTTGTTGTCTAATTTGTCCTGAGTATGCTGATACCCGATATGTTGGGGTAAACCCCTGTTTGGTCGCACGGGAGAGCTCGGAAGGGAAGGAGTACTGTTTTACTTTTTCAACGCAGAATTGGCTGGAAATGAGATTGGACGCCATGTCATGTTTGGAGAGCCCCTGATGTGCCTAAACAGTGGAAACCCCCAACTGTGACTGAAACCCTAATCCAAACACACCCCTAACCCCAATACAAACGGTAACCCTAACCACACCTCTAACCCTGACACACCCCTGACCCTAATCCCAACCCTATTCTCAACCATAAATATGATCCATACCCTAACCCTTACTTTAGACCCAACCCTAACCCTAACTTTAGCCCCAACCCTAACTGTAGCCTTAACCCTAGCCCTAATCCTAACCCTAGCCCTAACCCCAACCCTAACCCTAGCCCTAACCTTAACCCTAACCCTAGCCTTCAATCTAACCCTAGCCCTAACCCTAGCCCTAACCCTGACACTAGCCCTAAGGCTATGTGCACACATAGGAAATGTGGTGCAGAATTTTCTGCAATAAATCTGCATCTCCTGGCAGAATCCATAGGTGCAGATTTTCTGCAGTTTTTGTTGCAGGTTTAGTGCAGTTTTAGTGCAGTTTTGGTGCAGATTTTACCACTGCAGATCTTTATCATGGAGGGGTGCAGAAACACAGCAGAACTGCACAAAAGAAGCGAAATGCACTTCTTTGAAATCTGCAGCATTTCTGCGCGGATTTTTCTGCACCATGTGCACAGCTTTTTTTTCACATTGATTTACATTGCACTGTAAATCACAGTGCAGTTCTGCAGCGTTTCTGCAGCAGAAAAATCTGCTGCAGAACTGCACTAATTCTGCACTAAATCTGCATCGTGTGAACATACCCTAACGGGAAAATGGAAATAAATACATTTTTTTAATTTTTTAATTTTTCAATAATTAAGGGGGTGATGAAGAGGGATTTGATTTACTTTTATAGCGGGTTTTTTAGCGGATTTTTATGATTGGCAGCCGTCACACACTGAAAGACTCTTTTTATTGCAAAAAATATTTTTTGCGTTACCACATTTTGAGAGCTATAATTTTTCCATATTTGGGTCCACAGAGTCATATGAGCTCTTGTTTTTTGCGGGATGAGTTGACGTTTTTATTGGTAACATTTTCGGACACGTGACATTTTTTTATCGCTTTTTAATCTGATTTTTGTGAGGCAGAATGACCAAAAACCAGCTATTTATGAATTTCTTTTGGGGGAGGCGTTTATACCGTTCCGCGTTTGGTAAAATTGATAAAGCAGTTTTATTCTTCGGGTCAGTACGATTACAGCGATACCTCATTTATATTTTTTTTATGTTTTGGTGCTTTTATACGATAAAAACTATTTTATAGAAAAAATAATTATTTTGGCATTGCTTTATTCTGAGGACTATAACTTTTATTTTTTCGCTGATGATGCTGTATGGTGGTTCATTTTTTGCGGGATAAGATGTTTTTAGCGGTACCATGTTTATTTATATCCGTCTTTTTGATTGCGTGTTATTTCACTTTTTGTTTGGCGGTATGATAATAAAGCGTTTCTTGCTTCGTTTTTTTTTCGGTATTCACTGAAGGGGTTAACTAGTGATATAGTTTTATAGGTGGGGTCGTTACGGACGCGGCGATACTAAATATGTGTACTTTTATTGTTTTGGTTTTTTTAGATAAAGAAATGTATTTATAGGAACAATATTTATTTATTTCTTTAGGAATTTTTTTTTTTTTACACATGTGAATTTTCTTTTACACTATAACATTGCCCAAAGGGGGGGCATGATGTTATAGTGTAAGATCGCTGATCTGACACTTTGCTGTGCACTGTGTCAGATCAGCGATCTTACGTGCACATCAGGGAGGCTTCCCGGCGCCTGCTCTGAGCAGGCGCAGTGAAGCCACCTCCCTGCAGGACCCGGATGCAGGGGCCATTTTGGATCTGGGCCTGCTGCAGGGAGGAGGAGGTAAGAGACCCTCGCAGCAGCGCGATCACATCACGCTGCTCCGAGGGTCTCAGGGAAGCACGCAGGGAGCCCCCTCCCTGCGCGATGCTTCCCTATACTGCCGGAACACTGCGATCATGTTTGATCGCAGTGTGCCGGGGGTTAATGTGCCAGGGTGGTCTGTGACCGCTCCTGGCACATAGTGCCAGATGTCAGCTGCGATAGTCAGCTGACACCTGGCCACGATCGGCCGCGCTCCCCCCGTGAGCGCGGCCGATCATGTATGACGTACTATCCCGTCGGTGGTCATTTGGGATAGTACGTCCGATGTCAGAATGTCAGAAAGGGGTTAATGGAAAATAGTGCTGTTTATAAGAAGAGTAACAGACAGCACAAACAGTGGAAAACCAGCCTAAAATGCCCAATCTTGGAGCACGACTATATATGAGACCTTTTTTGTTTTTTGGTGAATTTAAAAACAAAAAAACAAGGCTAGCACACACAACTATGCCTGACAAACTATGATTTTTTTAACGATGCACCAGGACTCAGTATGACATAACAGACTGCATATTTTTTTTGTGGAGGTGAATTTTTGGAAAAAAGAAAAAAAAAATGAAAACTGCAACTAGATATATAGTAAATAAGCAGCAGCAGACAGTTCTGGACCTTTGGTAGGGATGCAGTGGGAGCAATGTACAGAAATACAGTGCCTGCAGGCCTTGCACTGATGTGGACATGCTGTGCCCTGTCTACCTAGCGCTGCAATCTCGGGATCCATGAATTAGCCCTAAAAAGGACTGTTGGTTTCTTTGGAGTTGCGGACTGAATAGTTGCAGACCTGCACTAACTATTAAAAGCACAAATCTGACCCTATTTCTGCAGCAGCTCTCCCTACACTCGCTAAGTCGGGAGCAGAATGCGGCGAGCAGGGTGGCGCCAGGTCTCTTATACTCGTGATGATGCTGTACGGCCCAGCCAATCACTGCACAAGCACAACAAAGATGGCTGCGGCGTTTCATGGCCTGGCAGACAATCCCTGCAGCATGATTGGGTCTCTAAAGTCCGCCAAAAATTCTGGGTGGAGACCTCAATCCCGGGAATGCTCGATGCTCAACGAGTAGACCGAGCATAGTGATACTTGGGCCAGTAACGAGTAGAGGCGAGCACATTCGCTCATCACTAGTGAGGAATATTGTTTTTTTTTTATTTTCACGTCTTTTGAAGATGGCAGATGACAAGGTTATCATGGGTGGAATGGGAATCAGTGCGCTCATTCAGAAATAATTTGTACTTTTTAGTAGGAAAATGAGAAAGTAGACCGGTATGTTCACACAGTGCTGATTTTCATCTATTACTAGCCAAAGCCATTTGCTTTGGTAGACAATAAAGGGAATGTATCAAGGAAATCTAAATGTATCAAGGAAGACATGAGTGATGAAAATGATGCCAAATGAGGAAACCTGCCATTTTTTCCTGCTTTTTGCACCCATAAAAATCAATGGGAAATTGAAAAAAAAATGCAACAAGGGTTTTTTGAGAATTAAACTAACTTTATTAAGCAAGCAGACATGTAATCTGTTCCCAAAAAATTGAAAAAAAAACCACACTTCAAAACATTGCAGGAGAACATAACCTTAAGATGTTCACAATGACGATACTCCCAGCTTTTCCTGTGTTGACCAGTAGACCAGCTATAAGCGAGGACGGTTGGGGCTCCTTGGGATAACTTAGAGAATAGATGATTTTATTGTTTGTCTTTATGTCATTAATATTCTGTCTGATTGTTTTGGGAGGGTGATTAAGCTTGTTGGGTCCCATTTTTTAAGCTTGTTTTTCGACACCTGCTAATTACTCACTTCATGAACCAGATAGGTCATAAATATGAACCCAAGTGCAGGTCTTTGTCTAAAGCTTATGTGGATCTTATATTGACTGCATTGATTCACCTGAGCTCGGGGACGAGGTGAGGAGCCGCCTGCACTTACTAAAAGGTATATTTTATACGCACAGAAGGAACTGATTTTCTAAATTATAAATTTTATTTCTCATTAGATTTACGCATGAGAGAACATTGAATTTATCATGAAAGTTTTGTGGCTTTCAGATTATATCACCACTGATGGACGCCATGCCCTGTGAGTCCGGGCAAGGGAAAGTGGCTTTTCAGGGAACAATCAGGGCTGAGCTGATGTTGTTTTCGCCTATTGTTGGATTTGAGGAAGGGTACAGGACACAGGAAGACACAGATTTGATTTTCATTTTGTCACAGTCCACTCTTTCATTGCTGGGTATTAGTTGTCTGTACTGTTTCTTTAAAGTATCCAACCCTCCCAGGATATTTTTGTATCGTTGCTCCTGTGGCAGAGTTCTAGAGAGGTTCCCTAATTCTGAGAATACTTAATATTGAATTACCTCCATTTTATTCCCTGTTTTCTAGGCTTTTGCAGACATGGTCACGGTGGATCTCATCTTGGTTCTTGTGTCCTTTGTGGTCATTTTATTTCTGGTCAAAGCTTTTCAGAACCAGAAAAAATCCATGAACCTCCCTCCTGGTCCTGTGCCTTTACCGATCATAGGAAATATGCATGTGATCAACACATCAAAACCCCAAAAGTCCTTCACAGAGGTAAGAGACGGTCCGCTGTATGTACTGACATACTGTGCATTAAATTGGGATTCTTATTCTTGGAGAAGTGTTAAAATTGCATATGGCTTTACTTGTTAATACTTTTGTACGGTTTTGACTTCATACCTTGAATTAATGTGCCTCAAATTTTATTCCAATGTAATTAGATTCAGCAACTTTTCAAAAAGCCTTAATGATACATCATAAATGTCTGATCCGTGAGGGTGAGATCAGCTCTTCTTGGGGTCAGGAATGCTCAGTTGCGGAGCTGCACAGCTCCATCAATTTAATGGCAGCTGTGGCCAGGTACTGCGCATGTATCCCATATTCATACCAATTGGACTAATAAATTAAGTTGTACTCTTTAGTGCTATTGCATGTAAACATGAAATATATGAAAGTGGAATTGTATTTCTTCTCCAGAAAATAGTTAAAATCTATGATACTTAGCGCATAATTCTGTCAATTCATGTATGCCGAGCAGACACAATCTACTTTGCAGGCAATCTAACTAGCGATGAGCGAATATTTGAATGTTCAGTTCAGATTACGTTCGCCAAATTTGCAATATTCACTAATTAATTCATCAAATATTCAACGATCATTACGGAACACCATTCACGTTAATGAGATGCAAAAACAAACAAAAGCACAACATCTTATAACGGCCACAAATGCCGCCAAAACGCATCAAATGAGCGGCAGACACCAGGAAATTGGCCTAATTTCTCCCCCAGTACAGATTTTAGCATGGCACAACAAATAGCCAGGAATGAGGTATCGGAGTCTGGAACAGCATTTATATCTTTCCAATGAATATCACAGTAAGACTATGTCGGTGAGGGATCGGCATACGGCCCCTTTGCTAGGATCCCTGATAGCACATGCAACACCTCTGCCTGCTTTCATGCTGAGCCACACTCAGGTGGCACAAATATCAGTTTTGTAGACTACCATTATCAGAAAAATTTAAGGATAGTAACACGGGTAGTTGAGTCCAAGGTGGTGGAGGCCTGATGGTGTTGGAGGCTTACTGCTACAGACAGAACGCATGAAAGAGACCTAACCATGAGTAGTCACATTTCCAAAAATTATTGGCAGCCACCATCAAAGTGGCATCAATTTCACCATAGTACAAATAGTAAAATAGGGACCGTCAAGTCTTCCACTATACCCAATCCAGCAGATGGACACCCAACAAGGAGTGTTCACATTTAAACAAATAAGGACCTTACACCACCAAAGTGGAATCAATTTCACCACAGTAGAAATAATATAATAGGGACCAACAGGTCTTTCACTACACCCAATGCAGCAGATGGACACTCAACCAGGAGTGTTCACATTTTAAAAACTGATTACCTGACACCGCCGAAGTGGAATAACTGTCACAAGAATAAACATAGTATAATTGGGACCGAGACGTCTTCTACTACAGATAACCCAGCAGATGTAGACCAACCATGACTGTTCACATTACCCACAAATTTGTGTTATCATCAGCAGCAGGAGCAGCAGCCACAACAGGCACAGAAGCCACACTAAAGTTATGAAAGATTGAAGTTACGTGACATTAATGCATCACACTAAAAAATGCAATATCGCCTAGCCTGTACAGTCTGCAATTGGGGTGCAAAAGTCCTTGGAGATCCATGACTTGTTCATCTTAATGAAAGCTATGTGGTCTATACTTTCAAAGGACAGCCAGCTGCGCTTATTGGTCAGGACACCACCAGCAGCACTGAAGAAACGGTCTGAGAGAACGCTGGCTGACAGGCACAATATAACCTCCAAGGCATGTGAGGCAAGCGTCGGTCACTCATCCATTTTGGAAGACCAAAATGTGAAATGGTCCAAACCCTCCCTGATGGTATTGATATTTAGTTCTAGATACTCTTGCACCATCCTGTCGCGGACCCCGTGACCGACCTTTCCCGGTCCAGACATGAGTCCGCACAGCACAGAGCGGGATGGGTAGACAGCACCTGTAAACACAACAGCACCATCGCAAGGCATGCAGGACCTGTGGCATGTGCTAGCAGGAGGATGGGTTGGGGCAGGGCCAGCCGTCGGAGCTTCCGGAGCGATCAGCGGAGCACTGAGGGTAGTACTGGGGGGGTGACCGGCTTGGGCGCCGACAAGCGTGTAAACAGAAGAATAACCGGGTAGAAGCAGGTGTCAAGAAACCGAGCAGGTATAAACAGAGCTGAGGGAACAACTGAAAGGGAAGTCAGAAACTAAGTCGGGGTCAGAGAACCAGATAATCCACAGACAGAACCTAATCGACAGGCAAGTGAAACATTGGGGACAGGCCGGGTCAAAACAGGATACAAACTCACAAGGCAGGCACAAGGCACAAACACACAAGCATACAGGGGTCCCTTAACTCAGCCGAGGGCAGAAGTATAACTGACAAGGATGCAAGCCTCAAGCAGCTATAAAAAGCCCTCCCCTATCCAAAGGAAGGCTACCAGCATTAACTCCCGAGGCTCCTGCTCAAATCCTACCATAGGATCATAACATATCCTCTCCATTTGTTCACCACTAGCAAGATTTGGACTCTGTTGTTCTGGTGCACGAGTTGGTCTAAAACAGTGTCAAAAGACTCACAGAAATTGCTTATTCCACTTCAAACACTGCTACTGCTCATGTTTTGGCATTGACTAATTGACATGCTGGAGGTTGGAAGTCTAGAGCTGTGATGTAAACTGTGTGCTTCACTGCTGTCTTGGGGAAAAGCTCTCTTAAGATTGTGTAAAAGCGTGTTTCGATAATACAGCATTCGTGAGTCCCTTTCTAGGGAGGGAAGAATCTGGCAAAATTTGGTTTTATAATGTGGATTTAATAAAGTGGCAAACCATTAGTCAGCAATATTCCTAATCATTACTATAGTCGGGCTCTACCATGAGTTCCAAGTCGATACTGTGTTGGAGGTTGGGTAACAATGAGGCTTGTTTCCTCTGTCCCTTCCCACCAACAACAAACAACAGAAAGAGGGGGATAATCTGCTTCATTTGACAGTTGCTCATCCATCACCTCTTCATCTTCCAGTTGTTCCTCGGATCTTGCACCTTTGATAACAATTTATGTTATCACCAGCCACCCTGGATTGCAGTAATCCACCCTCCCTTGCCACCCACCTGTGTGAGGACAGTCTTGAACTTAGAGACAATGGTTTCCCTTTCGCTTCCTCCTCTGCTTCCTCCTCTTCTTCTGGGACCACCATCTCCTCCCACAGGCTATTCAAATACTGCTCCAGCATAAAGATGACCGGGATAGTGATGCTGATGACAGTGTCGTCAGCCATTTTGAAACTGTGCAGGAAAGGTGCAGAGGTCCTTGCTCTATGCCCGCTGTGTAATCATGATATGCACCACATCCGTACTGCGTTGGCCTAGGCTATATGGCATGACATACTGCATCAGGGCTCATTGCTGCTGCTACAGTCCCTGCATCATGTGCAGAATGGAATTCCACCATGTCGGTATATTAACCTGTTAACTGGTATAGACAAACACCTCTGTATTGATGCAAGTTGATGAGCAGACATGGGCGAACTGCGGAAATAAGTACACAGCTTTTGTGCTTTGTGAAACAGCTCACCCAGGCCTGGATAGTGGCTGAGAAAATGCTGTACCGCCAGGTTTAGGATGTGAGCCATACAAGGCACATGTGTGATCTTGCCTCACTGTAGGGCCACCACGAGCTTCGCACTATGATCAGACATGGCCTTCCCTGAATTCAGGTTCAGCAGAGACAACCATTGATCAAACTCAGCCTGGAGAGCTGTCTAAAATTCTTCAGCTGTATGACTGGTGGAGTTCAACCTCTTAGCTTTGTCATGCATAGGAAGAAACAATCATTTACGTGACCACAACTGTGGAACCGTTGGCTGGCTGCAGTGCTGTGAGAGGGTGGAGTATGGTGAACTGGACAAACTGCTGTATCGTGAGAGAGGTGAAGGCAGAGAGGTTACTGTGGATTGAGAAACTTGTGGTGTGATCATTCCCTTTAACTGGTCAAATAAAAGCAGGCATGTCCACTTCCATTTCAGCTGAAAGCAGCCTTGTTACAGAACCCCCAGCACCAAGAATATGTTATGCTATATATATATATATATATATATATATATATATATATATATATATATATATATATATATATTATGTATAATAGGTTCCATGTGAAATGCATCAGTCCACAGGCTGCATCCCTGGGCAGAGAGGACAAGATATCCTCCTTCTGTCCTCCCCCCACCTTTGTAATTTCCCCAGTAAATACCAGCAGGCTCCGGCCCCCTGCAGCTATTGTAATGTATGTCTGGCCGGATGTTTTCCTATTGGCCTGCCCTGTGTATCTGTGTTATACATTCTGTGTGCTGTAAATAAAGTGGGTTCTTTTTAGACTGGAAATACCTGGAGTAGCAGTCAGCTTTTATATGCTCCCATGTAATCAAGAAATCCTAGCCAGCGTCCTTCATTCAGAATCCAGCAAAAGCAGAATGGACCTCCTGAAACACGGGGGGTGCTGAAAGAGGTACTACAGCACAGTAGACCCCGTTACAAGCCTCTCAGTCAGCGTGACTGGAGTGGGTAAAGAACCCAAAGTTCTGCTGTCTCAATAGTTGGAACAATAACAGAGAGGGAGGAAGAGGCAACAGATGCGATTGATGGAGCAGCTGTTGGTTGTTGAGGTCTGCTGGTCTGCATTTTGTGCAGTGGAATTCCCACAGTAAAGCATGTTGATTGCACATGTGAAGGTTCACACCTGTAGTAGTCAAATTATTGCACTTTTTACCTCAACTGTTTTTTTTGCAAATTTGGCAGATTACGTGAGTTGGCTCATCCTTTGTAGTGTCATAAAAGGCACCCCTTGCCACCCCTGCGTGCTGCAGACCCGTCGATGATGCAGATCAGAGGCACAGTTGTGGCTGATGATGCATATCTCATCATGGCTGCCACACCATGTGTCTGCGATGGACGGCGCAATGCAACCTCTTCGTCTTCCACCTCAGATGACCTATTTAGCTGAGTGCCTCTATGTTCCCGCCATCTGGGATCTAACACCTCATCATAATCATCATCTCCTGTGTTATCACATGCCTCGCCATTGGAGTCACCCTCCTCCTCTTCTTGCCCTGACAGCACAGTACAGTCCACATGAGCCTCAGATATATGAGTCCCATCAGACTCACCCATCTGTGGTTCCGTACAGTCAGTTGAGTGGTTAGATAGTTGGGACTTGGGGGGAAGCAAGGGGAATTTGGGTACCACATCTCTGGACTGTACTGGGTGTGATGTTGAGGTGGAGGAAGAGGAGAGGCCACTTGAAGAGGCACTTGTCATCAACTTGAGTACATGCTCTTTCTGGGCATCATCGATAAGGTGTACCTCAGTGCATCTGCCCAAGAATGGTAGTGGTGTAGTCTGTCAAGTAACAAATTGTCAGTGGTCTTTGCATAGAACGTTACTTCTCTTGTGCTTTCACAAACATTTTTACCTACCCCACGAACACTTTTGAACAACAAGCCTAATTCCCCTTCCACCAAGGCCTCACGTTTTCCTAGTCATGTTGCTCAGATAGTGTGGTAGGAGCACATTATTAGCAACAAAAATTAGATTTTAAACGCTGCACCATCTCTGCAAACAGCTGATTTTCAGCAACCGTAAACTCAAAGTTGAAATATGGTGTGCTATATTGTGTTAGTCACAGAAAAAGGATTGTTTGAGTTTGGATGAGGCCTGTATGACAAAGAAGTTATGTTACAAACAATTTTCAAGTCAGGTCCCTTACTGTATGATGTTAATAAAGCAAGTCTTTTTTGTGGCTTATGGATCAGGCTTCTATAACACACTAGATGCTACAAACTATTTTACAGTTAGGTTCCTTACTGTATGACGCAAATAACAAGAATTTTTTGTGGCCTACAGATCAGGTCTCCACAGCTTTATTCCAACCTAAACAAATGACAAAATGTGATTTGGCGGGTTGTCTAACTTTGTGCAACTGAAAAAACGGTCATTAGGCCTACCGGTAATTGTATTTACAGGAATCAATCCTGACAGCACCATTGGAGGATGTCCTTCTTACCCTCAGTGGGACAGGAACAACAAGCGGGACCCTCCCCCTACCACCCACCAGTGATTTTCCTAAGTACCACACCTGGATGGATGCGAAAGTGCGAGAGAGTTTATTAACAATTCTTACACCAATGTTACATCACATTAGTAAACAACACCAATTCTGCAGCGGGAGGGAACTAGTAGTGCTGTCAGGATGGATTCCTGAAAATACAATTACCGGTAGGTCTAATTACCATTTCCCCGTTAACCAGCTGACAGCACCATTGGAGAAATACCAAAGGATGATAATCTTAGGGTGGGACTACTGCATGTAATACTTTTCAGCCAAAAGTAACTGCTCTGAAGCAACATCTAGATTATAATGTCTGGCAAAAGTAGTAAGACTGGTCCAAGTTGCGACCCTACAGATCTGTTCTGTTGAAGCTCCCCCTTTCTGCCCATGACGTAGCTACAGCTTGGGTTGAATGAACTCTAAGAATGTCTCAAGGATCCTTCCCTTGAGCTCTATACACTAAGTCTATTGTTAGTTTTTAACCACCTTGTGATGGCTGCCCTTGTTGATTTACAACCCTTATTTGGTCCCCTATACTGTATGGACAGGTTCTTGTCTCGTCCCCAACTCTCAGTCGCCTTTAGAAATTTCAAATCTGTCTCTCTAACGTCTAGATTATGATAGACTTCTTCTTTTGGGTTTCTAGGATGTTGGCAGAACGAGGGAAGGATTACTTCTTGGTTCACATTTGTAGATAAAACTACTTTGGGGAGAAAGGCCGGGTCAAGTCTTAAGACTATTCTATCGTCAAAAATCTGAAGATATGGATCCTTTATGGATAAAACCCGCATCTCCCCTAATCTCTTAGCTGAAGTCATGGCCACCAAAAAAGCCGTTTTAAAAAAGAGATTGACTATATCTATGTCCTCTAATAAGAGATACAGAGAATTACACAGGGCATTAAGGACTAAGTTAAGGTCCCAAGGTGGAGATGACTTCCTCACAAGGTGTCTCATTCTTTGCATGGCTCTAGAGAACCTTGCTATCCTAGGATGGGAGGCCAAAGAGGAGTCAAAGAAGACACCAAGAAACGAAATCTGTACTTTTAAAGTACTAGGTCGAAGGCCTTTTTTAAAACCTAATTGTAGGAAGTCGAGGATCTTAGGGATGTCTGGACTTGAAGTATCTACCGGAACTTCTCCTAAAAAGGTACAAAATCGTCTCCAGATTTTATCACAGATCGCCGATGTCACCGACTTCCTGCTTGCTTGGTGCGTGGTGATTAGGGTTGAGCTAAACAGATTGGTCATTTTCAGAAGTCGCCGACTTTTGGCAAAGTTGGGTTTCATGAAACCCGACCCAATCCCTGTGAGGGGTCGGCCATGAGGTCGGCGATCTTCTTATCGGGTATCGGAATTCCGATACCGAGTTCCGATATTTTTGCGATATCAGGAATCGGTATCGGGATACATATTTATGTGTAAAATAAAGAATAAAAATAAAAAATATTGATATACTCACCCTCGGACGTGCCCTGGTTCTAACCGGCAGTCTCCCCTCCTAAAAATGAGCAAGTGAAGGACCTGCGGTGACGTCGCGGCTTGTAATTGGTCGTGTGAGTGGTCACACGAGCGGTCACGCGACCAATCACAAGCCGCGACGTCATCAAAAGTCCTACACTTGCTCATTCTTAGGAAGGAAGGCTGCCGGCTAGAACCAGGGCGCGTCCGAGGGTGAGTATATCCCTATTTTTTATTTTTATTCTTTATTTTACACATTAATATGGATCCCAGGGCCTGAAGGAGAGTTTCCTCTCCTTCAGACCCTGGGAACCATTAGTATCCCATTGCACTGCATTGGGTTTCGTGTTTCGGCCGACCCCGACCCTTCTATAGGATCGGTCGATTTCACTCGACCCGACTTTTGAGAAAGTCGGGTTTCGTGAAACCCGACTCGACCCTATAAAAATAAAAGTCGCTCAACCCTAGTGGTGATTACATCTTCTGTCAGGCCCCTGGATCTTAGGGTCTGGTGTTCAGGATCCAAGCAGATAGTTGGAGTGAGTTTGGGTTGTTGTGGAACACCGGACCTTGGTACAAAAGGTCTGGCCTCTTAGGTAGAAGAATAGGTCTCTCCGTTGACATTCTGGTTAGTAGGAAGAACCAGCTTCTTCTTGGCCAAAAAGGAACTACCAAGATCACTGCTGCTCCCTTGTCCCGTATCTTCCTGAGTGTTCTCGGAATCAGTGGAAGAGGTGGGAAGGCGTATAGGAATCCTTCTCCCAAGGATGTGATAGCGTGTTGACCCCTGCTGCCCCATCTAGAGGATTGAGCGAAAAAAATGTTCTGGCCTTTGCATTTGACCTAGTGGCAAAGAGATCCACTTGTGGTGTTCCCCACTGTTGACACAGCCTGTTGAACACTTCTGAATTCAACTCCCACTCTGTGGGATCTATTGGTGTTCTTCTTAAAAAATCTGCCACCTGGTTCTTGGCTCCCTCCAGATGTACCGAGATGGACTCAAGAGAGTTTTCCGCCCACCTGAAAATCTGGTTTGCCAGATGCTGTAAAGATGGGTGCTTCAGGCCTCCTTGGTGTCTTAGAAACGCCACCGCTGTAACATTGTCGGATAGTATCTTTATGTACTTGCCTCTGATCTGTGACTGGGCCTGGTAAAGCACCTTCCAAATTGCATATAGCTCTCTAAAATTCAATGATTTGGTTGTCATTTCTGGATCCCACTTCCCGTGGTTGTATGATACTTCTATGTGTCTGCCCCATCCATACTGACTGGCGTCCGTGGTGATGGTGACAAAGGGATAAAGAATTCATGGTACTCCCACCCTGAGGTTTTCTGAGATGGTCCACCAAGTTAGTGCTTTCTTCCCTGAAAGAGAAAGAGTCATCTTTTTGTCCAAAGAACATTGCCTTCTGTCCCAGGCCTTCAAAACCTCCTTCTGCAACCCCGTGAGTGAAATTGACTCCACTTCACACAGGGGATACAGGCCATCATTAAGTCTAGAATCCTCATTGCTTAATTTATAGAGGATGTATTTCTTCTGAAGTGGTGGACGTTTTCGATTAACGTCACCTGCCTCTCTTCTGTCAAAAAAGATATTTTGATGTGGGAATCTAGTATGACTCCCAAAAACTTTATTCTGAAATGTGGGACCAGATTTGATTTCTCCCAATTTACAATCCACCCTAGCCCCTGTAGAATGGAAATTGTAAAGTCCCACTCAATCCTGAGAAGCTTCTCGGATTTCGCCATTATTAGAAAGTCGTCCAGATATGGTACTATGGAAATACCATGGTTTCTCAAGTAGGCGACTACCTCTAACATCAGTTTGGTAAATATTCTGGGGGCCGAAGCTAGGCCAAAGGGAAGGCACCTGAATTGGAAGTGATGGACTACTCCTCTGTTCATCAGAGCAAATCTTAGGTATCTCTGGTAGGAAGGGTGGATTGGAACGTGATAGTATGCACTCTTGAAGTCTAAGGTGCACATCACCATATCCTTGTCTATTAGGGGAATTGTGTACCTTATGGACTCCAGCTTGAATCTTTTGTATCTTATCCACCTGTTTAGGGGTTTGAGATTATGATCGTCCGGGAATCTCAGATGTTTTTTTATTGAGAATAGATTTGAATAATGGCTCTTGCCTCTCTCTGGAATGGGTACTGGAACAACTGCTTCTATTCTTAATAACTCCTGGATGTCTGACCACATAGTGGAGTTTAAGAGGGGATAGGATCTGGTTACTCTTGAACCTTTCCGGAGGTAGGCTAGTGAATTCTAGCTTGTAGCCTTGATCAACCACCTGAAGAATCCAAGGATTTTTGGAAATATTCTGCAACCCTCTAGAATTTTTTTTAACTGACCTCCCACTCTGATGTCATTTATTAAATTTTCCTGAGCCGGGACCCGGGAAGATGGAGTCTCTACTTTTTCCTCCTTTGGGATAAGACCACCTCCCTGATTTCCCTTTCCCCCTGTAGTCTGTCTTCTGACTAGGCTGGGATCTACGAAAGGGCTGGTACTTTTTCGCATTTTCTTTTGGGAACCCTTTTTTCTCGTCTGAGGCCTTTCTTAATATGTCATATAGAATCGGCCCAAACACTTTAAACCCTGAGAAAGGGATCCCACAGAGTTTACTTTTTGATTGAATATCCCCTGACCAAGTCTTTAGCCAGGTAGCTCTTCTGGCCGCATTGGACAAAGATTCGCTCCTTGCGGCGAATCGCACTGACTCAGCCAAAGCGTCCGCCATTAAACCTGTCGCGAGTTTAAGCAAAGGTAGAGATTTAAGGATGACATCTCTGGAAGTCTTTGCCCTGAGATGTTCCTCCAAATTGTCCATCCATAGATGCATGGACCGGGCTACAGATGTTGCTGCCCGTATTATCGCTGCTGAAGATTCCCAAGCTCTCCTAAGTAGTCCATCTGCTTTGCGATCCATTGGTTCCTTCAGTGCGGAGGAGTCCTCGGATGGAATCACCGTCTTCTTCGCCATTTTGGCCAATGGCACATCTATCTTGGGTACTTCATCCCAAACTTTTATATCCTCTGGATTAAAAGGCAAAAGGAGCCTAAAGTCTCTAAATACCACTAGCCTCTTCTCCGCTTCCTGCCACTCTTCTAAGATCATGGAACGGATGTGGATATTAACTAGGAAAACTCTAGCGACCTGAGCACGCAGACCACCAAACATTTCATCATGAATAGAGACTTCCTCTGGGGCATCCTGCAACTGCATAGTGTTTCGTAATGCATGTAGGAGCTCATCCGTATCTGCTGCTGAGAAGAGATATTTTTCCCCCTTCCTACAGAGTCTTCTCTTTCTTCCTGATTCGAATTCTCAGAAACATCATCATGTGAGGATGGGCTGCATTCTCTAAGTCTCTTTCGCGATGTTTGTGGTTCTGTCTGGCTGGTCTGAGGGAGATTCTGACTCGAGATGGACGCCTGAACCTCCTGTCTTATAATTGCCCTTATGTTGGTTATTAATGAAGTTTGCTCTTCGCCGACGATTTTAAATGTGCAGATTTTACAGAGTGGCTTCCGCCAGTTCTCTGGTAGTTTAGCTGCATGAATGGGACATTTATTTTTCCCAGATTTCTTCTTTTCAGCTGCGGGGGTGGGTGGCTCTCCCTACAATACACAGAGATCCTAGTATTATCTCCGAGTGAACAGGGGATTAAAAGTGGCATTGTGGTATGGCTTTTGAGTAGCCTACTCACGTGCCCCTGGCTTTGTTCTGGACCTTCAGGTTTGCCTGTATCCTCCATGGTACAAAGCACACTAGCTGAGTGCGCCTTACTCAGGATGGCAGAACAGCAAAAACTGCAATTTCCCCCCTTATATGTGATTTACCTGGGTGATCGTGGTCATCCTCGACCGTGCCCCACGCGGCGTGACAGTGCATTAAAGGGCCTCTCCTGAGGCCGCCGCAGCTGACATCTGCCCTCCGGAAGACAGGAATCCCGAAGTGTGTGACCGTCGCGGCCGGAAGTGACGCGGCCGCCGCACACAGCTCAGTGGCATGGCACCCAGTCCGAGAACCCCCGGAGTGGAGGAAGAGGATCTGACCCCAGGAGCAGCACTATACTGGGGAGGCTGAAGGACCCCCCATCGCAGGTATCAGTTGCAGTTGTCTTGCGGTGGGAAGGGAAAGGCTGGGCCCCCCGATCCTCACCACCTGCATAGCACCATCTGAGGACAAACCTGACTTTCCTATCCACAGTGGGACAGGAAAAACACTGGTGGGTGGTAGGGGGAGGGTCCTTTTAACTGCTTGTTGTTCCTGTCCCACTGAGGGTAAGATGGACATCTTCCAATGGTGCTGTCAGATGGTGAACTGGAAATTATATTTTTTTTTTAATGTGCCTTAGGTCCTCAGACAGTTTTATATCACCACAACAATAAATGACAAGATGGGATACAGCAGGCTATTTAATATTTTTTCACTAGCTACATGTGAATTAGAATGCTATACTCGTGCATTAATCACAATAGAAGCAGTGCAAAACACGTGCCCTGCTGGATTTGTCTGTGTACCTCAGTAATTTCCAAAAACGAAAACAAAAATGCTGGAAGGCACAGTGGGGCAAAAAAGTATTTAGTCAGTCAGCAATAGTGCAAGTTCCACCACTTAAAAAGATGAGAGGCGTCTGTAATTTACATCATAGGTAGACCTCAACTATGGGAGACAAACTGAGAAAAAAAAAAATCCAGAAAATCACATTGTCTGTTTTTTTATCATTTTTTTTGCATATTATGGTGGAAAATAAGTATTTGGTCAGAAACAAACAATCAAGATTTCTGGCTCTCACAGACCTGTAACTTCTTCTTTAAGAGTCTCCTCTTTCCTCCACTCATTACCTGTAGTAATGGCACCTGTTTAAACTTGTTATCAGTATAAAAAGACACCTGTGCACACCCTCAAACAGTCTGACTCCAAACTCCACTATGGTGAAGACCAAAGAGCTGTCAAAGGACACCAGAAACAAAATTGTAGCCCTGCACCAGGCTGGGAAGACTGCATCTGCACTAGCCAACCAGCTTGGAGTGAAGAAATCAACAGTGGGAGCAATAATTAGAAAATAGAAGACATACAAGACCACTGATAATCTCCCTCGATCTGGGGCTCCACACAAAATCCCACCCCGTGGGGTCAGAATGATCACAAGAACGGTGAGCAAAAATCCCAGAACCACGCGGGGGGACCTAGTGAATGAACTGCAGAGAGCTGGGACCAATGTAACAAGGCCTACCATAAGTAACACACTACGCCACCATGGACTCAGATCCTGCAGTGCCAGACGTGTCCCAATGCTTAAGCCAGTACATGTCTGGGCCCGTCTGAAGTTTGCTAGAGAGCATTTGGATGATCCAGAGGAGTTTTGGGAGAATGTCCTATGGTCTGATGAAACCAAACTGGAACTGTTTGGTAGAAACACAACTTGTCGTGTTTGGAGGAAAAAGAATACTGAGTTGCATCCATCAAACACCATACCTACTGTAAAGCATGGTGGTGGAAACATCATGCTTTGGGGCTGTTTCTCTGCAAAGGGGCCAGGACGACTGATCCGGGTACATGAAAGAATGAATGGGGCCATGTATCGTGAGATTTTGAGTGCAAACCTCCTTCCATCAGCAAGGGCATTGAAGATGAAACGTGGATGGGTCTTTCAACATGACAATGATCCAAAGCACACCACCAGGGCAACGAAGGAGTGGCTTCGTAAAAAGCATTTCAAGGTCCTGGAGTGGCCTAGCCAGTCTCCAGATCTCAACCCTATAGAAAACCTTTGGAGGGAGTTGAAAGTCCGTGTTGCCAAGCGAAAAGCCAAAAACATCACTGCTCTAGAGGAGATCTGCATGGAGGAATGGGCCAACATACCAACAACAGTGTGTGTCAACCTTGTGAAGACTTACAGAAAACGTTTGACCTCTGTCATTGCCAACAAAGGATATATTACAAAGTATTGAGATGAAATTTTGTTTCTGACCAAATACTTATTTTCCACCATAATATGCAAATAAAATGTTAAAAAAACAGACAATGTGATTTTCTGGATTTTTTTTTTCTCAGTTTGTCTCCCATAGTTGAGGTCTACCTATGATGTAAATTACAGACGCCTCTCATCTTTTTAAGTGGTGGAACTTGCACTATTGCTGACTGACTAAATACTTTTTTGCCCCACTGTAAATGTAACAGCCACACTGGACAGTAGCTCTTGTGGGGATATGCTACCTGAGTGTGTTGGGGGACACTCGCTTGGTATAGGACTCAAGCACTCAGGCACGGTACCTCACAAATCTGGTCAAATCCGGTTTATTAAACTTCATAAACCACGACATACAGTCTATTTCATTATGTCCATGAGCTGATCACGACCACCAGTCTGTTCTTGCAGCAGATAAACTTCTCTGCTGTATATTATAATCCCCTTGTCCGGGGTTACCTTAGAGGAGTTCCACTCCTCTCGCTGACTTCACGTCAGTCCCAGGTCCTCAACACAGACTGTCCAGGTCCATGGTCTCTAGGTGCTTCCAGGACGATTCCACTCCCAGGAGTTTCCAACACCAGCCGTCCATGACCTACAGCACACAGGCCACTCTGCAGTGTCCAGCCTGGACACATGGAAGTCTGTCCCCACTTGCAGGCTCCCAAACACTCACTCTCCATGTGCTACACACACCTCTTTTACATAGGTGTAACCACACCCAGGTACCTGTCACATGGCCAGTCAGGTGAGTGTGACATCACCACAGGTCCTTACACACAAAACCATCTTACGTGTTCAGACACGCCTCTTTGGGTGGGTTTGTAGGTGACTGGACCCACCCATCTCTGCGATACATACCGCCCATTAATCACACTGCCAGTCATTGTTTCATCACAATTATGTCTCCAAGTGCATCTTGAAGTGCACTCACAGCACCCCCTGGCTGTGACATTGGTCACTGCACCACACTCTCTACACTATCTGACTGATATGAAACCACGTATCTAGCTAGCAAAAATGTGGGATGCAGCAGACTTTTTCACATTTACCTATTGAAAAAATATAATTTAGAATGCTATACTCATACATGGAGCACTATAGAAGTATTGCACAACACACTTGTAGGACATGTGCCCTGCTGTCTGTGGACCTCAGTAATGGGCCCCTAAGAAATTCCAGAATGTAAGTTTTACAGCCACACTGCACACTGACAAGTTACACAATCTGATTGATATATAACTGCCTAAGTAGCTAAAATATTTCTGTTTACAGTGGCAGCGTCAGGAGAAGCCTCTCTGCGCTGTTGCAGTGTCAAAATAGCGCTAATACAAGATGTCCGCTGTGTTTATGGATAGGTACATGTGATTTCAGCAGCCAATGACACAAGCCGTAGTGTCAGGACATTGTGGGTGCTTTTCTGCACCATGATTGGCTAGTCGCAATGTGCACAAATAAAGTTAGGAAAAAAAAGACTGCTGTGCTTCCAAGAATGCTGCCTGTCTGAGCTCTGCAGACCCCTCCTCTCATCAAACACGTGCCAAACGCTCATGATTCACCACCATTATCGTTGCTAAAGTGCTGAAAATATTTTTGCAGCAAATAAAATATTTTCCCGCACTTTTGCCGAATGTTTCCTTCTTTCAATGTTCTTTTTATTTAACGTTAATAAAGTATACAATGAAAAATAACATAAACATAACATGAACATTAATCCATATATGGAAATGAGGCATTCGCCCAAATAGGATTGTTATGCCCATTTACATCTTGTAAAGCTAATAAATAATTATGAACAATTAAAGGACATGAAAGAAAAAATAAAGAGCGGTTAAATCTTTAAAGATAATCGTTCAACATAGTATAATGTATTATAACAAATTAACCAAACATGGCAAATCTATTAAAGTAATGTTACCTTAAAAATTTTTTAGTTGAATGAAGTCTTATCAAGGTTATTCCTTTAAGCAAACTTAGAGTAAGAAAATAAGGGACTAGTTAAGGAAAAGGAAGTAACAAGGTAAGGGATGGGAGGGTTTAGAGAAGTAAGATGGAAGGGGTGGAGGAAGAGTCGGGGATGAGGGAAACATTGTTGATTTAAGATGAAATTGTGATGTAATACAATGGTTTGGATCGAAAAAGAATCCAAGGCTGCCTAGGTTTCATAGAATTTATGAGAACCATGAATCACTTTAGCTGCTAATTCCGCAATATGATATGTTAGGGGTCAAGTTCCTGCCTCTGCACAGGGGAATCTCGGGCCATCTCTGCTGCAGTCTCCCATTCTTCTCCGGCCACAGTGGAACCTGCTCAGTGGAGACGTCAATCCCACCATCTCGCTGAGTCTGACTCTGTGCTAAGAGTTACTGCTGCATTTCCTGCTTCTGCCATTGAAGTCAGAGCTGGGTAGCGGCGAGCAGACGCTTCTGGGACTAAGTCCTGCTTTTCACGTTCTGAGCATGCCCAGAGTAAGATCTCTCAGTGAAGATCGAGGGTTACATGATCAGATACTTCAGCTAGGTCATTGGTCCTTCTTGGAAGGTCCTTGTAGGTGCTAGGACTAAGTCCTGTCTTGCACTCTGAGCATGCCCAGGGCAAGGTCTCTCAGTGGAGATCTGGGGTCACATGCTCAGGTACTGCAGCAACTCCATTGGTCCTTCTCTGAAGGTCCTAAACATGCTGCAATTATTTAAGGCTCGCATGGCCGCACGGCCATGCGCTAGTATTGTCTTTTGTAAACGTGTGTGTGTTGTGAGTGAAAGTCGTTCTTTAAAATCCCCTCCCTATTGTATGACTGCTCATGGAAGGTGGATGATTGCTATCTAGCGCCCGACTTAGCCATCAGCACGTTACACACATTACAGCGTCTAATTGCTGTGACCGCCACTGTGGCGCCGTGCGCTTTCTCTGCGCATTCCTGACCCAAGCCTGGGTGGTTAGTGGTGTCCGCCAGTGCGGCACCGCACGCACTCTCATGTAAATAATATTATTTCTGTCTCTCTGACACCCCAGTAGCGGTGTCGAGCGCATGAGGTCTTTATGAACTCAGATCCTGAGTCTTGGGATTGAGTTCTGAGACTCCTTGTTTGCGCTCTTGGTGCAGTACTGCGGCCCTGTGAAGCAACAGGGTTCGCTTCCTTCACACAGGGTGAAGTTAACCCATGTGTGTATTCATATTGTACTGCCATATCATCCGTCTCTACCAGCAGCAGGGTTTTCACCTGCACGGTGGACCTCGGACTGCAAACGCACCTAATACCATTACATCTTAAACTTGGTGCGTTCCACCAGTCCTAACATAATACTAGCGCCAAGGTCTGGCTAGTAAATGGCGGACGATCAGCGTTTACAACGGTACATCCAGCAGCTGGAGGGAAAGTTGGCGGCTTTAGAGCGTTCAACCTCAGCTGTGGATGTCACTGCTGTCACTATTCAGGCTGCTAGCGTGGCTGCAGCTACCTTGTCCACTGCCACCCCTGTACCGACTCTCTCGCCTCCCGCTACCAGAAAAATTTTCTGGTGATAGTAAGTCTTGTAGGGGTTTCGTGAGTCAGGGCTCTATACATCTCGAGCTTCTGGCCTCTCGTTTCCCTACAGAGCGGGCAGAGGTGGGGTTTATCGTGTCTCTCCTGTCGGACAGGGCGTTGGAGTGGGCTACGCCACTTTGGGAGCGTGGCGATCATGTGGTGCAGAGTGCTCCGTTATTCCTGAGCACTCTGAAACAGGTCTTTTTAGGACCTCGTGTCACCCATGATACAACAACTGTTGGCATTGACTCAGGGCTCGTCCTTGGTCAGCCATTTTGTCGTCCACTTCCGCACCCCAGCATCTGAGCTGGAGTGGTCGGATAAAGCCCTTATTCCTATATTTTGGAGGGGGCTGGCTGACCACGTTAAGGACGCCCTGGCCAATAGAGAGATTCCCGCCACACTGGAGGAATCAATAGCAGTATCCACTCGTATTGACCTCCGTTTTCACGAGCGGAGGTTAGAGCGAGCCCAGTGTAGGCACAGGTTTCGGCTGGCTCCCACCTTTGCCAAACCTTTGGAATCTCCAGTCCAGGCTCCTGAGTCACATGAAGCCATGGAAGTGTCACGAGTGGGATCTACGTCCTGGACCGCTCGTGCACTCCAGGTTTGTCATGTTTGCCAGCATTCAGGACATCTTGCCACCAGATGTTCCCAGCGGTCGAGGAAACATCAGAGTCTAGTGGTAGTAGGTGGAGGTACACTAGACACGGTGACGTTTGCCTCCAAATTGTCCTTTGTTGCCCAACGTCACGCAATACCCCTGGTTATACTACCTCTACCAGTAACGGTACGAGTGGTGAATGGGTCGACACTGCCCTCACAGATAACACACCAGACCATCCCTTTTACTCTGTCCATGTCGCCATCCCATCAGGAGATTATATCTTTGCTCATCATTCCTGAGGGAATTGATGAGGTCCTGTTGGGGATACCTTTGCTACGGTACCACTCTCCTCACATCGAGTGGTCCTCAGGCAGAATTCTGGGATGGGGTGAATCTTGTGGGGGTAGGTGTCAGAGGGAGTACGTTCAGGTTGCTACTACAGAGGTACCCGCAGATCTATCCTCTCTCCCCAAGCAATATTGGTCTTATACAGATGTGTTCTCCAAAAAGGCGGCGGAGACCCTTCTGCCCAATCACCCCTATGACTGTCCTATTGATCTCTTGCCTGGTGCTGAGCCTCCTCGGGATCGAGTTTATCTGTTATCTCTCCTGGAGATGGAGGCAATGTCTCAGTACATTCAAGAGAATCTGGCAAGAGGGTTCATCAGGAAGTCAGTGTCACCTGCTGGGGCAGGGTTCTTTTTCGTGCAGAAGAAGAATGGGGAACTACGTCCATGCATAGACTACAGTAGTCTTAACGCTATCACCGTTAAGAATAAGTATCCTTTGCCCTTGATATCTGAGCTCTTCAATAGGCTTCGGGGAGCAAGGGTGTTTACTAAACTAGATCTGCGGGGTACTTACAACCTGATTCGCATCCGTGAGGGGGACGACTGGAAAACGGCGTTTAACACCAGAGATGGGCACTATGAGTATCTGGTGATGCCCTTCGGGCTCTGTAATGCCCCAGCCGTTATCCAAGACTTTGTCAATGACATCTTCCGGGATATGCTTTCCACCTCGGTTGTAGTCTATCTGGATGATATTCTCATCTTTTCTCCAGATATTGACTCCCACCGGAGAGATGTTGGCAGAGTCTTTGACCTCCTACGGGCAAACTCTCTTTATGCAAAGTTGGAGAAGTGTATGTTTGAGCAGGAGTCTTTACCTTTCCTGGGCTATATAATCTCCGCCCAGGGATTGGCTATGGATCCTGCCAAACTACAAGCTGTGATGGACTGGCAAGAGCCCCATTCTCTTAAAGCGGTGCAGCGCTTTATGGGGTTCATTAACTATTACCGCCAGTTCATTCCCCACTTCTCAACTCGGGTAGCTCCCTTGGTAGCCCTCACCAAGAAGGGAGCGAATCCCAAATTGTGGTCGGAAGAGGTCTGCAAGGCCTTCACTTCTATAAAGTCTTATTTTGCTAGCGCTCCCATCTTACATCGTCCCCATGTGGATAAGCCATTCCTAATGGAGGTGGATGCCTCATCCGTTGGTGCTGGAGCAGTCCTCTATCAAAAGGATGCTCAAGGTCGTAAGCATCCACGCTTCTTCTTCTCAAAGACCTTCACACCAGCGGAGAGAAATTACTCCATCGGGGATAGGGAGTTGCTAGCAATGAAGTTGGCCTTTTCGGAGTGGAGACATCTTCTGGAAGGTGCGCGGTTTACCTTCCAAGTCTTCACGGACCACAAAAATTTGGTCTATTTGCATACAGCCCAGCGGCTGAATTCTCGTCAGGCCAGATGGTCCTTATTCTTCTCCCGGTTCCATTTCACTCTCCATTATCTCGCCGGGGAGAAGAATATTTGTGCTGACGCTCTCTCTCGCTCCCATGTGTCAACTGAGGAGGAGGAAAAGGAGTCTCGGCTTATTGTCCCTTCCGAGAGCCTGAGAACCGTAGCGCCGGTTTCGTTAGTGCCTTCGGGCAAGACTTTTGTTCCCATCAATCTGCGACTGGAGGTTCTCTGTTGGGCTCATTCCTCCAGGGTGGGTGGACACTTTGGGACAAAAAGGACATCTGAGCTCCTGGGGAGGACGTACTGGTGGCCGCATATGCTCCGAGATATCAGAGATTACGTTCTGGCATGTGTCTCCTGCGCCAAAAATAAGTCTCCTCGACAATGGCCAGCTGGTTTGTTATACCCTCTGCCGGTGGCAGACAGGCCCTGGGAGATGGTCGGTAAGGACTTTGTGGTGGGTTTGCCCAAGTCTCGTGGCTGTACAGTCATTTGGGTAATCACCGACCATTTTTCTAAAATGGTGCATTTGGTGCAGCTTCCTCGGTTACCTTCTGCACAGGCCTTGGCAACTTTGTTTATTAGACATATCTTCTGCCTTCACGGTATGCCGGACAAAATTGTCAGTGACCAGGGTCCCCAGTTTGCGTCTCGGTTTTGGAGAGAGCTTTGTCATCTTCTCAGGATTGAGTTAAATCTCTCTTCTGCCTATCATCCCGAGAAGAATGGGTTGGTAGAGAGAGCCAACCAGACCTTGGTCACATATCTGCGACATTTTGTCTCTGCTAGGCAAGATGACTGGGAATCTTTGCTATCGTGGGCGGAGTTGCTCTGAACAACGCTGTAGCCAACTCCACTGGGCAGACTCCATTCCTCCTTAACTATGGTCAGCATCCGCAGGTACCTGTGCCCATGCCCCTGTCTCCGCCAATTCCAGGGTGGCAGACTGGGCTGTGGAGGCACGGGACATTTGGGATCGCACTCAGAATGCCATTTGGGCTTCCAAGGAGAGAATGAGGTCCTCCTCCGATGCACATCGGCGCCCCGCTCCGACTTTTGCTCCTGGCGACTTGGTGTGGCTCTCCGCCCGTAATATCAGGCTGCGAGTTGAGTCCACTAAGTTTGCGCCTCGCTACTTAGGTCCTTTCAAGGTCCTCGAACAGGTTAACCCTGTGGTCTACCGTCTGGCCCTTCCTCCACGCTTGGGTATCACCGACACCTTTCATGTGTCCCTCTTGAAACCCTTATACATGTCCCGGTTTTCTGAGTCATCTGCCGGGACATCGGGTTCGTCTACGGATGATTACGAGGTGAACGCTATTTTGGGGTACAAGGTGGTATGTGGTAAAAAATTCTATTTGGTGGATTGGAAGCGTTATGGCCCTGAGGACAGGTCCTGGGAGCCTGTTGAGCACATTCGGGGTCCGCAGCTCATTGCTGCCTTCGAATGTAGCAAGGCACAAGGAGGGGGGGCCCTAGGAGGGGGGATAATGTTAGGGGTTGAGTTCCTTCCTCTGCACAGGGGGACATCTCCGCTGCGGTCTCCCATTCTTCTCCGGCTGCAGTGGAACCTGCTCAGCGGGGTTGTCGATCCCAGCGTCTCGCTCAGTCTGACTCTGTGCTAAGAGTTACTGCTGCATTTCCTGCTTCTGCCATTGAAGTCAGTGCTGGGTAGCGGCGAGCAGATGCTTCTGGGACTAGTCCTGCTTTTCATGTTCTGAGCATGCCCAGAGTAAGATCTCTCAGTGGAGATCGAGGGTCACATGATCAGATACTGCAGCTAGGTCATTGGTCCTTCTTGGAAGGTCCTTGTAGGTGCTAGGACTAAGTCCTGCTTTGCACTCTGAGCATGCCCAGGGCAAGATCTCTCAGTGGAGATCTGGGGTCACATGCTGAGGTACTGCAGCAACTCCATTGGTCCTTCTCTGAAGGTCCTAAACGTGCTGCAACTATTTAAGGCTCGCATGGCCACACGGCCATGCACTAGTATTGTCTTTTGTAAACGTGTGTGTGTTGTGAGTGAAAGCCGTCCTTTAAAATCCCCTCCCTTTTGTATGACTGCTCGCGGAAGGTGGATGATTGCTATCTAGCGCCTGACTTAGCCATCAGCACGTTACACACATTACAGTGTCTAATTGCTGTGATCGCCATTGCGGCGCCGTGCGCTTTCTCTGCGCTTTCCTGACCCAAGCCTGGGTGGTTAGTGGTGTCCGCCAGTGCGGCACCGCACGCATTCTCGTGTAAATAATATTATTTCTGTCTCTCTGACACCCCAGTAGCGGTGTCGAACGCATGAGGTCTTTATTAACTCAAATCCTGAGTCTTGGGATTGAGTTCTGAGACTCCTTGCTTGCGCTCTTGGTGCGGTACTGCGGCCCTGTGAAGCAACAGGGTTCGCTTCCTTCACACAGGGTGAAGTTAACCCATGTGTGTATTCATATTGTACCGCCATATCGTCCATCTCTACTAGCAGCAGGGTTTTCACCTGCACAGTGGACCTCGGACTGCGAACGCACCTAATACCATTACATCTTAAACTTGGTGCGTTCCGCCAGTCCTAACATGATAGATTTGGTTTATTTTGCGGTAAATTTGCTGTGTCGTAGGAACCACACTTGTCTGCTAGTGTATGGGGATCAAGGATTTCCCTGCTGCTATTATAGATTCGGCAAGTTTAGAATGTAGCTTGTTGTTAGGCCAAATTGGGAAATTTAGTAAGACAGATTCGGATGTCAGAGTGAATTGCTTGCCCATGACCTCAAAAATAGTCCTGGAGATTGTTTTCCAAAATATTTGCAGAGACGGATTGTTTGGGTTTCTGATCACGAATCTGAATGTGCCATATTCGTGCTGAATTTATGTTTGGTGAATGTTTTGCAAGAAAAAGAGGAAATGTTCCAGCTTCTGGTAAAATTTTCAGAGTAATCTTTATTCCATAAAAAAAAAACAATTAAAAATATAGTGGACAGGAACAGGAGCAAGCAACGTGTTTCGAACATGGGTGTTCTTTATCAAGCTTACTTTAAAATGACCAAACACCAGTCTTAAATACACAGGGGGAATTAAACAACACACATGACAAATAATTAATCACATCACACTGTGAAATAAGGGGGGGGGGGAGAAAGGAAACACAAAAAATGAATAAGTATTAAAATCCAAACAGAAAATAAAATGAAACCAGAGGAAAAAGAAATACATAGGACAATGTGACAATATTCAAAATCTTTGATAAGTTATTTAATTTCTCTAGTTCAATCCTAAAGGCGAATGAGCACCCAAGTTAAAAATCCAGAATGCCTGTCTCACCATTAGAAGTCTCCGCATATCACCACCTCTAGCCGTTCTACAGGAGTACACAGGAGACATTGCTTTGTTCAGCGGAGGACAACTGTAATGAGTGGCTGACACAGTTAATAGGCCCAAATAATAAAGTGGGCTAAATGTCTGTCAAAAAAATGTTCATAAATAAACAGGTGACATATCTAGGTACAGGGGTGGTCTCCTCTGCTGACTAGCAGACAGTGGTAGTTGGTGCAAAGTATTAACTGGTCTAAATGGAGGCCAGGGCCCCTGTATATTTTTACTATCATCTATAATTTCAACAAATTTGTATTGGCAGTGCCATAGAAGGATTAAACAGCACAGACTACACAGTGGTGGGGCAGGGAGAGGTAAGTTTTGCAAGTGGTAGTGCACTGTTCGAACTGGGGGGGGAACACTCTCTCGTGGGTGGCGATACTGGCACAGGGCCCCTCATATTACGACAGTGTGTCTGACGTTGGTTGTGCACCACCACCGTCAGAGACACTCCATTGTACTGTGAGGGACCCTGTGCAAGTGCCGTCGCCCAAGAGTGGGCACACCCACCTGTCTAGGCAAACGGCACTCGCACGGGTGCTTGCGCCAAGTGGTGACCACGGCCCAGTGGGGGGAGTCAGCCCATTTAGGGAGGTGTAAATATGGCCTATGGTGTATATTCAGCAGCTGCAAATGGAGGAATTGGAGCAGTCAGAAAGAGGAGGCCAAAAACAAGACATTTTTAAGGCAAGCTAAATAATTTGAAATCCATGATTGCTTCATTTTAATGAAGGTTAGATCATCAACATTTCGGGTAGCCAGACGAGTCCTTTTTTCAGTCAGTATTGAACCAGCAGCACTGAAGACTCTTTCTGATTGCACACTAGGAGCTGGGCAAGCGAGCTCCTGTAATGCATATTCTGCCAATTCAGGCCATGTTGTCTATTTTAGATGCCCAGTAATCAAAGGGGAATGACTTGTGAAGGGGAACATCGATAAGGGAGAAAAAATAGTTCGTAACCAAATTGGACAAATGCTGTCTCCTGTCACTTTGAATCGATGCAGCAGTACCTGTTATGTCTGCGGTCATTGCGAAATCACTCCACAACCTGGTCATAAAACCCCTCTGTGCAACACCACTTCTTATTTGTGCACCTCTAACACCTCTGCCATGTTGCCCCCTACAGCTGGTGTGAGAACCATCACTGCCGCTGTGTGCTGGGAATGCCTGAACCAAATGGTCTACAAGAGTTGCTTGTTTGGTAGCCGATATTTGCTCAAGGTTCTCATGTGGCATGATATTTTGTAATTTTCCTTTATATCATTGATCCAGGAGGCAGGCCAACCAATAATCGTCATCGGTCATCATTTTGATAATGCGGGAGTCCCTTTTTAGGATACGCAAACCATTTGGGCCAATGTTCCAAGTGTCAATTCACAGCTTGTGCTGGGTTGAGGAGCACTTTCTTGCAAATCAACATCACTTGTCTCCCGCAAAAACCCTGTACCTGACCTTGCAATGCCACCAGTTTCCATTGCCCCCTGAGAAGCATCCTCGTCTCATAAATATTTATCCCCATCATCATCTTCCTCCTCTTCATCCGCCACCTCGTCCAGGAGAGTTCCCTGAGCAGACAATGGTTGACTGTCATCAAGGCTTCCCTCCTCCTCGGCTGCAGACGCCTGCTCCTTAATGTGCGTCAAACTTTGCTTCAGCAGATGCATTAGTGGGATGCCCATGCTTTCAGTGGCATCATCTGTACTTACCAGCCGTGTGCATTCCTCAAAACACTGAAGGACTTGACAGAGGTCTTGTAGCTTCGACCACTGCACACCAGACAACTCCATGTCTGCCATCCAACAGCCTGCCCGTGTATGTGTATCCTCCCAGAAATACAGTACAGCATGCCTCTGTTCGCACAGCCTCTGAAGCATGTGCAGTGTGGAGTTCCACCTTGTTCCAATGCCGATTATTAGGTGCTTGGGAAGCTTCAGCGATCACTGATGGATCAGCATAGACTGGAATGTACGGGCGACCGGCGGATGTGCGAGCAAAATCTTCGCACCTTCAGGAGAAGGGCTGGTACCCCGGATAAGTTTTCAGGAAGCACTGCACCACCAGGTTCAAGGTGTGAGCCAGGCAAGGTATGTGTTTCAGTTCTGAAAGGGCTATGGCAGCCATAAAATTATCAATGACTACCTTGCCTGCCTCAAGATGTACACTGCCCAGCCATGAGCTTCTTGCTGCAAGTACTCGGCCTGTACTTCCGGTGTGTCTGTTGTCACCCAAACACTTCATTTCCAACACAGCCTGCTGACGCTTACCACTAGCTGTTCCATAATGGGACACCTCGTGGTCAACACTGGCAGCTGCGGATGGAGTGGTCGTGCGACTGCTCTCTGTGGATGAGATTTCGCTTCTGGAGGAGGACCGTGGGCTTGGCAGAACTGTCCAACTATGGCCGTCCTCTGTGGACCCTGCATCCACCACATTTACCCAGTGCGCCGTGATGGACACGTAATGTCCCTGGCCATGCCTACTAGTCCATGCATCTGTTGTGATGTGCACCTTTCTACTGACTGATTGCCTGAGTGCATGGACAATGCGGTCTTTGACATGCTGGTGGAGGGCTGGGATGGCATGGTACTGCGTAGGCCATCAAGGCTTTGAAAGCTTTGCTTTCAACCAATCGATAGGGCATCATCTCAAACGATATTAGTCTAGCAATGTGGGCGTTCATACCCTGTGTACGCAGATGAGAGGATGAGTAATTCCTTTTCCTAAAGAGAGTCTCTTGTAGGGTGAGCTGGACTGGAGAGCTGCATATGGTGGAACTAGCAGGGGTAGTGGTGGACATGGCAGATTGATAGAAGGTTGGTGATGGTATTCTTGATGTTGGCCTACATACAGTTTTTCCTACCAAGAACCTTGTGATTCCCTGACTGCTTTGGCCTTGCAACGATACCTCCACATTTTCTGCTGGTGGTGTCCTAACCGGTGGGCTTACAGTGAGGGAAGCAATGTAGCGTTGCTGACTACCTTCATTCTAAGCAGGTGCACCAATGGTACACAAAGTTTTGTAGTTAGTCCAGGCTTGCAAGTGCATGCTGGTTAAATGTCTAAGCATGCACGTTGTATTTACATTTTGGAGATTCTTCCCTCTGCTAAAGGTCTTTGAGCATTTCTTACAGACAACATTGCGCTGATCATTCGGATCTTGGTTAAAAAATTCCCACACTGCAGTCTTCCTACTATGGAATACCTTTTCAGGCATTGCACGCTGTGCTACTTTCACCGGATGGGCACGCTGTCCTAAAAGTGTTTTTTGTTTTGTCAAACGTTTTTGGCCAGATACGGGCCTGCCAGATGAAAGCTGTTGCGATGTAGATACCTGCTGCGGATCATCCTCCTCCGCTTCTGAGCTACTGGCAGTGTCACCTTCTACCCTAATGGCTGCCAATCTGGGTCAACAACTGGGTCATCTATCACCTCCACTTCAATGTCATGTGCACCTTCCTCTGTGTCACCGTGTAAGGTGCTATAGCGTTCGAGACGGGGCACCATATTCTCATCAGGGACAGATTCTGGCTCAGTAAACTGCGAGGGCAATGTAGTGATCTGAGTCAATGGAACAGCATAATAATCTAGCTGTGGCTGTGCCTCTGTGCACTCCATGTCTGATTCATCTTGTAATGGGCTGTTAACAATTTCCCTCTCTAACCCAGGCACGGTATGTGTAAAGAGCTCCATGGAGTAAACTGTAGTGTCGCATGCCGCATCCTTCACTTTTGCTTTGGGTGAAGGACACAAGGAAGCGACTTGTTCCTGATCGGGAGCATCCACTTGACGACTAACTGCTTTTATATTTTGAACTTTCTGAAGAGGAGGCGAAAGAGCTAGAGGCTGAGTCAGCAAGGAAAGCCAAAACTTGTTCCTGCTGCTCTGGCTTTAAAAGCGGTTTTCCTACTCCCAGAAAAGGGAGCCTTCGAGGCCTTGTGTAGCCAGACGATGACGCCAACTCAATACCTCGAGCCTTAGGTGCTATTTTGCTTTTCCCACTACCACCAGATGCTCCACCACCACCACCACCATCTGTACCAGCTGTCAACGACCGCCCACGGCCTCTTCCACCAGACTTCCTCATTTTTGGGAAAATGTAACCAAAATAACAACCGTTATATGGCACTGTAAAACAAGGTAGAAGGTGTATATAAACTTGTTGAGAATTTAAATCTCCCTTGTTTGTGGGGAAACTGCACCCAAACTCAGGCCCAGTGTATTACACTACACAATGTAAGTGGCAGAACGTGGCTGGAAGATATATATTAAAAAATAAATGGACTGTACTAAAATTTCAATCTCCCTACAATGATCTCAGAACAAGTATGGCAGCCAGCAATAAAAAGGACTGCTGCACACAAAAGTGTGGACAAATAAACAAAATAACTGTGCAGAAAGGAGCAACAGGATTTTTGCTTTTAAAAAAGCAGTTGGTTTGCACAGCAGCGTGCAAACAGCAATGCAGCTATCAGGGAGCCTTATAAGGCAGCCTAATAAGCTACAGAGCTGATGCACAAAAATATAAACTCCACTGTCCCTGTAAACAAAAGGTGGTGTTGGACAATGGAAATCGCTACAGCACTAGCAATCTCGGGGCTCAATCTTCCCTCCCTAACTATATCCCTTCTGCTGATGCAGCTGCAGCAACCTCTCCCTATGCTACGATCGGCAGAAGTAAGATGGCGATCGGCGTGCATGCCCCTTTAAGGCCCCTGTGACGCCGCAGAAAGCAAGCCAATCACTGTCATGCCCTTCTCTAAGATGGTGGGGACAAGACCTATGTCCTCACGCTGCCCACACTCTGCGTCCTCCTTCATTGGCTGAGAAATGGCGCTGAAAGCGTCATACGAAACGCGACTTTGGCGCGCTGATCGCCGACCTCGTGGCCGATCCCACAGTAGGAACGGGTCGGGTTTCACGAAACCCGACTTTGCCGAAAGTCGGCGATTTTTCAATTTGTCCGATCAGTTTCGCTCTAACCCTAATTACCAGTAATATCATCAATATGTTCATTGATACAAACTTTTAATTTGCGCGATGTACATCCAATGTACAGCTTGTTACAGGCTGTACATTCGATGGCATAAACAACGTGATCAGTGTTATAATTAATGAATTGCTTAATGCTAAAGCTCTGACTGTTGTCAGAATCTATATATATATGAGGCATCATGATGACTCGCTAATCCCGCCCCCTGCACAGTAGCTCCAGCCCCCACCACATCACCACACATAATCCCGCCCCCCACGCCATTACCACACACAATCCCGCCCCCACCACATTACCACACACAATCCCGCCCCCACCACATTACTACACACAATCCCCTCCCCCACCCCATTACCACACACAATCCCGCCCCCCACCACATTACCACACACAATCCCACCCCCACCACATTACCCCACACCACATCACCACAGATAATCCCGCCCCCACCACATTACCACACACAATCCTGCCCCCCCACCACACACAATCCCACCCCCCACCACATCACCACACATAATCCCGACCGCCCACCACATCACCACACATAATCCCACCCACCACATCACCACAGATTATCCCGCCCCCACCACATTACCACACATAATCCCGCCCCCCATCACATTACCACACATAATCTCCCCCCGCCACATCACCACAGATAATTCCACCACCCACCACATTACCACAGATAATAACGCCCCCATCACATTACAACACATAATCCTGCCTCACACCACATTACCACAGATAATCCCACCCCCACCACATCACCACAGATTATCCCGTCCCACCACATCACCACACATAATCCCGCCCCACCACATTACCACACAATCCCGCCCCCCACCACATCACCACACATAATCCTGCTCCTCCACTACATTACCACAGATAATCCCACCCCCCACCACATTACCACAGATAATCCCACCCCCACCACATTACCACAGATAACGCCCCCCCACTGCATTACCACACATAATCCTGCCTCCCACCGTATTACCACAAATAATCCCGTCCCCACCACATTACCACACACAATCCCGCCCCCCACCACATTACCACTCATAATCCCACCCCCACCACATTACAATTTATAATCCCGCCCCCACCAAATTACCACACATAATCCTGCCCCCACCACATTACCACACATAATCCCGCCCCCCCACCACATTACCACACATAATCCCACCCCCTACCACATTACCACACATAATCCCGCCCCTACCACATTACCACACATAATCCCACCCCCTACCACATTACCACACATAATCCTGCCCCCACCACATTACCACACATAATCCCGCCCCCCAACACATCACCGCACATAATCCCACCCCCACATTACTACACGAGGCTCTGTCCCCACACATTACCACACGAGGCTCCATCCTCACACATTACCACACGAGGCTCCGTCCTCACACATTACCACACGAGGCTCCGTCCCCACACATTACCACATATTAATTTACCACCTGCGTAAGTGCTGTTGAATGTTGTTATTATTTGCTTTAGTTTAATCACCAGCAGCGTTAATTAGATAGCAATGAGTTTGCCGAGCATTAGCTGGCTGGAAACACCTAGTTAGGCCATATGCACACATTGAGTATTTGGCGAGTTTTTTACCTTTGTATTTGTAAGCCATAACCAGGAGTGGAACAATCAGAGGAAAAGCATAATAGAAACATATGCACCACTTCTGCATTTTTCACCCACTCCTGGTTTTGGCTTACAAATAATGGGGTAAAAAACTCACCAAATACTGAATGTGTGCATGTGGCCTTAGGGCTCAAACCTATTTGCGAGAAAAAAAATGAACCAATATCTGGACTGAAAAAATGGATGAGTGCTATGCGAGTGTCATGTGAGTGTCACGCGATTTCCATGCGATTTTTTTCATGGAACATCCGTATGTCATGCGTATGCAATCCGTATGCGATTTTAACATGAGGTTTTACATAAAGCAGTTCTCTGTATGTTAAAGCTCATGTTAAAATCGCATTTTAAAACCAAATAATCTTCAAGATAGATAGATAGATAGATAGATAGTGTGAGATAGCGCTTACTGTATGTGTTGGAGGACACTCACTTAGCAACGGGACTCAGTCACACAGGCACGTTTTTCTCACAAAAACAATCCATGCGTTTTTTTATGAAATCTTAAACCGGGTCATGCACAGTCCATTACACACTGTATCAGGACATGACATTAGGTTTCACGTCATTAGTTTGCGGCAACTAAACACGCTGGTCCGCCTCTGACCAGCTGCCGCGGGTGACCGCACAGTTCATAGAACATAATAAGCCCCAACGGTCTGTGGAGGTAACTTACGGGAGCTCCTGCTCCACCTGCTGACTCCTTGTCAGTCCTCTCTTCTGGGGAACTGCCTTATGGGGATCACCAACATGTCTGACAGGCATACACCAGTCGCTTCCAGACTCACCGAAGGACGGTAGCTTCCCCATCACAGTAGCTGTCATCGGCTCTGCAGGTCCTTGGCCTCACCTCTTACTCTTCAGGGATCCGGTCCACACTCTGAATCTCCCAACACTCAGGCCCTTCCTCTCACAGGACATCATTCAGGTCCATACACAGGAAACATGTGACCCACACGCTGGTCACATTACACACTTGTAACCACTCCCATAGGTGGAAGCTCTGTGTGGCTAGTTTGACCCGCCCAGCTCTCAAACTAGCCCTTCCAGTCTCCCTCAAAAGCAACACAATTACTTGTGGGACTACAGGTCCCAGAACAACCTTACTTCAGGCTTACAGCGCAGAGTGTCTTCCTCTGCGACACACATAACAGCCATTCACAATAATGCCGGACTTTGTCTCATCACCATAGTTCTGCCTGTGACTGCCATGCATTCCTATGGCCTAAATACACCTCCATGAGTATTCTGGGGAGACCATGCAGCGCCCCCTACCTATCAAAAGCTGGCAGATGCCGCGTACAGTATAGAATAGGTAAGAATAAAATAGGATATAAATATACACATAGTATAGGTGTATTTATATTTATAATATACTTTATGTCAATGACACACACATTATGTACAGTTAGGGCCAGAAATATTTGGACAGTGACACAATTTTCGCGAGTTGGGCTCTGCATGCCACCACATTGGATTTGAAATGAAACCTCTACAACAGAATTCAAGTGCAGATTGTAACGTTTAATTTGAAGGGTTGAACAAAAATATCTGATAGAAAATGTAGGAATTGTACACATTTCTTTACAAACACTCCACAATTTAGGAGGTCAAAAGTAATTGGACAAATAAACATAACCCAAACAAAATATTTTTATTTTCAATATTTTGTTGCAAATCCTTTGGAGGCAATCACTGCCTTAAGTCTGGAACCCATGGACATCACCAAACGCTGGGTTTCCTCCTTCTTAATGCTTTGCCAGGCCTTTACAGCCGCAGCCTTCAGGTCTTGCTTGTTTGTGGGTCTTTCCGTCTTAAGTCTGGATTTGAGCAAGTGAAATGCATGCTCAATTGGGTTTAGATCTGGAGATTGACTTGGCCATTGCAGAATGTTCCACTTTTTGGCACTCATGAACTCCTGGGTAGCTTTGGCTGTATGCTTGGGGTCATTGTCCATCTGTACTATGAAGCGCCGTCCAATCAACTTTGCAGCATTTGGCTGAATCTGGGCTGAAAGTATATCCCGGTACACTTCAGAATTCATCCGGCTACTCTTGTCTGCTCTTATGTCATCAATAAACACAAGTGACCCAGTGCCATTGAAAGCCATGCATGCCCATGCCATCACGTTGCCTCCACCATGTTTTACAGAGGATGTGGTGTGCCTTGGATCATGTCCCGTTCCCGTTCTTCTCCAAACTTTTTTCTTCCCATCATTCTGGTACAGGTTGATCTTTGTCTCATCTGTCCATAGAATACTTTTCCAGAACTGAGCTGGCTTCTTGAGGTGTTTTTCTGCAAATTTAACTCTGGCCTGTCTATTTTTGGTATTGATGAATGGTTTGCATCTAGATGTGAACCCTTTGTATTTACTGTCATGGAGTCTTCTCTTTACTGTTGACTTAGAGACAGATACACCTACTTCACTGAGAGTGTTCTGGACTTCAGTTGATGTTGTGAACGGGTTCTTCTTCACCAAATTAAGTATGCGGCGATCATCCACCACTGTTGTCATCCGTGGACGCCCAGGCCTTTTTGAGTTCCCAAGCTCACCAGTCAATTCCTCTTTTCTCAGAATGTACCCAACTGTTGATTTTGCTACTCCAAGCATGTCTGCTACCTCTGTTGGATTTTTTCTTTTTTTTCAGCCTCAGGATGTTCTGCTTCACCTCAATTGAGAGTTCCTTTGACTGCATGTTGTCTGCTCACAGCAACAGCTTCCAAATGCAAAACCACACACCTGGAATCCACCCCTGACCTTTTAACTACTTCATTGATTACAGGTTAACGAGGGAGACGCCTTCAGAGTTAATTGCAGCCCTTAGAGTCCATTGTCCAATTACTTTTGGTACCTTGAAAAAGAGGACGCTATGCATTACAGAGCTATGATTCCTAAACCCTTTCTCTGATTTGGATGTGGAAACTATCATATTGCAGCTGGGAGTGTGCACTTTCAGCCCATATTATATATATAATTGTATTTCTGAACATGTTTTTGTAAACAGCTAAAATAACAAAACTTGTGTCACTGTCCAAATATTTCTGGCCCTAACTGTATATATATATATATATATATATATATATATATATATATATATATTTATGTTAGGAGTCAAGTTTCCTCTGCTGCACAGGGGGAATCTCGATCCGTGTCTGCTGCGGTCTCCCATTCTGCATCGGCCGCAGTGGAGCCTGCTCAGCGGAGGCGCCGCTCCCAGCGTCTTGCTGGGACTGATTCTGTGCAAAGGGTTTCTGCTGCCTTTTTTGGCTCTCCTGTTGTACCCTGCACTGATCTGCGGCGAGCAGGCTTCTCTGGGACTAAGTCCTTATTTGCACACACTGAGCATGCCCAGGGCAAGATCTCCCGTTGGAGATCAAGGGTCACATGCTCAGGTACTGCAGCACATCCCATTGGTCCTTTTGGCAGGTCCTGAAAGGGCAAAACTTCTGTAGCTGTTTCCTGTGCTGCAGCTATATAAACTGCGCATGACCGCACGGCCATGTGCTAGTATTGTCTTGATATAATGTGTGTGTGTAGATGGATGTATGTCGATGGATGAAAACTCCTAAGTATCCCTCCCTAGAGTTGTTGACTGCTCGCGGATGATGGTAGCTATCTAGCGCCCGACTAGCCATCTGCACGTAACACACATCACAACGTCCTGTTGCTGTGCCCGCCAGTACGGCGCCGTGCGCTTCCTCTGCGCTTCCCTTACCCAAGCCTGGGTGGTTAGTGGCGTCCGTCAGTGCGGCACCGCACGCACTCTCGTGCCTATAGATTCTATTTTATAAGTTTCCTTACACACCCAGTTGCGGTGTTGTGCCAGCAAGTGTCTAATCGGACTTCAATCCTGTGTAGGGGTTGAGTTCGCTGACTTCTTGCTCGCGCTCTATGTGCGGTACTGCGGTCCTGTGACGCAACAGGATCGCTTCCATCACGCAGGGTGAAGTTAACCCATGTGTGTATACTTAGTACCGCCATATAGTCCGCCTTACTAGCAGCAGGGTCTTTTACCTGCACGGTGGACCTCGGACTGCGAACGCACCTAGTTTCATATCATCTATACTTGGTGCATTCCGCCGGTCCTTAACAATATATCTGTATATTTTTTAGAGAGATAACAGAACAGCCGATAATTCAAATGTTGGCTTCTGAAAAATCATTGCAGAAGCCGACAGGATAGGAGACATGGTTTACAGACAGTAAACCATTGCAGAACAGTTATATTTATAAATGTCAGTGTCTAATACTGTTAGTAGTCTGTGCGTGTAAAATGTAGGATCTGTATGTACTTAGTAAAATAATTTTTTCATGGAAAAAAAATGGGATGACCTCCCGTGCAATTTTCTGCGCCAGAGAGGGAAAGCCAGTGACTAAGGGCAGATAATAGCCTAGAAAGGGACCATGGTTATTGACCCCTTCTGGCTAAAAACATATGCCCCAGCCACCCCAGAAATGGCACATCTGTAAGATGCTCCAATTCTGGCACTTAGCCACTTAGCCTCTCTCTTCCCAATGCCCTGTATTGGTGGCATATGGGGAAATAAGGGGTTAATGTCACCTTTGTATTGTAAGATGACATTAAGCCAGGTTAGTAATGGATAGGTGTCAATAAAACATCCATCCATTACTAATCCTAAAGTTTGTAAATGGTTAAATAAGCACACACATGCAGAATAAAGTATTTTAATGAAATAAAACAATAAACACTGTTTGAACATTTTGTTAATGGTAATCAATGCGATGTCCTCAATCTCCTGTAATAAATAAAAAAATAACAAACTAACGAAATACCCTACCTCTGCCCGGCGTACAGTCAGTCCTACGCTGTAATCCATATCTGGGGCATATAAAGTTATTACAACCGGGAGCGGAACTAATGCAACCTGTTATGAAAGGTAATTTAGTACCACAATGGACATAGAGGTCAGCGCACATACAGTGACCTGGCAATAACACAAAAAACAAGAACGAGCTCTGAGACGTGGGAACTCTGTTGACCGCAATCCCTAATCCTCTCCAACCACACTAAAGGCAGCCGTGGATTGCGCCTAACGCTTCCTATGCAACTCGGCACGGCCTGAGAAACTAGCTAGCCTGAAGATAGAAAATAAGCCTACCTTGCCTCAGAGAAATACCCCAAAGGAAAAGGCAGCCCCCCATATAATGACTGTGAGTTAAGATGAAAAGACAAACGTAGAGATGAAATAGATTTAGCAAAGTGAGGCCCGACTTTCTGAACAGAGCGAGGATAGGAAAGGTAACTTTGCGGTCAACACAAAACCCTACAAAAAACACGCAAAGGGGGCAAAAAGACCCTCCGTACCGAACTAACGGCACGGAGGTACACCCTCTGCGTCCCAGAGCTTCCAGCAAGCAGGAAAAAACAAATAGACAAGCTGGACAGAAAAAAACAACAAACAAAGTAGCAAAGCGGAACTTAGCTATGCAGAGCAGCAGGCCACAGGAACGATCCAGGAGGAAACAGGTCCAATACTAGAACATTGACTGGAGGCCAGGATCAAAGCACTAGGTTGAGTTAAATAGAGCAGCACCTAACGACTTCACCACATCACCTGAGGAAGGAAACTCAGAAGCCGCAGTACCACTTTCCTCCACCAACGGAAGCTCACAGAGAGAACCAGCCGAAGTACCACTTGTGACCACAGGAGGGAGCTCTGCCACAGAATCCACAACAGTACCCCCCCCTTGAGGAGGGGTCACCGAACCCTCACCAGAGCTCCCAGGACGACCAGGGTGAGCCATATGAAAGGCACGAACAAGATCGGGAGCATGGACATCAGAGGCAAAGACCCAGGAATTATCTTCCTGAGCATAACCCTTCCACTTAACCAGATACTGGAGTTTCCGACACGAGAATCCAAAATCTTCTCCACAATATACTCCAACTCCCCCTCCACCGAAACCGGGGCAGGAGGATCAACAGATGGAAACATAGGTGCCACGTATCTCCGCAACAATGACCTATGGAATACGTTATGTATGGAAAAAGAATCTGGAAGGGTCAGATGAAAAGACACAGGATTAAGAACCTCAGAAATCCTATACGGACCAATAAAACGAGGTTTAAACTTAGGAGAGGAAACCTTCATAGGAATATGACGAGAAGATAACCAAACGAAGTCCCCAACCCGAAGTCGGGGACCCACACAGCGTCTGCGATTAGCGAAACGTTGAGCCTTCTCCTGGGACAAAGTCAAATTGTCCACTACATGAGTCAAAATCTGCTGCAACCTGTCCACCACAGTATCCACACCAGGACAGTCCGAAGACTCAACCTGCCCTGAAGAGAAACGAGGATGGAACCCAGAGTTGCAGAAAAACGGTGAAACCAAGGTAGCCGAGCTGGCCCGATTATTAAGGGCGAACTCATCCAAAGGCAAAAAGGACACCCAGTCATCCTGATCAGCAGAAACAAAGCATCTCAGATATGTTTCCAAGGTCTGATTGGTTCGTTCGGTCTGGCCATTAGTCTGAGGATGGAAAGCCGAGGAAAAAGACAAGTCAATGCCCATCCTACCACAAAAGGCTCGCCAAAACCTCGAAACAAACTGGGAACCTCTGTCAGAAACGATATTCTCTGGAATGCCATGTAAACGAACCACATGCTGGAAAAACAATGGCACCAAATCAGAGGAGGAAGGCAATTTAGACAAGGGTACCAAATGGACCATCTTAGAGAAGCGATCACAGACCACCCAAATGACTGACATCTTTTGAGAGACGGGAAGATCTGAAATAAAATCCATAGAGATATCTGTCCAAGGCCTCTTCGGGACCGGCAAGGGCAAAAGCAACCCACTGGCACGAGAACAGCAGGGCTTAGCCCGAGCACAAATCCCACAAGACTGCACAAAAGTACGCACATTCCGCGACAGAGATGGCCACCAAAAGGATCTAGCCACTAACTCTCTGGTACCAAAGATTCCAGGATGACCAGCCAACACCGAACAATGAACCTCAGAGATAACTTTATTCGTCCACCTATCAGGGACAAACAGTTTCTCCGCTGGGCAACGATCAGGTTTATTAGCCTGAAATTTTTGCAGCACCCGCCGCAAATCAGGGGAGATGGCAGACACAATTACTCCCTCTTTGAGGATACCCGCCGGCTCAGATACACTCGGAGAGTCGGGCACAAAACTCCTAGACAGAGCATCCGCCTTCACATTTTTAGAGCCCGGAAGGTATGAAATCACAAAGTCAAAACGGGCAAAAAACAACGACCAACGAGCTTGTCTAGGATTCAACCGCTTGGCAGACTCGAGATAAGTCAAGTTCTTATGATCAGTCAAGACCACCACGCGATGCTTAGCTCCTTCAAGCCAATGATGCCACTCCTCGAATGCCCACTTCATGGCCAGCAACTCTTGATTGCCCACATCATAATTTCGCTCAGCAGGCGAAAACTTCCTGGAAAAGAAGGCGCATGGTTTCATCACCGAGCAATCAGAACTTCTCTGCGACAAAACAGCCCCTGCTCCAATCTCAGAAGCATCAACCTCGACCTGGAACGGAAGCGAAACATCTGGTTGACACAACACAGGGGCAGAAGAAAAACGATGCTTCAACTCTTGAAAAGCTTCCACCACAGCAGAAGACCAATTGACCACATCAGCACCTTTCTTGGTCAAATCGGTCAATGGTTTAGCAATACTAGAAAAATTGCAGATGAAGCGACGATAAAAATTAGCAAAGCCCAGGAACTTTTGCAGACTTTTCAGAGATGTCGGCTGAGTCCAATTATGGATGGCTTGGACCTTAACAGGGTGCATCTCGATAGTAGAAGGGGAAAAGATGAACCCCAAAAATGAAACCTTCTGAACACCAAAGAGACACTTTGATCCCTTCACAAACAAAGAATTAGCACGCAGGACCTGAAACACCGTTCTGACCTGCTTCACATGAGACTCCCAATCATCCGAGAAGATCAAAATGTCATCTAAGTGCACAATCAGGAATTTATCCAGGTACTCTCGGAAGATGTCATGCATAAAGAACTGAAACACTGATGGAGCATTGGCAAGTCCGAACGACATTACTAGATACTCAAAATTGCCCTCGGGCGTATAAAATGCAGTTTTCCACTCATCGCCTCGCTTAATACGCACAAGATTATATGCACCACGAAGATCTATCTTGGTGAACCAACTAGCCCCCTTAATCCGAGCAAACAAATCAGATAACAATGGCAAGGGATACTGAAATTTAACCGTGATCTTATTTAGAAGGCGATAATCTATACAAGGTCTCAGTGAACCATCCTTCTTGGCTACAAAAAAGAACCCTGCTCCTAATGGCGACGATGACGGGCGAATATGCCCCTTCTCTAAAGACTCCTTCACATAACTCCGCATAGCGGCGTGCTCAGGCACAGATAAATTAAACAGTCGACCTTTTGGGAATTTACTACCAGGAATCAAATCGATAGCACAATCACAATCCCTATGCGGAGGTAGGGTATCGGACTTGGGCTCATCAAATAAATCCCGGTAATCAGACAAGAACTCAGGAACCTCAGAAGGGGTGGATGACGAAATAGTCAGAAATGGGACATCACCATGTACCCCCTGGATACAGACATGGATTTCCAATCTAATACTGGATTATGGACTTGTAGCCATGGCAACCCCAACACGACCACATCATGCTGATTATGCAACACCAGAAAGCGAATAACCTCCTGATGTGCAGGAGCCATGCACATGGTCAGCTGGGACCAGTACTGAGGCTTATTCTTGGCCAAAGGCGTAGCATCAATTCCTCTCAATGGAATAGGACACTGCAAGGGCTCCAAGAAAAACCCACAACGCCTAGCATACTCCAAGTCCATCAAATTCAGAGCAGTGCCTGAGTCCACAAATGCCATGACAGTATATGATGACAAAGAGCAGATCAAGGTAACAGGCAGAAGAAATTTTGACTGTACCATACCAATGGTGGCAGACCTAGCAAACCGCTTAGTGCGCTTAGGACAATCAGAGATAGCATGAGTGGAATCGCCACAGTAGAAACACCGCCCATTCAGACGTCTGTGTTCTTGCCGTTCAACTCTGGTCAAAGTCCTATTGCACTGCATAAGCTCAGGTTTAAGCTCAGGTAATACCGCCAAATGGTGCACAGATTTACGCTCGCGCAAGCGTCGACCGATCTGAATGGCCAAAGACATAGACTCATTCAGACCAGCAGGCATAGGAAATCCCATCATGACATCCTTAAGGGCTTCAGAGAGACCTTTTCTGAAAATAGCTGCGAGTGCCCCTTCATTCCACTGAGTGAGTACGGACCACTTTCTAAATTTCTGACAATATACCTCTATTTCATCCTGACCCTGACACAGAGCCAGCAAATTCTTCTCTGCCTGATCCACAGAATTAGGCTCATCGTACAGCAATCCGAGCGCCAGGAAAAATGCATCGATATTACTTAATGCAGGATCTCCTGACGCAAGAGAAAATGTCCAGTCCTGAGGGTCGCCACGCAAAAAAGGAATAACGATCCTAACTTGTTGAACTGGGTCACCAGAGGAGCGAGGTTTCAAAGCCAGAAATAGTTTACAATGATTTTTGAAACTAAGAAATTTAGTTCTATCTCCAAAAAACAAATCAGGAATAGGAATTCTCGGTTCTAACATAGAATTCTGAACCACAAAGTCTTGAATACTTTGTACTCTTGCCGTGAGCTGATCCACACATGAAGACAGACCTTTAATGTCCATTGCTACACCTGTGTCCTGAACCACCCAAATGTCTAGGGGAAAAAAAGGCAAAACACAGTGCAAAGAAAAAAAAATGGTCTCAGAACTTCTTTTTTCCCTCTATTGTGAATCATTAGTACTTTGGGCCTCCAGTACTGTTATGAAAGGTAATTCAGTACCACAATGGACATAGAGGTCAGCGCACATACAGTGACCTGGCAATAACCCAAAAAACAAGAACGAGCTCTGAGACGTGGGAACTCTGTTGACCGCAATCCCTAATCCTCTCCAACCACACTAAAGGCAGCCGTGGATTGCGCCTAACGCAATTCGGCACGGCCTGAGAAACTAGCTAGCCTGAAGATAGAAAATAAGCCTACCTTGCCTCAGAGAAATACCCCAAAAGAAAAGGCAGCCCCCACATATAATGACTGTGAGTTAAGATGAAAAGACAAACGTAGAGATGAAATAGATTTAGCAAAGTGAGGCCCAACTTTCTGAACAGAGCGAGGATAGGAAAGGTAACTTTGCGGTCAACACAAAACCCTACAAAAACCACGCAAAGGGGGCAAAAAGACCCTCCGTACCGAACTAACGGCACGGAGGTACACCCTCTGCGTCCCAGAGCTTCCAGCAAGCAGTAAAAAACAAATTGACAAGCTGGACAGAAAAAAAACAGCAAACAAATAGCAAAGAGTAACTTAGCTATGCAGAGCAGCAGGCCACAGGAACGATCCAGGAGGAAACAGGTCCAATACTAGAACATTGACTGGAGGCCAGGATCAAAGCACTAGGTGGAGTTAAATAAAGCAGCACCTAACAACTTCACCACATCACCTGAGGAAGGAAACTCAGAAGCCGCAGTACCACTTTCCTCCACCAACGGAAGCTCACAGAGAGAACCAGCCGAAGTACCACTTGTGACCACAGGAGGGAGCTCTGCCACAGAATTCACAACAGCAACCGTCCCAGTTGTAGACTTCTGGGGAGTGAATGAAATGCTGGGAGCGGAGCTTCAGTGACTAGTGGTGACGTCACCGAAGCTATGCTCCCTGCCAGCATGAACTCATATGAACTCTTGAGCGTGCTGATTTTCCCACGCTAAAGAGTTAATCTGAGCTCATGTCGGCAGGGAGTGCAGCTTCAGTGATGTCGCTGCTAGTCACTGAAGCTCCGCTCCCAGCATTTCATTCACTCCCCAGAAGGTTGCCTTGTTGTGGCTGCTGGGTTACATGAATTAGCCAATTTATGAGCTACCGTATATACTCGAGTATAAGCCGACCCGAGTATAAGCCGACCCCCCTAATTTTGCCACAAAAAACTGGGAAAACTTATTGACTCGAGTATAAGCCTAGGGTGGAAATGCAGCATTTACCGGTGAATTTCAAAAATAAAAATAGATCATTATTTCCCCATAGCTGTGCCATATAGTGCTCTGCACCGTTCATATTTCCCCATAGGTGTGAACCATATAGTGCTCTGCACCGTTCATTGTGCCCCCTAGCTGTGCCATATACGGTGCTCTGCACCGTTCATTGTGCCCCATAGATGTGCCATATACGGTGCTCTGCACCGTTCACTGTGCCCCATAGCTGTGCCATATACGGTGCTCTGCACCGTTCACTGTGCCCCATACATAGCTGTGCTGTGCCATATACGGTGCTCTGCACCGTTCACTGTGCCCCATAGCTGTGCTGTGCCATATACGGTGCTCTGCACCGTTCACTGTGCCCCATAGCTGTGCTGTGCCATATACGGTGCTCTGCACCGTTCACTGTGCCCCATAGCTGTGCTGTGCCATATACGGTGCTCTGCACCGTTCACTGTGCCCCATAGCTGTGCTGTGCCATATACGGTGCTCTGCACCGTTCACTGTGCCCCATAGCTGTGCTGTGCCATATACGGTGATCTGCACCGTTCACTGTGCCCCATAGTTGTGCTGTGCCATATACGGTGCTCTGCACCGTTCACTGTGCCCCATAGCTGTGCTGTGCCATATACGGTGCTCTGCACCGTTCACTGTGCCCCATAGCTGTGCTGTGCCATATACGGTGCTCTGCACCGTTCACTGTGCCCCATAGCTGTGCTGTGCCATATACGGTGCTCTGCACCGTTCACTGTGCCCCATAGCTGTGCTGTGCCATATACGGTGCTCTGCACCGTTCACTGTGCCCCATACATAGCTGTGCTGTGCCATATACGGTGCTCTGCACCGTTCACTGTGCCCCATAGCTGTGCTGTGCCATATACGGTGCTCTGCACCGTTCACTGTGCCCCATACATAGCTGTGCTGTGCCATATACGGTGCTCTGCACCGTTCACTGTGCCCCATAGCTGTGCTGTGCCATATACGGTGCTCTGCACCGTTCACTGTGCCCCATACATAGCTGTGCTGTGCCATATACGGTGCTCTGCACCGTTCACTGTGCCCCATAGCTGTGCTGTGCCATATACGGTGCTCTGCACCGTTCACTGTGCCCCATAGCTGTGCTGTGCCATATACGGTGCTCTGCACCGTTCACTGTGCCCCATAGATGTTCCACATAAATTTGTGCCGCCGCTGCCGCAATAAAGAAAAAAAAACACATACTCACCTCCCTTGATTGCAGCTCCCGGCGTCTCGTTCCGGCGCCTCCATCTTCCCGGCGTCTCTGCTCTGACTGATCAGGCAGAGGGCGCCGCGCACACTGTATGCGTCATCGCGCCCTCTGCCTGAACAGTCAGAGAGCAGAGACGCCGGGAAGATGGAGGCGCCGGCCGGGAAGATGGAGCGGCGCCCGGCGGCTGGAACGAGGACAGGTGAATATAACATACTCACCTAGTCCTGGCGATCCTCGCGCTGTCCCCTCCTGTCTTCGGTGCCGCAGCTTCTTTCTCTATCAGCGGTCACCGGCACCGCTGATTAGAGAAATGAATAAGCGGCTCCGCCCCTATGGGAGGTGGAGCCGCTTATTCATTTCTGTAATGAGCGGTCCCACGTGACCGCTGAAGAGAGGAAGAAACTGCAGCGCCGAAGCCCGTGGGACGGCAGGGACAGCGCGAGGATCGCTGGGACTAGGTAAGTATACCCCAGCGCCCTCAGCCCCTCACCTGCCGACCCCACCGCTACCGTGACTCGAGTATAAGCCGAGGGGGGCACTTTCAGCCCAAAAATTTGGGCTGAAAATCTCGGCTTATACTCGAGTATATACGGTAATTATCTTTGTTTTTTAATTGTTTAGAGGAGTAATGAAATTTCAATTTTATACAAACCGATAGGAGGCAACTTATGCAGCACCCAGCTGCAGTTGCTATACATTTAATATAGATATTCCTGTGATTGTCTGGAACTGAGCAGTTCTAGACAATGACAGCAGCAGGAACAGCTAAACTGTGGGAGTGCCGTATGCCCCACCCAAATGATCAGACACTGATGAACTCTCCTAAGAATAGGTCACCAATGTCAAAGTCACAGACCTTCCCTTTCATTTTTACATCCAATCATTTTGTGTATTCAGCTACTTTATTTCCTAATAAAGAGAACAACAAACAAACCCTGTGTGGATTCTGCAGTCATGGGTTACTCCATTCCATATGCTCAACATTACTATTTTTACGATTATACTTTTTTTTTTATAGCGCCATTTATTCCATGTCACTTTATATGTGAAAAGGGGGCAAATATAGATCAATGTTTTCGTTACTTTCAGGCAGTAAATTAAAGGGCAGATAAAAAAGAATAGCACCTGACTGCAGGATCAGGCTACATTGTTGTGTGTAGTCTGCTAACGAAAGAACACCTAAGTCTGCAAAAAATGAGAGATTTAAAAATTTGCAAACGTCTTTTATTTTTAAAGCATTAAATTAATTGTCTAGTATTTTAACAAAATTGCCAAGATGACCTCACTGTTGGTGACAGTAATTGGCTGCAGCGGTCATGTGTGCATGAATAATACACCATTGCCACAGGACATAACCAAAGAGCGAAGACCACCACCAGCACGGCAGTACTGAAGACAAGAGTGTGTCAGATAAGGGGCTATGGGTTACTTCCTAATTTTATATAATTTTTTTCCTTGTGGCCCACTTTTTTAAAGAAAATATCAGAAAACACTTTTTAGGAAAGAGATATCAGAGCATTAGATTTCTGTCAGCATTGAAGAGAGCAGAATTCGACATGTAGACTAGCTGCTACAAAAATGCATCAAATGGAAGCTTTTAATGATAACTAAGCTGTAAAATCATTTTAATAAATATTCCTATTATGTTTATCCAGATGTCAAAGAAATACGGACCAATATTCACCGTCTACCTAGGTGCCCAAAGGCTGGTTGTACTGTGTGGTTATGACATGGTGAAAGATGCTCTCGTCAACCACGCCGAGGAATTTGCTGGCAGGCCGCATACGGCGATGGGTTCTAAAGTATTAGATAAATATGGTAAGTAATAAACAGGATTACATAAGTGAAAAAAAGAATTGGGTCTATAAAGTTCAAACTTTCTCCACCAGTTCTACATTCTTTTTCGCAAAAATTGTTATCATCCATTGGATGTAAGAAAATCATTCAGTTCTCCTATAATTGCTGTTATAGTATTGGCCATTACTACCTCTTGTGGTCGGCATTCCACATTCTGACTCCTCTAACTGTAAAGAACTAGTGATGGGCGAGCACTAAAATGCTCGGGTGCTCGTTGCTTGGGTCGAGCAAATTGGAATGTTCGGGTGCTCGACCTGAGCAACGAGCCCAATATAAGTCTATGGGAAAAGAGAGCATTTTTGCAGCACCTGGAAGCATTCCTGACTCCAAGGTCACTGCTATGAACAATGTTGTCAGAGTCTTACGCCAGTTTTACAGGCACACAAGAAAACACACAAAAACAAAACCAAAATCGATTTTCCTGGGAAATATGTTAAGGAACATCCTTTCCATTGTAATGTTTTGTATGTAAGGCAAAATAAATAACCCAAAATAAAAATGTTCCTCCACCACTTGGGCTATGTTCACACGTAGCATTTTTGATACGTTTTTCAACTTTAGCATTGCTTTCAACCAAGACAAAAGCATCCGCTGGGAAATGTCATTTTAACACTTTACAACCTTATTTGGACATGGGGTATGTGACACATCATCAGACACATCCTATTTCATTTATGAAGGAGGGACTCTGAAAGTCACAGTCTATTTTATAGGACCAGCAGTCAGCCCTCACTATTCTTAGAGAGCCATCAGCTGGCTATTCTTTGTTCCCATTATTAAATACTGGGTCCCTTATACTGTTTTTGAATATTCAGTGAGTGGAAGGGCTGCCAAAAATTTGGACTCATCCCAACAACCCATTGGACAGTTCCCACTATTAGTCATTTTGTACTCCCATAAAGTTTGCCCATAAGTGAATGTAAGGCCTACCACAAATTTGCATGCACCCCAATCCCACTTGGAATAAATATGGACTATAGCCTCCAAAAAATGTTTTCCCAGCTTAAAGGAGTGAGTCTCCCATACTTGTAATGCCCATACCCTAAATGTATGGGCTGACAAACATTTCCCCCTGGGGGTACACCTCAACATAATGTGTAAACATTTTTTTGATGGGCATTTATGAAAAAAATAACTTTACTGTTGCATCACAGTGATCTAATGGTGGTGTCGGAAGAGACGTTGAGGATGGCCTCCTAAAAATGTTTTCACAGTTTAAAGGAGTGTGTTTCCTACAATTGTAATGCCCATACACTGTGTATTGGCTGACAAACATTTCCCCCTGGTGGGTGCACATCAACATACTGTGTAAACATTTTTTTAACGGGCATTAAAAACATCCTTTAACACAATAACGTGGCTGTTGAATCATGGACCATGGTCACCATGGTGATCTAGTGGTGGTGGCTGATGAGGATGAGGAGAAGAAGGATAACAGCAAATAGGCAAAATCAGAAAGGGTATAGCCATGTGTGGGTGTGAAGAATAGAGTTCTCAAAAAAGACATTAGATTTGACTTTGTTTTTCGCTGCTGTCATTCAGTTTTGTAGAGAGGTCTGGCCCAACTCAGCCCTTGTTCATTTTTATGAGAGTCAGCCTGTCAGCATTTTCTGTTGACAGGTGGATATGCTTATCAGTTATAATTCCACCAACGGCACAGAAAACCCGCTCTGACAAAATAATAGCGGCAGGGCAGGCCAGGACCTCCAAGGCATAGAGAGCCAGTTCATGCCATGTGTCCATCATGGATACCCATTAATTAAAAGGTACAAAGGAATCACGGAGGTTACTGGTACAGTCAGCAAGGTACTCCCTCAACATCTTCCAAAACTTTCAGGTAGCAAAAGAAAAAAGCAGGATGCACTCACCAATCTTCAAAGTAGCAAATTTTTATTGAGTCTTCACAATTAAAACTTCATGGCCGGGGGAGAAGAAAAGGAGCTCATGCGAGCAGGAGAGACGACGGCCGTTTCGCGCGGTCCTTGCGCTTCAACGGGTCTGCATCCAAAACTTTGCACTCCTTGTGAGAATACCCCGTGCCTCAGGGCCAGTGCGATGTGAAGGTCTGAGAAAACTGTTCCAGAACTATGACAGTGTTCCCTTGCCTCTGCTGGATTGAAGTTGTGTCTGTCTCGCCTGTACTCTTTGGTCGTCCAATGAACTGTGACCTCTGCCGCCAGCATTTTAAGATGGGAATTGTTTTAATAATTCCACAACAATGGTCTTCTGGTACTGCACCATTTTAGTAGACCTGTCTGGCACTGGAATAACAGATTGAAAGTTCTCCTTGTAGCGTTGGTCTAGAAGTATCACCAACGAGTAATGACTGTCACCCAAAATTTGGAGAATACGAGGGTCATGGGAAAGGCAGCGCAACATAAAGTCTGCCATGTGTGCCAGACTGCTAACAGGCAAGACTTCTGTGTCCTCACCAAGAGGAAGACTGACTATGCTCTCTTCCTCCTCCCTGTCTTCAGGCCATCCACACTGAACAGATGGTATGACAGTTGTGCTTGTAGTACTGTCTATAGCGCATGAAAGTAGCTCCTGTTCTTCCTCCTCCTTTTCTTCCTCATTGTCAACCAATCTATGTTGGGATGGCATAAGACTGGGCTGTGTGTAATCACCCTGTATCGTTCCTTGCTCCATCTTATTGTACTCCTTCTGCCATACATCCTCTTTCATTTTGAGCAAAGAGCTTTCAGAATACAGAGAAGTTGGATGGTGATGCTAATTATGGCGTCATCGACACTCACCATCTTAGTGGACTCCTCAAAGTTTTGTAGGATGGTACAAATGTCTGACATCCATGTCCACTCATGAGGTCTTATGTGTGGAGTCAGAACTGAATATCAATAGCCTTGTTGATGTTGTTAGTCAACAACTGCCATCTTCTACTCACAAATCCTTTCCAACATATGCAGTCTAGAGTTCCAATGCGTGGGGAGTCAGGACAACACACACCAGTCTGTGAGCCGGAAGCTGCACATGAGCGTCATACTTTCACATGCAGATCCGGCAGTTCCGGGTAGGTTTTGATAAAGTGTTGAACAGCAAAATACTGTCACTAACTAGAGTAGCACGCAGCAAAAACATTTCAATGTAGGCCTGAAATGCCACAATTTGTAGCCTAAAGAGAGCAGAGGCTTCTAATAGACATAGCCCACTATCAAATATCTGGCCTGTATTTATTTTTTTTGGCCAGCAAAATTGTGTCAGTAAGTAGGCTATGACACAACAAGAACAATTCTATGGAGGCCTGAAATGGCACAGTTTTCACCACAATGATATGCCATCTGTGTGGCGGACAAAACCCAGTGTAAAATATCTGACCTGTAGCTAAATATTTTTTTTTTTGCAGCTAGATATTTTTTTAGCAGCACAATGGTATCAAGAAATTGTATAAGACACTCTCAAAATTTTTTATAGTACCACAAAAATGGAAAAAAATTGAGCGCACTCAGATGTGACCGCTGGGATGGGCAAACCCATTTAAAATAGCTGGATTTTCACACTGTACTAAGGATCTGGCTGTAGTCTGCAGTCCCAACAAGCAAATGGAGAAAAAAAACATGGGCCTGGAATGCTTTTCAATTAAGTAAACATGATTAAGGTGCAAAAAAGACCCTAGAAGGTCTGTTGGTTTAGCTGGATTTGTGTATTCAATTACAGTGCCTACAAGTAGTATTCAACCCCCTGCAGATTTAGCAGGTTTAATAAGATGCAAATAAGTTAGAGCCTTCAAACTTCAAACAAGAGCAGGATTTATTAACAGATGCATAAATCTTACAAACCAAAAAGTTTTGTTGCTCAGTTAAATTTTTTTAAATTTTAAACATAAAAGTGTGGGTCAATTATTATTCAACCCCTAGGTTTAATATTTTGTGGAATAACCTTTGTTTGCAATTACAGCTAATAATCGTCTTTTATAAGACCTGATCAGGCCGGCACAGGTCTCTGGAGTTTTCTTGGCCCACTCCTCCATGCAGATCTTCTCCAAGTTATCTAGGTTCTTTGGGTGTCTCATGTGGACTTTAATCTTGAGCTCCTTCCACAAGTTTTCAATTGGGTTAAGGTCAGGAGACTGACTAGGCCATTGCAACACCTTGATTTTTTGCCTCTTGAACCAGGCCTTGGTTTTCTTGGCTGTGTGCTTTGGGTCGTTGTCTTGTTGGAAGAGGAAATGACGACCCATCTTAAGATCCTTGATGGAGGAGCGGAGGTTCTTGGCCAAAATCTCCAGGTAGGCCGTGCTATCCATCTTCCCATGGATGCGGACCAGATGGCCAGGCCCCTTGGCTGAGAAACAGCCCCACAGCATGATGCTGCCACCACCATGCTTGACTGTAGGGATGGTATTCTTGGGGTCGTATGCAGTGCCATCCAGTCTCCAAACGTCACGTGTGTGGTTGGCACCAAAGATCTTGATCTTGGTCTCATCAGACCAGAGAACCTTGAACCAGTCAGTCTCAGAGTCCTCCAAGTGATCATGAGCAAACTGAAGACGAGCCTTGACATGACGCTGTGAAAGTAAAGGTACCTTACGTGCTCGTCTGGAACGGAGACCATTGCGGTGGAGTACGTTACTTATGGTATTGACTGAAACCAATGTCCCCACTGCCATGAGATCTTCCCGGAGCTCCTTCCTTGTTGTCCTTGGGTTAGCCTTGACTCTTCGGACAAGTCTGGCCTCGGCACGGGAGGAAACTTTCAAAGGCTGTCCAGGCCGTGGAAGGCTAACAGTAGTTCCATAAGCCTTCCACTTCCGGATGATGCTCCCAACAGTGGAGACAGGTAGGCCCAACTCCTTGGAAAGGGTTTTGTACCCCTTGCCAGCCTTGTGACCCTCCACGATCTTGTCTCTGATGGCTTTGGAATGCTCCTTTGTCTTTCCCATGTTGACCATGTATGAGTGCTGTACACAAGTTTGGGGAGGGTCTTAAATAGTCAGAAAAGGCTGGAAAAAGAGATAATTAATCCAAACATGTGAAGCTCATTGTTCTTTGTGCCTGAACTACTTCTTAATACTTTAGGGGAACCAAACAGAATTCTGGTGGGTTGAGGGGTTGAATAATAAATGACCCTCTGAAAAGACTTTTCACAATTTAAAAAAAAAAGAAACAAAAAAATAACATTCTTTTTTGCTGCAGTGCATTTCAGACTTCCAGGCTGATCTACAGTCCAAATGTCACAATGCCAAGTTAATTCCAAATGTGTAAACCTGCTAAATCTGCAGGGGGTTGAATACTACTTGTAGGCACTCTATAGTATAGCCACAGTAACTGTATACCCCACCTATTCTGTCCCTATCGCTGCAGCAACTCTCCCTACACTGGTGATTCCGGAGCTGACTGTGCCGAGCAGGGCGGCACCAGGTCTGATATAGACCTGATGAAGCTGTAAAGCCAGGCAATCACTGTAATGCCACAACCAACATACCTGCGGCATTAGAGGGCGTGGCAGACAATCCCTTCATGTTGATTGGCACTCTAAAGAACGCCAAATATGCAGGGCGGGGACCCGAGCTCCCGATGAATAATCCTGGAAATGCTCGACACACACAGAGATGCTCGGGCAAGTACCGAGCATTACTGAGTATGCTCACTCATCACTAGTGTTGAGCGATACCTTCCGATATTCCGAAATATCGGTATCGGATTGGATCGTCCGATATTCAAACAATATCGGATATCGCCGATACCCGACACCAATGCAAGTCACTGGGACAAGAATATCGGAATTAAAATAAATCCTTTCTTTCCTTGTAGGTTAATTCTACGTGAAGGAAAACAACTAAGAATAATGTAGGATGTATTGGGGGAAGTGGAGGAGACATTAAAGGCATAGAGGTTTAGCCCAATCAAATGGAATAGCAGGAATTAATTTTTTTTAAGATGCTCGGAGTTACAAAGATATTGACTATGCTTAGATTTTTTATATTTTGTTAGATATTTAGGTTTCACTACTTCCACGCTCTTCACCTTGTTTTGTACTTCTCCCACACTTTCTTCTTCATCATCCTCAGCAGCAGCATCTTTTTCATCAACTTCTCCTTCACCTTATTCATCTTCTTCTTCTTCATCTTCTTCCTATTATTCTTTTTTTTTTACATTCTTCATATTATTTTTATTCAACTATTATTCTTCTTCATATTCTACTTCTTCATCTTCTTCATATTCTTCTTCTTCATCATATTCTTATTTGTGACAGGCATTCCTGTAGTTGTTATCTATAAAAGTTTGAAGATTACACCTTCCGTTCTGCCTGTCACAAAAGATTTACAACAGGATTTGTCCGCGTTCAGTTTGGCCTGCAGCAGCAGGTTTTTTCCAGGGGCACCACGAGGAGGAACGGCTCACCCCCATACACTGCTTAGTCTTCTTCTGCTTATAATTTAGATAATATCTTTTGCTCTGATTTTTAGTCTTATCCTTAATGCTCTTCTGCTTTTTGTTCTGCAGCATCTTGTTCTTCTGCTTCTTGGTCTTCAGGGTCGTCGTCTCCAGGGTTCGTTGTCTCCGGGGTCTTCTTCTCCATGGTCGTCGTCTTCTTTGGGGTGATCTTCAGGGTCGTCATCTGAAGGGTTGTCATCTCTGGGGTCTTCATCTCCAGGGTCTTCGTCTCCGGGGTCGTCGCCATCTTCGGGGTGGTCTTCAGGGTCGTCGTCTTTAGGGTCTTGAACTGAGAAATGTAGCAGAAGGTACAAGAAGGCTGAGGAACTGCCGAGAACCAGCTGACGGTACTTGAACCCGGATGCGTAGCCGAAGGTACAAGATCTAATGGAACTACAGAGGACCAGGTGACGGTACTGGAACCCGGTTACTAAGCAGGAGGTACCCATGCCAGAACGCACTACCAAGGATCACCAGATGTTGATGGAACTCGGATACCCAGAAGGAGGCACCTAAGCCAACGGCTCTGCCTGGAACCAGCTGACGGTACAGGAGCCAGGTGGACCTATTCAAGATTGTCTTCCTAAGATCAGCTAATGGTGTTGGAACTCAGATAGGCAGCAGAAGGTCCACAAGAAAAAAAAAAAGCTAAGCCGCGAGCCGGCCGTAGTTACCGAAAACCCACAGTCCTACAGGGGGAGCTTGTCCTACTGGCACTACGGACCCAGCCTTGATTGCCAGTTCCCACAGCCCACATATGAAGCACCTAAACTGCAGGCACCATAGAGTCGGCTAACCCGACCGCAACACGAAAGGTCAACGTATTGGAGGCAAAGTGACCTTGACACTACCCGGAAACAGCTGGCGTGCTGGAACCAGGCTGGGCAGGAGGGAATACCCGTGCCAAAGACACTTCTAAGCAGCAACTGGCGGTGTTGGAGCCCAGGGATTACATGAAAAACAGAGTGTAGGCTTTTGCCTAAATGGAGCAAGCTTAAAATCTGTAGTAGTGTCAATGTGGAGGTAGCAGGAGAAATTGCAACACACACAGCTGGGGATCAGCTGACGTTACTAAACCCCAAAACACTGGAGCATGTGTTGACTGTTCAGACAGCACTTCCGAGCAGCAACTGGCAGTGTTGGAGCCCAGGGATTACATGAGAAACAGAGTGTAGGCTGAGGCCTAATTGGAGCAAAGTGAAAGGGAACCTGTAACCCCCCCAGGCGTTTGTAACTAAAAGAGCCACCTTGTGCAGCACTAATGCTGCGCAAGGAAAAGGTGGCTCTTTTACTTATGCTCCTTGCACATGCTGAAGTAAACACTTATAAAATGTGTCCCCTTATACCGTGAAACCATCCCGGAGGTGGGACTTTCCTTTGTAATGAGACGCAGCACAGTTGTTATTCACACCCCCTTGGCGCTGGGCGCCGCCTCCTCAGTGTTATTTGAATCTGTGCTGGAGCATGCGCTGTTATGTTATCCCTTGGGCATGCGCAGTTAGCGCTGCCCGTTAGCACTGCCCAAGATCCCGCTCTGCAGTGTCTTCTGATTTATTCACACTGTGGGGCTGGGATTCATGGGCATGAGCAGTCCATATCTTCACTTCTCACTCATCTCCTTCCACCGTCTTCAGACTGTGCGGCGTCAGCTGATCCCTAAGCGCATGCCACGGCAATTAGGGATCAGCTGACGCTAATAGTCTGAAGTAGGTGGAGGGAGATGAGTGAGAGGCGAAGGTATGCACTGTGCTTGCCCATGAATCCCAGCCCCGCAGTGTGAATACATCAGAAGACACTGCGCGGCGGGATCTCGGGCAGCGCGGCCGCACAGATGCAGTCAGCCTGACATCAAATGATGTCAGAGGACGGGCAGCGCTAACTGCGCATGGCCAAGGGATAACATGACAGCGCAGGCTCCGGGACAGACTCAAACAATGCTCAGGATGCGGCGCACGGTGCCAAGGGGGTATGAATGACAGCTGTGCCCCGTCTGATTAGGAAGGAAAGTCCCACCTCCGGTAATTTCACGGTATGAGGGGCACATTTTATAAGCGTTTACTGTAAAAGAGCCACCTTTTCCTTGTGCAGCATTAGTGCTGCACTAGGTGGCTCTTTTAGTTACAAAGGCCTGGGGGAAAGGTTCCCTTTAATTTTTGTAGTAGTGTGAGTGTGGAGAGAGCAGGAGAAATTGCTGCACACACAGCAGGGGAGCAGCTGGCGTTACTAAACCCCAATTATAGAGGAGCAACTGTTGACTGTGCAGACATCACTTCTGGGCAGCAACTGGCAGTGTTGGAGCCCAAGGATTTCAGGAGAAGCATAGTGTAGGCCGAGGCCTAAATGGAGCTAGTTTAATATCAGTTGTAGTCTTAGTGTGGAGGGAGCAGGAGAAATTGCTGCACACACAGCAGGGGAGCAGCTGGCATTACTGAACCCCAATAACAGAGGAGCAACTGTTGACTGTGCAGACAGCACTTCCGGGCAGCAAAAGTCGGTGTTGGAGCCCAGGGTCAATGGTAGAAACAGAGTGGAGAAATTGATGCACACACAGCAGGGGAGCCGCTGGCAGTAACAGAGGAGCAACTGTTGACTGTGCAGACATCACTTCCGAGCACCAACTGGCGGTGTTGGATCCCAGGGATTAGAGGAAAAACAGAGTGTAGGGCGAGGCCTAATTGGAGCAAATTTGATATATGAAGTAGTGTGAGTGTGGAGGTAGCAGGAGCAATTGCCGGATACACAACAGGGGAGCAGCAGACGTTGCTGAACCCCACTAACACAGGAGCTAGTGTTTTTCTCTGTGCAGACAGCACTTCCGAGCAGCAACTGGCGGTGTTGGAGCCCAGGATCAATCAGGGTGTAGACCGAGGCCTTATTGGAGCAAGTTTAATATAAGAAGTAGTGTGAGGGTGGAGGTAGCAGGAGCAATTGACGGATACAAAGCAGGGGAGAAGCTGACATTGCTGAACCCCACTAACACAGGAGCAAGTGTTTTTCTCTTTGCAGACAGCACTTCCGAACACCAACTGGCGGTGTTGGAGCCCAGAGATTACAGGAAAAACAGAGTGTAGGCCGAGGCCTAATTGGAGCAAGTTTCAAATCTGTAGTAGTGTGAGTGTGGAGGTAGCAGGAGAGATGGCCGGATACACAGCTGGGATAAGCTGACGTTAATGAAACCCAATAACAAGGCAGCAAGTGTCGACTGTGCAGACAGCACTTCCGAGCAGCAACTGGCAGTGTAAGAGCCCAGGGTCAATCAGGGTATAAGCCGAGGCCTAATTGAAACAAGTTTAATATCTGATGTTATGTGAATGTGGAGGGAGCAGGAGACATTGCCGCACACACAGCAGGGGAGCAGCAGACGTTGCTGAACCCCACTAACACAGGAGCTAGTGTTTTTCTCTGTGCAGACAGCACTTCCGAGCAGCAACTGGCGGTGTTGGAGCCCAGGATCAATCAGGGTGTAGACCGAGGCCTTATTGGAGCAAGTTTAATATAAGAAGTAGTGTGAGGGTGGAGGTAGCAGGAGCAATTGACGGATACAAAGCAGGGGAGAAGCTGACATTGCTGAACCCCACTAACACAGGAGCAAGTGTTTTTCTCTTTGCAGACAGCACTTCCGAACACCAACTGGCGGTGTTGGAGCCCAGAGATTACAGGAAAAACAGAGTGTAGGCCGAGGCCTAATTGGAGCAAGTTTCAAATCTGTAGTAGTGTGAGTGTGGAGGTAGCAGGAGAGATGGCCGGATACACAGCTGGGATAAGCTGACGTTAATGAAACCCAATAACAAGGCAGCAAGTGTCGAATGTGCAGACAGCGCTTCCGAGCAGCAACTGGCAGTGTAAGAACCCAGGGTCAATCAGGGTGTAAGCCGAGGCCTAATTGAAACAAGTTTAATATCTGATGTTATGTGAATGTGGAGGGAGCAGGAGACATTGCCGCACACACAGCAGGGGAGCAGCTGACATTGCTGAAAACCACTATCACAGGAGCTAGTGTTTTTCTCTGTGCAGACAGCACTTCTGAGCAGCAACTGGCGGTGTTGGATCCCAGGGTCAATCAGGATGTAGGCCGAGGCCTTATTGGAGCAAGTTTAATATATGAAGTAGTGTGAGTGTGGAGGTAGCAGGAGAAATTGACGGATACACGGCAGGGGAGCAGCTGACGTTGCTGAACCCCACTAACACAGGAGATTGTGTTTTTCTGTGTGCAGACAGCTCTTCTGAGCAGCAACTGGTGGTGATGGAGCCCAGGGTCAATCAGGGTGTAGGCCGAGGCCTATTTGGAGCAAGTTTAATATATGAAGTAGTGTGAGTGTGGAAGTAGCAGGAGCAATTGACGAATACACAGAAGGGGAGCAGCAGACGTTGCTGAACCCCACTAACACAGGAGCTAGTGTTTTTGTCTGCGCAGACAGCACTTACGAGCACCCACTGGCGGTGTTGGAGCCCAGGGTCAATCAGGGTGTAGGCCGAGGCCTATTTGGAGCAAGTTTAATATATGAAGTAGTGTGAGTGTAGAGGTAGCAGGAGCAATTGACGAATACACAGCAGGGGAGCAGCTGATGTTGCTGAACCCCACTAACACAGGAGCTAGTGTTTTTCTCTATGCAGACAGCACTTCCGAGCACCAACTGGCAGTGTTGGAGCCCAGGGTCAATCAGGGTGTAGGCCGAGGCCTAATTGGAGCAAGTTTAATATCTGATGTTATATGAATGTGGAGGGAGCAGGAGACATTGCCGCACACACAGCAGGGGAGCAGCTCACGTTGCTGAACCCCACTAACACAGGAGCTAGTGTTTTTCTCCAACTGGCGGTGTTGAAGCCCAGGGATTACAGGAGAAACAGAGTGTAGGCCGAGGCCTAATTGGAGCAAGTTTAATATCTAAAGTAGTGTGAGTGTGGACAGAGCTGGAGAAATTGCCAGATACACAGCAGAGGAGCAGATGACGTTACTGAACCCCAATAACACGGCAGCAAGTGTTGCCTGTGCAGACGGCACTTCTGAGCAGCAACTGGCAGTGTTGGAGCCCAGGGTCAATGCTAGAAACTGAGTGGAGAAATTGCCACACACACACAGCAGGGGAGCAGCTGGCGCTACTGAACCCCAATAACAGAGGAGCAACTGTTGACTGTGCAGACAGCACTTCCGAGCAGCAACAGGCGGTGTTGGAGCCTGGGGATTACAGGAGAAGCATAGTGTAGGCCGAGGCTTAATTGGAGCTAGTTTAATATCTGAAGTAATGTGAGTATGGACGTAGCAGGAGAAATTGCCGGATACACAGCAGGGGATCAGCTGATGTTACTGACACCCAATAACACTGAGTCATGTGTTGACTGTGCAGACAGCACTTCTGAGCTGCAACTGGTGGTGTTGAAGCCCAGGGATTACAGTTCAGGTGGTAGAAACATGATCACAACAGGAGACCTGGATACTGTTCCCAACCAAGTATTAAATCTGGAAGAGGAGTGGCAAATTGCTGAGAGATCCACGCCTTGTTCATTTTCAGAAAAATAAGCCGGTTAAAGTTATCGGAGGATAGTCGCATGCGACGGTCTGTTAGTACACCACCTGCGGCACTAAAGACGTGTTCCGATAATACACTAGCAAAAGGGCAAGCCAGCACCTCCAATGCTTACTGGCTAAGCTCTGGCCATGTATCCAGCTTAGAGACCCAAAACTTGAAGGGGGAAGAGCCGTGTGGGAGTGTGGGAATACACTGAGAGGGCAAGACATGTAGTATGTCACCATCTGACAGAAACGTTGCCTCCTGCTCACTGGAGCAGTCTGTGATTGTGTAGACATTTGTGGCGGGCACACAAAAGTTTGCCACAGTTGGGCCACACTGGTCTTGCCTTGTGCTGGGGCATTGCTTCTGCTCTCTCTTTGTGCTGAGCTTCCTCCACTGCCTCAACGCACTGAGCTGCTTTGTAAAGCACTAGCAACACTGCTCTCAGTTGGACTGGAGAAGATGATGGAATGCACAAGTGTGTCTTGGTACTCCCACATTTTACGCTCCCGGTTCAACGGTGTTATGAGGCTTTGTAAGTTGTCCCGGTAGCGCGGATCTAGGAGGGTATACACTCAATTATCAGCCGTGTTGAGAATGTGTGTGATGTGGTGGTCGTTTCTCAGGCACTGCAGCATGAAATCAAACTTGTGCTGCAGACTGCCAACTGGCCAAGATACAATGTCCCCTGCTTGAGGTGTGATCTCTGTCTGCTCTGCATCACCCCACCCTCGCTCTACATACTGACTAATGGAGCATTGTGTTACTCACTCCTCTGGACAGATGTCTTCTTCCTCCATTGACTCCTCATTATCCTCCTCACAAAGTGTCCCCTGCCTAGGCTTTTGTGAGGAACCACGTTGTGCAGACTGTCCAGAAGCAGATGGCATTTGTGACTCCTCATCCTCCACCTCTTCCACAACCTCATTCCTTAGCGCTTGCAATGTTTTATCAAGCAGGCAGATAAGGGGGACAGTCATGCTGACTAGTGCATCATCTGCACTCGCCATCCGCGTGGAATCATCGAAGGCACGCAAAACCTGGCAGATGTCCTTCATAGTGGCCCACTCGGTGGTTTTGAAGTCTGAACGGCGCTGCTCACACAACTGCTCCAACATATGTAACGTTAAATTCCACCTAGTGCGTAGGTCACATATGATACGATGTTCCAGAAGGCGGAATCGGCGCTGCAGAGCTGCAATTCGCGATCTTGCCATGCTGGAACGCCACAAGTGAGCACACTCTTGGCGGACCTTGTGCAGCAGTGCATCAAGATCTGGATAGTCCCTCAAAAAACTCTGAATGACCAAGTTGAGCACATGTGCCAGACATGGGATGTGAGTGAGGTTGCCTAGGCCCAGAGCTGCCACCAGATTTCGGCCATTGTCACACACTACCATGCCTGGCTGGAGATCTGCTGGCACAAACCACAAGTCGCCCTCCTGCTTGATGGCATTCCAGAACTCCTGCGCTGTGTGGCTTTGATTCCCCAAAAAATTAATTTCAGTACGGCCTGTTGACGTTTGCCCACGGCTGTGCTCATACCGGTCGTAACAGGTAAGCGTTCACGGGTCCATGTGGAGGTAGATTGTGATGGCTCCTGCAGCGATGATTCAGAGGAACTGGAGTATGAGGAGGAGTCAATGTGTACAGACTGGATTCCTGCAATCCTTGGAGTTGGCAGAATACGTACAGCGTCACTCGCAAGATCTGTGCCCGGCTCCACAACATTTACCCAATGGGCAGTGATAGAAAGGTATCGTCCCTGTCCATGGTGACTGGTCCACGCATCGGTGGTGAGGTGGACCTTGCTACTGAGGGCATTTAGTAATGCATGTTTCCCTCCACATGCTTTGGCAGTTCAGGGACGGCTTGTTTGCTGAAATAAAAGTGGCTGGGCAAGTTGTATTGTGGGACTGCCAATGCTATCAAGTTATGAAAGGTGTTAGTCTCCACCAGCCTGAATGACAGCATTTCAAGGGACAGTAGTTTTGCAATGCCAGCATTCAGATCCTGTGCTCGGGGGTGGTTTGCCGAGAATGGCCACCTTTTCTCCCATGCCTGTGCTACCGATGGCTGTAGACTGGGCTGGGAGTGTGAGGATGACAAGGAACGTGGTGCTGTGGGTGGAATTACACTGGGTCTCTGTACAGCAGTGCCATAGGTTCTTCCATGGCGATCCTATGAAGAAGCCAAACAAGCTGTGTGTGAGCTGGAGGAAGAGGCTACAACACGTGCTGAAGAGATGGTAGGTGCCGCTGTTGGTTGGCCTAGGTCTTCAGTGTGTTTTTGTAACTCCACCACGTGCTTGGTCCGCACTTGTTTCCACATATTTGTGGTATTGAGGTTGCTGACACTTTTCCCTCTTTTGACTTTCTGATGACACATCTTGCATTTGACATCTGCAACTGTGTCAAAAAAGGAGCAGGCACTGCAAGCCTTGGGAGTGCCCGTTTTGGGTTTTGGAGGAGGCATGCTCCTAATGGGTGCCGAAGTGGAGGCTACAGGCAACACAGCCTTCCCTCTCCATCTCCATCTTTGGGCAGTTCGGGGAATCTCTTCCTCAGAGCTGCTCCCACCACCTTCCTGTACCTCACGCCATGATGTGTCAAGGACCTCATCATCCACACTACCCTCTTCCAACAACTGCTTCTCCTGGGTAGTCTCGGCAGCACAGTACGCACCAGAAAGTGGCACCTCAGTTTCATCACCATATGCGTACTGAGGTGTGGTGACCGTAGGCACTGGCCCACTCGCCTCTTCAGATTCAAAGCGACAAAGCTGTTGCACATCACTGCATACTACTTCTTCAGATTCTAGAATGCTACTTGGCTGTCCCCCTCTTTCCAAGCAAAGAGATTCAGAGAACAGAAGTAGAGATGGCTCCTGTACTGGGCTCTCTGACTGCCTGGTCAATTTGGCAGGTGGTGAAGAGACAGATGGGTGCTCTTCAGTGCTCTGTGCCTGAGAGGATGTGGCACTAATTGAAGTCAATGCGTTAGCTGCCATCCATCCGACAACGGCTTCAATTTGTTCATACCGCAGCAGCGGAGTACGGCGAGCTCCTACAAATCTGCGCACGAAGGACTGTTCCCTGCTAAAACTGGGGGATGATGAGTCACCGGTGCCCGCAGCAGGCACAGAATCCCCACGTCCTCTCCCTGCAGAAACTCCACGCCTACGACTACGTGCCTTACTCCCTGCCTTCTTCATCTTGTTAGACTGATAAAGATAGACAGAAAATAACTAAGGGCTTAGTGTGCTTATTCCTGAACAGCTGCTAACAGGTATAAGAAGCACTAATTTTATAAAGTGTGGACTAGACTTTAATATGAGCTAATGTGGCCTACACAACTGTAAAGTGGAGTGTTTGGTGAACTTTAATAACTTTTAGTTTTTTGCGCACAACAGACTACAGCGTGAGCTGAAGTCACGCAGAGACCTTGCAGACAGCCGTGAATGGCACTGCCAGGCCTAAAAAAGCTCCTCTATGTACTCCTATATAGTGTTTTTCCACAATCTATCAGGACACGGATGGAAACCCATTAATAGGATAAATCAGATTCAGGACAAAATGTACAGCAGGCAGCAATAATTGAAAAAAGGGACAATGGAACACTATGAGGCAGTGACGCACACTGAGCTGTCTACAACCATCTGTGGCTGCAGAACAGACTACATAGTGAGCTGAACTCACACAGAGACCTTGTAGACAGCCGTGAACGGTGCTGCAAGGCCTAAAAAAGCTTCTCTATGTACTCCTATATAGTGTTTTTCCACAATCTAGAAGGATACGGATGGAAACCCACTAATAGCAAAAATTAGATTCAGGACAAAATGTGCAGCAGGCAGCACTAATTGAAAAATGGGACAATGGAACAGTATGAGGCTGTGATGCACACTGAGCTGTCTACAACCAGCTGTGGCTGCAGAACAGACTACAGAGTGAGCTGCACTCACACACACAGAGACCTTGCAGACAGCCGTCAACAGCGCTGCAAGGCAAAAACAAGGTTCTCACACAGCGGTTGCAAAATTAGCCTGGGTAAAGCCCAATGAAGCAAATCAATATCTCAAACTGGCCCTCAGTCAGAACAAAGCGTCCTGTCCCTAACTGAATTCACAGCAGAGTGAACCCAAAATGGCGGTGGCGACTTTTATAGTGCATCATGACATAATTTCAGCAGCCAATGACAGCCATGCCAGTAGTTACATGCCTAACATGCAGAACAGGATGTGCCCACACTTCTTAGGATTCCTCATTGGCTGAATTAAAATAAACTGGCCCATTGAATTATGGGAACTTCCGATTCTGGTATCCGATATTGAGAAAGTTTCGGAACTCAGTATCAGAATTCCGATACCGCGAATATCGGCCGACACCCGATACTTGCAGTATCAGAATGCTCAACACTAGGGTTGAGCGACCTTGACCTTTTTAGAGTCGAGCCGTGTTTCGCGAAACCCGACTATCTTAGAAGTTGAGTCGAGTGGAATCGGCCGATTATCGCGAAAAGTCGGGTATCGCCCGAAACACGAAACCCAATGCAAGTCAATGGGGGAGCATAGTCGGCAGTGAGTGGAGGCCAGGAAAACACCTACACTGCCCATTTTATTGGCAAAAACATCCATTCTTGTTACAGAAGCTTGTCAATCGTAATTTACCTTATAATAATTGGAAGGCATTTGAAATTGGGGGTCATTTGGCTAAAGTTGTGGGGGGTAGGGCTGGTTCAAGTAATTAGTGGGCCCAGGAAATCTGGAACACGTCACGGCAGTGGAGCAGGGAGAGATAAGTATTTAAACTTTGCAAGTGCTGTGATCCTGAGCAAGCAGGGGGGGCCCACTAGTTGGCATTGGCACTGGCACAGGGCCCCTCAAAGTACAGCGGTGTGTTTGCACGGCGGGGGCGCCTCCCACCGGCAGCAACACTTTTGCGTACTATGAGAGGCCCTGTGCCAGTGACGTCGCCAACTAGTATTCCTCCCCTCACCTGATGAAGGAACCTGCACTTTCATCTGCACCTTCCTCTTTGTCCCCGTGTAAGGTGGTATGGTATGCGGGAAGAGGAACCTGACTTTCAGCAGGGTCACAATCTTGCTGTGTAGCGTGCACGGGGAATTTTGCGTTATGGGTCAATGTACCAGCAGACTCATCTATCACTGGCTGGGCAATGGGTAGGATGAGGAGGAAACACAGATATAGGCCCAAAGAATAAAGTTGGCTAAATGCAGTTCAAAATTGGTAACACAGGACTAACCAGGGGGCATTGCAGTGGAGGACAACTGAAATGAGAGGCTGACACAGAGAGTAGGCCCAAATCAGTAAGTAGTCGAAATGCAGTTCAAAATTGGCAACCGTAGTAAACAGGCGGCACAGCTTTGTTCAGTGGAGGAGAACAGCAAGGAGTGGCAGACACCGATAGTAGGCCCCAACCCAACTAGTAGGCCAAATGCAGTCTAACATTAACAACTACTTAACGAGAGCCTGAAAATGGAATTTCAGGACAGGAAACCAGGAGAACAGCAAGGAGCGGCAGACACTGTTAGTAGGCCCCAAACCAACTAGTACGCCAAATGCAGTTGTTCCATTTAACCACTATTTAACAAGAGCCTGACGATAGAAGCTCAGGAAAGGCAACCTGGAGAACACCTTGGAGTGGAACACACCGTCTCTACACCCCATATCCAATTTGTAGGCCTAATGCAGTGTAGTTTCCAACAACTACTAAACGACAGCCTGAAGATAGAAGCTCAGGAAAGGCAACCTGGAGAACGCCTTGGAGTGGAACACACCGTCTCTACACCCCATACCCAATTTGTAGGCCTAATGCAGTTTAGTTTCCAACAACTACTAAACGAGAGCATTAAGATCGAAGCAATGGCGAGGAAACCTGGGGAACACCTTGGAGTGGAACACACCGTCTCTACACCCCATACCCAATTTGTAGGCCTAATGCAGTGTAGTTTCCAACAACTACTAAACGAGAGCATTAAGATTGAAGCAATGGAGAGGAAACCTGGGGAACACCTTGGAGTGAAACACACCGTCTCTACACCCCATACCCAATTTGTAGGCCTAATGCAGTGTAGTTTCCAACAACTACTAAACGAGAGCATTAAGATCGAAGCAATGGCAAGGAAACCTGGGGAACACCTTGGAGTGGAACACACCATCTCTCTACACCCCATACCCAATTTGTAGGCCTAATGCAGTGTAGTTTCCAACAACTACTAAACGAGAGCATTAAGATCGAAGCAATGGCGAGGAAACCTGGGGAACACCTTGGAGTGGAACACACCGTCTCTACACCCCATACCCAATTTGTAGGCCTAATGCAGTGTACTTTTCAACAACTACTAAACGAGAGTCGGAAGACCGAAGCAATGTGGACGAAACCTGGGGAACACCTTGGAGTGTAACACACCATCTCTCTACACCCCATACCCAATTTGTAGGCCTAATGCAGTGTAGTTTCCAACAACTACTAAACGAGAGCCTGAAGATAGAAGCTCAGGAAAGGCAACCTGGAGAACACCTTGGAGTGGAACACACCGTCTCTACACCCCATACCCAATTTGTAGGCCTAATGCAGTGTAGTTTTCAACAACTACTAAAAGAGAGTCGGAAGACCGAAGCAATGTGGACGAAACCTGGGAAACACCTTGGAGTGTAACTGTTCTGTCCTCAATAAATGAGGCAGGCTCATACTTAGTTATACAGTCAGCTAAACCGCTATACCGGAGGTCCAATAAGGAGACTGTGGTTGAGTCTGTGCTTTATTAAACGTAGTGGTATATTGATGCGGTGAAACTGTGAACAATGATATATATAGAATCAGTGCATGGCATAGAACAGATACATAATACACATGATATACATTATGCATAACATTTAGAAAGCTAGTGACTAAACTAGGAGTACAACTGGTTAAACTAAGCTAATATAGAGCAGAAATATCTATAGGAAGCATAAAGACATACCGGCAATGCAATCGCAAGGGGGATGAAGTGAAGCGTCTTTCCTTGAAGGCAAACCGAAGAAAGTGAAAGGAAAAATGGAGGGAAATGGAGGCTGAGCTACCATAATGCATTGCAAAGGAGGAGGAGAATCAGACATGGATAATACAAAAACAAGATTGAACTGCCAACATAACTCTGACCGCTAGAGGGAGCCAAAGCACTAAAAACAAGTAAAGATATGAACATCCATACTGAGAAACCTGCAATTACGCAAACAGATAATCAGGGTAAAAATATTAGATGGCGGAGACAGAACACTCCCCGTCTGGCATCAACAGATGTCACTACTCCTTTCTTCCGAAGGCAACAATAGGACCAGTTCAGATACCGGTCTGGAAAATGTCTTAGGTTCATTCCCTTTGGTCATCCTTAGCTCAACTTTGCGGACGTTGCCGTCCTTGCTCGGGAACGTTGCGGTAACTAGACCAAGTGGCCACTGGTTCCGGTGAATCTGACAGTCTTTCACAAGAACAAGGTCACCTATGTTCAGATTAGGTTTAGTAGATTGCCACTTTGTCCGTGGCTGCAGGGTAGACAAATATTGTTTGCGCCACCTGTCCCAGAAAGTATTTGCAAGACTTTGTACCTGTCTCCATTGGCGCTTGTAGAGGTCCTTCACGTCGAATCCTCCTGGAGGGGCACTGGACAGTCCTGTTTTCTGGGTAAGTAAAGTAGCTGGAGTCAATAACAAAGGCTCCTCCGGGTCGTTAGGAACTGGAACTAGGGGTCTTGCATTGATTATAGCTGCAGCTTCAGCCATGAAGGTGATTAGGCTTCCGTGGGTAAGCCTCGCTGCTCCTTTACATTTTTCCATGTCACGAGTTCTGGTGGTCCTGAATGAACGAGGTATATGAGTCAGGCAGGTAATGGCTGGAGTAAGTGACTTCCAACTCGAGAATCTGTCGAACCTGCAAGATCCAAGCTGGATAACAGAGGTCATTGTATGTAGTGTAGACACCTGAGGGCGGATTTCAGCATCTGAGTCCTCTCCTACAAGTTCAAAGGTGTCTGGAAAACATTCCTCAATGTACAATAGTTTTGGTCCAGAGAGCCACGTTGTGCTTCCTAGTCGACTTGCGTCAACTGCTCTAGTTGCATGATCTGCGGGATTCTGGTCTGTGGGTATGTAATGCCACTAATGTGGGTGAACTGATCTCTTGATTCGTAGCACTCTGTTATTGACATAAACGTAGAATCGCCTGGTTTCGTTGTGGATATATCCCAGGACTACTTTGCTGTCTGAGTAGAACTTGGCCTGTGTCAGGTCAATATCCATTTCGGATGCGATGAACTCCGCTATCTCAACGGCTAAGACTGCGGCACAAAGCTCTAACCTGGGTATAGTGTGCTCTGGTTGTGGTGCGAGTTTGGCCTTTCCCATGACGAAACCAATGTGGCACTGACATTTGGAGTCTACAGTTTTGAGGTAGGCAACAGCGGCAATTGCTTTGACAGAAGCATCTGCAAATACGTACAGTCTTTGGCTCTGTATCTCAGTAGATGGCACAGGGGTGTATGGTCTTGGCATATGCAAGTTGGAGAGTGCCGCTAACGAGTTCTTCCACTCTTCCCACTGGATCCTCTTATCAGGTGGCAGAGGTGCATCCCAGTCAGATGTTTCCCTAGTTAAGTCTCTTAGTAGGGCCTTGCCTTGTATAGTAACAGGAGCTGTGAAACCCAAGGGGTCGTACAGACTGTTGATGGTAGACAGGACGCCTCTACTTGTGAAAGGCCTTTCTTCCTGGCTGACCTGAAAGGTGAAAGTGTCTGATTGTAGATTCCAGAGAAGCCCGAGGCTGCGTTGCATTGGTGCAGGGTCTGACCCCAGGTCCAGGTCTCTGAGACCATTACATAGGTCCTGAGAAGGGAACGCTTCCATGAGTTCTTGGCTGTTTGAGGCTATTTTATGAAGCCTAAGGTTCGAGCAGGCAAGCATGTCCTGAGCTCTCCTGAGAAGACTGATGGCAGTCTCATTTGAAGGCATGGCTTTTAGACAGTCGTCGACATAAAAGTTCTTTTCTATGAATTGTCTGACATCTGCTCCGTATTCTGCTTCTCCTTCCTGAGCCGACCTTTTGAGTCCGTAAATGGCGACTGCAGGTGAAGAACTGTTGCCAAAGATGTGCTCTCTCATTCGATACTCTGTGACTTCTTTAGTAGGATCATTGTCTCTGTACCAGAAGAATCTTAGGAAGTTCCTGTCTCTCTCTCTCACAAGGAAACAATGGAACATTTGCTGGATGTCAGCGATGAAGGCAATGGAATCCTTACGGAAGCGCATAAGTACACCCAGTAGTTTGTTATTGAGGTCTGGTCCTGTCAGGGAGACATCATTAAATTTAGCACTGGAATCAAACACGACTCTGATCTGGCCTAGTTTCTTAGGGTGGTATACTCCGATCATGGGTAGGAACCAGCATTCTTCAGAGTCTTTGAGAGTGGGAGCTAGTTCTGCGTGACGTTTTCAAAAATCTTTGACATGAAGGAGAAAAAGTGATCTTTCATCTCTGGTTTCTTTTGCAGATTACGAATGAGAGAGGAGAAACGTTGTAATGCCTGATTTCTGTTGTTCGGTAGACGTGGTCTGTGGGTTTTGAAGGGAAGAGGTGCGACCCAGCTGTTGGTCTCATCTTTAACGAGTCCCTTGTCCATTACCTCTAAGAACAACTTGTCCTCCACCGACATTGCCACTTGGTTGTCCTGCTTAGTTCTCTGGAAGACTGTGCACCCTAACTGATCCTCATAGCTTCCCGACACTGTGGCAGTTCCCTGACATGGAATTCATTGTTACAAGTTTGAAACAGAGATGGACGTCCTTTCTCCAATGTATTTGTCAGCATGCTTGTCACAGAAGATGGGGCGTGCATGCGTCCCAAGCATACTTTGCCAATTATGACCCATCCTAGGTCTAGCCTTTGGGCATAGGGAGCATTGTGGAGTCCATTGATATGACGTCTCACTTTATGAACCTGCAGGATATCTCTCCCCAACAGCAGAATTATCTGCGCCTGATGGTTGAGTTCTGGTATAAGGTGTGCTATTCGTTTTAAGTGAGCATGATGGATTGCTACATCTGGTGTAGGGATTTCAGATCCATTGTCTGGGATCTGGTTACATTCGATGATCGTAGGTAGTGGTAGGCAGAATTGTCCATCTAAAGACTCGATCTGGTAGTCAGTAGCTTTCCTGCCTGCTGTTGTCACAGTACCTGCACACGTCTTTAAGGAGTAGGGAGTGCTTGGCCCTTTGATGTTGAATAGGTCAAAGAACGTTGATCTAGCCAAGGATCAATTACTTTGATCATCCAAGATAGCATACAGTCTTACAGCTTGGTCTCTATGGCCCTTCGGGTATACTTTGACGAGGCATATTTTTGAACAGGACCTACTGTCTATTGTCCCTTTGCAGACCTCGGTGCATTGTGAAGTGATCTCTGGCGTAGCTGTATCAGTGTTCCTTTCCTCCCCGCCATGCTCACTGTCAGCAGGCGTGTTTTGTGTACTCCATGGAGCTGGGCCAGGGTGTAGAGCGGTGTTATGGTCTGTGGTGCCACATTCTGTGCATTTTACACTGACCTTGCAATCCTTGGCGAGATGAGCTGTGGACGAGCAGCACTTGTAGCAGATACCGTTTTCTTTCAGGAAGCTTCTGCGATCTGGCATAGATTTTCCTCTGAAGGTTTTGCATTTCAGGAGAGGATGAGGCTTCTGATGAAGTGGGCACTGCTTGTCAGGGTCCTGCACCTTTGTCTCTGATTGGGAGCAGCCAGCAGACCTGTAATTAGAACCTGAAGAAGAAACATAAGTCTTGTGTACTGCCACAGATGTTCTGCGTGGATTTGCAGGTGGTGACGGTGTGGCATATGGTATTGCAAAGTCAAAGCTGGGATCGTTTCTAATTCTCGCTTGTTGGTGTATGAAGTCTACAAAAACGGAGAAGGGAGGGAATGGAACGCTGTGTTTGTATTTGTACGTGGAACCATGTGTGAGCCACCTCTCCTGTAGATTGTAGGGCAACTTCTGGACTATGGGGTTAACACCTCTGGCTGTGTCGAGAAATGCAAGTCCCTGTAGGTCGTCCTCGTATTTGGCAACTTGGACTTCCTTTAGCAAGTCGCTTAGCTCTCTAAGTTTCTGGAGACCTTTGTTAGATATTTTAGGAAAGTCATCGATTCTTTTGAACAAGGCTCTTTCTATTACTTCTGCTGAGCCGTAACACTCATCCAGCCTTTTCCAGATCTCTTTGAGGCCAGTCTCAGGGCGGTTTATATTAATGTCTCTGATCCTTACTGCGTGTTTGACTGACTCTTCTCCCAGGTATTTGACTAACAGGTCTATCTCTTCCCTGTGTTGCAGCCCCAAGTCTCTAATGACATTTTGGAAGGAAGCTTTCCAAGCTCTGTAACCTTCAGCTCGGTCAGTGAATTTCATGAGTCCCTTGGCAACCAGTTCACGTCGTGTGAAGAACTTGGCAAATTCTGTCGTGAACCGGTTGACAGCAGAGTATACTGGTGATGGGTCGCCCTGATAGTGATGTGAGGTGCGTTCGTACCTGTTAGTGTCCTCATGGTGGCGCCAGCCGGTGTCGTATTGCTTCGGCCTGATGTACGGTGCGTCAGCAGGGTGATCCACGTTGGTTACCTGATGAGGGGCAAGGTAGTCATTAGCAGAGTTGTTTTGCCTCACATTTTCGAGTTTGTTTCTGTCCTGAGCCTCGTGACGACTCTCGCTCACTTCGCTGGAGGTGTCGTATTCTGGTTTTGGTACTGGTTCAGGGTTATAGTTTGGATCAGGAAGGTCATTAACATACTGAGATGTGCGTTGTGGTGAGTCTTGCAGTTGAAACTCCAGACTCGACGTAATGCTTTGGCTATGCAGCTTGGGATTTTGCGCGGCTTCTAGCGATTCTGCTTCGGCGAGGGCTGCGGCAGCTTCCCTTTTTGCTGCTAGGCTTTCTAAGGCGGCATCCACACGTGCCTTCTCTAACTGCGACCTTCTCTCTTGATCGGCTCTCTCATCGTCTATGCGTGCTTTTTCTAACTGCAACCTTCTCTCTTGATCGGCTCTCTCATCATCTATGCGTGCTTTTTCTAACTGCAACCTTCTCTCTTGATTGGCTCTCTCTAAGCGCGACCTTCTCTCTTCATCATCTAGGCGTGCTTTTTCTAATTTAAGTTGCATCTCTTGGTCAGCAAAGCTCGCTCGTATTTTGGCAGCTTCAGCATTTGCGCGGGCAATGGCGACAGCGCTGCTGATGGATGTTGTCTTTGAGGAGACGGAAGTAACAGATCTTGTCCTATGCGATTTGTGAGACATGGTGTCTTGGGAAAGTGCTTGGCTGTGCAGAGATTGCTGTAGCTGTATTTAGTCTCTGAGTAGCCGGTGACTTGAATCCCACTGGTTGGATGGCTGCCGTTTCACTGTTCTGTCCTCACTAAATGAGGCAGGCTCATACTTAGTTATACAGTCAGCTAAACCGCTATACCGGAGGTCCAATAAGGAGACTGTGGTTGAGTCTGTGCTTTATTAAACGTAGTGGTATATTGATGCGGTGAAACTGTGAACAATGATATACATAGAATCAGTGCATGGCATAGAACAGATACATAATACACATGATATACATTATGCATAACATTTAGAAAGCTAGTGACTAAACTAGGAGTACAACTGGTTAAACTAAACTAATATAGAGCAGAAATATCTATAGGAAGCATAAAGACATACCGGCAATGCAATCGCAAGGGGGATGAAGTGAAGCGTCTTTCCTTGAAGGCATTAAGGGAATGCTCATGCTTATTATGGCGTTGTCTGCACTAACCAGCCGTGTGCATTCCTCAAAACACTGAAGGACTTGACACATGTCTTGTATCTTCGACCACTGCACACCTGACAACTCCATGTCTGCCATCCAACTGCCTGCCCGTGTATGTGTATCCTCCCACAAAAACATAACAGCCCGCCTCTGTTGGCACAGTCTCTGAAGCATGTGCAGTGTTGAGTTCCACCTTGTTGCAACGTCTATGATTAGGCGATGCTGGGGAAGGTTCAAAGACCGCTGATAGGTCTGCATACGGCTGGAGTGTACAGGCGAACGTCGGATATGTGAGCAAAGTCCACGCACTTTGAGGAGCAGGTCGGAGAACCCAGGATGAGTTTTCAATAAGCGCTGCACCACCAGGTTTAAGGTGTGAGCCAGGCAAGGAATGTGTTTCAGTTGGGAAAGGGAGATGGCAGCCATGAAATTCCTTCCGTTATCACTCACTACCTTGCCTGCCTCAAGATCTACTGTGCCCAGCCACGACTGCGTTTCTTGTTCCAAGAACTCGGACAGAACTTCCGCGGTGTGTCTGTTGTTGCCCAAACACTTCATAGCCAATACAGCCTGCTGACGCTTGCCAGTAGCTGGCCCATAATGGGACAACTGGTGTGCAACAGTGTCAGCTGCCGATGGAGTGGTTGGCCGACTGCGGTCTGTGGAAGAGCTGTCGCTTCTGCAGGAGGACGAGGAGGAGGAGGGGGTGCGAAGGCCTACAGCCAACTGTTTCCTAGACCGTGGGCTAGGCACAACTGTCCCAAAATTGATGTCCCCTGTGGACCCTGCATCCACCACATTCACCCAGTGTGCCGTGATGGACACGTAACGTCCCTGGCCATGCCTACTGGTTCATGCATCTGTAGTCAGGTGCACCTTTGTACTCACAGATTGCCTGAGTGCATGGACGATGCGCTGTTTAACATGCTGGTGCAGGGCTGGGATGGCTTTTCTGGAAAAAAAGTGTCGACTGGGTAGCTCGTAGCGTGGTTCAGCGTACTCCATCAGGGCTTTGAAAGCTTCGTTTTCAACTAACCGGTAGGGCATCATCTCTAACGAGATTAGTCTAGCTATGTGGGCGTTAAAACCCTGTGTACGCGGATGCGATGATAAGTACTTCCTTTTTCTAACCAGAGTCTCATGTAGGGTGAGCTGGACTGGAGAGCTGGAGATCGTGGAACTTGCGGTTGTGCCGGTGGACATGGCAGACTGAGAGACGGTTGGAGACGGTATTGTTTCCGCCGGGGCCCTAGATGCAATATTTCCTCCTACAAAACTGGTGATTCCCTGACCCTGACTGCTTTTGGCTGGCAAAGAAACCTGCACAGATACTGCCGGTGGTGCGGAAAATGGTGGCCTTACAGTGACGGAAGGGATGTTGCGTTGCTGACTAGCTTCATTGGCCGAGGGTGCTACAACCTTAAGGGACGTTTGGTAGTTAGTCCAGGCTTGAAAATGCATGGTGGTTAAATGTCTATGCATGCAACTTGTATTGAGACTTTTCAGATTCTGACCTCTGCTTAAGCTAGTTGAACATTTTTGACAGATGACTTTGCGCTGATCAATTGGATGTTGTTTAAAAAAATGCCAGACTGCACTCTTCCTAGCATCGGATCCCTTTTCAGGGATTGCAGACTGAGCTTTAACCGGATGGCCACGCTGTCCTCCAACAGGTTTTGGCTTTGACACGCGTTTTGGGCCAGATACGGGCCCGGCAGATGGAACCTGTTGCAATGTTGATGCCTGCTGCGGCCCCTCCTCCACCTCCGCTTCTGAACTACTGCCGCCTGCACCCTGTTCCCCCAATGGCTGCCAATCGGGGTCAACAACTGGGTCATCTATTACCTCTGTTAAGTCCTTCTCAGTCCCTGGCTTACTAGAGGTAGGGATCCTGAGTAAATGACACGCAAACAAGGTATTGTGTGATCATATACAGGGGAAGCCCAGGAGCACATCTCTCTCTCTGGGCTTTGCCCATCCTTTATATAGAAAAGAATTATTCTTTTACAGACATGCGCACAAGCGCTCATATTTCACTATCTCTTACATAAACAATCTATACCAGTCTTTATCAGTAGAAAGTTACATCATCTGGAAGGTGAATGAAAGGCTGCTATTGAAAGAAGGAATGCACACATGATTACTTCCATAAAAGGAAATGTCAAGTCAGCAGAAATGTATCTTGTTGTAAGCGAGATTTCTCAGGAAGAAGACAAGATGGATTCCTTTAGTTCAGTCTGATCTCCACAATTCCCCCCTTTGACATTTTCTTTTATTTATTTTATTACCACAGGGCCAAAGACAAAGCCTTTATTTGGTATTACACATGTACATGCTTGTATTCAATAAGAGAATCAAATCTAGTATTAATTCTTCCATTTAACTCTCGCAACCTTTTCTTTGTTTTGCAATAAGTACAGATATTACAAAGGGATAGCAAAATAAGCGCAATAATCAGTATTAGCAAAGGATAACATAAGAGAAGAAGGAAAAAAACTTTATACTCTTGCATCTATTACACAAAGTTTATCTGTGCATACTGAGATACTCTTGAGCACAATCTGGAATAGTACGTATATGACTACAATAATCATAACTATATGTATTATGCTCTGCATAATCCCAGCAACCCACCCACCGATTCCTCTGAACCAGTTGGCTGGGTTAAGAAAAGAAAAGGTATCTGACCACCAGCTATCCTTATTCTGGTCATGGTCTTTGTCATACTGATCCCTGAGTCGTTGTACGTCCTTTAATTTAAATGTCATACTCATAGTACTATTCGGGTCTATATAATGACAGCAGGTGGGTCCGATGATTTGACACATACCCCCTTGTGAGGCAGTTAGGTAATCCAATACCAGGGTATGTTGGTTAGTGACTATTATAAGCTGATTCTGTACAGCTATACTAGTGTTTAGTATATCCAATATATCCCAGATCTGATCATCTAGATAATCCGTGGCTCTAACTAATTTATCCCACATCTGTGTTAACATAGGATAAATAAAAATGGTACTAGCAATTTTGTTAGGAATTCCCATTTGTACTATATGTGGCCTCCCCGAGGGACGTGGTGAGTTATCTGCAGCTCTTTTATACAGTGTGTGCTTGGGCACGGCTTGCATATTCACTTGTTTATTTGAAATTATGAATGTAGCCGGGGTTAGGCGTCCTAATGTACAAGTACCCTTTATACCTACGGGAAGCCATTTATATGCTCCTTCTCCGCATATCCAAAATGTACCTTCAGGCAGATCCCATAGAGCTGAGTGCTGCAATACCAATCTGTGAGCCAAGTCCACAAATCTAGATACATTCTGAAGCATACACCAAGAGGGTTTTTGTCCCAAGGGGCTACAGTACCCGGCTGCGGGATTCCCACATACAGGCATTCCTTTGATATACTCATTGGATTCATTACAAACCAGGTTCCCCAGCTTACTTGTACAACTGTTTGCATCACCTTGGGGGAACAATTTAGAATGTTTCCATTTTCTATTATGTATGTATCTTTCCAATACTACAGGTTTGAAAGCATCAGAGGGGGGGACGGTTGTACTGAAACTAAGCTGTAGATTTTCTGTGGGGACCTGTCCTAAATTAGTTAATCCAGTCTTATTTCTAGGTACCCATTTTCCTCCCCTAAATGCTAAATATTGTAGATGTGTGTTACTCCCTGAGAGATTACCCTGCCACCAAGGAAATTCTACCCATCCCACAATTGGTATGGCGATTGTAGTATTCCACAGCCTAGCATTACCAATTTGGTTGTTGGCCAGGTTGTCTGAACAATTAGGCCAAGCGAATATTTCTTCTGCTAATACGGGAACTGCTAGAAAAGGTATACTTGTGGCTGATACCGGCGAATGGGTACAGATCCAACAATCTGTCAGGGTTTGTGTATTGTTTAACAAGTCATGCACTAATTTTCTATGATGTTGTACGAATCTATTGTTCAAAGGGGCTAGAGAATTCAGTCTATCCCACGCCTCCGTTGAGGTTATCATTATTAACATCAATATCATGAGTTTATACTGCTTTTCTTGCAATGGCTTGCATGTATCCATGATGCCTTTCCTTCAAGCTTGACTGATGTAGGTGTTGTCAACAGGACTTGGAAGGGTCCGTCAAACCTTGGTTCTAGAGCCTTTCTGGTGTGTCTTTTTACATAGACTTGATCACCTGGTTCCAACTTGTGACTTCCTTCTGTGTTGTCAGGATCTGGAAGGGAAGCAAAAACTTGTGCATGCACCTTAGTTAATTGTTTCTGAAGATTTTGCACATAAGAAGTCAATGACTCAATATTTAACACAAGTTGCTGTGGAAAATAACATCCTAAATTGGCAGTCCTGCCAAACAAAATTTCATATGGAGACAGTTTAGTCTTACCCCTTGGGGTATTGCGTATTGAGTAAAGGGCCAGTGGAAGGCATTCTGTCCAAGGCTTTCCTGTTTCAGCCATGGCTTTCTGTATTTTTAATTTTAAAGTTCCATTCATGCGTTCCACCTTACCAGAACTTTGAGGATGGTACGGAGTGTGTAACTGACTTTCAACACCCAACATTTTCAGTACATTTTGAAATATTTCTCCAGTGAAATGAGTACCCCTATCTGACTCGATCACTTCAGGGAGACCGTAACGGGGTATCAGTTCGGCAACTAGCTTTACAGCAGTGTTTTTAGCTGAAGCCTTCCGAACTGGATAGGCCTCTGGCCACCCCGAGAACATGTCCACACACACCAACACATACTCATACCCATTACTTTTTGGCAGCTGGATAAAGTCTATTTGTAATCGCTGAAACGGGTAGAGAGGTCGGACGTGGTGCTTCATAGGGGTCTTTGTTGTCTGTCCGGGATTATGTGCCAGGCATATAGCGCATGCAGCACAATAGTCTCTTGCATAGTTGCCAAAACCTGGAGCCAACCAGACTTGCTTTGCCAGTAGTGTCATTGCATTTGCAGACACATGAGTAGGGTGGTGCAGTCCACCAACTACAATCGGATACCAGGCTCTAGGTAGACATATTAGTCCATCTTTCTTCCAAATTCCCGCTTGTTCTTCTGCCCCTTCCTTTTTCCACCTGTCCCTCTCCTCTTCTCCTGCATCTTCCTGTGCTTGTCTCAGTCTATCTTCAGTATTTTCTGTGGGGTTTACAGTATGAACCTGTTGTAAGGGTTTGACAGCTGCTGCTTTGGCTGCTTTATCAGCCCTATCATTTCCCCTAGATTCCCTAGTGTCGAGTCTCACATGTGCAGCTACCTTGATTACTGCTACTTCTTTTGTTTCTTGTGCAGCCTCTAAGATCTGTTTGATCAGAGAAGCATGTTTTACAGGTTGTCCTGACGCTGTCATGTAACCTCTAGCTCTCCAGATTACTCCAAAATCAAACACAATACCATGTGCATACCTAGAATCAGTGTATATATTAGCTGTCTGATTCTCAGCTATTTTTAGAGCTTCAATCAATGCTGTTAGTTCTGCTTCTTGTGCAGATTGTTTCGGTGGAAGCGGTTCTGCTTTGAGAGTTTCAGATTCTGACACAACTGCATACCCTGTATGGAAGTTACCTGTGTCATCTGCAAACCTACTACCATCTATAAACAGCTCTAAATCTGGATTTTGAAGTGGTGTTTCGGATACATTGGGTAAGCCTACCGTTTCTTGTAAAATGAGCTCTGTACAATCATGTGTGTCTGTAGGGAAAAAATTTGCGTGTGGATCAGTGTCCTTATTCCCCCCTTCAGACTCGAGAGGTAGCAGTGTAGCTATATTGAGAGTCTGAAGCCTAGCAAATGTGATAGTAGAGGGGAGCAACAAAGAACACTGTAGCCGCAAATGTCTGGCCATGGAAATGTGTTTTGGTTGGACCTGGTTTAATATCCCATAAACATCATGTGTAGTTTGAACTGTGAGTGGATGCTCTAGGACAATTTCTGATGCTTTGTCCAACAATAGTGAGACAGCAACAACTACACGTACACAGGTTGGCGCTGCTCTAGCTACGGGATCTAACCTTGCTGAAAGATATGCAATTGGTCTTTGTTTCCCTGCATGATTCTGGGTAAGAACTCCTGTAGCATGGGAATCAACTTCTGCAGCCATAAGCTGAAACGGTTTGGTGTAGTCTGGTAGCCCTAACGCTGGAGCTGAAACAAGGGCATCTTTTAATTGTTGGAACGAAATCTGACCTTCTTTTGTCAACAAATAAGGTTCACTTTTTACACAGTCATACAGTGGTTGCATTAGTTGACTGGCATGTATAATCCATTGTCTACAATGAGACACTATTCCTAAAAATGCTCGTAGCTGTTTATGATTTCTAGGCTCATTCATCTGTCTTATTGCTTCAGTTCTTTGTGGTGTAAGATGCTTTTTACCTTGAGAAATGCAATGACCTAGAAAGACCACTTTGGTCTGACAAACTTGTAGCTTTTGTCTATTCACTTTACACCCTTCTTTTTCTAAAAAACATAGTAAACTCACAGTGGACCTTTCTGCAGTTTCTAGATCTGGGCAGCAAAGTAGTAGGTCATCCACATACTGCAAAATTACTACCTGTGGTTCGGGTTCAAACCTCTGAAGGACTGTTTGTAGGGCATTTGAATAAAGAGTAGGGGAGTGTATCATTCCCTGTGGAAGGCGTGTCCACGCCAACTGTTTGCCCTTAAATGTAAATGCAAACAAATGCCAACTATCTTGGTGTAAAGGAACCGAGAAAAATGCATTTGAAAGATCTATTACAGTAAATACTTGAGAACTGGCTGGTATCTGTGATAGTAACGTATGAGGATTGGGTACAACTGGGGTGATTGGATCTAGAACTTTGTTTATTTCTCTTAAATCATGTACCATACGATATTTGGGCATAGAACTCTTATCAAGAGTTCTCTTTTTGACTGGATACAGAGGAGTGTTAGCAGGTGATTGTATCTCTACCAAAACTCCTTTCTCTCTATATCCCTCTATCTGTTTTGTAATCGCTAGTTCCTGCTGGGCACTCACAGGGTATTGTCTGAGCTGTGGGAGAACAGTTCCTGGTTGCACAGATAGTTTTACAGGAGAGATATGCAATAGTCCCACATCGGTGTCACCCTGTGCCCACAGTGTTTCTGGGACCATTGAGAGGTCTAGATCTGTGGTGTACTCTTTTTCTTCAGCATAATCCTCAAAAGCCTGAATTCTAACATATTGTTCTAATGTTTCTGCATCATCAGGGATAGTCAGTATAACTGTGCCATCTTCCCTAAAATTGATGTTAGCTTCTAATTTCTTTAGGACATCAGTTCCTAACAAACATGTTGGGGCACCTCTGGCATACAAAAATCTGGATGCAAAACATTTAGGTCCTAATGAGACCTCTAGGGGCACAGTATATGGCAGTGTTCGAATTACCCCATCATAACCCTCAGCAAAAGTTGTTTGTTCTGAAATATCTTCCGGATTCGGAAGAAAATCTTGATTCAAAATTGAGGAAGTTGCACCTGTATCTATCAAAAATGGAATCTCTCTCCCCCCCACATTCACCTGTATCATAGGTCTTCTAGCTGGTAGGGAAGTTTGTAACACATCGAGTCAATCTGAATCTGGTATGGGACCATCTATGATGGTAGATTTCTGCTGGTTGTCCGTTTGGGGAGGGTTATTTCTGGGAACAAATTTGCCTGACTTTATATCTGCCAACTTCTTCCTGCACTCTCTTTGGAAATGACCTGGCTTTTTACAGTAGTGGCAAGGAAAGTTGTGTCTCACTCTTCCTCCTGTATTAGCTTGTGCTATTCTAACAGGCTTACGATTCTCTCTCATATCCATGACTATTCCTAAACATCGTTGTTTCACAATATTTGGTTGTTCAATTGTTCTCCAATCTGGAGTAGAGGATTTAAATTTTTCTCTGATTTTCGGATCTAGCCCCTCTATTAATTGTTTTGTAAAAAGTCTCCTTACTGAAGCATCAGTCAAATCCAATCCTTCATCCCTAAAGCTATTTTCTAATTCTTGACTATATTCTTCAATACTTTGCCCAAATTTCTGCATAATCACACCCGTAGATCCCCTTTCCCTCTGTTTTTCTCTCATGAAAATTATTAATGCCTCTGTGAACTGGGTACCTGATGCTTCTGTCTGTAAGGCACCCCCTTCTGCCACTGGTCTATTGGGCTGTAGGTGTGTCAATAATTCCTGAAAAAGTCCGGGGGACATTTTCATTCTACATAATTCTTCCCCGTCCGCCCAGACCCCAGCATGAGTCTGCATGATTTGTTGTATGTATTGTGCAAATCGGATGGGATATTGAGTGGGATCAGGCGCATTATGCAGGAGGGACATACCTTCAGCAGGGGACCAAGGAAAATACTGTCGGGTCTGGTGATATCTAGTTCCCATTACCCCGTCAGCACCAGGTTCCCTAAAGGGTCTTGGTACTACCCTAACAGGGGCAAGTACAGCGCCATGTCTAGGTGTACCACAGACTAGGCAATCATTTCTCCAATCTGGATTTTGTTGTCCACAGTGTGAACATACCCATCCTCCTACCCCACCAAGATTGGGATACAAGGCTGGAAATTGTTTTCCTCCTTCTGCTCCTCCAGATGGTACAAATGATTGGGCTTTTGGATCTAGGTAAGGTGGTGGGATTATGTCACAACTTTTTCCCTTCCCCATAATCCATTTGGAAGTGTCTGGATCATACTTCCAATTCTCCTCTTTAGCTGTTTTTGAGACCTCTATCATACAGTGTATGATTTCTTCCCACCCATTGTCTTTGATAATTCCACCTCGTTCTTTACTCAGTTTTTCCCATTCTGTACTGAACATAAGTGCTTCTGAAATTCCCAATTTTTCTCTTACCCTTCTAATCTGACTTCTGACTGTCTTCCCACATCTTTCCTGTATGATATCTGCTGCTTCCACTTGTCCTAAGACGGTTTTTGTCTGTTTATTTCCCATTTTTCTTTTTTTTTTTTTTTTTTTTTCAATATTAGCTATTTCTACCCCAGGTGACGTTTGGACAATCACTTATCCTAGGTGATGTCTCGTTGCCTTCTCTCCTAGGGAGCTATAATATTGAAGGGCTGATCTGCTCCATTCTTTCTAATGTGCAGAATGTACTTAAGTGCTATTATGCACGCAAACAGACCCAGCAACACCATACAGATCACAAAACTTTCTGTGTCAGTTAGCATACTTGTCCCAGGCTCATGGACCCGCGTTCTGGGCTCATTCTATCAAACCTTATCCAGAAATGAAGGAGGTTAAGCACTTAAATGAGAGTCAAGCATGGGCGGAGGTCTCCCCGAAAGGACGCAACCACATGACCCAGTTAGGCTGACTTCCGTGTATAAGGCTTATACCCCAACTATTTCGGCTTATTTTTCTACGCACTTTTGCTCTTCTTTCACAACATACCACAACCTTCACACTGTTCACACACTGCCAGGGACAGGACTCATAAATCTATACAATATAGTAACCCGAGTTTTATAGGTATCTACTCACTACTAGACTAACCCAGCGTGACACGGCTCATAGAGATCTTTCGGATAATACAAGGCAGATAAAAGAGAACTAATAATGTCTCTTACCTGGCCAGGTTTTTCAGTTCATTTGCCGTCCATTATCCCAGATTTCCATTGTCCGTATCTGCAGGTGAATCTCGAGCAAATACTCTCATCTCGGGTCCCTGTTCGGTGCGCCAAAGAAATGTTAAGTCCTTCTCAGTCCCTGGCTTACTAGAGGTAGGGATCCTGAGTAAATGACACGCAAACAAGGTATTGTGTGATCATATACAGGGGAAGCCCAGGAGCACATCTCTCTCTCTGGGCTTTGCCCTTCCTTTATATAGAAAAGAATTATTCTTTTACAGACATGCGCACAAGCGCTCATATTTCACTATCTCTTACATAAACAATCTATACCAGTCTTTATCAGTAGAAAGTTACATCATCTGGAAGGTGAATGAAAGGCTGCTATTGAAAGAAGGAATGCACACATGATTACTTCCATAAAAGGAAATGTCAAGTCAGCAGAAATGTATCTTGTTGTAAGCGAGATTTCTCAGGAAGAAGACAAGATGGATTCCTTCAGTTCAGTCTGATCTCCACACCTCCTCTTCTAGCTCATGTGCAACTTCGTCTGTGTCACCGTGTCGGTCGGTGGTATAGCGTTCGTGACCGGGCAACATAGTCTCATCAGGGTCTATTTGTGGATCAGTACCCTGAGAGGGCAATGTTGTGGTCTGAGTCAAAGGACCAGCATAGTAGTCTGGCTGTGGCTGTGCATCAGTGCACTCCATGTCAGAATCTACTTGTAATGGGCATGGCCTGTTAACTGTTTCACTTTCTAAGCCAGGGACGGTATGTGTAAAGAGCTCCATGGAGTAACCCGTTGTGTCGCCTGCTGCATCCTTCTCTCTTGTTGTTGTTTTTGCTGAAGAGGACAAGGAAGCGACTTGTCCCTGACCGTGAACATCCACAAGCGACGCGCTGCTTTTACATTTACCAGTTTCAGAAGAGGAGGCAAAAGAGCTAGAGGCTGAGTCTGCAAGGTAAGCCAAAACTTGCTGTTGCTGCTCCGGCTTTAAAAGCGGTTTTCCTACTCCCAGAAAAGATAGCGTTCGAGGCCTTGTGTAGCCAGACGACGAACCTGGCTCCACAGCTCCAGACTTAGGTGGAATATTTTTTTTCCCACGACCACCTGATGCTCCACTACCACTACCATCATTACCAGCTGACAATGAACGCCCACGGCCACGACCTCTTGCACCAGTCTTCCTCATTGTTTTAAAAACTTAACCAAAGTAACTTTATTTGTTGCTGTCAAACAACTTAGGCTACGTTCACATTAGCGTCGCTTCGCTGTTGCGTCGGCGACGCAGCGGCGACGCAGCGGCGACGCGCCCCTATGTTTAACATAGGGGACGCGTGCGTCTTTTTGCACGCGTTTTCCGACACGTGCGTCGTTTTAGACGCTAGCGTCGGACGCAAGAAAACGCTACAAGTTGCATTTTTCTTGCGTCCGATTTCGTCAAAAAACGACGCGCGCGTTTTTCCGTGCGTCGCGCGTTGCGTCGCCGACGCAGGGCGGCGCAACGCTAGTGTGAACGTAGCCTTACACGGTGACCTATAACTTCAGTATGATTTCAATATCCCTTTACAGGTTGGTGAGACCACAAGGAAAATCAGGCACAATGTTACACACTCTGTTTTCTGTGGCACCAAATCACAGAGATGCCACACACGCAGGACTGTCACTCAAGCACAAATGTCAATATTAATCTCCCACCTATTTTTTTTTTTTTCAGGGAGACTTTAGAAACAAAATAAAATAAAATGATTTTTTCAGGAAGAATTTAGAAACCAAATAAAATAAAATGATTTTTTCAGGGACAATTTAGAAGCCAAATAAAAAAAAAGGCTTTCTATGGCCCACTGAGTGAGAGATGGCACACACAGGAGTCAGGTGTGGCACACAAGCCCAGAGGCCAATATTTTTCTCCCACTGATTGATGTACTGATTTTTTCAGGTAGATTTTGGAACCCAAATCAAGCAAAAAAATAAATAGGCTTTCTATGGCCCACAATTTGAGAGAGAGAGAGAGATGGCACACCCAGGAGTCAAGACTGGCACACAAGCAGAAAGGGCAATATTAATCTCCCACTGTTTTATTTTTATTTATTTTTTTCAGGGAGACTTTAGAAACAAAATAAAATAAAATGATTTTTTCAGGAAGAATTTAGAAACCAAATAAAATAAAATGATTTTTTCAGGGACAATTTAGAAACCAAATAAAAAAAAAAGGCTTTCTATGGCCCACTGAGTGAGAGATGGCACACACAGGAGTCAGGAGTGACACACAAGCCCAGAAGGCAATATTTTTCTCCCACTGATTGATGTACTGATTTTTTCAGGTAGATTTTGGAACCCAAATCAAGCCACAAAATAAATAGGCTTTCTATGGCCCACAATTTGAGAGAGAGAGATGGCACACCCAGGAGTCAAGACTGGCACACAAGCAGAAAGGGCAATATTAATCTCCCACTGTTTTATTTATTTATTTTTTTCAGGGAGACTTTAGAAACAAAATAAAATAAAATGATTTTTTCAGGAAGAATTTAGAAACCAAATAAAATAAAATGATTTTTTCAGGGACAATTTAGAAACCAAATTAAAAAAAAAGGCTTTCTATGTCCCACTGAGTGAGAGATGGCACACACAGGAGTCAGGAGTGGCACACAAGCCCAGAGGCCAATATTTTTCTCCCACTGATTGATGTACTGATTTTTTCAGGTAGATTTTGGAACCCAAATCAAGCAAAAAAATAAATAGGCTTTCTATGGCCCACAATTTGAGAGAGAGAGAGAGATGGCACACCCAGGAGTCAAGACTGGCACACAAGCAGAAAGGGCAATATTAATCTCCCACTGTTTTATTTATTTTTTTTTTTTTCAGGGAGACTTTAGAAACAAAATAAAATAAAATGATTTTTTCAGGAAGAATTTAGAAACCAAATAAAATAAAATGATTTTTTCAGGGACAATTTAGAAACCAAATAAAAAAAAAAAAGGCTTTCTATGGCCCACTGAGTGAGAGATGGCACACACAGGAGTCAGGAGTGGCACACAAGCCCAGAGGCCAATATTTTTCTCCCACTGATTGATGTACTGATTTTTTCAGGTAGATTTTGGAACCCAAATCAAGCAAAAAAATAAATAGGCTTTCTATGGCCCACAATTTGAGAGAGAGAGAGAGAGATGGCACACCCAGGAGTCAAGACTGGCACACAAGCAGAAAGGGCAATATTAATCTCCCACTGTTTTATTTTATTTTTTTTTTCAGGGAGACTTTAGAAACAAAATAAAATAAAATGATTTTTTCAGGAAGAATTTAGAAACCAAATAAAATAAAATGATTTTTTCAGGGACAATTTAGAAACCAAATAAAAAAAAAGGCTTTCTATGGCCCACTGAGTGAGAGATGGCACACACAGGAGTCAGGAGTGGCACACAAGCCCAGAGGCCAATATTTTTCTCCCACTGATTGATGTACTGATTTTTTCAGGTAGATTTTGGAACCCAAATCAAGCAAAAAAATAAATAGGCTTTCTATGGCCCACAATTTGAGAGAGAGATAGAGATGGCACACACAGGAGTCAAGACTGGCACACAAGCAGAAAGGGCAATATTAATCTCTCACTGTTTTATTTTATTTTTTTTTCAGGGAGACTTTTGAAACAAAATAAAATAAAATGATTTTTTCAGGAAGAATTTAGAAACCAAATAAAATAAAATGAATTTTTTCAGGGACAATTTAGAAACCAAATAAAAAAAAAAAAGGCTTTCTATGGCCCACTGAGTGAGAGAGATTGCACACACAGGAGTCAGGAGTGGCACACAAGCCCAGAGGCCAATATTTTTCTCCCACTGATTGATGTACTGATTTTTTCAGGTAGATTTTGGAACCCAAATCAAGCAAAAAAATAAATAGGCTTTCTATGGCCCACAATTTGAGAGAGAGAGAGAGATGGCACACCCAGGAGTCAAGACTGGCACACAAGCAGAAAGGGCAATATTAATCTCCCACTGTTTTATTTTTATTTATTTTTTTCAGGGAGACTTTAGAAACAAAATAAAATAAAATGATTTTTTCAGGAAGAATTTAGAAACCAAATAAATAAAAAAAAGGCTTTCTATGGCCCACTGAGTGAGAGATGGCACACACAGGAGTCAGGAGTGGCACACAAGCCCAGAGGCCAATATTTTTCTCCCACTGATTGATTTAGTGATTTTTTCAGGTAGATTTTAGAACCCAAATCAAGCAAAAAAAATAAATAGGCTTTCTATGGCCCACTGAGTGAGAGATGGCACACACAGGGATGGCACTCTAACAGAAATGCAAAAATCTTAATCTCCCACAAAAAAAAAAAAAACAGGGACTGTCCTACAATTACTATCTCCCTGCAGTAATCTCAGCCAGGTATGGCAGGCAGCAATAAGGAGTGGACTGATGCACAAATTAAATAAAAAGTTTGGACAAACAAAAAAGATAGCTGTGCAGAAAGGAAGGAACAAGAGGATTTGTGCTTTGAAAAAAGCAGTTGGTTTGCACAGCGGCGTACACACAGCAATGCAGCTATCAGGGAGCCTTCTAGGGCAGCCCAATGAGCTACAGCGCTGAGAAAAAAAAAATGTAGCCTCTACTGTCCCTGCAAACCGAAGGTGGTGTTGGACAGTGGAAATCGCTACAGCACAAGCGGTTTGGTGGTTAATGGACCCTGCCTAACGCTATCCCTGCTTCTGACGAAGCGGCAGCAACCTCTCCCTAAGCTCAGATCAGCAGCAGTAACATGGCGGTCGGCGGGAACGCCCCTTTATAGCCCCTGTGATGCCGCAGACAGCAAGTCAATCACTGCAATGCCCTTCTCTAAGATGGTGGGGACCAGGACCTATGTCATCACGCTGCCCACACTCTGCGTTCACCTTCATTGGCTGAGAAATGGCGCTTTTCGCGTCATTGAAACGCGACTTTGGTGCGAAAGTCGCGTACCGCATGGCCGACCCCGCACAGGGGTCGGATCGGGTTTCATGAAACCTGACTTTGCCTAAAGTCGGCGACTTTTGAAAATGAACGACCCATTTCGCTCAACCCTACTCAACACTACTCATCACTATAAAGAACCCTTTCCATTTTAGTTACCAGAAGTCTTTGCTTCACATATAATGAAAATTCTTTGTAAGGTATTTGGAAGCAATAAGTCATGTGCCATCCTTAGTACTGACCACACATGTACTATACATATAAATAAGGTCTCCTCTTAAGCATCTTTTTTTCTAAGCTATTTAATTTCAAATATCCTATTACAACATTTTGCATGGGGTTTTGTGATACTTGGATATTGATTACCGATCACTGGGAGTCCAACTCCTGGCACCCCAACTGATCAGCTGTTTATAGATCCATGGCAGCCTGCTAAGAATCTGACTTACATTACCTGAGCATGACTATTCATTTGTGCACAGAACTCTGCTTTTCAAATTTTGCACACCATTTTACATTCAGCTGAAGTGAAACTGCAAATTGGGGGTTCTGACCAATCGTAAGGCTATGTCATTAATATCTAAGCCAACTCATACATTTCTCAACATCGAAATTACAACACCTAGAAGAAAAATGGTTGTGGAATTATGGAAATCGCAGGATCGATAGACATAGTAATGATCTGCAAATAAAGGAATAATGGAAACAAACATTTTTTGAAACCTCTCGATTTATGTATCAGATATAAGTGTCATGCACAGAAATACACACACTTTTCCACCTTGACTGCTACCAGTGAGGTTTATAGTGATTGTTCGTTGAATGTTCTGTAGCGAGTGCTTACACATGTAAATCTAGAAGATCCGCTGCTAGCAATTCCCATTGTAATTTCTGACCAATGACGTTCCAGAGGTATTTGATGGGAGATGAGTCTGGAGAGGTGCTAAAGACTATGGTAGAACCTTTACGTCAGACAGACTGGTCACACTAGCACAAGCAACATGTGGTCTAGGGTTGTTGTGCTGAAAATCTGATCCTGGGACACTTTGTAGAAGTAGCGCCACCTCCTGGGCATGATCCATACTGTTTTCGAAATCATAGACAAATTTGCCATAGAACTGCCCCATTGCATCCCGCTGTGGGCAGTAGTCCCAAGTTTGCCCAGATTTATATCTTGGACAGTGAAGAAGCATTAAGTACAAGAAGTCAAGCAGATAAAAAGTGTCTCCCAGCACTGCTATCATCTCTTGGAGAGAAAATGAAAGCAATTAACCCACTCGCAAAAGCCTTCACAATGATGAGGGAATTTGAAATAGAGGAAGAGAGGATTGCCGCATTAGAAAATCGTGATCCACTTGAAATAACAATGTCAATTATAAATGACTACAATGATGACCAGAGGAGCTACAAAGCACCAAGGTGCAATGAAGTAGCTAAAATTTATCAAAATGCAATGGGTGAACCCCCATTTAATAGGGACATCAGAGTTCACCTCAAAAGTGAAAGCCAAACTGTTCAAATCAGCTTTCTTCGCAGTTAGTGTGATGCAATGACATATCCACTTCTATTCCCATATGGGGACAGTGGATGGACAACATATTTGACAACTCCAATTGCTCTAAGTGTTCAACATCAACGAATTGGTGACATTCATCTACTATCCATACCAGTGGATCAAGATCGACAAGAAAAAAATCACCCTGTTGCAGTATTATGCATACAGGCTGGCCATTTGTGACGAGTTCAATCCACTTTTAAATGCTGGGAAATTGACGCCAAAAATTTATCGTTGACAGTTAAGTCAAAATTGAATACAACAGGATTTAATATATAAAATAAAATCAAAAGGCATTACGCGTCGACAGTTATGCCGGCATTATGGATCACATCCATAATGTTGCATTACACCAGGGGCTAAAAGCTGGGACACCAGTAATTTTACCGTCCACTTTCATTGGAAGCCCAAGAGCTATGAAGCAAAATTACCAACACGCCATGACAATTCTCTGAAAATTCAGAAAGCCAGATCTTTTGTTACGATGACCTGTAAGCTGTAACCCAAAGTGGAAAGAAATTACTGAAAACTTAGAACCATGGCATGGTTCAGACCAGATTTGGTCGCACGAGTATTTAAAATCAAACTCCAAGTAGAAAATCCAAAACTGCATGAGGCAGCGATGAAGCACATGATTCATGGCCCATATGGCGAAGATCAACCTGGTGCTATATGCATGACAGATGGTCAATGTGCAAAAAAATTCCCAAAGGAATTTAACACAGAGACAAACTCCAAAGCTGATGGTTACCCACAGTATCGGCAACGCAATACTGGGAAAACCAGGCGAGGAACGCGAGAAATCGACAATAGATGGGTAGTTCGATAAAACCCCTATTTATTACTCAAGTACAATTGCCATATCAATGTTGAGATATGTACTTCAATAAAAAGTGTTAAATATCTTTTCAAATATGTATACAAAGGACATGAATGTACCAATATCAAGTTTGCTACTTTAAACTGGAATGAACCAGCCATGTACCTAGATTCTTGGTATAGAAGCGCCCCTGAGGGCATGTGTAGAATCAGAAAAAATAAACTGCATGATGCTTCACATACCATTAAAAGGCTTGCTGTTCACCTTGAAAATATGCAGCAAGTGTTTTTCAAAGATGGTAATGTAGATATGGTTATTTCAAGCTCAAAAGCCTCTGCTCTGTAGGCTTATTTTGAGCTAAACAGAGTTGATGCTTCCACCCATCAGTATTTGTACAGTGAAATCCCTGAACACTATGTCTGGGATAGAAAAGTTGTTTTAGGCTAGTTTCACATTTGCGTTTAAATCCGCAGCGTTTAATACGCATCCGCAAGTGGTGAAAAAAATGCATATAAACGCGTACAAATGCGGAGTTTTTTAGACACATGCGATAACGCATGCGGTTAAAAAAACACCGCGTTTGTACTCGTTTATATGCGTTTTTTCCTGCGTTTGCATTTTTTGTGCGTATGATGAGAAATTTCACAAGAGAAAAATCTAGATAACAAGACACCGCCAATGGGACTACAGAGGGTGTGTATTATGGGATTTCTTTATATAGACCCCTGAACAGCTGGATTTAAGCATCAACCTGCTTCTTGCCTGTGCTTTTGCTTGGGAGCAAGACAAAAATCGCAAAAGATGGAGAAGGAGACAATGTAGGCTTTTTTGGAGACACCCCATTATCGAACTACGTGAGAGCCGTGGAGCCTATCACACGCTGTATGGCGAGCTTAATGCCAACCCGGAGAAATTCCATGAATACACAAGGATGTCGCAAGACTCTTTCCGGGATTTGCTTGCTCGTGTCCAAGGAGCCATACGGAGACAGGACACCCAGCTCTGTAGAGCGATTCCACCGGAGGAACGTCTGCTGGTTACATTAAGGTACGTTCAAAATCAAAACCAATGACAGTCCAAATTTTATGTTTTCTGACATGTATGTTTTGGGTATTTTCTTTTCTGTCTTTAGCGTAACCACACCATAAATAGAATAGATTGTAATTTTTTTTTGGTTTGTTTTTCTTACAGATTTCTGGCAACCGGAAAGAGTTTATCATCCCTCCACTTACAATACCGGCTTGGAATATCCACCCTGTCCAGAATACTTGCGGACACCTGCCGGGCTTTGTGGAATGTATTTCGGGATGAGTTTATACCCCTACCCACCTTGGACATGTGGCTTGAAATTGCGGAAAAATTCTGGAGTGTGTGTGATTTCCCCAACTGTTTAGGAGCGGTGGATGGAAAGCACATCCACATTATCAAACCTGCCAGAACAAGATCGGAGTATGTCAACTATAAAAAATATTTTTCTGTTGTGCTCATGGAAATAGCTGATGCGGACTGTCGCTTCATCGCCGTGGACATTGGAGCTTTTGGCTGTGGCAACGATTCCCAGACTTTTAAGAACTCGGATATGGGCCGCCGTGTGTATGGCAAAAATTTCAATTTTCCCCCGCCACAACCTCTCCCCAACACTCAAGGTCCACCGATGCCATTTGTTATGGTTGGGGATGAGGCCTTTCAGATGTGTGAAAAGCTTCTGAAGCCCTATTCCAGTCAGGACTAGAACCACACTAGAAGGATCTTTAACTACAGACTGACCAGGGCCCGTAGAACAGTAGAGTGTTCCTTTGGCATTCTGGTCGCTAAATGGCGCATTCTTGCATCAGCCATAAATCTAAAAGTGGAAACAGTCGACGAGGTGGTCAAAGCCTGTGTGGTTCTGCACAATTATATAATGGCTAAGGAGCAACCCAACATTGAACTGGATGAACCAGTTGCACACCCACTGCCCGATTTCCAGCATCACCCACTGCGGTCAACTTCAGCAGTTGGTCACATGTGGGACCAATTTGCTGCCTTTTTTGATTCGGATATTGGACGTGTGTCATGACAGGACAATGTTGTGTAAATGTCCTGTTGTAATTAGATCTGTACCAGTAATTTTCTGAAATGATAATAATGTTTCTCATTAATAAACTTTAGTTTTGGTTGTGTTGACCGTGTCTCCTATGTTTTTCCTCTACAAACCAAGGCTGCCCTAAAACTAGCAGGATTTGGTCTGTAGTTAATATCAGTTTTTCCAAAACCTGGAGTGGGTGATAAAGGCAGATGTGCTAGTTATTATGTTAATATCATAATTTACTTCTAATTGTTCCACTCCTTGTTTTGGCTTACAAATACTGATATAAAACACTGACCACATACTGCTAGTGTGACGGCAGCCATGTTGCTTTAGTGGTAAGCTTGGTGACGTCATTGCGTCCTGATTCTGTTCTGCAGTATCCATTGGACACAGACTGAAGAGACAATGACTGTCACAATAAAGAGATCTATACTTATCAAGTCAGGTGTCAGAAATAATGAATTCATGATGCACATATAACAGCCTCATGAATTCACTATTTCTGACACCTGTGCAGGTGAGCATAGATATGCCGTGTGTGACCACCATTGTCCCTTCAATTTGTGTGTAATAGATTATGTACACAGAAGAGAAAATGGTGGTTATACAAGGCAGTTCTCTACTCACCAGGTCAGGTGTCCTAACTAATGAGTTTTTTGACACCTGACCTGTTCAGTAGAGTTCTGCACTGTATTTCCACCATTTTCTCTTCAGACTGCCACACTAGTCACAGACTAAGCAGAAAAAAGACATTATGGAGATAATCTATTATTTTTGGGCCAACCTCATATCTTTATATTAAAGACACGCAAAGCTGCAGTCTTTTTTTATAACTACTGGAGATATGATGTGGCCCAAAAATAAAGTGTGTGGCAAAGTTTTTTATTTGGCTCACGGTGTGTGTTGCCGGCGACGATAGACACAATAAACCAAACATAATTGTGGCAAATCAAATTGTATTTATTTTTTAACAACCAAAAACATTTTTTTAACTGCGCCGGCTTGGGGTAGAGTGATGTAAACGGGGGGTGTGAAGAGCTGAAGCCTGGCTAACCGTGGATGACGCAGAGGTGACAGGAGAAGGGGCAATGAAACTAGTGGGGTCTGGTAGTTCGGGGATGGGGCTTGACACACGAGAGGCTTGAGACGCACTGGAAGGGTGAGACAAACCTAACATTACAGACACATTGGGAGGTGAAGGGGGAGGAATACTAAGAGTCCTCATTTTTTTTTTTTTTTTGCCGGGTTCTGGGAGGTCTTTGTGGGCTCATATGGCGTGGCGTGGTGGTGGGTGACCTGTCAAGGTCTGGCTGCACTGTGTAAGAGTCCATAGTGCTTGCAGAGCGTGCAGCCATGCAAAAGTCCATAGTGCTTGTAGAGCGTGCAGCCATGCCAGAGTCCATAGTGCTCGTAGAGCGTGCAGCCATGCCAGAGTCCATAGTGCTTGTAAAGCGTGCAGCCATGCCAGAGTCCATAGTGCTTGTAGAGCGTGCAGCCATGCCAGAGTCCATAGCGCTTGTAGAGCGGAAGGCCATGCCAGGGTCCTGCTGCATCGTGGAGGTGGCAGTACGGAAGGCCATGCCAGGGTCCTGCTGCATCATTGAGGTGGCGGTACGAAATGCCATGCGAGGATCCTGCTGCATCGTGGAGGTGGCGGTATGGAAGGCCATGCCAGGGTCCTGCTGCATCGTGGAGGTGGCGCTATGGAAGGCCATGCCAGGTTCCTGCTGCATCGTGGTGTCAGTGAAGGAGGTCCAAGCAGGAGCAGCAGTTGTCATGGTGGTGGCGGTGGGATGTCCAACTGCACTCAACATGGTGGTAGTGCTGTAGTGGTGTCCGGCTGTGGAAGAAATTGAGGTAGCCGTGTAGTGGTATGCAGCAAAGGTCGGCATTGAGGTCAATCGTGACAGTGAAGGCACAGGTGGATATGCCGACACTGTCTGCTGGAAATACCGACCTTGCAGGTCTGAATGACACTCAGCTGGATATCAGGAGTAAGGTGTTCCAACATGCCCTGCTCAATTTGGTTAAAAAAATGATGTGCTGGCCTCTGGAGGTCGGCTTTCACTTGGTCAAGGCTTTTGGTGACCTCCTGGATACTTGCATTCAAGAGGCTATGTGAAACATCCATTCGGTCACCCAAAGCCTTGATTGCTTCGTGTAAAACCGAGCTCAAGTGCAAAAACTCGGGCATGAGTGACCTGTCTGAAGCCCTCTGCCGCTGCTGGGAGGAGCCCAAAAAAAAGGGGCAGTGGAGAGGGAAGGGGAAGACCTGATGGACCAGCTCCCTGGTCTCCAGTTAATGTGGAAAGCCCACTTGCTGCTGCGCTGTTGGATGACTGAGACGGGTCTGTGGCTGTTGGATGAAGGACCGCTCCAGAACCTGGGCCAACAGTAGTGCTGTATGTGCTGTGAAAAAAGGAAAAAGAAAATTAATACCAAAAATTAACCAGACGCAAAATCCTGTGGAATATAAAATTACAGATTATGGCAATACAATACAACCTAATGCACATGATAAATACTTACGTTCTCTGGGCAAGGACCGGTCTTAAAAATGCCAGAACACGATGGTATTTGTATGTTTGGATCCTTGCTCCTGAACCACTGGGAACACGGCTCTCTTGAAGCAGGTTATTGTTGAAGCGGTCCTTCATCGACCGCCAACGTGTTTTGACTTTGGCCACTGTGAAAAAAAAAATATTGTGGTCAGAAAAAGGACTTTTGGCCGTGCTCACACAACTGTGTGTGATGACAGAAACTCCTGAGAGTCCAAGGTCTCTGCTGCTTCACACTGCAGTGCAATACTTACCAAATGCATTTCGGACTCGAGTCGGGGTGTTGACCCAGCCATTCCTCTTTGGCCACCTCATTCCATAATCGCCGGATCGTCACGTTATTTGAGTGCAGTGGATCCCAGGTGTCCCACAACGGGACTAGCTTCTGGACCAGGGAGATGAGGAGGTCATTCTCAATAAGATCGTCCACCCGTTGTGAAACCTAAAAATGAAATAAAGTCATTAAAGTTTGGTCAATTAGCATAAGGAAAAGAAAGAAAAAAGATGCTGAGAAATGGCATGAATAGGAAAATCAACATACAAAAGGATTCCAGAAGAAAAAAGTAAAGAAATATGAATGGAAAGAAAGGAAGATTCAAGAATATTACACTGAGGATACATAAAACAGTCAGCCTTGTATACGTACCCGCTGCCGTCTTTTCACCCGACCTTGACTCCGCTGCTCCTGTCTCTGCTGCAGTAGAAGAAGAGCTCTAAAAAAAAATAAAAATTCACAATGTCACATGCGTAGATGTGACAGTGAATACTTACCAATCTGACGAGGCAAGTACTCACCTCACTGACATGCTCATAGTAACATAGTAACATAGTTAGTAAGGCCGAAAAAAGACATTTGTCCATCCAGTTCAGCCTATATTCCATCATAATAAATACCCAGATCTACGTCCTTCTACAGAACCTAATAATTGTATGATACAATATTGTTCTGCTCCAGGAAGACATCCAGGCCTCTCTTGAACCCCTCGACTGAGTTCGCCATCACCACCTCCTCAGGCAAGCAATTCCAGATTCTCACTGCCCTAACAGTAAAGAATCCTCTTCTATGTTGGTGGAAAAACCTTCTCTCCTCCAGACGCAAAGAATGCCCCCTTGTGCCCGTCACCTTCCTTGGTATAAACAGATCCTCAGCGAGATATTTGTATTGTCCCCTTATATACTTATACATGGTTATTAGATCGCCCCTCAGTCGTCTTTTTTCTAGACTAAATAATCCTAATTTCGCTAATCTATCTGGGTATTGTAGTTCTCCCATCCCCTTTATTAATTTTGTTGCCCTCCTTTGTACTCTCTCTAGTTCCATTATATCCTTCCTGAGCACCGGTGCCCAAAACTGGACACAGTACTCCATGTGCGGTCTAACTAGGGATTTGTACAGAGGCAGTATAATGCTCTCATCATGTGTATCCAGACCTCTTTTAATGCACCCCATGATCCTGTTTGCCTTGGCAGCTGCTGCCTGGCACTGGCTGCTCCAGGTAAGTTTATCATTAACTAGGATCCCCAAGTCCTTCTCCCTGTCAGATTTACCCAGTGGTTTCCCGTTCAGTGTGTAATGGTGATATTGATTCCCTCTTCCCATGTGTATAACCTTACATTTATCATTGTTAAACCTCATCTGCCACCTTTCAGCCCAAGTTTCCAACTTATCCAGATCCATCTGTAGCAGAATACTATCTTCTCTTGTATTAACTGCTTTACATAGTTTTGTATCATCTGCAAATATCGATATTTTACTGTGTAAACCTTCTACCAGATCATTAATGAATATGTTGAAGAGAACCGGTCCCAATACTGACCCCTGCGGTACCCCACTGGTCACAGCGACCCAGTTAGAGACTATACCATTTATAACCACCCTCTGCTTTCTATCACTAAGCCAGTTAGTAACCCATTTACACACATTTTCCCCCAGACCAAGCATTCTCATTTTGTGTACCAACCTCTTGTGCGGCACGGTATCAAACGCTTTGGAAAAATCGAGATATACCATGTCCAATGACTCACCGTGGTCCAGTCTATAGCTTACCTCTTCATAAAAACTGATTAGATTGGTTTGACAGGAGCGATTTCTCATAAACCCATGCTGATATGGAGTTAAACAGTTATTCTCATTGAGATAATCCAGAATAACATCCCTCAGAAACCCTTCAAATATTTTACCAACAATAGAGGTTAGTAGGGTTGAGCGAAACGGGTCGAACATTTTCAAAAGTCGCCGACTTTTGGCTAAGTCGGGGTTTCATGAAACCCGATCCGACCCCTGTGCGGGGTCGGCCATGCGGTACGCGACTTTCGCGCCAAAGTCGCGTTTCAATGACGCGAAAAGCGCCATTTCTCAGCCAATGAAGGTAAACGCAGAGTGTGGGCAGCGTGATGACATAGGTCCTGGTCCCCACCATCTTAGAGAAGGGCATTGCAGTGATTGGCTTGCTGTCTGCGACGTCACAGGGGCTATAAAGAGGCGTTCCCGCCGACCGCCATCTTACTGCTGCTGATCTGAGCTTAGGGAGAGGTTGCTGCCACTTTGTCAGAAGCAGGGATAGCGTTAGGCAGGGTCCATTAACCACAAAACCGCTTGTGCTGCAGCGATTTGCACTGTCCAACACCACCCTCGGTGTGCAGGGACAGTGGAAGTTTTTTTTTTTTTTTTCCCCTCAGCGCTGTAGCTCATTGGGCTGCCCTAGAAGGCTCCCTGATAGCTGCATTGCTGTGTGTACGCCGCTGTGCAAACCAACTGCTTTTTTCAAAGCACAAATCCTCTTGTTCCTTCCTTTCTGCACAGCTATCTTTTTTGTTTGTCCACACTTTTTATTTGATTTGTGCATCAGTCCACTCCTTATTGCTGCCTGCCATACCTGACTGAGATTACTGCAGGCAGGGAGATAGTAATTGTAGGACATTCCCTGTTTTTTTTTTTTTTTTTCTTTTGGTGGGAGATTAAGATTGGCAATTTGGCATTTCTGCTAGAGTGCCATCCCTGTGTGTGCCATCTCTCTCACATAGTGGGCCATAGAAAGCCTTTTCATTTTTCTGTATTTTTTTTTGTGGGGTGTATAAATTCTCCCTGATAAAAATACAGTGGGAGATTAATATTGGCCTTTGGGCTTGTGTGCCAGTCCTGAGTGTGCCATCTCTCTCACAAATAGTGGGCCATAGAAAGCCTATTTTATTTTTTTTGGGGTTTTATAAATTCTCCCTGAAAAAAAGGGAGATTAATATTGGCCTCTGGGCTTGTGTGCCAGTCCTGAGCGTGCCATCTGTGCCAGCCCTGAGCGTGCCATCTCTCTCACAAATAGTGGGCCATAGAAAGCCTATTTAATTTTTTTTTTGGTTTTATAAATTTTCCCTGAAAAAAAGGGAGATTAATATTGGCCTCTGGGCTTGTGTGCCAGTTGTGAGCGTGCCATCTGTGCCAGTCCTGAGCGTGCCATCTCTCTCACAAATAGTGGGCCATAGAAAGCCTATTTAATTTTTTTTTTGGTTTTATAAATTTTCCCTGAAAAAAGGGAGATTAATATTGGCCTCTGGGCTTGTGTGCCAGTTGTGAGCGTGCCATCTGTGCCAGTCCTGAGCGTGCCATCTCTCTCACAAATAGTGGGCCATAGAAAGCCTATTTAATTTTTTTTTTGGTTTTATAAATTTTCCCTGAAAAAAGGGAGATTAATATTGGCCTCTGGGCTTGTGTGCCAGTTGTGAGCGTGCCATCTGTGCCAGTCCTGAGCGTGCCATCTCTCTCACAAATAGTGGGCCATAGAAAGCCTATTTAATTTTTTTTTTGGTTTTATAAATTCTCCCTGAAAAAAAGGGAGATTAATATTGGCCTCTGGGCTTGTGTGCCAGTTGTGAGCGTGCCATCTGTGCCAGTCCTGAGCGTGCCATCTCTCTCACAAATAGTGGGCCATAGAAAGCCTATTTAAATATTTTTTTGGTTTTATAAATTCTCCCAGAAAAAAAGGGAGATTAATATTGGCCTCTGGGCTTCTGTGCCAGTCCTGAGCGTGCCATCTGTGCCAGTCCTGAGCGTCCCATCTCTCTCACAAATAGTGGGCCATAGAAAGCCTATTTTTTTTTTTTTTTGGGTTTTAGAAATTCTCCCTGAAAAAAAAAGGGAGATTAATATTGCCCTTTGGGCTTGTGTGCCAGTACTAAGCGTGCCATCTCTCTCTCTCTCTCAGTCAGTGGGCCATAGAACGCCTATTTTTGGTTTTATTTGTTTTCTAAATTCTCCCTGAAAAAATCATTTTATTTTATTTGGTTTCTAAATTCTTCCTGATAAAATCATATTTTTTTTATTATTTTTTTTTCTAAAGTCTCCCTGAAAAAAACAAAACAAAAAAAAAAACAAACAAAAAAAACAGTGGGGGATTAATATTGGCCTTTCTGCTTGTGTGCCAGTCTTGACTCCTGTGTGCGTCATCTCTCACTCAGTGGGCCATAGAACGCCTATTTTTTGTTTTATTAGTTTTATAAATTCTCCCTGAAAAAATCATTTTATTTTATTTGGTTTCTAAATTCTTCCTGATAAAATCATATTTTTTTTATTATTTTTTTTTCTAAAGTCTCCCTGAAAAAAAAAAAAAAAAAAAAAAACAGTGGGAGATTAATATTGGCCTTTCTGCTTGTGTGCCAGTCTTGACTCCTGTGTGCGTCATCTCTCAGTCAGTGGGCCATAGAACGCCTATTTTTGGTTTTATTTGTTTTATAAATTCTCCCTGAAAAAATCATTTTATTTTATTTGGTTTCTAAATTCTTCCTGATAAAATCATATTTTTTTTATTATTTTTTTTTCTAAAGTCTCCCTGAAAAAAAAAAAAAAAAAACAACCAAAAAAAACAGTGGGAGATTAATATTGGCCTTTCTGCTTGTGTGCCAGTCTTGACTCCTGGGTGTGCCATCTCTCTCTCTCTCTCTCTCTCCAATTGTGGTCCATAGAAAGCCTATATTTTTTTTCCTTGATTTGGGTTCCAAAATCTACCAGAGAAAATAACTACATCAATCATTGGTAGAAAAATATTGGCCTCTGGGCTTGTGTGCCACTCCTGACTCCTGTGTGCGTCATCTCTCAGTCAGTGGGCCATAGAACGCCTATTTTTGTTTTTATTTGTTTTATAAATTCTCCCTGAAAAAATCATTTTATTTTATTTGGTTTCTAAATTCTTCCTGATAAAATCATATTTTTTTTATTATTTTTTTTTCTAAAGTCTCCCTGAAAAAAAAAAAAAAAAAAAAAACCCCAAAAAAAAGTGGGAGATTAATATTGGCCTTTCTGCTTGTGTGCCAGTCTTGACTCCTGGGTGTGCCATCTCTCTCTCTCTCTCTCTCTCTCTCTCTCTCTCTCTCTCTCCAATTGTGGTCCATAGAAAGCCTATATTTTTTTTCCTTGATTTGGGTTCCAAAATCTACCAGAGAAAATAACTCCATCAATCATTGGTAGAAAAATATTGGCCTCTGGGCTTGTGTGCCACTCCTGATTCCTGTGTGCGTCATCTCTCACTCAGTGGCCCATAGAAAGCATATAGTTTGTTACATTTGTTTTCTAAATTCTCCCTGCAAAAATCTATTTTTTTTTTTGGGGGGGGTTTCTAAAGTGTTCCTGAAAAAAATAAAAATAAAAAAAAAATAATAGTGTGACATTAATATTAACATTTGTGCTTCAGTGACAGTCCTGCGTGTGGGGCATCTCTCTAATTTGCAGCCACCAAAAACAGAGTGTGTAACATTGGGCCTGATTTTCGCTGTGGTCTCACCAACCTGTAAAGGGGTAGCTAAATCATACTGAAGTTATAGCTCACCGTGTAAGTTGTGTGACTGCAACAAATAACGTTAGTTTAGTTACGTTTTTAAAACAATGAGGAAGTCTAGTGGAAGAGGTCGTGGCCGGGGGCGTTCATTGTCAGCTGGTAATGAGGGTAGTGGTAGTGGTGGAGCATCAGGTGGTCGTGGGGAAAAAAATATTGCACATAAGTCTGGAACTGTGGAGCCAGGTTCGTCGTCCGGCTACACAAGGCCTCGAACGCTCCCTTTTCTGGGATTAGGAAAACCGCTTTTAAAGCCGGAGCAGCAAGAGCAAGTTTTGGCTTATCTTGCTGACTCAGCCTCTAGCTCTTTTGCCTCCTCTCGTGAAACTGGTAAAAGTAAAAGCAGCGCGTCGTTAGTGGATGTTCACGGTCAGGGTCAAGTCACTTCCTTGTCCTCTTCAGCAAAAACAACAACAGAGAAGAATGCAGCAGGCGACACAACGGGTTACTCCATGGAGCTCTTTACACATACCGTCCCTGGCTTAGAAAGTGAAGCAGTTAACAGTCCATGCCCATTACAAGTTGAATCTGACATGGAGTGCACTGACGCACAGCCACAGCCAGACTACTATGCTGGTCCTTTGACTTAGACCACAACATTGCCCTCGCAGGGTGCTGATCAAGAATCAGACCCTGATGAGACTATGTTGCCCCATCACGAACGCTATACCACCGAACGACACGGTGACACAGACGAAGTTGCGCAGGAGGTACAAGAAGAGTTATTAGATGACCCAGTTCTTGACCCCGATTGGCAGCCATTGGGGGAACAGGGTGCAGGCGGCAGCAGTTCTGAAGCAGAGGAGGAGGAGGGGCCGCAGCAGGCATCAACATCGCCACAGGTTCCATCTGCCGGGCCCGTATCTTGCCCAAAACGCGTGGCAAAGCCAAAACCTGGTGGAGGACAGCGTGGCCATCCGGTTAAAGCTCAGTCTGCAATGCCTGAAAAGGTATCCGATGCTAGAAAGAGTGCAGTCTGGCATTTTTTTAAACAACATCCAATTGATCAGCGCAAAGTCATCTGTCAAAAATGTTCTACTTCCTTAGTGGATGCTTTCCTGAAACGGAAAGTACTTGCAAGCAGCATAATACAAAGAATAGCAGGTTTACCCAGAATCCTTTGCAGTAGGCGGAGCTATGCAAATCATCTCTTTCCTACTTCCTTAAGCAGAGGTCAGAATCTGAAAAGTCTCAATACTAGTTGCATGCATAGACATTTAACCACCATGCATTTGAAAGCTTGGACTAACTACCAAACGTCCCTTAAGGTTGTTGCACCCTCGGCCAATGAAGCTAGTCATCAACGCAACATCCCTTCCGGCAGTGTAGGACCACCATTTAGCGCACCACCTGCTGTATCTGTGCAGGTATCTTTGCCAGGCCAAAGCAGTCAGGGTCAGGGAATCACCAGTTTCGTAGTAGGAAACACTGCATCTAGGGCACCGGCGGCAACAATACCATCTCCCACCGTCTCTCAGTCTGCCATGTCCACCGGCACCCCCGCTAGTTCCACGATCTCCAGCTCTCCAGTCCAGCTCACCCTACATGAGACTATGGTTAGAAAAAGGAAATACTTAGCCTCGCATCCGCGTACACAGGGTTTGAACGCCCACATAGCTAGACTAATCTCGTTAGAGATGATGCCCTACCGGTTAGTTGAAAGCGAAGCTTTCAAAGACCTGATGGACTACGCTGTACCACGCTACGAGCTACCCAGTCGACACTTTTTTTCCAGAAAAGCCATCCCAGCCCTCCACCAGCATGTTAAAGAGCGCATCGTCCATGCACTCAGGCAATCTGTGAGCACAAAGGTGCGCCTGACAACAGATGCATGGACCAGTAGGCATGGCCAGGGACGTTACGTGTCCATCACGGCACACTGGGTAAATGTGGTGGATTCAGGGTCCACAGGGGACAGCAAGTTTGGGACAGTTCTGCCTAGCCCACGGTCTAGTAAACAGTTGTCTGTAGCCGTTCGCACCCCCTCCTCCTCCTCCTCCTCCTCGTCCTCCTGCAGAAGCAAGAGCTCGTCCACAGACCGCAGTCGCACAAACACTCCATCCGCACCTGCCACTGTTGCACACCAGGTCTCCCATTATGGGGCAGCTACTGGCAAACGTCAGCAGGCTGTATTGGCTATGAAGTGTTTGGGCGACAATAGACACACCGCGGAAGTTCTGTCCGAGTTCTTGCAGCAAGAAACGCAGTCGTGGCTGGGCACTGTAGATCTTGAGGCAGGCAAGGTAGTGAGTGATAACGGAAGGAATTTCATGGCTGCCATCTCCCTTTCCCAACTGAAACACATTCCTTGCCTGGCTCACACCTTAAACCTGGTGGTGCAGTGCTTCCTGAAAAGTTATCCGGGGTTATCCGACCTGCTCCTCAAAGTGCGTGGACTTTGCGCACATATCCGCCGTTCGCCTGTACACTCCAGCCGTATGCAGACCTATCAGCGTTCTTTGAACCTTCCCCAGCATCGCCTAATCATAGACGTTGCAACAAGGTGGAACTCAACACTGCACATGCTTCAGAGACTGTGCGAACAGAGGCGGGCTGTTATGTTTTTGTGGGAGGATACACATACACGGGCAGGCAGTAGGATGGCAGACATGGAGTTGTCAGGTGTGCAGTGGTCGAAGATTCAAGACATGTGTCAAGTCCTTCAGTGTTTTGAGGAATGCACACGGCTGGTTAGTGCAGACAACGCCATAATAAGCATGAGCATCCCCCTAATGCGTCTGCTGATGCAAAGTTTGACGCACATAAAGGATCAGGCGTCTGCACCAGAGGAAGAGGAAAGCCTTGATGACAGTCAGCGATTGTCTGGTCAGGGCAGTGTACATGACGAGGTACCGGGCGAAGAGGAGGTGGAGGATGAGGAGGATGATGGGGATGAGTATATTTTTAATGAGGAAGCTTTCCCGGGGGCACGGGAAATTGGTGGCGTGGCAAGGCCGGGTTCTGGTTTTTTGAGGGACACAAGTGACGTAGATTTGCCTGCAACTGCCCCTCAACCAAGCACAACCGCAGATTTGACAACGGGAACTTTGGCCCACATGGCGGATTATGCCTTGCGTATCCTCAAAAGGGACACACGCATTACAAAAATGATGAACGATGACGATTACTGGTTGGCCTGCCTCCTTGATCCTCGCTATAAAGGCAAATTGCAAAATATTATGCCACATGAGAACTTGGAACTAATATTAGCAACAAAACAATCAACTCTTGTTGACCGTTTGCTTCTGGCATTCCCTGCACACAGCGCCCGTGATCGTTCTCACACGAGCTCCAGGGGCCAGCAGACCAGAGGTGTTAGAGGGGCAGAAATCAGAAGTGGCGTTGGCCAGAGGGGTTTTCTGACCAGGTTGTGGAGTGATTTTTCTATGACCGCAGACAGGACAGGTACTGCAGCATCAATTCAAAGTGACAGGAGACAACATTTGTCCAGTATGGTTACAAACTATTTTTCATCCCTTATCGACGTTCTCCCTCAACCGTCATTCCCATTTGATTACTGGGCATCCAAATTAGACACCTGGCCAGAATTGGCAGAATATGCATTGCAGGAGCTTGCTTGCCCGGCAGCTAGTGTCCTATCAGAAAGAGTATTCAGTGCTGCAGGTTCAATACTAACAGAAAAAAGGACTCGTCTGGCTACCCAAAATGTAGATGATCTAACCTTCATTAAAATGAACCACAACTGGATTTCAAAATCTTTTGCCCCACCCTGCCCGGCTGACACCTAGCTTTCCTATGAAAAGGTCTTGCCTGTGGACTACTCTGAATGACTTTTCCAATCTCGTAATTTTCTTCACCTGATTGTCCAGCATACGACATGTTTCCACCTCACGAAATGGCCAAACTCCCCACACGGGGCCGTGCTATCGCCACTTTGCGCTTGGACCCTTGAGAGTGCTGTTTGTCTGAAGAGGTGGGTGTGGCCGCTTTTGGTCGACGGCACTGCCACTGGGTCCCTCATAGTACAATAAAGTGTCTCTGGCGGTGGTGGTGCGCACCCAACGTCAGACACACCGTTGTAATATGAGGGGCCCTGTGCCTGTACCGCCGGCCACAAGACAGTTCCCCCCCCAGCTCAAACAGTGCTCTACCACTAGCAAAATTATCTCTCACAGCTTCACCAATGTGTAGTCTAGGCGCTGACATCCTTCAATGCCTGGCACTGACAATACCATTGTTTTGACATTTTTGTTATGTTAGGCCTTCGAAGCCTGTCTGCGGTCCCTTCTTTCTACAACTACTACACTGACCAGGCCACTGCTGGCCGTGTTACCCTGGAACCAATTTAAAAGTGCCTACAGTCAGCCCAATTTTGTTATGTTAGGCCTTCGAAGACTGTCTGCCGTCACTCCTTCCACTAGACTTCCACTGACCATACACTGCTGCCCATGTACCCCTGGAACCAATTTAAAAGTGCCTACAGCCAGCCCAATTTTGTTATGTTAGGCCTTCGAAGCCTGTCTGCGGTCACTCCTTCCACTAGACTTCCACTGACCAGACCACTGCTGCCCGTGTACCCCTGCAACCAATTTAAAAGTGCCTACAGCCAGCCCAAGTTTGTTATGTTAGGCCTTCGAAGCCTGTCTGCGGTCACTCCTTCCACTAGACTTCCACAGACCAGACCACTGCTGCCCGTGTACCCCTGGAACCAATTTAAAAGTGCCTACAGCCAGCCCAAGTTTGTTATGTTAGGCCTTCGAAGCCTGTCTGCGGTCACTCCTTCCACTAGACTTCCACAGACCAGACCACTGCTGCCCGTGTACCCCTGGAACCAATTTAAAAGTGCCTACAGCCAGCCCAAGTTTGTTATGTTAGGCCTTGGAAGCCTGTCTGCGGTCACTCCTTCCACTAAACTTCCACTGACCAGACCACTGCTGCCCGTGTACCCCTGGAACCAATTTAAAAGTGCCTACAGCCAGCCCAAGTTTGTTATGTTAGGCCTTCGAAGCCTGTCTGCGGTCACTCCTTCCACTAGACTTCCACAGACCAGACCACTGCTGCCCGTGTACCCCTGGAACCAATTTAAAAGTGCCTACAGCCAGCCCAAGTTTGTTATGTTAGGCCTTGGAAGCCTGTCTGCGGTCACTCCTTCCACTAGACTTCCACTGACCAGACCACTGCTGCCCGTGTACCCCTGGAACCAATTTAAAAGTGCCTACAGCCAGCCCAAGTTTGTTATGTTAGGCCTTGGAAGCCTGTCTGCGGTCACTCCTTCCACTAGACTTCCACTGACCAGACCACTGCTGCCCGTGTACCCCTGGAACCAATTTAAAAGTGCCTACAGCCAGCCCAAGTTTGTTATGTTAGGCCTTCGAAGCCTGTCTGCGGTCACTCCTTCCACTAGACTTCCACAGACCAGACCACTGCTGCCCGTGTACCCCTGGAACCAATTTAAAAGTGCCTACAGCCAGCCCAAGTTTGTTATGTTAGGCCTTGGAAGCCTGTCTGCAGTCACTCCTTCCACTAGACTTCCACTGACCAGACCACTGCTGCCCGTGTACCCCTGGAACCAATTTAAAAGTGCCTACAGCCAGCCCAAGTTTGTTATGTTAGGCCTTCGAAGCCTGTCTGCGGTCACTCCTTCCACTAGACTTCCACAGACCAGACCACTGCTGCCCGTGTACCCCTGGAACCAATTTAAAAGTGCCTACAGCCAGCCCAAGTTTGTTATGTTAGGCCTTGGAAGCCTGTCTGCGGTCACTCCTTCCACTAAACTTCCACTGACCAGACCACTGCTGCCCGTGTACCCCTGGAACCAATTTAAAAGTGCCTACAGCCAGCCCAAGTTTGTTATGTTAGGCCTTCGAAGCCTGTCTGCGGTCACTCCTTCCACTAGACTTCCACAGACCAGACCACTGCTGCCCGTGTACCCCTGGAACCAATTTAAAAGTGCCTACAGCCAGCCCAAGTTTGTTATGTTAGGCCTTCGAAGCCTGTCTGCGGTCACTCCTTCCACTAGACTTCCACAGACCAGACCACTGCTGCCCGTGTACCCCTGGAACCAATTTAAAAGTGCCTACAGCCAGCCCAAGTTTGTTATGTTAGGCCTTGGAAGCCTGTCTGCGGTCACTCCTTCCACTAGACTTCCACTGACCAGACCACTGCTGCCCGTGTACCCCTGGAACCAATTTAAAAGTGCCTACAGCCAGCCCAAGTTTGTTATGTTAGGCCTTCGAAGCCTGTCTGCGGTCACTCCTTCCACTAGACTTCCACAGACCAGACCACTGCTGCCCGTGTACCCCTGGAACCAATTTAAAAGTGCCTACAGCCAGCCCAAGTTTGTTATGTTAGGCCTTGGAAGCCTGTCTGCAGTCACTCCTTCCACTAGACTTCCACTGACCAGACCACTGCTGCCCGTGTACCCCTGGAACCAATTTAAAAGTGCCTACAGCCAGCCCAAGTTTGTTATGTTAGGCCTTGGAAGCCTGTCTGCGGTCACTCCTTCCACTAGACTTCCACTGACCATACACTGCTGCCCATGTACCCCTGGAACAAATTTAAAAGTGCCTACAGCCAGCCCAAGTTTGTTATGTTAGGCCTTCGAAGCCTGTCTGCGTCCCATTCTTTCAACTACAACTACACTGACCAGGCCACTGATGGCCGTGTTCCCCTGGAACCAATTTTAACTTGCCTACAGCCAGCCCTATGTTATTATGTTAGGCCTTCGAAGCCTGTCTGCGTCCCGTTCTTTCAACTACAACTACACTGACCAGGCCACTGATGGCCGTGTTCCCCTGGAACCAATTTTAACTTGCCTACAGCCAGCCCAATGTTAGGCCTTTGATGCCTGTCTGCCGTCACTCCTTCCACTAGGCCTCCACTGACCTGTCTATTGCTGCCCGTGTACCCCTTGAACCAACATCATTAAATATAAAAAAAATTAATTTGATTATAAAAAATAAGATCGTGTTGAGATCTCAAATGCAGACATTTTAACAATCAAAACAAACACACAACAAATATCTGGAACTGTACTACAAAGGTCCAACAGCTACAATTTCTTTCTCCTGCAAGAAGTTAACTGAAAGTTTTTTGGAGTTGTTAACACAGATATGGCATCCACCGAGTGTTGTCCTGTCGCGTCTCCTTTAAATTATTTCCAATAAGATGTTAAACTATTAATTTAATAAAATCAATAATTAAAAAAATAATTGAGTAAGTCAAAAGCACATTGCAAATAAACATTAATTACAAATCAAGAAGCATGGCGCGTCCGAGGGTGAGTAGATACCGAATAAGAATATAATCACCCTCGGACGCGCAATGCTTATTTACAACAGCCTTCCTTCCTAAGAATCAGCCCTTCCGTGGTGTAGAGAGAGGTTGTGTTACACTCCAAGGTGTTCCCCAGGTTGCCTTTCCTGAGCTTCGATCTTCCGGCTCTCGTTTAGTAGCTGTTGGAAACTACGCTGCATTAGGCCTACTAATTGTGTATGGGTGAAACAGTGGCGCATCTGCGGTCCCTCCTTCCACTAGGCCTCCACTGACCTGTCTACTGCGGCCCGTGTACCCCTTGAACCAACCTAATAAAATATTTAAAAAATTAATTTGATTATAAAAAATAAGATCGTGTTGAGATCTCAAATGCAGACATTTTAACAATCAAAACAAACACACAACAAATATCTGGAACTGTACTACAAAGGTCCAACAGCTACAATTTCTTTCTCCTGCAAGAAGTTAACTGAAAGTTTTTTGGAGTTGTTAACACAGATATGGCATCCACCGAGTGTTGTCCTGTCGCGTCTCCTTTAAATTATTTCCAATAAGATGTTAAACTATTAATTTAATAAAATCAATAATTAAAAAAATAATTGAGTAAGTCAAAAGCACATTGCAAATAAACATTAATTACAAATCAAGAAGCATGGCGCGTCCGAGGGTGAGTAGATACCGAATAAGAATATAATCACCCTCGGACGCGCAATGCTTATTTACAACAGCCTTCCTTCCTAAGAATCAGCCCTTTCGTGGTGTAGAGAGAGGTTGTGTTACACTCCAAGGTGTTCCCCGGGTTGCCTTTCATGAGCTTCGATCTTCCGGCTCTCGTTTAGTAGTTGGTGGAAACTACGCTGCATTAGGCCTACAAATTTGGTATGGGGTGTAGAGACAGGTTGTGTTACACTCCAAGGTTTTCACCAGGTTGCCTTTCCTGAGCTTCTATCTTCAGGCTCTCATTAAATTGTGGTTAAATGGAACAACTGCATTTGGCATACTAGTTGGTTTGGGGCCTACTATCGGTGTCTGCCACTCCTTGCTGTTCTCCTGGTTTCCTGTCCTGAAATTCCATTTTCAGCCTCTCGTTAAGTAGTTGTTAATGTTAGACTGCATTTGGCCTACTAGTTGGGTTGGGGCCTACTATCGGTGTCTGCCACTCCTTGCTGTTCTCCTCCACTGAACAAAGCTGTGCCGCCTGTTTACTACGGTTGCCAATTTTGAACTGCATTTCGACTACTTACTTCTTCTGGTCGATCTGTGAACATGTAGCACATGCTGCAGCTCACCATGTAGGTTGTCACATCTGCCATGTTGCTCCTAGATCCTGCTGACTTGCTGTGTGTTTTCCTTCTTGTGTAATCTACTCAGCCAAGCTCTCTTGCAATAATGTCCTACAGGCAAAAATTTGCGCGCCGCAAGGCGCGCGGTTTGGTGATGCTTTCGAAGCAGCTGGTCCCGGCTGTACCCAACGATCTTCTAGCTTGGGGAGACTTCGCTTCTCCCAGAAGGCACCTGGAATATGCAAATTAGCCTCCTGAAGCTTGAATCCCTGGTATGCTCGACTTCTGATGGCCCAGGAAAAAACTCCTCATGAGATGAAGCAGAAGAAGAAGACATTCTGATGCATGTAGAAAGAAAGAAATGCAAGAAATTAGGACATGTAGTGAAAGAAAATAGAAAATAAAGGCATTGACTAGGATATACTCACGTTGTTCAGAGGCTTGTTTGCTCCAAGGTGCTGTTGTCTGTCTGTTTTGCTTGGCGGTCTGCCGAGAAGTGACCTGCAACTGTCCACTCCCTCCCTTTATCCCCTTGTGTGTGGGGGGTGGCTTATCAGTGTCTAGACATGTTTTTCTCTTGTGAAACGCATGCGTTCACGAACGCAACCAAATGCATGTGGTTGAGAACGCATGCGCTTATATAGACAGCAATGCGTTTTTTTTAATGCAATCCTTGCGCAAATGACCGCATGCGTTTCCAGGCGGCAAATTGATGCCTCTAAAAATTACTACATGTTGCATTTCTGCGCCAAGCCGCAAGCGATGAAACGACGCATGCGTCGGCAAACGCGGCAAAACGCGAGCAATTAAAAACGCATGCGTTTATAATGTTAAATATAGGAATACACAACGCATGCGGATATATGCGGTAGAAACGCTGCAGACACAAATGCAAATGTGAAACCAGCCTTGGAAGCATGGAAAAAACAACGGGCTCAGTTTGGGAAAACAATTGCCCGAATGTATACAGTCTCTTTAACAGATGGTGAGCTGTATTACCTAAGACTCTTTTTACTTCACGTAAGAGAAGCAAAGTGTTATGCTGACTTAAGGACTGTCAATGGAGTTGTACATGACACGTATAAAAATGTGTGTATTGATCTTCATTTTTTGGAAGATGATTCCCAATGGGAAGACGGTATAATGGATGAAATCGCGTTCCAAATGCCCTACCAACTTCGCTAATTATTTGCTATAATTTGTGCATATGAGGAACCAGCTAAACCATTGGCATTATGGCAAAAATATAAAACCGAATTTATGGAGGATTACACCAGGCGGTATACTCCAGAAATTACTGAGCAACTGGCTCTTTATGATATTAATGAAGTGCTCTTAAGCAATAAAAAGTCATGTGCTGACTACGGATTGCCAACTCCAGTAAATGTTCAAGATGAAATACTGGACCAACTGAATTATGCCGTAATAAAGCTGGATGCTGCGCAATTGAAAGCTATGCTTAATGAAGCTCAGAAATTAGCTTTTCATGCAATTATGCAAGCGGTCAATGCTGCATCACAGCCAGACGACAATAGCTCACACTGTTTTTTTAATGGACGGCCCAGGAGGCAGTGGGAAGACATTTTTGTACAACTGCTTGCACAAGACACTACAGGCAGAAAATAAGTCTATGTGCTCAGTAGCCTCCACTGGATTGGCGGCTACATTACTACAAAATGGTAGCACCTACCATTCCAAGTTTGGCCTTCGAATTACAACAAATGAGACCACAGTGTCAAAAATTAAGCCAACCTTACTTTAAGCAAAGGAGCTTAGGGATTCATCTGTCATTATTTGGGACGAAGTAACAATGACTCCCTGTTTTAATATGAACGCTGTGGATAATTTGTTCCAAGACATACTGTAAGTGGAAAAAAAAGAATATTTGAAAAGTTTTGATAAACAGTGGTGACTTTTGTCAAATCCTACCAATAGTAGAAGGTGGAAAAAGAGCCACAATTGTACAGTCCACCATTAAATACTCAAAATTATGGTATCAGTTTTTACGGTTACAATTACAATAGAATGTGAGAACGTCTCAGGAAGAAGTTGAGTACATCTCATGGTTACTGAAACTCAGCAATGGAGAGTTGTCAAATGTATTTGGTCTACCAGAAGACACAATTGAAATCTTGAATTCTTTTATTGAAGAGGTTGATTTAATTACAGCTATTTTTGGCGACTCAATTGAGATTACCAATGCAACGGTAGAAGCAATTGCCAATAAAGCAATTCTGACGCCATTGAATGATGACGTTCACGCCTTGAAAGATAAAATTCTTAGTCAAGTTCAAGGTGAACACTCAACATATCGCTCCATTGACACAATTCTGGAAGAGGAGGGTGTGATTCTCACAGAATAACCTGTAGAGTTTCTTAACTCTTTGATTCCCATTGGGATACCTCCTCATGTACTAAAGCTGAAACCGGAAGCTGTAATTATGCTCCTGTGTAATCTTAACAGAACACCTGGCCTTTGTAATTGCACAAAGCTTTATGTGATGAGCTTAAAAACAAACTTTTTTTATTCCTGTGTTACCAATTTTGAACTGCATTTAGCCCACTTTCTTCTTTGGGCCTATATCTGTGTTTCCACTTCATCGTGCCAATTGCCCAGCCAGTGATAGATGAGTCTGCTGGTACATTGACCCATAACGCAACATTCCCCGTGCACGCTACACAACAACATTGTGACCCTGCTGAAAGTCAGGTTGCTCTTCCCGCATACCATACCACCTTACACGGGGACAAAGAGGAAGGTGCAGATGAAAGTGCAGGTTCCTTCATCAGGTGGGGGGAGGAATACTAGTTGGCGACGTCACTGGCACAGGGCCTCTCATAGTACGCAAAAGTGTTGCTGCCGGTGGGAGGCGCCCCCGCCGTGCAAACACACCGCTGTACTTTGAGGGGCCCTGTGCCAGTGCCAATGCCAACGAGTGGGCCCCCCCTGCTTGCTCAGGTTCACAGCACTTGCAAAGTTGAAATACTTACCTCTCCCTGCTCCACTGCCGTGACGTGGTCCAGATTTCCTGGGCCCACTAATTACTTGAACCAGCCCTACCCCCCACAACTTTAGCCAAATGACCCCCAATTTCAAATGCCTTCCAATTATTATAAGGTAAATTACGCTTGACAAGCTTCATTAAGAAGAATGGATGGTTTTGACATTAAAATGGGCACTCTAGGTGTTTTCCTGGCCCCCACTCACTGCCGACTATGCTGCCCCATTGACTTGCATTGGGTTTCGTGTTTCGGTCGATCCCGACTTTACGTCATAATCGGCCGATTTCACTCGACCCGACTTTGGACATAGTCGGGTTTCGCAAAACCCGGCTCGACTCTAAAAAGGTCAAGGTCGCTCAACTCTAGAGGTTAGACTTACTGGCCTATAATTTCCAGGTTCACTTTTAGAGCCCTTTTTGAATATTGGCACCACATTTGCTATGCGCCAGTCCTGCGGAACAGACCCTGTCGCTATAGAGTCACTAAAAATAAGAAATAATGGTTTATCTATTACGTTACTTAGTTCTCTTAGTACTCGTGGGTGTATGCCATCCGGACCCGGAGATTTATCTATTTTAATCTTATTTAGCCGGTTTCGCACCTCTTCTAGGGTTAGATTGGTGACCCTTAATGTAGGGTTTTCATTGTTTCTTGGGATTTCACCTAGCATTTCATTTTCCACCGTGAATACCGTGGAGAAGAAGGTGTTTAATATGTTAGCTTTTTCCTCGTCATCTACAACCATTCTTTCCTCACTATTTTTTAAGGGGCCTACATTTTCAGTTTTTATTCTTTTACTATTGATATAGTTGAAGAACAGTTTGGGATTAGTTTTACTCTCCTTAGCAATGTGCTTCTCTGTTTCCTTTTTGGCAGCTTTAATTAGTTTTTTAGATAAAGTATTTTTCTCCCTATAGTTTTTTAGAGCTTCAATGGTGCCATCCTGCTTTAGTAGTGCAAATGCTTTCTTTTTACTGTTAATTGCCTGTCTTACTTCTTTGTTTAGCCACATTGGGTTTTTCCTATTTCTAGTCCTTTTATTCCCACAAGGAATAAACCGCTTACACTGCCTATTTAGGATGTTCTTAAACATTTCCCATTTATTATCTGTATTCTCATTTCTGAGGATATTGTCCCAGTCTACCAGATTAAGGGCATCTCTAAGCTGTTCAAACTTTGCCTTCCTAAAGTTCAATGTTTTTGTGACTCCCTGACAAGTCCCCCTAGTGAAAGACAGGTGAAACTGCACAATATTGTGGTCGCTATTTCCTAAATGCCCAACCACCTGCAGATTTGTTATTCTGTCAGGTCTATTAGATAGTATTAGGTCTAAAAGTGCTGCTCCTCTGGTTGGATTCTGCACCAATTGTGAAAGATAATTTTTCTTGGTTATTAGCAGAAACCTGTTGCCTTTATGGGTTTCACAGGTTTCTGTTTCCCAGTTAATATCCGGGTAGTTAAAGTCCCCCATAACCAGGACCTCATTATGGGTTGCAGCTTCATCTATCTGCTTTAGAAGTAGACTTTCCATGCTTTCTGTTATATTTGGGGGTTTGTAACAGACCCCAATGAGAATTTTGTTACCATTTTTCCCTCCATGAATTTCAACCCATATGGACTCGACATCCTCATTCCCTTCGCTAATATCCTCCCTTAAAGTGGACTTTAGACAAGACTTTACATAGAGACAAACCCCTCCTCCTCTCCGATTTTTACGATCCTTTCTAAACAGACTGTAACCCTGTAAGTTAACTGCCCAGTCATAGCTTTCATCTAACCATGTCTCGGTTATTCCCACTATGTCAAAGTTACCTGTAGATATTTCTGCTTCTAGTTCTTCCATCTTGTTTGTCAGGCTTCTGGCGTTTGCGAGCATGCAGTTTAGAGGATTTTGTTTTGTTCCAATCTCCTCACTGTGGATTGTTTTAGAAATGTTCTTACCTCCCTTCTGAGTATGTTTTCCTGGGTCGTCTTTGTTCGAGTCTAATGTTTTTCTTCCCGTCCCCTCTTCTTCTAGTTTAACGCCCTCCTGATGAGTGAAGCGAGTCTTCTGGCGAATGTGTGTTTCCCAGGTTTGTTGAGGTGTAGTCCGTCTCTGGCGAGGAGTCCATCATACCAGTAATTCACACCGTGGTCCAGGAATCCAAATCCTTGTTGTCTGCACCATCGTCTTAGCCAGTTGTTTGCATCAAGGATCCTGTTCCATCTCCTGGTGCCATGCCCGTCTACTGGAAGGATAGAAGAAAAAACTACCTGTGCATCCAGTTCCTTTACTTTCTTCCCCAACTCTTCAAAGTCCTTGCAGATTGTCGGTAGGTCCTTCCTTGCCGTGTCATTGGTGCCAACATGTATCAGAAGAAATGTGTGGACGTCCTTGGAGCTGAAGAGCTTTGGTATCCTATCGGTCACATCCTTGATCATCGCACCTGGAAGGCAGCATACTTCTCTTGCAGTTATGTCCGGTCTGCAGATGGCTGCTTCGGTGCCTCTCAGTAGTGAGTCTCCCACCACCACCACTCTTCGTTGCTTCTTGGCTGTACTTTTTGCTGTCACTTGTTGCTGTGTGCCCTTTTCTTTTTTGCTTGCTGGTATTGCTTCATTCTTAGGTGTGCCATCTTCATCCTCTACAAAGATTTGATATCGGTTCTTCAGTTGTGTGGTTGGTGATTTCTCCATGGTCTTCTTGCTTCTTTTGGTCACATGCTTCCACTCATCTGCTTTTGGAGGTTCTCTGACACTTTTTGCACCTTCTGTGACCAGTAGAGATGCTTCTGTTCTGTCTAGAAAGTCTTCATTCTCTTTGATGAGTTTCAAAGTTGCTATTCTTTCTTCCAGACCCCGCACCTTTTCTTCTAAAAGGGCCACTAGTCTACACTTCTGACAGGTGAAATTGGATTCTTCTTCTGGTCGATCTGTGAACATGTAGCACATGCTGCAGCTCACCATGTAGGTTGTCACATCTGCCATGTTGCTCCTAGATTCTGCTGACTTGCTGTGTGTTTTCCTTCTTGTGTAATCTACTCAGCCAAGCTCTCTTGCAATAATGTCCTACAGGCAAAAATTTGCGCGCCGTAAGGCGCGCGGTTTGGTGATGCTTTCGAAGCAGCTGGTCCCGGCTGTACCCAACGATCTTCTAGCTTGGGGAGACTTCGCTTCTCCCAGAAGGCACCTGGAATATGCAAATTAGCCTCCTGAAGCTTGAATCCCTGGTATGCTCGACTTCTGATGGCCCAGGAAAAAACTCCTCATGAGATGAAGCAGAAGAAGAAGACATTCTGATGCATGTAGAAAGAAAGAAATGCAAGAAATTAGGACATGTAGTGAAAGAAAATAGAAAATAAAGGCATTGACTAGGATATACTCACGTTGTTCAGAGGCTTGTTTGCTCCAAGGTGCTGTTGTCTGTCTGTTTTGCTTGGCGGTCTGCCGAGAAGTGACCTGCAACTGTCCACTCCCTCCCTTTATCCCCTTGTGTGTGGGGGGTGGCTTATCAGTGTCTAGACATGTTTTTCTCTTGTGAAACGCATGCGTTCACGAACGCAACCAAATGCATGTGGTTGAGAACGCATGCGCTTATATAGACAGCAATGCGTTTTTTTTAATGCAATCCTTGCGCAAATGACCGCATGCGTTTCCAGGCGGCAAATTGATGCCTCTAAAAATTACTACATGTTGCATTTCTGCGCCAAGCCGCAAGCGATGAAACGACGCATGCGTCGGCAAACGCGGCAAAACGCGAGCAATTAAAAACGCATGCGTTTATAATGTTAAATATAGGAATACACAACGCATGCGGATATATGCGGTAGAAACGCTGCAGACACAAATGCAAATGTGAAACCAGCCTTGGAAGCATGGAAAAAACAACGGGCTCAGTTTGGGAAAACAATTGCCCGAATGTATACAGTCTCTTTAACAGATGGTGAGCTGTATTACCTAAGACTCTTTTTACTTCACGTAAGAGAAGCAAAGTGTTATGCTGACTTAAGGACTGTCAATGGAGTTGTACATGACACGTATAAAAATGTGTGTATTGATCTTCATTTTTTGGAAGATGATTCCCAATGGGAAGACGGTATAATGGATGAAATCGCGTTCCAAATGCCCTACCAACTTCGCTAATTATTTGCTATAATTTGTGCATATGAGGAACCAGCTAAACCATTGGCATTATGGCAAAAATATAAAACCGAATTTATGGAGGATTACACCAGGCGGTATACTCCAGAAATTACTGAGCAACTGGCTCTTTATGATATTAATGAAGTGCTCTTAAGCAATAAAAAGTCATGTGCTGACTACGGATTGCCAACTCCAGTAAATGTTCAAGATGAAATACTGGACCAACTGAATTATGCCGTAATAAAGCTGGATGCTGCGCAATTGAAAGCTATGCTTAATGAAGCTCAGAAATCAGCTTTTCATGCAATTATGCAAGCGGTCAATGCTGCATCACAGCCAGACGACAATAGCTCACACTGTTTTTTTAATGGACGGCCCAGGAGGCAGTGGGAAGACATTTTTGTACAACTGCTTGCACAAGACACTACAGGCAGAAAATAAGTCTATGTGCTCAGTAGCCTCCACTGGATTGGCGGCTACATTACTACAAAATGGTAGCACCTACCATTCCAAGTTTGGCCTTCGAATTACAACAAATGAGACCACAGTGTCAAAAATTAAGCCAACCTTACTTTAAGCAAAGGAGCTTAGGGATTCATCTGTCATTATTTGGGACGAAGTAACAATGACTCCCTGTTTTAATATGAACGCTGTGGATAATTTGTTCCAAGACATACTGTAAGTGGAAAAAAAAGAATATTTGAAAAGTTTTGATAAACAGTGGTGACTTTTGTCAAATCCTACCAATAGTAGAAGGTGGAAAAAGAGCCACAATTGTACAGTCCACCATTAAATACTCAAAATTATGGTATCAGTTTTTACGGTTACAATTACAATAGAATGTGAGAACGTCTCAGGAAGAAGTTGAGTACATCTCATGGTTACTGAAACTCAGCAATGGAGAGTTGTCAAATGTATTTGGTCTACCAGAAGACACAATTGAAATCTTGAATTCTTTTATTGAAGAGGTTGATTTAATTACAGCTATTTTTGGCGACTCAATTGAGATTACCAATGCAACGGTAGAAGCAATTGCCAATAAAGCAATTCTGACGCCATTGAATGATGACGTTCACGCCTTGAAAGATAAAATTCTTAGTCAAGTTCAAGGTGAACACTCAACATATCGCTCCATTGACACAATTCTGGAAGAGGAGGGTGTGATTCTCACAGAATAACCTGTAGAGTTTCTTAACTCTTTGATTCCCATTGGGATACCTCCTCATGTACTAAAGCTGAAACCGGAAGCTGTAATTATGCTCCTGTGTAATCTTAACAGAACACCTGGCCTTTGTAATTGCACAAAGCTTTATGTGATGAGCTTAAAAACAAACTTTTTTTATGCCATTGCTTTAAATGGAAAAGCAAAGGGTCAGACAGTTCTTATTCCAAGAATTGACATGATTTCCAAAGATAAAAACTTGCCAGTTGTCACGTCGTCTGATACTTACCTGTCCGGCCAGCTCGCTCCCAACAGCGTCCCTCGCTGTCTTCCATCTAGGTTCTCGGGGTTTGCAATGCTTCTGTGGCCAGCGCATGTGCAGATGCGCTCCTTCCGCCGCTAGGGTTTCTAGGAGGTCGTGACCAGGTGGCTCCGTCCCAACATGGCGGGGCCCATCGGGTATTTCTATCCCGAGTCTCCTCAGGTAAGATGCCTAAGTATCTATTGTGCTCACGTTAGCATTCTTGCTGGCACTATCTCGGGTACCTAGGCTCCCTCTCTCTATTTACTTCGCTTAGTCTCAGCCTTGTCTTTTATCTGTTTCACAGCCATTCCTGCCAGCCCTGTGTCTCTGCCATTCCTGCCAGCCCTGTGTCTCTGCCATTCCTGCTAGCCCTGTGTCTCTGCCATTCCTGCAAGCCCTGTGTCTCTGCCATTCCTGCCAGCCCTGTGTCTCTGCCATTCCTGCCAGCCTTGTGTCTCTGCCATTCCTGCCTGCCCTGTGTCTCTGCCATTCCTGACAGCCCTGTGTCTCTGCTGTTCCTGCCAGCCCTGTGTCTCTGCCATTCCTGCCAGCCCTGTCTCTCTGCCGTTCCTGCCAGCCCTGTGTCTCTGCCATTCCTGCCTGCCCTGCGTCTCTGCCGTTCCTGCCAGCACCGTGTCTCTGCCTTTCCTGCCAGTCCTATCTCTTCGTCAATACTCGTCTTCCTTGAACAGCCCTTAGTCCACCCTTTGGCTCTGGCAGTTGTTTTTCATCCCCCTTGGGCCTGTTCCAAACACTCCCTGTATAGGGGTGGATCCATCTGGTCCGCTCATCCTCGGGGCTCTGAAGCCACGACCCAGAGGGTCCACTTTTTGGGTTTTTCCCCCTGAACCCTGATAGTACACTTAGGTTATTGATCCCACTGGAGCCTCAGCTGCTCAGAATAAACTTGTTTTCTTGCAGGAAAATCAGACTTGCATGATGTCCTTTATGAAATCCATGGACACTCATCTCTCCGCTCTTCAGGCCTCTGATCTGGGGAACACCTCCCAGTTGGCCAGTCTGCATCAAGAACTGGCTCAGCAGTGAGACACCCAGGCTCATATCCTTACTTACATGGCATCTGTCGACAGTCGATTACTTTCTTTGCAGACTGCCGCATCTGCCCCTGCCCCAGTATCGGCCCCTCATCCTCCTCCCCATCTGGCCAAGCCACCTCAGTTTAATGGAGATCCCAAATTTTGTCGGGGTTTTCTTAATGCCGTCTCTATTTTGAACTCCTGCCCCTGCATTACCCTACTGATAGGGCCAAGGTAATCTTTATTATTTCTCACTTAGAAGGAGACGCTTTGGCAAGGGTAAACCCTCTTTGGGAGCATGACGACCCCTTGGTCTCTCAACTGACTTCTTTTTTGGAGACTTTTTGTCGAGTTTTCAATGAACCGGTCGCCTGGCCTCTACTACTGAGTCCTTCTTTAATCTACACTATGGGTCCTTAACTGTTGGTCAGTACGCTATTCAGTTTCGGACCTTATCTTCTGAATGGGATTGAAATAATGAAGCTTTGGTGGAAGCTTTCTGGCAGGAGCTATCCGGACGTATAAAGGATGAATTAGCCGGTCGCGATACTCCAACCAATTTGGAGGATTTGATTGCTTTGGCCACTTGTATTGACCTTCGCTTTCATGAGCGAGCCCGTGAGAGAAGGTTTCCTCGTCCTACATAGTCTTCTCGCAGACCACCCAGTCCACGTCTCAGGGCCTCCACTTCTATATCTGCACCAGAGCCGATGCAAGTCGATCGCCTTAAATTATCTGAACATCAGAGGGAGAGACGCACCCAAGGTCACTGTTTCGACTGTGGGAGTTCTTCCGATCTTCTCCGAGCCTGTCCAGATCATCCGGAAAACTCCACCTAGGTCAGGTAAGAGAGGCCTCTCTAGGTGCATGTGATACCTCTCTGCCCCTCATTCTGTTTATCTTGTTGCATGTTGATGGTAAACGTTTTTCTTTAAATGCCTATGTAGACTCGGACGCTGCGGGAAAATTTTAATTAGGTTATAGGAGGTCATTAAATTTTCTGTCCCTGTTAGGACTTTAAAAAATCCCCTCTTTCTTGCTTCAGTGGATGGCAAGCCCCTGCAAGAGACCATAACCCAGGTTACACAGCTGGTAGAGCTTCAGGTAGGTGCCCAACATAAGGAGAAAATGGCATTTTATGTTTTAGCCAGTATCTCTCATCCAGTTCTTCTTGGTCTTCCGTGGTTGTGGACCCACGAACCCACCTGAGATTGGCATAACGGTGATATTCTGCGTTGGGATGATTCCTGTCGGACTCGGTGTCTGCTGCCGATGCATCCTGTTGGTTTCCTTGTTCCCTCTCTATCCCTTCTGGGTTGCCCTCTGTTTATAGCTCCTACTCGGATGTCTTTGACAAGAAGGAGGCTGAGAATCTTCCTCCATATCATCGCTATGACTGCCCTATTGATCTCGTTCCTGGTACAACTCCTCCTAGAGGAAGAATCTATCCTCCCTCCTAAAGAGATACAAGCCATGTAGGTGTATGTTCAGGAGAATCTCGCCAGAGGCTTCATTCAAAAATCTTCTTCTCCTGCTGGGGCGGGCTTCTTTTTCGTGAAGAAAAAGGATGGCACTCTTCGCCCATGCATTGACTACAGAGGCTTAAGCAACATTACTGTGAAGAACACATGGTAAATATATCATTCATTCTCTGAGCTGAAATATCCTGCATGTCTATTGCTCCAGTCCCTGACAGCAAGCAGCTTGGATGGTAAACATATCATTCATTCTCTGAGCTGAAATATCCTGCATGTCTATTGCTCCAGTCCCTGACAGCAAGCAGCTTGGATGGTATCTGAGTCATTATATCTTCGGCATTGAATCCTGCATGTATCTATATATGTTAGTCATCCTATTATGCATTTGTTTGTGTTTTTAGATATTTAATCTGACTTTTGCATGTCCTTACTCAGAGAGATCACATAACTGTTTCAAAGCAGTTTATGATCCATGTAGACCTGGACATTTGTTTATCTGATCACTACATTTATTGTGTCCTGTTGTCTCAACTGAGTTAGATTGATTGCTAACGAGCTTTCACACCAAAAAAAAAAAAAGGGAGATCTAAGGGCTAGCCTTCTATAAATGTAGACTTAGCTTGGGGATGCATTCGTGCAGGGGTGCATTCGTGCACTATTATTCGTGTTTTTTTATTCAAAGTACTTTTTTTCTAAGTACTCGGCAGTTATAACATTGCAGTTAGACAGGGCAGGAGACAGGTAAGACAATCTAAATCTAATCCATATTCACTTGAAACAGCACAAATATTCACCATATTTATTTGTATAATCTATATCCTGGCTGCTGCATTCACTCACATTCACCGTCCTTGCATTAACTCTCTACACTCCATCCATATCGGCCCCTCTGTCCTTGCCTCTCCTATGTATAGCACTCATGCTCTGTTTACATTGCTTAACAGCGCAGATCCATTCAGTCCCACCATCCAACACAAGAGACGCTCTCACAAATCACTTAACCATCTGCTCACTCTTTCTATCCTCCTTCTCCTAGTCGCTGGAGACATCACTCCAAACCCCGGCCCCCCATGTTATAGCCAGTCATACCTCCCAATTGCTACACCCAGAAACCCCTCTAACCTTATTAATATTCCATGCATGCCTTCTGTCTCTTTTAATTGTGCCCTTTGGAATTCTCGCTCTGTGTGTAATAAACTCTCCTTCATTCATGACTTCTTCCTTTCTAATTCTCTTAATCTCCTGGCTCTTACTGAAACCTGGATCCAGCAGTCAGACACCACCGCTGCTGCTGCTCTTTCATATGGTGGACTACATTTTTCTCATACCCCAAGATCGGACAACAGAGCAGGTGGAGGCGTTGGTCTGCTCCTTTCACCAAAATGTACTTTCCAAGTTATCCCCCAAGTACCCTCACTTGTCTTCCCTTTCTTTGAGGTCCATGTGGTCAGACTCTACGTCCCCTTCTCCATGCGAGTGGCGGTGGTGTATCGTCCTCCCGGCCCCTCTCATCAGTTCCTGGATCACTTTGCCACCTGGCTTCCACACTTTCTCTCTTGTGACACCCCCACCCTTATCATGGGTGATTTCAACATCCCCATTGCCTCTCCCCTCTCCCCATCTGCTTCTCACCTTTTATCTCTATCCTCCTCTTTCGGCCTCTCGCAGCATACTAACTCTCCAACGCATGAAGATGGAAACTCCCTTGACTTGGTCTTCTCCCAGCTTTGCTCAATGGATGATTTCACAAACTCCCCTCTCCCACTCTCTGACCACAACCTTCTTTCATTCTCTATCAAGAACTGCCATCCCGCTCAGGTCACTTCCACTTTCCACACTTATAGAAACATACAGGCCATTAACACCCAGAAACTTATGAAGAACTTGCAGTCCTCATTGGCCCCAATCTTCTCCATCTCATGTCCTGATTCTGCTCTGAAGCATTACAATGAAACCCTGCAAAGTGCTCTGGATGAAGCTGCTCCTCCTATAGATAAAACAACTCGGCACAGACGGCAACAACCGTGACACACGCGGCAAACACGTTTCCTGCAGCGGTGCTCCAGGTGCGCAGAACGTCTGTGGAGAAAATCTAATCTACCCGAAGATTTCATCCATTATAAGTTCATGCTAAAGACATACAATTCTGCCCTTCACCTCTCCAAACAAACCTACTTCAACACCCTCATCACTTCCCTGTCCAATAACCCTAAACGTCTCTTTGACACGTTCCAGTCCCTACTCAACCCAAGAGAGCAGGTCCCAACCACGGATCTTCATGCTGACGATCTGGCCAATTACTTCAAAGAAAAAATTGACCACATCCGACAGGAAATCATCTCCCAATCTCTTCATACCATGCACTGTCCTTCCTCCCCCACTGCATCTAGTTCACCCTCTGACTTTGAAGCAGTTACAGAAGAAGAAGTAATCAGGCTCCTTGCATCTTCTCGCCCGACCACTTGCACCAGTGACCCCATTCTGTCACATCTCCTCCAGTCCCTTTCCCCGGCTGTCACCTCTCACCTAACAAAAATATTCAACCTTTCCCTCACTTCCGGTATTTTTCCCTCCTCATTTAAGTATGCCATCATACATCCATTACTTAAAAAACCATCCCTCGACCAAAACTGTGCCGCTAATTATAGACCTGTCTCTAATCTTCCCTTCATCTCTAAACTCCTCGAACGCCTGGTCCACTCCCGTCTTACCCGCTATCTCTCAGATAACTCTCTTCTCGACCCTCTTCAATCTGGCTTCTGCTCTTTACACTCTACTGAAACTGCCCTCACTAAAGTCTCTAATGACCTACTAACAGCTAAATCTAATGGTCACTACTCCATGCTAATTCTCTTGGAACTCTCTGCAGCATTCGATACAGTGGATCATCAGCTCCTCCTCACTATGCTCCGCTCCATCGGCCTCAAGGACACCGTTCTCTCCTGGTTCTCCTCCTATCTCTCTGACCGATCCTTCACTGTATGTTTTGCTGGTTCCTCCTCCTCTCACCTTCCCCTGAGTGTTGGAGTTCCTCAAGGATCAGTCCTAGGCCCCCTCCTCTTTTCGTTGTATACTGCCCCTATTGAACAAACAATCAGTAGATTTGGTTTCCAGTACCATCTCTATGCTGATGACACCCAATTATACACTTCTTCTTCTGATCTCACGCCTGCCTTATTAGAAAACACCAGTGATTGCCTTACCGCTGTCTCTAACATCATGTCCTCCCTCTATCTGAAACTACACCTGTCAAAAACTGAACTCCTCGTGTTCTCTCCCTCTACTAACCTACCTTTGCCTGACATTGACATCTCCGTGTGTGGTTCCACCATTACTCCAAAGCAACATGCCCGCTGCCTTGGGGTCATCCTTGATTCTGACCTTATATTCACCCCCCACATCCGATCACTGGCTCGCTCTTCTTACCTGCATCTCAAAAACATTTCTAGAATTCGCCCTTTTCTTACCTTCGACTCTGCAAAAACTCTTACTGTTTCACTTATTCATTCTCGTCTGGACTATTGTAACTCTCTACTAATCGGCCTCCCTCTTACCAAACTTTCCCCGCTCCAATCTGTCCTGAATGCTGCTGCCAAGTTCATATTCCTCACCAACCGTTACACCGATGCCTCTACCCTGTGCCAGTCATTACACTGGCTACCCATCCACTCCAGAATCCAGTACAAAACTACTACCCTCATCCACAAAGCACTCCATGGCTCAGCACCACCCTACATCTCCTCTCTGGTCTCAGTCTACCACCCTACCCGTGCCCTCCGCTCCACTAATGACCTCAGGTTAGCATCCTCAATAAACAGAACCTCCCACTCCCGTCTCCAAGACTTTACATATGCTGCGCCAATTCTTTGGAATGCACTACCCAGGTTAATACGATTAATCCCTAATCCCCACAGTTTTAAGCATGCCCTAAAAACTCATTTGTTCAGACTGGCCTACCGCCTCAATGCATTAACCTAACGATCCCTGTGTGGCCTATTTAAAAAAAAAAAAAAAAAAACAGGTTCCTCGCATTATGTTCTCATTCACTTTATGCAGTTAATAGCCCTCTGTGTCTGTACTGCTACATACTTAGGCAGTTAACTGGTTCATGCAGCTTTACATGAACTATAGCAATTGTTACCATCCACCTCTCGTGTCTCCCCTTTTCCCCATAGTTTGTAAGCTTGCGAGCAGGGCCCTCATTCCTCCTGGTATCTGTTTTGAACTGTATTTCTGTTATGCTGTAATGTCTATTGTCTGTACAAGTCCCCTCTATAATTTGTAAAGCGCTGCGGAATATGTTGGCGCTAAATAAATAAAAATTATTATTATTATTATTATAGAACAAATACCCGTTGCCTCTTATTCCTGAACTTTTTGACCACCTGAGGGGAGCGCAAACATTTACCAAGCTTGATCTTTGAGGAGCCTATAACCTAGTCCAAATCCACGCTGGGGATGGGTGGAAGACCGCATTCAACACCCATGATGGTCACTATGAGTATTTAGTTACGCCATTTGGCCTCTGCAAAGCTCCTGCAAAGCTCCTGCGGTATTCCAAGAATTTGTAAACGATGTCTTTCGAGGTAGTCTCTATTCCACCTAGATGACATCCTCGTCTTCTCTCCAGATTTATCTTCTCACCGACGAGATGTTTGTCAAGTTTTACAATGATTAAGGAAGAATCTCATCTCTTCACGAAGATAGAGAAATGTATCTTTGAGCAGTCCTCCATACCCTTCCTGGGTTATGTTGTCTCTAAAGATGGCCTGAGGATGGATCCGGAGTAGGTATCTGTTGTGATCAGGCGGCCTTGGAGCAGCATGAAAAAACCTTCGCTGGAGTAGTGGTAACTGTACAGACCGCAAACCCTGATCCTATCACAGACACCAGAAGTAGCCGTGGGGTGTGCCCAACAAAACCCAGAAACCTCGACACAGCCGGAGGGCCAAACACCCCAAAGATGGAAATAGGAAAACTATCTTGCCTCAGAGTAGACCCCCAAAGGATAGGCAGCCCCCCACAAATAACGACTGTGAGTAGGAGAGGAAAAGACACACGCAGGCAGAAAACAGGATCAGCAAAGGAGGCCACCTCTACACAGACAGGAAAGTATAGTACAGGATACCAAGCGGTCAGCACAAAAAAACTACAAAATATCCACAGCAGAAAAATACAAAAACTCCACCACCTAACTAAAGATGTGGAGAGTATATCTGCGACTCCAGCGAATCCAACCAGACTGAGAAAACAACAGGACAGTCTAAGCTGGAACAAAATAGAAACTATGAACAGCACAGAAACTAGACACACAGCCTGTGTGCCTAAGAAAATAAAGCAGACACTTATCTTTTGCTGAAATGGCAACAAGCAGGAGAGGCCAGGCAGAGAACCAATACTTCCAAAAGAACATTGACAACTGGCAAGGACTAATGAGTCCTGCAAAGCTAAATACCCCAGTCAGAATTGCAATTAGCAGAAACACCTGTCCAGGACTGCCGCCCAGGCACAACTGCATTACCATCAACAACCACCGGAGGGAGCCCAAGAGCAGAATTCACAACAGTACCCCCCCTTGAGGAGGGGTCACCGAACCCTCACCAGGGCCCCCAGGCCAATCAGGATGAGCCAGATGAAAAGCACGAACCAAATCAGCGGCATGGACATCAGAGGCCGAAACCCAAGAATTTCCCTCCTGGCCATAACCTTTCCATTTGACAAGGTACTGAAGCTTCCGTCTCGAAAAACTAGAATTCAAAATCTACTCAACAACATATTCCAACTCCCCATCGACCAACACAGGGGCCGGAGGATCAACAACGGGCTCCACATATTTCCGCAATAAGGATCTATGGAAGACATTATGGATAGCAAAAGAGGCCGGAAGCGCCAGGCAAAAGGACACCGGATTAATAATCTCAGAAATCCTATAAGGACCAATCAACCGAGGCTTAAACTTAGGGGAAGAAACCTTCATAGGAACATGACGGGAAGATAACCAAACCAGATCCCCAACCAGAAGCCGGAAGACAACACACCAACGACGGTTAGCAAAACGTTGAGCCTCCTCCTGAGACAACACCAAATTGTCCACCACATGACCCCAAATCTGCTGCAACCTGCCAACCACAGAATCCACACCAGGAAGGTCAGAAGGCTCAACCTGTCCAGAAGAAAAACAAGGATTAAAACCAAAATTACAAAAAAAAGGCGAAACCAAAGTAGCCGAACTAGCCCGATTATTAAGGGCAAACTTGGCCAATGGCAAAAAAGCCACCCAATCATCCTGATCAGCAGACACAAAGCATCTCAAATAGGTCTCCAAAGTCTGATTAGTTTGCTCAGTCTGGCCATTTGTCTGAGGATCAAACGCAGAAGAAAAAGACAAATCAATGCCCAGCTTAGCACAAAAGGCCCGCCAAAACCTAGAAACAAACTGGGAACCTCTGTCGGACACAATATTCTCCGCAATACCATGCAAACGGACCACATGCTGAAAAAACAACAGAACCAAATCAGAAGAAGAAGGCAATTTAGGCAAAGGCACCAAATGAACCATCTTAAAAAATCGGTCACAAACAACCCAGATAACCGACATCCTCTGGGAAACAGGAAGATTGAAAATAAAATCCATAGAAATATGCGTCCAGGGCCTCTCAGGGACCGGCAATGGCAAAAGCAACCCACTAGCATGGGAGCAACAAGGCTTGGCCCGCGCACAAGTCCCACAGGACTGCACAAAAGACCGCACATCACGCAACAAAGAAGGCCACCAAAAGGACCTACCAACCAAGTCTCTGGTACCAAAAATACCAGGATGACAAGCCAACACAGAACAGTGAACCTCAGAAATCACTCTACTAGTTCATCTGTCAGGAACAAACAGTTTCCCCACAGAACAACGGTCAGGTTTGTCAGCCTGAAATTTCTGAAGAACCCGTCATAAATCAGGAGAAATGGCAGAAAGGACCACCCCTTCCTTCAAAATACCGACTGGTTCCAAGACCTCAGGAGAATCAGGCAAAAAACTCCTAGAGAGGGCATCAGCCTTAACATTCTTAGTACCCGGAAGGTACGAGACCACGAAATCAAAACGAGAAAAAAAAAGGACCATCGAGCCTGTCTAGGATTCAGCCATTTGACAGACTCGAGGTACATCAAATTCTTATGGTCGGTCAAGACCACAATACGGTGCTTAGCTCCCTAAAGCCAATGTCGCCACTCCTCAAATGCCCACTTCATAGCCAACAACTCCCGATTGCCGACGTCATAATTGCGTTCCGCAGGCGAAAATTTACGGGAAAAGAAGGCACACGGTTTCATCAAGGAACCAACAGGTTCCCTCTGAGACAAAACGGCCCCTGCCCCAATCTCAGAAGCGTCAACCTCAACCTGAAACGGAAGAGAAACATCCGGTTGGCGCAACACCGGAGCAGAAGAAAAATGACGTTTAAGTTCTTGAAAGGCAGAGACAGCCGCAGAGGGCCAATTCGCCACATCAGCGCCCTTCTTAGTCAAATCAGTCAAGGGTTTAACCACACTGGAAAAATTAGCAATGAAACGGCGATAAAAATTAGCGAAACCCAAAAATTTCTGAAGGCTCTTCATGGATGTGAGCTGAATCCAATCATGAATGGCCTGAATCTTAACCGGATCCATCTCTATAGATGAGGGAGAAAAAATAAAGCCCAAAAAGGAAACCTTCTGCACCCCAAAAAGACACAGACCCTTTCTCAAACAAGGCATTGTCACGAAGGATTTGAAATACCATCCTGACCTGCTGCACATGAGACTCCCAATCATCGGAAAAAATCAAAAGATCATCCAAATATATGATCAAGAATTTATCAAGATAACTCCGGAAGATATCATGCATGAAGGTCTGAAAAACAGATGGAGCATTAGAGAGTCCGAATGGCATCACAAGGTATTCAAAATGGCCTTCGGGCGTGTTAAACGCAGTTTTCCATTCATCACCCTGCTTAATACGAACAAGATTATAAGCCCCCTGAAGGTCAATCTTCGTAAACCAACTAGCTCCCTTTATCCTAGCAGACAAATCAGAAAGCAAAGGCAAAGGGTATTGAAACTTGACAGTGATCCTATTTAAGAGGCGATAATCAGTACAGGGTCTCAAGGAACCATCTTTTTTTGCAACAAAAAAGAACCCCGCTCCCAACGGTGAAGAAGATGGACGAATATGCCCCTTCTCCAAAGACCCCTTAATATAGCTCCGCATGGCGGTATGTTCAGGTACAGAAAGGTTGAAAAGTCGACCCTTAGGAAACTTACAGCCTGGAATCAAATCAATAGCACAATCGCAGTCCCTATGCGGTGGAAGGAAACTGGACTTGGGCTCATCGAATACATCCTGAAAATCAGACAAAAACTCCGGAATTTCAGAAGAGGAAGAAAGGGCGATTGACATCAGAGGAACATCATCATGAACCCCCTGACAACCCCAACTAGTTACAAACATGGACTTCCAATCCAAAACAGGATTATGGACCTGTAACCACAGGAAACCCAGCACAACTGCATCATGCAAATTATGCAACACCAGAAATCGACAATCTTCCTGGTGGGCTGGCGCCATGCGCATGGTCAACTGTATCCAAAATTGGGGCTTATTTTTAGCCAAGGGTGTAGCATCAATGCCCCTTAAAGGAATAGGATTCTGCAAAGGCTGCAAGGGAAAACCACAACGCCTAGCAAAGTCGAAGTCCATCAAATTCAAGGCGGCGCCTGAATCCACAAATGCCATGACAGAAAATGATGACAATGAGCAGATCAAGGACACAGATAACAGAAATTTAGGTTGTACAGTACTGATGGTAAATGAACTGGCGATCCTTTCTGTCCGCTTAGGGCAGACAGAAATGACATGAGAAGCGTCGCCACAATAAAAACACAACCTATTGAGATGTCTGAAACCTTGTTGTTCCGTTTTAGACAGAATCCCATCACACTGCATTGGCTCAGGAATTTGCTCTGAGGATAACGCCATAGCGCTCACGGTTCTGCGCTCCCGCAAGCACCGGTCAATCTGAATGGCCAAAGACATAGAATCACTCAGATTGGAAGATGTGGGAAACCCCACCATAACATCTTTAACGGATTCAGAAAGACCCTGTTAGGGCTAGCGGAACGCACCGAGTAGAAATAGATATTTATTATAAATGGTGCGTTCGCAGCCCGGGGTCCACCGTGCAGGGAGAACCTGCTGCTAGTGAATGGTGGCACTGTTTGGTGGTATAGACTAGCTCTGTTACCTCACAGAGCAGCCGCGAGAGGAAAGCACTGCGCCCTGTTAGCCTCACAGGAGCACAAGCTTACTGCCAAGCTGATAGCAGTCTGTGGTTATACAACATGCAATCTCCTCACTGGAGAAGCCAGTATTCTAGGGGCTTATTTCAGCCGGGTCCCTGAACACACTCATACAATCTCCTCACTGGAGGTGCCGGTATTCTAGGGGCTTATTTCAGCCGGGTCCCTGAACACACTTATGCATAACCACACTGGCGCAAAGCACATATGACTTGATACTAGCGCATGGCCGTGCGGCCATGCGAGCCTTAAATAGCAGCAGCATGTTTAGGACCTTACAAAGAAGGACCAATAGAGTGCTGCAGCACCTGAGCATGTGACCCTGGATCTCCACTGAGAGATCTCGCCCTGGGCATGCTCAGAGTGCAAAGCAGGATTTAGTCCTAGCAGCTACAAGGACCTTAGCTGCAGTATCTGATCATGTGACCCTCGATCTCCACTGAGAGATCTTACTCAGGGCATGCTCAGAATGTGAAAAGCAGGACTTAGCCCCAGAAGCGTCCGCTCGCTGCTGCCCAGCACTGACTTCAATGGGAGAAGCAGGAAACGCAGCAGTAACTCTTAGCACAGAGTCAGACTGAGCGAGACGCTGGGATCGACGTCTCCACTGAGCAGGCTCCACTGCCGCAGGAGAAGAATGGGAGACCGCAGTGGAGATGGCCCGAGATTCCCCCTGTGCAGAGGCAGGAACTCGACCCCTAACATGCCCCCCCCCTCCTTGGGCCTCGCTACGTTCGAAGGCAGCAATGAGCTGCGGAGCCCGAATGTGCTCAGCAGGCTCCCAGGACCTATCCTCAGGGCCGTAACCCTTCCAGTCCACCAAATAAAATTTTTTGCCACGTACCACCTTGCACTCCAAAATAGCGTTTACCTCGTAATCATCCGTAGACGAACCCGATGTCCCAGCAGATGACTCGGAAAACCGGGACATATACACGGGTTTCAAGAGGGACACATGAAAGGTGTCGGTGAAACCCAGGCGTGGCGGAAGGGCCAAAAGATAGACCACAGGATTAACCTGTTCAAGGACCTTGAATGGACCCAAGTAGCGAGGAGCAAACTTAGTGGACTCAACTCGCAGCCTGATGTTACGGGCGGAGAGCCACACCAAGTCGCCAGGAGCAAAGGTCGGAGCGGGGCACCGATGTGCATCAGCGGAGGACCTCATTCTCTCCTTGGAGGCCCGAATGGCATCCTGAGTGCGGTCCCAAATATCCCGTGCCTCCACAGCCCAGTCTGCCACCCTGAAGTCGGCGGAAGACACGGGCATAGGCACAGGTACCCGCGGATGCTGACTATAGTTGAGGAGGAACGGCGTTTGTCCAGTGGAGTCAGCTATGGCATTGTTCAGTGCAAACTCTGCCCACGATAGCAAGGATGCCCAGTCATCCTGCCTGGCTGAAACAAAATGTCGCAGGTATGTGACCAAGGTCTGGTTGGCCCTCTCTACCAACCCATTCTTCTCGGGATGATATGCGGAAGAGAGATTCAACTCAATGCTGAGAAGACGACAAAGCTCTCTCCAGAACCGAGACGCAAACTGGGGACCCCGGTCACTGACAATTTTGTCTGGCATACCATGTAGGCGGAAGATGTGTTTTATGAACAACGCTGCCAAGGCCCGTGCAGAAGGTAACCGTGGTAGCGGCACCAAATGCACCATTTTTGAGAAATGATCGGTGATGACCCAAATGATGGTACAGCCGCGAGACTTGGGTAAACCCACAACAAAGTCCATCCCGACCATCTCCCAGGGCCTATCTGCCACCGGCAAGGGATAGAGCAACCCAGCTGGCCTTTGACGAGGAGATTTATTTTTGGCGCAGGAGACACACGCTTGAATATAATCTCTGACATCCCGGACCATATGTGGCCACCAGTACGTCCTCGCCAGTAGCTCAGATGTCCTCTTTGTCCCAAAGTGTCCACCCACCCTGGACGAATGAGCCCAAGAGAGAACCTCCGGTCGCAAATTAATGGGCACAAAAGTCTTGCCGGGAGGCACAGACTCAAGCGAAACCGGAGCTATGGTTCTCAGGCTCTCTGAAGGGACAATAAGCCGAAGCTCCCCCTCCTCCTCCTCAGATGACACAACAGAGCGAGAGAGAGCATCTGCACGAATGTTCTTCTCCCCAGCGAGATAATGAAGGGTGAAGTGGAACCGGGAGAAGAACAAGGACCATCTGGCCTGGCGAGAATTTAGCCGCTGGGCTGTCTGCAGGTATAACAAATTTTTGTGGTCTGTGAAGACCTAAAAGGGAAAACGAGCCCCCTCCAAGAGATGTCTCCACTCCGAGAAAGCCAGCTTCATCGCTAGCAACTCCCTGTCCCCAATGGAATAATTCCTCTCCGCAGGTGTGAAGGTCTTGGAGAAGAAGAAGCACGGATGCTTCCGACCTTGAGCATCTTTTTGGAAGAGGACTGCTCCTGCACCAACGGAAGAGGCATCCACCTCCATTATGAACGGCTTATCAACATCGGGACGATGCAAGATGGGAGCGCTAGCAAAACGGGATTTAATAGAAGAAAAGGCCCTGGAGACCTCTTCAGACCACAATTTGGGATTCGCTCCCTTCTTGGCGAGGGCTACCAAGGGAGCTACCAAAGTTGAGAAGTGGGGAATGAACTGGCGGTAATAATTAATGAACCCCATAAAGCGCTGCACCGCTTTAAGAGAATGGGGTTCTTGCCAGTCCATCACAGCCTGTAGTTTGGCAGGATCCATAGCCAATCCCTGGGCGGAGATGATATAGCCCAGGAAAGGTAAAGACTCCTGCTCAAACATACACTTTTCCAACTTTGCGTAGAGAGAATTTGCCCGTAAGAGGTCGAAGACTCTGCCAACATCTCTCCGGTGGGAGTCAATATCTGGAGAAAAGATGAGAATATCATCCAGATAGACTACGACCGAGGTGGAAAGCATATCCCGGAAGATGTCGTTGACAAAGTCTTGGAAAACGGCTGGGGCATTACAGAGCCCGAAGGGCATCACCAGATACTCATAGTGCCCATCTCTGGTGTTAAACGCCGTCTTCCATTCGTCCCCCTCACGGATGCGAATCAGGTTATAAGCACTCCGCAGATCCAATTTGGTAAATACCTTAGCTCCCCTTAGCCTATCAAAAAGCTCAGAAATCAGGGGCAGCGGATACTTATTTTTAACGGTGATGGCGTTAAGACCCCTGTAATCTATGCAAGGACGTAATTCTCCATTCTTCTTCTGCACGAAGAAGAACCCTGCCCCTGCTGGTGACACTGACTTCCTAATGAACCCTCTTGCCAAATTCTCCTGGATGTATTGGGACATGGCCTCCGTTTCCGGAAGAGAGAGGGGATAGACACGTCCCCGAGGAGGTTCTGCTCCAGGCAAGAGATCTATAGGACAGTCATAGGGGCGGTGAGGTGGAAGGGTCTCCGCAGCCTTTTTGGAGAAGACGTCTGCATAGGACCAATAGTATTTGGGGAGAGAAGAGAGATCTGCGGGTATCTCAGTGGTGGAAACCTGAACGCACTCTTTCACACATCTGCCCTTACAGGATTCACTCCAACCCAATATCCTCCCAGAGGATCACTCAATATGTGGGGAGTGGAAACGGAGCCAGGGTATTCCCAGCAGAATCTCATCCATTCCCTCGGGAAGGACAAGAAGGGAAACTATCTCCTGGTGGGATGGGGACATAGCTAACGTGAAAGGGACAGTCTGTTGTGTGATCTGAGATGGAAGTTTTGACCCGTCTGACAGTCACCGGTTTGGCGAGCATCACCAGAGGTATTGCATGGCGCAGAGCAAAAGCCGAGGACATGAAATTCCCCTCAGCTCCGGAGTCCACACAAAGCTCGACTGTCAGAGAGTGAGAGCCTAATATGATTGTCCCCTTGAAGGACAGCTTGGAGGAAAAAGCCGCTGTGTCTAGAGAACCTCCTCCAAGGGTCACTAGACACGGTCGTTTACACAACCGCCGTGGACATTTATTGGCATAATGTCCCTCTTGTTGGCAATTTCTGCAAACCACGGGTACTCGAGCGGTCCGAGACTTAGGTCCCGCTCGAGAGACCTCCATGGCCTCATGGGAGTCGGACGCCTGAACGGAAGATTCTAGAGGTCTGGCAAAGGTGGGAGCCAGCCGAAACCTCTGCCTACACTGGGCCCGCTCCAACCTCCGCTCGTTAAAACGGAGATCGATGCGGGTAGATAGAGAAATAAGCTCCTCCAGTGTGGCGGGAATCTCCCTGGTGGCCAAGGCGTCCTTCACATGGTCTGCCAGTCCTCTCCAGAACACCGGAATAAGGACTTTATCCGGCCACTCCAGCTCCGAGACCAGAGTCCGGAATTGAACGGCGAACTGGCTGACCATGGACGAACCCTGGGTTGTAGCCAACAATAATAATAATAATAATAATAATATTCTTTATTTTTATATAGCGCTATCATATTCCGCAGCGCTTTACAGGTTGCACACATTATCATCACTGTCCCCGATTGGGCTCACAATCTAGAATTCCTATCAGTATGTCTTTGGAATGTGGGAGGAAACCGGAGTGCCCGGAGGAAACCCACGCAAACACGGAGAGAACATACAAACTCTTTGCAGATGTTGTCCTGGGTGGGATTAGAACCCAGGACCCCAGCGCTGCAAGGCTGTTGTGCTAACCACTGCGCCACCGTGCTGCCCGTGGAGCGCGGTATCGTGGGTGACACGAGGTCCCAAAAAGACCTGTTTCAGAGCGTCCAAGAAGAGAGCAGCACTCTGTACCACACGATCATTGCGCTCCCATAGCGGCGTTGCCCACTCCAACGCCCTGCCCGATAAAAGGGATAAAATAAATCCCACTTTCGCCCGTTCCATAGGAAAACGTGCAGCCAGAAGCTCAAGATGTATGGAGCACTGACTCACGAATCCCCGACATTGTTTACTGTCACCAGCAAACTTGTCTGGAAGCGGGAGACGGGATAAAGTCGGAGCAGGGGTGGCAGAGGACAAACTGGCTGCAGCTACACTTGCAGCCTGAACAGCGACTGCGGTAACATCCACAGCTGAGGTTGTGCGCTCGAGAGCCGCCAACCTACCCTCCAGCTGCTGGATGTACTGCTGTAAACGCTGACCGTCCGACATTTACTAGCCAGACCCTGGCGCTAGTATACTGTTAGGGCTAGCGGAACGCACCGAGTAGAAAGAGATATTTATTATAAATGGTGCGTTCGCAGCCCGGGGTCCACCGTGCAGGGAGAACCTGCTGCTAGTGAATGGTGGCACTGTTTGGTGGTATAGACTAGCTCTGTTACCTCACAGAGCAGCCGCGAGAGGAAAGCACTGCGCCCTGTTAGCCTCACAGGAGCACAAGCTTACTGCCAAGCTGATAGCAGTCTGTGGTTATGCAACATGCAATCTCCTCACCGGAGAAGCCGGTATTCTAGGGGCTTATTTCAGCCGGGTCCCTGAACACACTCATACAATCTCCTCACCGGAGGTGCCGGTATTCTAGGGGCTTATTTCAGCCGGGTCCCTGAACACACTTATGCATAACCACACTGGCGCAAAGCACATATGACTTGATACTAGCGCATGGCCGTGCGGCCATGCGAGCCTTAAATAGCTGCAGCATGTTTAGGACCTTACAAAGAAGGACCAATGGAGTGCTGCAGCACCTGAGCATGTGACCCTGGATCTCCACTGAGAGATCTCGCCCTGGGCATGCTCAGAGTGCAAAGCAGGATTTAGTCCTAGCAGCTACAAGGACCTTAGCTGCAGTATCTGATCATGTGACCCTCAATCTCCACTGAGAGATCTTACTCAGGGCATGCTCAGAATGTGAAAAGCAGGACTTAGCCCCAGAAGCATCCGCTCGCTGCTGCCCAGCACTGACTTCAATGGGAGAAGCAGGAAACGCAGCAGTAACTCTTAGCACAGAGTCAGACTGAGCGAGACGCTGGGATCGACGTCTCCGGTGAGCAAGCTCCACTGCGGCAGGAGAAGAATGGGAGACCGCAGCGGAGATGGCCCGAGATTCCCCCTGTGCAGAGGCAGGAACTCGACCCCTAACAGACCATTTCTGAAAATTGCCGCCAAAGCATCATCATTCCATTTAGTCAGCACAGACCATTTTCTGATTTTCTGACAATACAATTCAGCCGCCTCTTGCCCCTGAGATAGGGCTAACAAGGTCTTCTCAGCTTGATCCACCGAATTAGGTTCATCGTACAATAATCCCAATGCTTGAAAGAAAGAATCAATATTAAGCAAAGCAGGATTGTCAGATATTAGGGAAAATGCCCAATCCTGTGGATCACCACGCAGCAGGAATATAATGATTTTAACCTGCTGAATAGGATCACCAGAGGACCGGGGTCTCAATGCAAAAAACAGTTTACAGTTATTTTTGAAACTCAAAAATTTGGACCTGTCACCAAAAAACAAATCAGGAGTGGGAATCTTAAGTTCTAAAGCACGAGTCTGAACAATATAATCTGAATTACCCTGTACCCGAGCAGCAAGCTGATCCACACAAGAAGCTAACTCCTGAACATTCATGCTAGTACTAGGTTCCTCAGCCACCCAGAGATTAAGAGGGAGGAGAAAACAAAACAGGCTGAAGAAAAAAAATGGCTCAAAACCTTTCCTCCCTTCTTCTGAGATGCATTTAACTCATTGTTGGCCAGTTGTACTGTTATGATCAGGCGACCTTGGAGCAGCATGAAAAAACCTTTGCTGGAGTAGTGGTAACTATACAGACCGCAAACCCTGATCCTATCACAGACACCAGAAGTAGATGTGGGGTGTGCCCAACAAAACCCAGACACCTCGACACAGCCGGAGGACCAAACACCCCCAACGATGGAAATAGGAAAACTATCTTGCCTCAGAGTAGACCCTCAAAGGCTAGGCAGCCCTCACAAATAACGACTGTGAGTAGGAGAGGAAAAGACACACGCAGGCAGAAAACAGGATCAGCAAAGGAGGCCACCTCTACCCAGACAGGAAAGTATAGTACAGGATACCAAGCGGTCAGCACAAATAAACTACAAAATATCCACAGCAGAAAAATACAAAAACTCCACCACCTAACTAAAGATGTGGAGAGTATATCTGCGACTCCAGCGAATCCAACCAGACTGAGAAAACAACAGGACAGTCTAAGCTGGAACAAAATACAAACTATGAACAGCACAGAAACTAGACACACAGCCTGTGTGCCTAAGAAAATAAAGCAGACACTTATCTTTTGCTGAAATGGCAGCAAGCAGGATAGGCCAGGCAGAGAACCAATACTTCCAAAAGAACATTGACAACTGGCAAGGACTAATGAGTCCTGCAAAGCTAAATACCCCAGTCAGAATTGCAATTAGCAGAAACACCTGTCCAGGACTGCCGCCCAGGCACAACTGCATTACCATCAACAACCACCGGAGGGAGCCCAAGAGCAGAATTCACAACAGGTATCTGCTGTTCTAAACTGTTGTAAACTGGCCATGTCCTCTATGAATGAAGGCTATTCAGCTTTTTCTTTGCTTTGCCAATTATTATAGGCAATTTATCCCTCATTTCTCCTCCTTAACTGGACCAGTTTCTGCTCTTGTTTGTAAGGGTGTTGACCCTAATCACTGGCCCCCGAGGCTGAGGTCGCTTTCCAACCCTGAAACAAAAATTTACTACAGTCCTGGTGCTCCATCGACCGGAAGCCAGTAGGTCTAACTCTGGTCATTTAGTCTCCTGTGGTTTTTTTCTCTAAAGCATTCTCCTCTTCTGAACGAAAATATTCCATTTATGACAAAAAACTGTTGGCCATCAAACTGGCCTTGGAAGAGTGGCATTATCTCCCTGACAGAGCCGTTCTTCCCTTCATCATTTACATGGATAACAAAAATCTGGCCTACGTTCAGTCCACCCAAAGACTAAAACCTCGGCAAGCCAGATGGTCATTGTTCTTCAGATGTTTTACTTCAAGCTCCGCTTTCGACCTGGTAATAAGAACATCAAAGCCGATGCCCTATCTAGGTCTTTTCAACCACTGAATGAAGAGGAGAGACCAGCGCATATTGTTGATCCACCTAGGATCATTTCCGCGGCTCCCTTGAGCGTGATCATCCCTCCTCCTGGAAAAACCTTTCTGTCAAATCGTGACAAAGGGAAAGTCTTGCATTGGGGTCATTCCTCCAGGTTTGCCGGACACGTTGGGGGCAAGAAGACTCTCTCCCTTATTTCTCGCCATTATTGGTGGCCGTCAATTCACCAAGATGTCCTTAATTTTATCGCTTCCTGTTCTTCTTGTGCCAGAAACAAAGTTCCTCAGCAGCTACCTTCAGGACTCCTGCATCCGCTCCCTGTGCCTTCTGTTCGTTGGAGCCATATTGCTATGGACTTTGCCGATTTACAGCGCTCCTCGAACTGCACTGCTATCTTGGTAGTAGTGGATAGATTTTCCAAGATGGCCAACTTAATTTCCTTGCCTGGATAACCATCTGCCCCTGACTTGGCGAAGATCTTTTTACATCAAGTCTTCCGACTTCACGGATTTCCACAGCATATCGTGTCCGATCGAGGAGTCCAATTTACCTTTAGTTTCTGGAGAGCTCTTTGTGGATTAATGAAAGTGTCACTGGATTTCTCCTCCGCCTATAATCCTCAGTCCAACGGACAGGTAGAACGTGTAAATGAAGTTCTCACATCTTACCTTTGGCATTTCTCCAATGCTCACCAGAGTGACTGGGTTTCTCTCCTCCCATGGGCAGAATTCGCCTGCAACAATCACCCTAGTGAATCATCATCTAAGTCTCCTTTTCTGTGGTCTTTGGGCAACATCCCGGCATTCCCCTTCCTGTTCTCCCCACCTCAGGTGTATAGGCAGCGAATTCCCTGTTCTTGGAATTTTCTAAAATTTGGCATGAGACTAAAGGGGCGCTTGAGAGGGCTAGTAGCAGAATGAAAAGGTACGCTGACAAGATGCATCTGGATGTTCCTCCGTATCATACAGGTGATAAAGTCTGGCTATCCTCACGCTACATCAGACTTGAAGTTCCCTCTCAGAAGTTAGGTCCACGCTAGATTGGTCCCTTCGAGATTTCTAGTCGCATCAATGACGTAGCCTACAAGTTGAAGCTGCCTGCTTTGTTGCATATTTCCAATGCTTTTCACGTGTCGCTCTTCAAACCTGCAGTCTTCAATCACTTTCATTCTGCTCCGTCTCACTCCCCTCAACCCAGCACTTCTGATGGTATATTTGAGGTTAAGGATATTTTAGCCAGAACGTCGGTTAGGGGGAGGACTTTGTTTTTAATTGATTGGAAGGGATTTGGTCCTGAAGAGAGATCATGGGTACCCCTAGAGAACATCGATGCTCCTCATATCGTAAGGAGGTTCTTCTCCAGCATTAATAGGAGGGGGAGTAAGAGAGGGGGTACTGTCACGTTGTCTGATACTTCGCTGCCTTCCACCTGGGTTCTCAAGCTCGCAATGCTTCTGCGGCACAGATGTGCTCCTTCCACCGCTAGGGTTTCTGGGAGGTTGTGACCCGGTGGCTCCACTCCAACATGGATGCACCCATTGGATATTTCTATCCTGCGTCTCCTCAGGTAAGATACCTAAGAATCTATTGTGCTTACGCTAACATTCTTGCTGGCGCTATCTTTGGTACCTAGGCTCCCTCTCTCTATTACTTCACTTAGTCTCAGCCTTGTCTTTCTTCTGCTTCACATCCATTTCTGACAGCCCTGTGTCTCTGCCGTTCCTGCCAGCCTTGTGTCTCTGCTGTTCCTGCCAGCCCTGTGTCTCTGCCGTTCCTGCCAGCCCTGTTTCTCTGCCGTTCCTGCCTGCCCTGTGTCTCTGCTGTTCCGGACAGCCCTGTGTCGCTGCCATTCCTGCCAGCCCTGTGTCTCTGCCATTCATTCCAGCCCTGTGTTTTTGCCGTTCCTGCCTGCCCTGTGTCTCTGTTGTTCCTGTCTGCCCTGTGTCTCTGCCATTCCTGCCAGCCCGTGTCTCTGCCGTTCCTGACAGCCCCGTATCTCTGCCGTTCCTGCCAGCCGTGTGTCTCTGCCGTTCCTGCCAGCCCTGAGTCTCTGCCGTTTCTGCCTGCCCTGTGTCTCTGCCATATACCGGACAGCCCTGTGTCTCTGCCGTTCCTGCCAGCCCTGTGTCTCTGCCATTCCTGCCAGCCCTGTGTTTCTGCCATTCCTGCCAGCCCTGTGTCTCTGCCATTCCTGTCTGCCCTGTGTCTCTACCATTCCGGACAGCCCTATGTCTCTGCCGTTCCTGCCAGACCTGTGTCTCTGCCATTCCTGCCAGCCCTGTGTTTCTGCCGTTCCTGCCTGCCCTGTGTCTCTGTCGTTCCTGTCTACCCTGTGTATCTGCCTTTCCTGCCAGCCCCGTGTCTCTGCCGTTCCTGACAGCCCCGTATCTCTGCCGTTCCTGCCAGCCCCATGTTTCTGCCTTTCCCCGCCAGTCCTGTATCTTCATCCATACCCTTTCTTCCTTGCCCAGCCCATAGTTGCCCCTTTGGCTCCAGCAGTTGTGGTTTTCATCCCCATTGGGCCTGTTCCAAACACTCCCTGTATAGGGGGGAACCATCCGGTCTTCTCGTCCTCGGGGGCTTTGAAGCCGCGACCCAGGGGGTCCACTTTTCGGGTTTTTCCCCCTGAATCCTGATACCAGTCCAGATTTGACGGTGTCAGTTTCCTGTTATGTTGGCTTTTGCAATGACCATCAATAAATCTCAGGGACAGTCCTTGGATATTTTAGGAATTTATTTGCCTCTCCTAGTGTTTTCACACGGGCAATTATATCTGGCTTTCTTTGAAGGAAAAGCCAACAAATAAGGGTCAAAATATTTGAGACACAGAAGCATGGTAAACTTATTCCTAACATTGACAAATGGTTTACTGTCAACTGTATATACAAAGAAGTATTTTATTAAACTTTTCAACAATTGTAAAAGCCAAAAATTTTGTACACAAAAGCTGGACTAACTCCTAGCCACAGTCTACGGATCAAAAATTGGGCATGGACAGGGCCTTGGGAGCAGATCTCAAGTGCGCTCAACCATGTGAAATAGCTTACACTCAGGAACATTGAGGAATAGCTCTATCGGATAGCTCTACCCGTTCATTTCCTTCAGGAATAGGCCTATGGGATAGCTCTACCCGTTCACTTTCTTCATCGATAGCGCTATCGGATAGCTCTATCCGAAAATTATTAACTACAGAGCTTTTTCATACTCAAGGTAGAAGTTGCAGGAGAGGTACAACAGGTGCTATTAGTCTGCACATACGCCAGTCTCGTGCGTGGCTACACTCCATTGCGTGGTTCGTAACCACCGCACGCCCGAAGCGCACGCAATCACTTGTCTCAATTTATTTTTTTCATTTTGCAATTTGCATAAAATTATCATGGCTATTGATCCTGTGATTTCCATAAGTCCATGACTTTTCATTCTTGTTGTTGCAATTTGAATGAATATTGAGGAGTAGAATACTATCAAATATTTTAAAATGTGGCTACGGGACCAGTTAGACATCTCTTGTACATCACCAATTAAGATGAGTGATGTACAGAGAACTTCTAATTGGGACATTTAGATAGGGATTGTTGTAAAAAAAATTGTCAAAAATGCGTATAGTATGCAAAGCTTCTGAGGCACATTCTGTTCTATGCAAAACTCCTTAAGGCTGGAGAACCTGGAGAACAGGCTTGTGCTTATCCCATAACATCAATTTTTAGCAATATATAACAAAGACTTGGCACTCAAACAAGTTATGAAGTGATCATTTGTTGATTTTTATTGGACGTCCAGACACAGATTCAACAGATGCTGTTAAACGTTTTCGGTCCCAATGGACCTTCCTCAGAACAATTCCATTTTATCTGGTGTTGCAGAGTAAAAAAAAGTGGGAGGCGAAAAGCCACTTTACTGGAGTAATGCTGTGGGGCAGTAGAATATGCTGGTGCGAGGGCTCCTAGGCAAACTCGGTTTGCTCTGGAAGGCTGTGGCCCAAATTCGGTCTGAAGAGAAGCAGCGGGAATGGCGGTACTCCACCAGAGAGATAGACGCTTCTCTTTGCCTACGAGCCCTCGCACCAGCATATTGTACCGCCCCACAGCATTACTCCAGTAAAGTGGCTTTTCGCCTTTCACTTTTTTTACTCTGCAACACCAGATAAAATGGAATTGTTCTGAGGAAGGTCCATTGGGACCGAAAACGTTTAACAGCATCTGTTGAATCTGTGTCTGGACGTCCAATAAAAATCAACAAATGATCACTTCATAACTTGTCTGAGTGCCAAGTCTTCGTTATATATTGATCTGTTGGTTGGACACCCTAGTTGAGCACAAGCCTCTCACCTATTGACTGAGTGCCGTGTTAATGTACTGTATCAATTTTTAGCAATTATTAAAACAACAGTGACCTGTCTTCAATCCATGCAGGTGTCCTCTTCTCCTCTGGAGAGAACTGGAAAGTGATGAGAAGATTCACGCTGTCCACATTACGAGACTATGGCATGGGGAGAAAGGACATAGAAATCAAGATCACTGAAGAGTGTGACTGCTTATCACAGACTTTCAGATCTTATGGAGGTAATTCAGTTCATAAAATGTCTTCATTGATCTGCAAATAAACTGTATAGACTCTTTTTTTATCAGGAGTGCTTTCAAAGTTGCTTAATTTTTATTTCGGATAGATTGGAGTAATAAAAACCTTAATTGGAGCATTCCCAAATACTGGTAATGACGTACAAAGTGGCAAATAAATGAGTTTAATTTTGTGTTGTTTTTGACCTTACAAAATTCATTTTCATTCCTTGAACTAAAAACTTCCCCACATTGTATTTTCAGGGAAACCATTCAATAACGAAACTATCATAAATGCTGCAATGGCCAACATAATCGTGTGCATCCTGCTGGGTCATAGATTTGAATATGATGATCCTACAATCCTAAAACTCATGAATATAGTGACTGAAACTGTCAAGATCGTGGAAAGTAAGATGGTTCGGGTAGGTATACTTTTATAACTATGCCAGAAGAAATGGGTTATTGGCAGTGGTGTAACTAGAGTCGTATGGGCCCTGGTGCAAAATTTGGACATGGGACCCCACCAGTATGTTGTTAGATGTTCAAACCACTGCAATAATGTCCTATGTTCTGGCTCCTATCCTGTAATAATTTGTCCTGTCATGTAATACTGTAATAATGTCCCCTGAACTGAAGCTCTTCTTCAACACATTGACAATAAAAAAAATAACAAGAACATTTGTTTTTAATTTCAAGATTGTTTGGATTAGTTGCAACATTGGCTCATCAAAAAAGACTAATACCCTTTTAAAAACTCTTTATTTAGTATAAATAAAAAAAAAAAAAATAAGTGAAAAAAACAAACGAGCAAAAAGTAAAAAAAAAAATGATGATTTTCTGATCTGTAGCCTCCAGTTGGTATGCCAGCTGGGGTACTAATATGCCTATTTTACCCTAATTTGCCCTAACTGAACCCCTGCCTATCATAGTAACATAGTAACATAGTAACATAGTTAGTAAGGCCGAAAAAAGACATTTGTCCATCCAGTTCAGCCTATATTCCATCATAATAAATCCCCAGATCTACGTCCTTCTACAGAACCTAATTGTATGATACAATATTGTTCTGCTCCAGGAAGACATCCAGGCCTCTCTTGAACCCCTCGACTGAGTTCGCCATCACCACCTCCTCAGGCAAGCAATTCCAGATTCTCACTGCCCTAACAGTAAAGAATCCTCTTCTATGTTGCCTCTGTACAAATCCCTAGTTAGACCGCACATGGAGTACTGTGTCCAGTTTTGGGCACCGGTGCTCAGGAAGGATATAATGGAACTAGAGAGAGTACAAAGGAGGGCAACAAAATTAATAAAGGGGATGGGAGAACTACAATACCCAGATAGATTAGCGAAATTAGGATTATTTAGTCTAGAAAAAAGACGACTGAGGGGCAATCTAATAACCATGTATAAGTATATAAGGGGACAATACAAATATCTCGCTGAGGATCTGTTTATACCAAGGAAGGTGACGGGCACAAGGGGGCATTCTTTGCGTCTGGAGGAGAGAAGGTTTTTCCACCAACATAGAAGAGGATTCTTTACTGTTAGGGCAGTGAGAATCTGGAATTGCTTGCCTGAGGAGGTGGTGATGGCGAACTCAGTCGAGGGGTTCAAGAGAGGCCTGGATGTCTTCCTGGAGCAGAACAATATTGTATCATACAATTATTAGGTTCTGTAGAAGGACGTAGATCTGGGTATTTATTATGATGGAATATAGGCTGAACTGGATGGACAAATGTCTTTTTTCGGCCTTACTAACTATGTTACTATGTTACTATGTTATGTTGGTGGAAAAACCTTCTCTCCTCCAGACGCAAAGAATGCCCCCTTGTGCCCGTCACCTTCCTTGGTATAAACAGATCCTCAGCGAGATATTTGTATTGTCCCCTTATATACTTATACATGGTTATTAGATCGCCCCTCAGTCGTCTTTTTTCTAGACTAAATAATCCTAATTTCGCTAATCTATCTGGGTATTGTAGTTCTCCCATCCCCTTTATTAATTTTGTTGCCCTCCTTTATACTCTCTCTCGTTCCATTATATCCTTCCTGAGCACCGGTGCCCAAAACTGGACACAGTACTCCATGTGCGGTCTAACTAGGGATTTGTACAGAGGCAGTATAATGCTCTCATCATGTGTATCCAGACCTCTTTTAATGCACCCCATGATCCTGTTTGCCTTGGCAGCTGCTGCCTGGCACTGGCTGCTCCAGGTAAGTTTATCATTAACTAGGATCCCCAAGTCCTTCTCCCTGTCAGATTTACCCAGTGGTTTCCCATTCAGTGTGTAATGGTGACATTGATTCCTTCTTCCCATGTGTATAACCTTACATTTATCATTGTTAAACCTCATCTGCCACCTTTCAGCCCAAGTTTCCAACTTATCCAGATCCATCTGTAGCAGAATACTATCTTCTCTTGTATTAACTGCTTTACATAGTTTTGTAGTTTTGAGGGTTGGCACCCTCTTGAAACGCAAATGGCGCCCCCGCTCAGCGACGGCTCGCCCTGGATTCCCTAGTGATCCCTTTAGGGGGGTTGCACAATAAACCAAACATCATAATTCCCATCCTAACCCCAAAAGCATAAATGCCTTTGTATCACAAATTAATACAGGAAAGAAATATATCTTGGTACCGTGTTAGCAAGTAGATAGAAAAATATTTAGAATTGAGAGTCCACAGTGGTTGATACCTTTTAGCCATTAAAAGGTATCAACCACCGAGGTCTCTCAAATCTAAATATTTTTCTATCACAAATTATACACTCCAGGGAATAAAGACAGGGCGCAAGCCACTGGCCATAAAAAACCAAGAGGATACCAAAATTAGAGGCCAAAAACAAATATCTTATTAGAAAATGGATATGTAGGGGGAAGGGGGGTGTTTGTTTCATTACTAGCCCTTCACAGTCCCTATTTACAGAGTCCCTACCCGGCTGTGGAGGTTGGCACCCTAAATAATACGACTATGGCACCCCCGCGCAACGACAACTCACCCTCTTTTTTTATAAAACCTATAACTCTCCCTTTACGTATTCCCAGTAATGATGGAATATGGAGGGAGGGGGGGGTTAAAGTGAGTTTGCTCAGAATATATATCCAATTGATCTATAATATAGAGTGTGGTAAAGAGCAGTTTGGTTAGGTTAGATATAAACAAGCCATAATATAATGTTTAATACCCCTGAATTGTAACTGATAAAGCGTATGGTCAAGAGCAGTCAGGTTAGGTTAGATACAGTTAGGTCCATATATATTTGGACAGAGACAACATTTTTCTAATTTTGAACACATAAATAGATTATCTGCGCTGGATCCTCTTACTCCGTAGCCAACCAAGATTAGTATCTGGGAAGTATTAAAATAGGGGTAGTGATTAAAAAAGATACCCACTTTATCTATTAAATAAAAACCAAACTAATTGGTTTACATGAATGCATGAACCCCTATGAGGGAAAACAAGATCAGTAATAGTGGTGCTTAGAGTCGTACCAAATATTTGTAGCACAGACCAGGTTATAGTTCACAAATAACTCCAACTCATTCATTCAGGGAAGTCCGGTATTACCTGATGTGTTGTACCCAATAGTATCCGGAACTTTCGCTGGTTAGTCCTTCTGTGCAGTCCGAGTGTCCGTTATAGTAGAGTCCAAGAGTCTGTGTTCGCGTGGGTGTGTTGCACGTGCTGCCCCGGCCGGCGGCAAAAGCACCATGCGCTCCCCCACTGCTCAGGACGGAGGAGCGCTAATAGGTTCAGCCGCTAGGTGCACTGCTGTTGCAGGACCTTACGTGACGTCACGGTCATGTGGTAACACACGTGACTGGCTACGGACAGCGCAGTAAGTCCACTTTTCCTTTCCTACGCATTTCGGAATATAGCGTATTCCTTCCTCCGGGATGGACCGTCCTGGGTTTCCTCTACATATATAGCACAGGGAGAGCATGTGACCGCATTATCTATTAAAAGCGAATAATTCGATTTCACTGTTTAAACCCTTTGGTATTAGGGTATCTAGTACAAATATCATTTTGGTCTCCCCCTTGGACATTTGATTAATATAGTTCCCCCTTCGCCAGCTTTTATGTACGACTTTGAGACCTGTAATGGAAGTACCGTTGGTTTTACCGGTATGATAGAGAGAAAAATGCTTTGACAGCGGGTGCCCCTGGAATTTCTTATTAATATTCCTTAGATGTTCACTGATTCTTATTTGAAGGGGTCGCTTTGTTCGCCCAATGTATATTTTATTACAGGGGCATTTTATGGAATAAATAACCCCTTCTGTGTTACAAGATATATAGTCCTTTATTTGCCATTCCATATTCCCATTCCAGAGTGAAGACTGTTTTTTTGTTTTCAATAGTCTGCAAGGTTTAGAGCTCATACAGGGAAAAAAGCCATGATTCTTAGACAAGGAGGAGTGTTTCTTGAGGCCATACATATGTGGAACCGTGGGGGCTATTTTGTTCCCCAAACTATTGGCCTTTCTATAAATAAATAGCGGGTGCTCTGGAAGCTTGTCACCCATGATTTTATCCTCCTTAAGAATGTCCCAATGCCTCTTTACTATTTTTCTAAGAAGATGGGAGTTGGCATTGTATTGTGTAATAATAGGGATAGTCTCCAATGATAACTGCCTATCTCTTTTCTTCTCTTGGAGTAAGTCAGATCTAGGTATCCCCTCTACTATTATTTTCACTCTAGATAGAGAACCCGGGGAATAGCCTTTATGAATAAATTTCTTAGTGAGGATCTCTGCTTCATGATTAAAGTCTTGGGCATGGGAACAATTTCTTTGTGCAAGACTTTAATCATGAAGCAGAGATCCATTTACCCACCACTATATAATGTTGAGATCACTTTTACAGTACTAAGGGTATTTGTACATGGCTTCATTTAGATTCCAGGAAAAACACAAGTTTTCCCAGATAAAGTCACTAGGGTTGAGCGAAACGGGTCGAACATTTTCAAAAGTCGCCGACTTTTGGCTAAGTCGGGGTTTCATGAAACCCGATCCGACCCCTGTGCGGGGTCGGCCATGCGGTACGCGACTTTCGCGCCAAAGTCGCGTTTCAATGACGCGAAAAGCGCCATTTCTCAGCCAATGAAGGTAAACGCAGAGTGTGGGCAGCGTGATGACATAGGTCCTGGTCCCCACCATCTTAGAGAAGGGCATTGCAGTGATTGGCTTGCTGTCTGCGACGTCACAGGGGCTATAAAGAGGCGTTCCCGCCGACCGCCATCTTACTGCTGCTGATCTGAGCTTAGGGAGAGGTTGCTGCCGCTTTGTCAGAAGCAGGGATAGCGTTAGGCAGGGTCCATTAACCACAAAACCGCTTGTGCTGCAGCGATTTGCACTGTCCAACACCACCCTCGGTGTGCAGGGACAGTGGAATTTTTTTTTTTTTTTTTTTTCCCCTCAGCGCTGTAGCTCATTGGGCTGCCCTAGAAGGCTCCCTGATAGCTGCATTGCTGTGTGTACGCCGCTGTGCAAACCAACTGCTTTTTTCAAAGCACAAATCCTCTTGTTCCTTCCTTTCTGCACAGCTATCTTTTTTGTTTGTCCACACTTTTTATTTCATTTGTGCATCAGTCCACTCCTTATTGCTGCCTGCCATACCTGGCTGAGATTACTGCAGGCAGGGAGATAGTAGCTGCCTGCCATACCTGGCTGAGATTACTGCAGGCAGGGAGATAGTAATTGTAGGACATTCCCTGTTTTTTTTTTTTTTTTTTTTTTGGTGGGAGATTAAGATTGGCAATTTGGCATTTCTGCTAGAGTGCCATCCCTGTGTGTGCCATCTCTCTCACATAGTGGGCCATAGAAAGCCTTTTCATTTTTCTGTATTTTTTTTTGTGGGGTGTATAAATTCTCCCTGATAAAAATACAGTGGGAGATTAATATTGGCCTTTGGGCTTGTGTGCCAGTCCTGAGTGTGCCATCTCTCTCACAAATAGTGGGCCATAGAAAGCCTATTTTATTTTTTTTTGGGTTTTATAAATTCTCCCTGAAAAAAAGGGAGATTAATATTGGCCTCTGGGCTTCTGTGCCAGTCCTGAGCGTGCCATCTGTGCCAGTCCTGAGCGTCCCATCTCTCTCACAAATAGTGGGCCATAGAAAGCCTATTTAATTTTTTTTTTGGTTTTATAAATTTTCCCTGAAAAAAGGGAGATTAATATTGGCCTCTGGGCTTGTGTGCCAGTTGTGAGCGTGCCATCTGTGCCAGTCCTGAGCGTGCCATCTCTCTCACAAATAGTGGGCCATAGAAAGCCTATTTAATTTTTTTTTTGGTTTTATAAATTTTCCCTGAAAAAAGGGAGATTAATATTGGCCTCTGGGCTTGTGTGCCAGTTGTGAGCGTGCCATCTGTGCCAGTCCTGAGCGTGCCATCTCTCTCACAAATAGTGGGCCATAGAAAGCCTATTTAAATATTTTTTTGGTTTTATAAATTCTCCCAGAAAAAAAGGGAGATTAATATTGGCCTCTGGGCTTCTGTGCCAGTTGTGAGCGTGCCATCTGTGCCAGTCCTGAGCGTGCCATCTCTCTCACAAATAGTGGGCCATAGAAAGCCTATTTAAATATTTTTTTGGTTTTATAAATTCTCCCAGAAAAAAAGGGAGATTAATATTGGCCTCTGGGCTTCTGTGCCAGTCCTGAGCGTGCCATCTGTGCCAGTCCTGAGCGTCCCATCTCTCTCACAAATAGTGGGCCATAGAAAGCCTATTTTATTTTTTTTTTGGGTTTCAGAAATTCTCCCTGGAAAAAAAAAGGGAGATTAATATTGCCCTTTGGGCTTGTGTGCCAGTACTAAGCGTTCCATCTCTCTCTCTCTCTCAGTCAGTGGGCCATAGAACGCATATTTTTGGTTTTATTTGTTTTCTAAATTCTCCCTGAAAAAATCATTTTATTTTATTTGGTTTCTAAATTCTTCCTGATAAAATCATATTTTTTTTATTATTTTTATTTCTAAAGTCTCCCTGAAAAAAAAAAAAAAAAAAAACAACCAAAAAAACAGTGGGAGATTAATATTGGCCTTTCTGCTTGTGTGCCAGTCTTGACTCCTGGGTGTGCCATCTCTCTCTCTCTCTCTCTCTCTCTCTCTCTCTCTCTCTCTCTCTCTCCAATTGTGGTCCATAGAAAGCCTATATTTTTTTTCCTTGATTTGGGTTCTAAAATCTACCAGAGAAAATAACTACATCAATCATTGGTAGAAAAATATTGGCCTCTGGGTTTGTGTGCCACTCCTGACTCCTGTGTGCGTCATCTCTCAGTCAGTGGGCCATAGAACGCCTATTTTTGGTTTTATTTGTTTTATAAATTCTCCCTGAAAAAATCATTTTATTTTATTTGGTTTCTAAATTCTTCCTGATAAAATCATATTTTTTTTATTATTTTTTTTTCTAAAGTCTCCCTGAAAAAAAAAAAAAAAAACAGTGGGAGATTAATATTGGCCTTTCTGCTTGTGTGCCAGTCTTGACTCCTGGGTGCGTCATCTCTCAGTCAGTGGGCCATAGAACGCCTATTTTTGGTTTTATTTGTTTTATAAATTCTCCCTGAAAAAATCATTTTATTTTATTTGGTTTCTAAATTCTTCCTGATAAAATCATATTTTTTTTATTATTTTTTTTTCTAAAGTCTCCCTGAAAAAAAAAAAAAAAAAACAACCAAAAAAAACAGTGGGAGATTAATATTGGCCTTTCTGCTTGTGTGCCAGTCTTGACTCCTGGGTGCGTCATCTCTCAGTCAGTGGGCCATAGAACGCATATTTTTGGTTTTATTTGTTTTCTAAATTCTCCCTGAAAAAATCATTTTATTTTATTTGGTTTCTAAATTCTTCCTGATAAAATCATATTTTTTTTATTATTTTTATTTCTAAAGTCTCCCTGAAAAAAAAAAAAAAAAAAAACAACCAAAAAAACAGTGGGAGATTAATATTGGCCTTTCTGCTTGTGTGCCAGTCTTGACTCCTGGGTGTGCCATCTCTCTCTCTCTCTCTCTCTCTCTCTCTCTCTCTCTCTCTCTCTCTCCAATTGTGGTCCATAGAAAGCCTATATTTTTTTTCCTTGATTTGGGTTCTAAAATCTACCAGAGAAAATAACTACATCAATCATTGGTAGAAAAATATTGGCCTCTGGGTTTGTGTGCCACTCCTGACTCCTGTGTGCGTCATCTCTCAGTCAGTGGGCCATAGAACGCCTATTTTTGGTTTTATTTGTTTTATAAATTCTCCCTGAAAAAATCATTTTATTTTATTTGGTTTCTAAATTCTTCCTGATAAAATCATATTTTTTTTATTATTTTTTTTTCTAAAGTCTCCCTGAAAAAAAAAAAAAAAAAACAACCAAAAAAAACAGTGGGAGATTAATATTGGCCTTTCTGCTTGTGTGCCAGTCTTGACTCCTGGGTGCGTCATCTCTCAGTCAGTGGGCCATAGAACGCCTATTTTTGGTTTTATTTGTTTTCTAAATTCTCCCTGAAAAAATCATTTTATTTTATTTGGTTTCTAAATTCTTCCTGATAAAATCATATTTTTTTTATTATTTTTTTTTCTAAAGTCTCCCTGAAAAAAAAAAAAAAAAAAACAACCAAAAAAAACAGTGGGAGATTAATATTGGCCTTTCTGCTTGTGTGCCAGTCTTGACTCCTGGGTGCGTCATCTCTCAGTCAGTGGGCCATAGAACGCCTATTTTTGGTTTTATTTGTTTTCTAAATTCTCCCTGAAAAAATCATTTTATTTTATTTGGTTTCTAAATTCTTCCTGATAAAATCATATTTTTTTTATTATTTTTTTTTCTAAAGTCTCCCTGAAAAAAAAAAAAAAAAAAACAACCAAAAAAAACAGTGGGAGATTAATATTGGCCTTTCTGCTTGTGTGCCAGTCTTGACTCCTGGGTGTGCCATCTCTCTCTCTCTCTCTCTCCAATTGTGGTCCATAGAAAGCCTACATTTTTTTTCCTTGATTTGGGTTCCAAAATCTACCAGAGAAAATAACTCCATCAATCATTGGTAGAAAAATATTGGCCTCTGGGCTTGTGTGCCACTCCTGATTCCTGTGTGCGTCATCTCTCACTCAGTGGCCCATAGAAAGCATATAGTTTGTTACATTTGTTTTCTAAATTCTCCCTGCAAAAATCTATTTTTTTTTTTTTGGGGGGTTTCTAAAGTGTTCCTGAAAAAAATAAAAATAAAAAAAAAATAATAGTGTGACATTAATATTAACATTTGTGCTTCAGTGACAGTCCTGCGTGTGGGGCATCTCTCTAATTTGCAGCCACCAAAAAAAGAGTGTGTAACATTGGGCCTGATTTTCGCTGTGGTCTCACCAACCTGTAAAGGGGTAGCTAAATCATACAGAAGTTATAGCTCACCGTGTAAGTTGTGTGACTGCAACAAATAACGTTAGTTTGGTTACGTTTTTAAAACAATGAGGAAGTCTAGTGGAAGAGGTCGTGGCCGGGGGCGTTCATTGTCAGCTGGTAATGAGGGTAGTGGTAGTGGTGGAGCATCAGGTGGTCGTGGGGGAAAAAATATTGCACCTAAGTCTGGAGCTGTGGAGCCAGGTTCGTCGTCCGGCTACACAAGGCCTCGAACGCTCCCTTTTCTGGGATTAGGAAAACCGCTTTTAAAGCCGGAGCAGCAAGAGCAAGTTTTGGCTTATCTTGCTGACTCAGCCTCTAGCTCTTTTGCCTCATCTCGTGAAACTGGTAAAAGTAAAAGCAGCGCGTCGTTAGTGGATGTTCACGGTCAGGGACAAGTCACTTCCTTGTCCTCTTCAGCAAAAACAACAACAGAGAAGAATGCAGCAGGCGACACAACGGGTTACTCCATGGAGCTCTTTACACATACCGTCCCTGGCTTAGAAAGTGAAGCAGTTAACAGTCCATGCCCATTACAAATTGAATCTGACATGGAGTGCACTGACGCACAGCCACAGCCAGACTACTATGCTGGTCCTTTGACTCAGACCACAACATTGCCCTCGCAGGGTGCTGATCAAGAATCAGACCCTGATGAGACTATGTTGCCCCATCACGAACGCTATACCACCGAACGACACGGTGACACAGACGAAGTTGCGCAGGAGGTACAAGAAGAGTTATTAGATGACCCAGTTCTTGACCCCGATTGGCAGCCATTGGGGGAACAGGGTGCAGGCGGCAGCAGTTCTGAAGCAGAGGAGGAGGAGGGGCCGCAGCAGGCATCAACATCGCCACAGGTTCCATCTGCCGGGCCCGTATCTTGCCCAAAACGCGTGGCAAAGCCAAAACCTGGTGGAGGACAGCGTGGCCATCCGGTTAAAGCTCAGTCTGCAATGCCTGAAAAGGTATCCGATGCTAGAAAGAGTGCAGTCTGGCATTTTTTTAAACAACATCCAATTGATCAGCGCAAAGTCATCTGTCAAAAATGTTCTACTTCCTTAAGCAGAGGTCAGAATCTGAAAAGTCTCAATACTAGTTGCATGCATAGACATTTAACCACCATGCATTTGAAAGCTTGGACTAACTACCAAACGTCCCTTAAGGTTGTTGCACCCTCGGCCAATGAAGCTAGTCATCAACGCAACATCCCTTCCGGCAGTGTAGGACCACCATTTAGCGCACCACCTGCTGTATCTGTGCAGGTATCTTTGCCAGGCCAAAGCAGTCAGGGTCAGGGAATCACCAGTTTCGTAGTAGGAAACACTGCATCTAGGGCACCGGCGGCAACAATACCATCTCCCACCGTCTCTCAGTCTGCCATGTCCACCGGCACCCCCGCTAGTTCCACGATCTCCAGCTCTCCAGTCCAGCTCACCCTACATGAGACTATGGTTAGAAAAAGGAAATACTTAGCCTCGCATCCGCGTACACAGGGTTTGAACGCCCACATAGCTAGACTAATCTCGTTAGAGATGATGCCCTACCGGTTAGTTGAAAGCGAAGCTTTCAAAGACCTGATGGACTACGCTGTACCACGCTACGAGCTACCCAGTCGACACTTTTTTTCCAGAAAAGCCATCCCAGCCCTCCACCAGCATGTTAAAGAGCGCATCGTCCATGCACTCAGGCAATCTGTGAGCACAAAGGTGCACCTGACAACAGATGCATGGACCAGTAGGCATGGCCAGGGACGTTACGTGTCCATCACGGCACACTGGGTAAATGTGGTGGATTCAGGGTCCACAGGGGACAGCAAGTTTGGGACAGTTCTGCCTAGCCCACGGTCTAGTAAACAGTTGTCTGTAGCCGTTCGCACCCCCTCCTCCTCCTCCTCCTCGTCCTCCTGCAGAAGCAAGAGCTCGTCCACAGACCGCAGTCGCACAAACACTCCATCCGCACCTGCCACTGTTGCACACCAGGTCTCCCATTATGGGGCAGCTACTGGCATACGTCAGCAGGCTGTATTGGCTATGAAGTGTTTGGGCGACAATAGACACACCGCGGAAGTTCTGTCCGAGTTCTTGCAGCAAGAAACGCAGTCGTGGCTGGGCACTGTAGATCTTGAGGCAGGCAAGGTAGTGAGTGATAACGGAAGGAATTTCATGGCTGCCATCTCCCTTTCCCAACTGAAACACATTCCTTGCCTGGCTCACACCTTAAACCTGGTGGTGCAGTGCTTCCTGAAAAGTTATCCGGGGTTATCCGACCTGCTCCTCAAAGTGCGTGGACTTTGCGCACATATCCGCCGTTCGCCTGTACACTCCAGCCGTATGCAGACCTATCAGCGTTCTTTGAACCTTCCCCAGCATCGCCTAATCATAGACGTTGCAACAAGGTGGAACTCAACACTGCACATGCTTCAGAGACTGTGCGAACAGAGGCGGGCTGTTATGTTTTTGTGGGAGGATACACATACACGGGCAGGCAGTAGGATGGCAGACATGGAGTTGTCAGGTGTGCAGTGGTCGAAGATTCAAGACATGTGTCAAGTCCTTCAGTGTTTTGAGGAATGCACACGGCTGGTTAGTGCAGACAACGCCATAATAAGCATGAGCATCCCCCTAATGCGTCTGCTGATGCAAAGTTTGACGCACATAAAGGATCAGGCGTCTGCACCAGAGGAAGAGGAAAGCCTTGATGACAGTCAGCGATTGTCTGGTCAGGGCAGTGTACATGACGAGGTACCGGGCGAAGAGGAGGTGGAGGATGAGGAGGATGATGGGGATGAGTATATTTTTAATGAGGAAGCTTTCCCGGGGGCACGGGAAATTGGTGGCGTGGCAAGGCCGGGTTCTGGTTTTTTGAGGGACACAAGTGACGTAGATTTGCCTGCAACTGCCCCTCAACCAAGCACAACCGCAGATTTGACAACGGGAACTTTGGCCCACATGGCGGATTATGCCTTGCGTATCCTCAAAAGGGACACACGCATTACAAAAATGATGAACGATGACGATTACTGGTTGGCCTGCCTCCTTGATCCTCGCTATAAAGGCAAATTGCAAAATATTATGCCACATGAGAACTTGGAACTAATATTAGCAACAAAACAATCAACTCTTGTTGACCGTTTGCTTCTGGCATTCCCTGCACACAGCGCCCGTGATCGTTCTCACACGAGCTCCAGGGGCCAGCAGACCAGAGGTGTTAGAGGGGCAGAAATCAGAAGTGGCGTTGGACAGAGGGGTTTTCTGACCAGGTTGTGGAGTGATTTTTCTATGACCGCAGACAGGACAGGTACTGCAGCATCAATTCAAAGTGACAGGAGACAACATTTGTCCAGTATGGTTACAAACTATTTTTCATCCCTTATCGACGTTCTCCCTCAACCGTCATTCCCATTTGATTACTGGGCATCCAAATTAGACACCTGGCCAGAATTGGCAGAATATGCATTGCAGGAGCTTGCTTGCCCGGCAGCTAGTGTCCTATCAGAAAGAGTATTCAGTGCTGCAGGTTCAATACTAACAGAAAAAAGGACTCGTCTGGCTACCCAAAATGTAGATGATCTAACCTTCATTAAAATGAACCACAACTGGATTTCAAAATCTTTTGCCCCACCCTGCCCGGCTGACACCTAGCTTTCCTATGAAAAGGTCTTGCCTGTGGACTATTCTGAATGACTTTTCCAATCTCGTAATTTTCTTCACCTGATTGTCCAGCATACGACATGTTTCCACCTCACGAAATGGCCAAACTCCCCACACGGGGCCGTGCTATCGCCACTTTGCGCTTGGACCCTTGAGAGTGCTGTTTGTCTGAAGAGGTGGGTGTGGCCGCTTTTGGTCGACGGCACTGCCACTGGGTCCCTCATAGTACAATAAAGTGTCTCTGGCGGTGGTGGTGCGCACCCAACGTCAGACACACCGTTGTAATATGAGGGGCCCTGTGCCTGTACCGCCGGCCACAAGACAGTTCCCCCCCCCAGCTCAAACAGTGCTCTACCACTAGCAAAATTATCTCTCACAGCTTCACCAATGTGTAGTCTAGCCGCTGACATCCTTCAATGCCTGGCACTGACAATACCATTGTTTTGACATTTTTGTTATGTTAGGCCTTCGAAGCCTGTCTGCGGTCCCTTCTTTCTACAACTACTACACTGACCAGGCCACTGCTGGCCGTGTTACCCTGGAACCAATTTAAAAGTGCCTACAGTCAGCCCAATTTTGTTATGTTAGGCCTTCGAAGACTGTCTGCCGTCACTCCTTCCACTAGACTTCCACTGACCATACACTGCTGCCCATGTACCCCTGGAACCAATTTAAAGTGCCTACAGCCAGCCCAATTTTGTTATGTTAGGCCTTCGAAGCCTGTCTGCGGTCACTCCTTCCACTAGACTTCCACTGACCAGACCACTGCTGCCCGTGTACCCCTGGAACCAATTTAAAAGTGCCTACAGCCAGCCCAAGTTTGTTATGTTAGGCCTTGGAAGCCTGTCTGCGGTCACTCCTTCCACTAGACTTCCACTGACCAGACCACTGCTGCCCGTGTACCCCTGGAACCAATTTAAAAGTGCCTACAGCCAGCCCAAGTTTGTTATGTTAGGCCTTGGAAGCCTGTCTGCGGTCACTCCTTCCACTAGACTTCCACTGACCAGACCACTGCTGCCCGTGTACCCCTGGAACCAATTTAAAAGTGCCTACAGCCAGCCCAAGTTTGTTATGTTAGGCCTTGGAAGCCTGTCTGCGGTCACTCCTTCCACTAGACTTCCACTGACCAGACCACTGCTGCCCGTGTACCCCTGGAACCAATTTAAAAGTGCCTACAGCCAGCCCAAGTTTGTTATGTTAGGCCTTGGAAGCCTGTCTGCGGTCACTCCTTCCACTAGACTTCCACTGACCAGACCACTGCTGCCCGTGTACCCCTGGAACCAATTTAAAAGTGCCTACAGCCAGCCCAAGTTTGTTATGTTAGGCCTTCGATGCCTGTCTGCGGTCACTCCTTCCACTAGGCCTCCACTGACCACACCACTGCTGTCCGTGTACCCCTGGAACCAATTTAAAATTGCCTACAGCCATGTGTTATTATTTTAGGCCTTCGATGCCTGTCTGCGGTCACTCCTTCCACTAGACTTCCACTGACCAGACCACTGCTGCCCGTGTACCCCTGGAACCAATTTAAAAGTGCCTACAGCCAGCCCAAGTTTGTTATGTTAGGCCTTCGATGCCTGTCTGCGGTCCATTCTTTCAACTACTACTACACTGACCAGGTCACTGCTGCCCGTGTACCCCTGGAACCAATTTAAAATTGCCTACAGCCAGCCCAATTTTTTTATTTTAGGCCTTCGATGCCTGTCTGCGGTCCATTCTTTCAACTACTACTACACTGACCAGGTCACTGCTGCCCGTGTACCCCTGGAACCAATTTAAAATTGCCTACAGCCATGTGTTATTATTTTAGGCCTTCGATGCCTGTCTGCGGTCACTCCTTCCACTAGGCCTCCACTGACCACACCACTGCTGTCCGTGTACCCCTGGAACCAATTTAAAATTGCCTACAGCCATGTGTTATTATTTTAGGCCTTCGATGCCTGTCTGCGGTCACTCCTTCCACTAGACTTCCACTGACCAGACCACTGCTGCCCGTGTACCCCTGGAACCAATTTAAAAGTGCCTACAGCCAGCCCAAGTTTGTTATGTTAGGCCTTCGATGCCTGTCTGCGGTCCATTCTTTCAACTACTACTACACTGACCAGGTCACTGCTGCCCGTGTACCCCTGGAACCAATTTAAAATTGCCTACAGCCAGCCCAATTTTTTTATTTTAGGCCTTCGATGCCTGTCTGCGGTCCATTCTTTCAACTACTACTACACTGACCAGGTCACTGCTGCCCGTGTACCCCTGGAACCAATTTAAAATTGCCTACAGCCATGTGTTATTATTTTAGGCCTTCGATGCCTGTCTGCGGTCACTCCTTCCACTAGACTTCCACTGACCAGACCACTGCTGCCCGTGTACCCCTGGAACCAATTTAAAAGTGCCTACAGCCAGCCCAAGTTTGTTATGTTAGGCCTTCGATGCCTGTCTGCGGTCCATTCTTTCAACTACTACTACACTGACCAGGTCACTGCTGCCCGTGTACCCCTGGAACCAATTTAAAATTGCCTACAGCCAGCCCAATTTTTTTATTTTAGGCCTTCGATGCCTGTCTGCGGTCCATTCTTTCAACTACTACTACACTGACCAGGTCACTGCTGCCCGTGTACCCCTGGAACCAATTTAAAATTGCCTACAGCCATGTGTTATTATTTTAGGCCTTCGATGCCTGTCTGCGGTCACTCCTTCCACTAGGCCTCCACTGACCACACCACTGCTGTCCGTGTACCCCTGGAACCAATTTAAAATTGCCTACAGCCATGTGTTATTATTTTAGGCCTTCGATGCCTGTCTGCGGTCACTCCTTCCACTAGACTTCCACTGACCAGACCACTGCTGCCCGTGTACCCCTGGAACCAATTTAAAAGTGCCTACAGCCAGCCCAAGTTTGTTATGTTAGGCCTTCGATGCCTGTCTGCGGTCCATTCTTTCAACTACTACTACACTGACCAGGTCACTGCTGCCCGTGTACCCCTGGAACCAATTTAAAATTGCCTACAGCCAGCCCAATTTTTTTATTTTAGGCCTTCGATGCCTGTCTGCGGTCCATTCTTTCAACTACTACTACACTGACCAGGTCACTGCTGCCCGTGTACCCCTGGAACCAATTTAAAATTGCCTACAGCCATGTGTTATTATTTTAGGCCTTCGATGCCTGTCTGCGGTCACTCCTTCCACTAGGCCTCCACTGACCACACCACTGCTGCCCGTGTACCCCTGGAACCAATTTAAAATTGCCTACAGCCATGTGTTATTATTTTAGGCCTTCGATGCCTGTCTGCGGTCACTCCTTCCACTAGGCCTCCACTGACCACACCACTGCTGTCCGTGTACCCCTGGAACCAATTTAAAATTGCCTACAGCCATGTGTTATTATTTTAGGCCTTCGATGCCTGTCTGCGGTCCATTCTTTCAACTACTACTACACTGACCAGGGCACTGCTGGCCGTGTACCCCTGGAACCAACATCAGAAAATATAAAAATAAGTATTTTGCTTATAAAAAAGAAAATACTGGTGAGATATCAAATGCAGACATTTTAACATTAAAAACAAACACACAACTCTAATCTGGTACAGTACTAAAAATGGCCACCAGCTACAATTACTTTCTCCTGCAAGTAGTTAACTGAAAGTTTTTTTAAATTGAAAACACACATATGGCATCCACCGAGTGTTGTCCTGTCGCGTCTTCTTTATATTATTGCCGAGAAGATGCAAAATAATGAAAATAATAAAATCATTAATTACCAAAATAATAGAGAAAGTCAACACCACATTGCAAATAAACATTCATTCCAAATAAAGAAGCAGGGCGCGTCCGAGGGTGAGTATATACCTAATAAGAATATAATCACCCTCGGACGCGCAATGCTTATTTCCAACAGCCTTCCTTCCTAAGAATCAGCCCTTCCGTCGTGTAGAGAGACGTTGTGTTACACTCCAAGGTGTTCCCCAGGTTGCCTTTCCTGAGCTTCGATCTTCCGGCTCTCGTTTAGTAGTTCTTGGAAACTACTCTGCATTAGGCCTTCAAATTGGGTATGGGGTGTAGAGAGATGGTGTGTTCCACTCCAAGGTGTTCCCCAGGTTGCCTTTCCTGAGCTTCGATCTTCCGGCTCTCGTTTAGTAGTTGTTGGAAACTACGCTGCATTAGGCCTTCAAATTGGGTATGGGGTGTAGCGAGAGGGTGTGTTACACTCCAAGGTGTTCCCCAGGTTGCCTTTCCTGAGCTTCGATCTTCCGGCTCTCGTTTAGTAGTTCTTGGAAACTACACTGCATTAGGCCTTCAAATTGGGTATGGGGTGTAGAGAGAGGGTGTGTTACACTCCAAGGTGTTCCCCAGGTTGCCTTTCCTGAGCTTCGATCTTCCGGCTCTCGTTTAGTAGTTGTTGGAAACTACGCTGCATTAGGCCTTCAAATTGGGTATGGGGTGTAGCGAGAGGGTGTGTTACACTCCAAGGTGTTCCCCAGGTTGCCTTTCCTGAGCTTCGATCTTCCGGCTCTCGTTTAGTAGTTCTTGGAAACTACACTGCATTAGGCCTTCAAATTGGGTATGGGGTGTAGAGAGAGGGTGTGTTACACTCTAAGGTGTTCCCCAGGTTTCCTTGCCATTGCTTCGGTCTTCCGACTCTCGTTTAGTAGTTGTAGAAAAGTACACTGCATTAGGCCATACAAAATGGGTATGGGGTGGAGAGAGATGGTGTGTTACACTCCAAGGTGTTCCCCAGGTTGCCTTTCCTGAGCTTCTATCTTCAGGCTCTCATTAAATTGTGGTTAAATGGAACAACTGCATTTGGCGTACTAGTTGGTTTGGGGCCTACTATCGGTGTCTGCCACTCCTTGCTGTTCTCCTCCACTGAACAAAGCTGTGCCGCCTGTTTACTACGGTTGCCAATTTTGAACTGCATTTCGACTACTTACTGATTTGGCCCTACTCTCTGTGTCAGCCTCTCATTCCAGTTGTCCTCCACTGCAATGCCCCCTGGTTATTCCTGTGTTACCAATTTTGAACTGCATTTAGCCCACTTTCTTCTTTGGGCCTATATCTGTGTTTCCACTTCATCGTGCCCATTGCCCAGCCAGTGATAGATGAGTCTGCTGGTACATTGACCCATAACGCAACATTCCCCGTGCACGCTACACAACAACATTGTGACCCTGCTGAAAGTCAGGTTGCTCTTCCCGCATACCATACCACCTTACACGGGGACAAAGAGGAAGGTGCAGATGAAAGTGCAGGTTCCTTCATCAGGTGGGGGGAGGAATACTAGTTGGCGACGTCACTGGCACAGGGCCTCTCATAGTACGCAAAAGTGTTGCTGCCGGTGGGAGGCGCCCCCGCCGTGCAAACACACCGCTGTACTTTGAGGGGCCCTGTGCCAGTGCCAATGCCAACGAGTGGGCCCCCCCTGCTTGCTCAGGTTCACAGCACTTGCAAAGTTGAAATACTTACCTCTCCCTGCTCCACTGCCGTGACGTGGTCCAGATTTCCTGGGCCCACTAATTACTTGAACCAGCCCTACCCCCCACAACTTTAGCCAAATGACCCCCAATTTCAAATGCCTTCCAATTATTATAAGGTAAATTACGCTTGACAAGCTTCATTAAGAAGAATGGATGGTTTTGACATTAAAATGGCCACTCTAGGTGTTTTCCTGGCCCCCACTCACTGCCGACTATGCTGCCCCATTGACTTGCATTGGGTTTCGTGTTTCGGTCGATCCCGACTTTACGTCATAATCGGCCGATTTCACTCGACCCGACTTTGGACATAGTCGGGTTTCGCAAAACCCGGCTCGACTCTAAAAAGGTCAAGGTCGCTCAACTCTAAAAGTCACATCAGAAAAACGCAGGCAGTTGTTTTGCTGAGGCAGTAAAGCTAGTGGCTTCCCAACGTTGTGCATCTGCTCTGCCCCCAATGCCTCTGTCTCAAAACTGTTGTAACACTAGCAGTGGGTGATGTACTCGTCTATTGCTCCCCAGCACATTACATGAAAGTGAGGGTCCTGGGTGGGTATGTGGGCTTATGGTGTGAGGGCACTACAATGGTGCAGGCCAAGTGATGTTCCTGGTTTTCCAGGGCCAGATGTTTCACTGTTCAAGGAGGGAGACCACCAGTCAGGGCTGACACTAGGAATTTCGGGGCCCCATACTGGCAACATTTTCGGGGCCCCCTTAAGACTCCACCCAGGGTCCACCCCAGCCCTGCCTCAACCCCTTGAAATGTCCACAGCCCCACCGCTGTCTCTTGGAAAAACTCCACTTCTCACCAATCACACATTAACAGTTCCCATCACCAGATCACACACATAACCAGCAGCATTAGTTTTGGCCAAAAGGTTTTTTAATCTGCCACGACGACAAGGCAGACTGTTTTGGCCGGGCCCTAATCTACTCTAATCTATTAAACATTTGTTAAAATATGCAATACAATTTAGGCATATTTTTATTTATTTTTCAATTTTTCAAATGACCAATAATACCATATACAAGGTCCCCATCATCTTTTGCAATCCCCATCACGCCCACATCATCATTTGCAATCCCCATCACCCCTGCATCATCATTTGCAGTCCACATTACCCTCACTTCATTTGCAGTCCTCATCACCCCTACATTATTTGCAGTCCCCATCACCCCCACATCATTATTTGCAGTCCTCATCACCCCCACATCATCATTTGCAGTCCCCATCACCCCCACATCATAATTTGCAGTCCCCATTACCCCATCATCATTTGCAGTCCCCATCACCCCCACATCATCATTTGCAGTTCCCATCACTCCCACATCATCATTTACAGTCCCCATCACCCCTGCATCTTTATTTGCAGTCCACATCACCCCCACTTCATCATTTGCAGTCCCCATCACCACTACATTATTTGCAGTCCCCATCAACCCCTTGTTAGTGCTAGCGGAATGCACCAAATAATAAGATAGATTAAGGTGCGTTCGCAGCCCAGGGTCCACCGTGCAGAGATGGAACCTGCTGCCAAGCAATGACGGACTATATGGCGGTACAATGTGAATACACACACGGGTTAACTTCACCCTGTGTGAAGGAAGCAAACCCTGTTAAGTCACAGGGCTGTGGTACTGAACACAAGAGCACAGGCAAGGAGTCACCAAGCTCAGTCCCAAGACTTGGGATCCGAGTCCGACTAGACTACTTGCGCTTGACACCGCTATGGAGGGTGTCAGCGTAACCAAAGTAATAATAACAGATGCACGAGAGTGCATGCGGTGCCGCACTGGTGGACGCCACTAACCACTAGTGTTGAGCGATACCGTCCGATACTTGAAAGTATCGGTATCGGATAGTATCGGCCGATACCCGAAAAATATCGGATATCGCCGATACCGATATCCGATACCAATACAAGTCAATGGGACATCAAGTATCGGAAGGTATTCTCATGGTTCCCAGGGTCTGAAGGAGAGGAAACTCTCCTTCAGGCCCTGGGATCCATAGGGATGTGTAAAATAAAGAATTAAAATAAAAAATATTGATATGCTCACCTCTCCGGCGGCCCCTGGACATCACGCTGGTAACCGGCCGGCTTCTTTGTTTAAAATGAGCGCCTTTAGGACCTGCGAATGACGTAGCGGCTTCTGATTGGTCGCGTGCCGCCCATTTGACCGGCACGCGACCAATCAGAAGCCGCGACGTCATTCGCAGGTCCTTAATTCCTAGAATTAGGAGTTTTGTGAATGAGAACGACGTCGCGGCTTCTGATTGGTCGCGTGCCGGTCACATGGGCGGCACGCGACCAAACAGAAGCCGCGACGTCATTCGCAGGTCCTAAAGGCGCTCATTTTAAACAAAGAAGCCGGCCGGTTACCAGCGTGGTGTCCAGGGGCCGCCGGAGAGGTGAGCATATCAATATTTTTTATTTTAATTCTTTATTTTACACATCCCTATTGATCCGATACCGATACCCGATACCACAAAAGTATCGAATCTCGGTATCGGAATTCCGATACCGCAAGTATCGGCCGATACCCGATACTTGCGGTATCGGAATGCTCAACACTACTAACCACCCAAGCTTGGGTCAGGAAAGCGCTGTGAAAGCGCACGGCGCCGCACTGGCGGTCACAGCAATTAGATGCTGTATCGTGTGTTACATGCTGGTAGCTAAGTCGGGCGCTAGCTAGCAATCACCCACCTTCCGCGAACAGTCATCCAATAGGGAGGGGATTTTAATGAACGACTTTCACTCACAGCACACACACGTTTACAAATGTACACTAGCGCATGGCCATGCGGTCATGCGCAGGTTATATAGCTGCAGCACGTTCAGGACCTTCCAATAAAGGACCAACGGGAACCACTGCAGCATCTGAGCATGTGATCCTCGATCTCCAATGGGAGATCTCACCCTGGGCATGCTCAGAAGGGAAAAAGCAGGACTTAGATCCCAAAAACGTCTGCTCACCACTGCCCAGCACTGGCTTCAATGGCAGAAGCAGGCAAGCAGCAGTAATCCTATGCACAGAGTGAGACTGAGCAAGACGCTGGGAATGACGTCTCCGCTGAGCAGACTCCACTGCGGCTGGAGAAGAATGGGAGACCGCAGCAGAGATGGCTCGAGATTCCCCCTGTGCAGAGGCGGGAACTCGACACCTAACATTACTTACCCTCCTTGGACCTCGCTACGCTTAAAGGCAGCAATGAGCTGTGGAGCTTGAATGTGTTTAGCAGGCTCTCAGGACCTGTCCTCTGGGCCATAACCCTTCCAATCCACCAAATAGTATTTTTTGCCACGTACCACCTTGCACCCCAAAATAACGTTCACCTCGTAATCGTCCGTAGACAAACCGATGTCCCGGCAGATGACTCGGAAAACCGGGACATGTATACGGGTTTCAAGAGGGACACATGAAAGGTGTCGGTGATACCAAAGCGTGGAGGAAGGGCCAGACGGTAGACCACAGGGTTAACCTGTTCGAGGACCTTGAAGGGACCCAAGTAGCGAGGTGCAAACTTAGTGGACTCAACACGCAGCCTGATGTTACGGGCGGAGAGCCACACTAAGTCGCCAGAAGCAAAGGCAAAGGTCGGAGCGGAGCGACGATGAGCATCGGCGGAGGACCTCATTCTCTCCTTGGAGGCCCAAATGGCATCCTGAGTGCGGTCTCAAATGTTCCGTGCCTCCACAGCCCAGTCTGCCACCCTGGAATTGGTGGAAGACACAGGCATGGGCACAGGAACACGCGGATGCTGGCCGTAATTTAGGAGGAATGGAGTCTGACCGGTGGAGTCGGCTACGGCGTTGTTAAGCGCAAACTCTGCCCATGGTAGCAAGGATGCCCAGTCATCCGGCCTGACAGAGACAAAATGTTGTAAATATCCCTCTCTACCAACCCATTCATCTCGGGATGAGATGCCGAAGAGAGATTCAACTCAATACTGAGTTGACGACAACCTCTCTCCAGAATCGAGACGCAAACTGGGGACCCCGGTCACTAACAATTTTGTCTGGCGTACCGTGTAGGCGAAAGATGTGTTTGATGAACAACACAGCCAGCGCCCGAGCAGAGGGTAGCCGTGGAAGAGGCACCACCTAATGGTGCAGTTACGAGACTTGGGTAAGCCCACTACAAAGTCCATCCCGACCATCTCCCAGGGCCTGTCCGCCACCGGCAATGGGTAAAGCAAACCAGCTGCTGTTGCCGAGGGGACTTGTTCTTGGCGCAAGAGACACACGCCTGAACATATTCTGCGACATCACGAGCCATATGCGGCCACTAGTATGTCCTCGCCAGTAACTCAGATGTCCTTTTGGAACCAAAATGTCCACCCACCCTGGACGAGTGTGCCCAAGAGAAAACCTCCGGTCGCTAACTGGATGATACAAAAGTCTTGCCCGGAGGCACAGACTAGCGAAACCGGGGCCACAGTTCTCAAGCTCTCGGTGGGGACAATAAGCTGAGGCTCCTCTTCCTCCTCCACAGATGACACAACGGAGCGAGAGAGAGCGTTGGCTCGAATGTTCTTCTGCCCAGAAAGAAAATGAAGGGTGAAATGAAACTGGGAGAAGAACAAGGACCATCTGGCCTGGCGAGAATTTAACCGCTGGGCTGTCTGCAGGTACACCAAGATCTTGTGGTCAGTGAACACTTGGAAGGGAAAGCGAGCTCCCTCCAAGAGGTGTCTCCACTCTGAAAAAGCTAACTTCATGCTAGCAACTCCCTGTCCCTGATGGAATAATTCCTCTCCGCTGGTGTGAAGGTCTTGGAGAAGAAGAAGCAAGGATGCTTCCGACCTTGAGCATCCTTTTGGAAAAGGACTGCTGCAGCACCAACGGAAGAGGCATCCACCTCCATGACAAATGGCTTATCTACATCGGGGTGATGTAGGATGGGAGCACTAGCGAAGTGTGACTTAATCGAGAGAAAGGCCTTGGAGACCTCCTCTGACCACAACTTGGGATTTGCTCCCTTCTTGGTGAGGGGAACCAAGGGAGCTACCAAAGTTGAGAAGTGTGGGATGAACTGACAATAGTAGTTAATGAACCCCATAAAGCGCTGCACCATTTTAAGTGAATGGGGTTCCTGCCAGTCCATCACAGCCTGTAGTTTGGCAGGATCCATAGCCAATCCCTGGGCGGAGATGATATAGCCCAGGAAAGGTAAGGACTCCTGCTCGAACATACACTTCTCCAACTTGGCATAGAGGGAGATTTCCCATAGGAGGTCGAAGACTTTGCAAACATCTCTCCGGTGGGAGTCAATATCTGGAGAGTAGATGAGAATATCATTCAGATAGACTACGACCGAGGTGGAGAGCATATCCCGGAAGAAGTCATTCACAAAGTCTTGGAAGATGGCTGGGGCATTACAGAGCCTGAAGGGCATCACCAGATATTCATAGTGCCCATCCCTGGTGTTAAAAGCCGTCTTCCATTCGTCCCCCTCACGGATGCGAATCAGGTTGTAAGCACCCCGCAGATCTAATTTAGTAAACTCCCTTGCTCCCTGAAGCCCATCGAAGAGCTCAGATATCTTGGGCAAAGGATACTTATTCTTAACGGTGATGGCGTTAAGACCCCTGTAGTCTATGCATGGACGCAGTTCCCCATTCTTCTTCTGAACGAAGAAGAACCCTGCCCCAGCAGGTGACACTGACTTCCTAATGAATCCTCTTGCCAGATTTTCCTGGATGTACTGTGACATGGCCTCCGTCTCCGGGAGAGAAAACGGATAGACTCGACCCCGGGGAGGCTCAGCACCAGGCAAGAGATCAATAGGACAGTCATAGGGGCGATGGGGCGGAAGGGTCTCCGCCGCCTTTTTGGAGAACACGTCTGCATAGGACCAGTATTGCTTGGGGAGAGAGGAAAGATCTTCGGGTACCTCTGTAGTAGCAACCTGAACGCACTTCCTCTGACACCTACCCCCACAAGATTCACCCCATTCCAGAATTCAGCCTGAGGACCACTCGATATGAGGAGAGTGGTACCGTAGCCAAGGTATTCCCAACAGGACCTCATCAATTCCCTCAGGAATGACGAGCAGAGATATAATCTCCTGATGGAATGGCGACATAGACAAAGTAAAAGGGATGTTCTGGTGTGTTATCTGTGAGGGCAGTGTCGACCCATTCACCACTCGTACCGTTACTGGTTGAGCTAGCATAACCAGGGGTATTGCGTGACGTTGGGCGAAGGCAGAAGACATAAAATTGCCCTCCACCCCAGAATCCACGCAGAGCTCTACCGAGTGGGAGGATGAGCCTACAATAATTGTCCCCTTAAAGGACAATTTGGAGGCAAATGTCGCTGTGTCTAGTGTACCTCCACCCACTACCACTAGACGCTGACGTTTCCTCGACCGCTGGGGACATCTGGTGGCAAGATGTCCTGACTGCTGGCAAACATGACAGACCTTGAGTGCACAAGCGGTCCGGGACTTAGATCCCGCTCGTGACACTTCCATGGCCTCATCTGACTCAGGAACCAGGACCGGAGATTCCCGAGGTTTGGCGAAGGTAGGAGCCCGCCGAAACCTCTGCCTACACTCGTCTCGTTCTAACCTCCGCTCATTAAAACGGAGGTCAATACAAGTAGAGATAGTTATTAACTCCTCCAGTGTGGCAGGAATCTCCCTAGTGGCCAGAGCGTCCTTCACGTGATCAGCCAGCCCCTTCCAAAATATGGAGATAAGGGCTTTATCCGACCACTCCAGCTCAGAAGCTACAGTGCGGAATTGGACGGCAAAATGGCTGACCAAGGACTCACCCTGAGTTAATGCCAGCAGTTGGAGCGCAGTATCATGGGTGACTTGAGGTCCTAAAAAGACCTGTTCCAGAGTGCTCTGAAACAGCGGAGCACTCTGCACCACATAATCGCCACGCTCCCACAGCGGCGTAGCCCATTCCAACGCCCTGTCTGACAAGAGAGAAACAATAAATCCCACCTTAGCCCGCTCTGTGGGAAAACGTGCAGCCAGGAGCTCGAGGTGAATAGAGCACTGACTCACGAATCCCCTACAAGATTTGCTATCTCCAGAAAAATTTTCTGTCAGCAGGAGGCGAGATAATGTCGGAACAGGGGTGGCAGTGTACAAGGTTGCTGCAGCCACGCTAGCAGCCTGTACAGCAACTGCGGTAACATCCACAGCTGAGGTTGAGCTCTCGAGAGCCGACAACCTACCCTCCAGCTGCTGGATATACCGCAAGGATTGCTGTATGTCCGTCATTACTAGCCAGACCCTGGCGCTAGTGTAATGTTAGGGCTAGCGGAACGCACCAAATAATAAGATAGATTAAGGTGCGTTCGCAGCCCGGGGTCCACCGTGCAGAGATGGAACCTGGTGCCAAGTAATGACGGACTATATGGCGGTACAATGTGAATACACACACGGGTTAACTTCACCCTGTGTGAAGGAAGCGAACCCTGTTAAGTCACAGGGCCGCGGTACCGCACACAAGAGCGCAAGCAAGGAGTCACCAAGCTCAGTCCCAAGACTTGGGATCCGAGTCCAACTAGACTACTTGCGCTTGACACCGCTAAGGGGGGTGTCAGCGTAACCAAAGTAATAATAACAGATGCACGAGAGTGCATGCGGTGCCGCACTGGCGGACGCCACTAACCACCAAAGCTTGGGCCAGGAAAGCGCTGTGAAAGCGCACGGCGCCGCACTGGCGGTCACAGCAATTAGACGCTGTATCGTGTGTTACGTGTTGGTAGCTAAGTCGGGCGCTAGATAGCAATCACCCACCTTCCGCGAACAGTCATCCAATAGGGAGGGGATTTTAATCAACGACTTTAACTCACAACACACACACGTTTACAAATGCACACTAGCGCATGGCCGTGCGGTCATGTGCAGCTTATATAGCTGCAGCACGTTCAGGACCTTCCAATAAAGGACCAATGGGAACCGCTGCAGCATCTGAGCATGTGACCCTCGATCTCCAATGGGAGATCTCACCCTGGGCATGCTCAGAAGGGAAAAAGCAGGACTTGGATCCCAAAAGCGTCTGCTCGCCACTGCCCAGCACTGGCTTCAATGGCATAAGCAGGCAAAGCAGCAGTAATCCTATGTACAGAGTGAGACTGAGCAAGACGCTGGGAATGACGTCTCCGCTGAGCAGACTCCACTGCGGCTGGAGAAGAATGGGAGACCGCAGCAGAGATGGTTCGAGATTCCCCCTGTGCAGAGGCGGGAACTCGACACCTAACATTACCCCCCCTCCTTAGACCTCGCTACGCTCAAAGGCAGCAATGAGCTGTGGAGCTTGAATGTGTTTAGCAGGCTCTCAGGACCTGTCCTCTGGGCCATAACCCTTCCAATCCACCAAATAGAATTTTTTGCCACGTACCACCTTGCACCCCAAAATAACGTTCACCTCGTAATCGTCCATATCGGCCCTGCCACCAGCTCTTCAAAAACATAGTTTTCCTGAACAAAACTCTGGTGATAACTGTATACATGAGGTAGCGGCACATTTCTTCTCATACATTTCAATATCACTGAACATCTCTATACATATTCTCTTCACTTCCTTTACTTCTCTGGTTCCAGTTTTCACTTTTCTTACTTGTTTCTGCACAACCCAGTCTGGTACCACATTACTGTCCGTGACAGTCATCCTTTACTCTTGCGGTGGCTTGACTTTGTTCTTTTAAAAAGATAATGCCAATATGGCTGAAACTCACTTGTAGGTTGTTGACGCGTAAGGAACTCTTAGCCGAGGCAATCACTTCATTCCATGTTCTGGTCCGTCTAGTACAAAGACCTGTCTCACTCAGTGTCCTAGTCCTCCAGTCATTTTGCTGACTCATCTCACCTTGATCAAACTGTAACTCAGTCAACTCTTTCCTTCTCTTCAGGTTTTCATAATTTTGCTATCTTATGCTTTGATCTCTTATTTCAGCTAAGATACACCCACAAGCTTCGGCATTCACTGGATCTTAGATCCTTTTTGGTCACTCGTTGGGCCTTAACTTCATATTTAAGAGGAAACTGTATCTGTCCCCTGCATTAGCCCTTCCCACTATGGGCTAGTCCCAACATTTAGCTCTACCTTACCCTTCTTACTCTCTCTTGCTGGGCAGAACTCAGCTTACTAACAGTGCAATGGACAACACTACAATGCTTCAGAGCACAATTCACATTACACCTCACCCTCACAATAGGACATGACAGTATACACATTACACTTTACATTGTACACAGCACTGATGTCTTCAAGGGGAACAGGGCAATATGTCCATCTCTTTACACTGTAAAAAATTAACATGCTGCTATTTGCATCCACTGCAGCGTTTTCTTATATTGAAGCAAATAAAGAAGAAGTGGTGTAAGACGTAACATGTGCACAGCGATGCCATTTCGACAATACTGTGCACCATGGTTATTTTATAGGGCACTTATTTTCAGGTGGGTTTTTGAGTGGAATCTGCCGGAAAAAGACATTTCATGCATATTATCCTGCGTTTGGATTAGCACATAATGGTTTAGTTCAGGAGACACATGACTGGTCACACGTGTGAATCCAGTCTAAGACTGTGTTTGCCTTTAAGCGCTTGAAAAGTTTTTAATAAATTCCTAGGAGAACTCTGAATGTTGCACATTTATTATCAAGGCAATCAGAGGCTTTTTAAATCTTCAGATTTTAAATTAATCAAATTTTGTTAATGTTAACGAAACAGGCAAATTTTAATTAATAATATGCTATTTTTTAGTTAAAAATTTTAAAGTTAGTAAAAAAATATAATGTCAAAAAGAAAAAACAAATATATAGAAAAGGGAAGAAAGAGAAAAATAATTTCTTACTTAGCACTCCTCACTAGGGTTGAGCGAAACGGGTCGTTCATTTTCAAAAGTCGCCGACTTTTGGCAAAGTCGGGTTTCATGAAACCCGATCCGACCCCTGTGCGGGGTCGGCCATGCGAAAGTCGCGTTTCAATGACGCGAAAAGCGCCATTTCTCAGCCAATGAAGGTAAACGCAGAGTGTGGGCAGCGTGATGACATAGGTCCTGGTCCCCACCATCTTAGAGAAGGGCATTGCAGTGATTGGCTTGCTGTCTGCGGCGTCACAGGGGCTATAAAGGGGCGTTCCCGCCGACCGCCATGTTACTGCTGCTGATCTGAGCTTAGGGAGAGGTTGCTGCCGCTTCGTCAGAAGCAGGGATAGCGTTAGGCAGGGTCCATTAACCACAAAACCGCTTGTGCTGTAGCGATTTCCACTGTCCAACACCACCTTCGGTGTGCAGGGACAGTGGAAGCTACATTTTTTTTTTTTTTTTTCCCCTCAGCGCTGTAGCTCATTGGGCTGCCCTAGAAGGCTCCCTGATAGCTGCATTGCTGTGTGTACGCCGCTGTGCAAACCAACTGCTTTTTTCAAAGCACAAATCCTCTTGTTCCTTCCTTTCTGCACAGCTGTCTTTTTGGTTTGTACACACTTTTTATTTAATTTGTGCATCAGTCCACTCCTTATTGCTGCCTGCCATACCTGGCTGAGATTACTGCAGGGAGATAGTAATTGAAGGACACTCCCTGTTTTTTTTTTTTTTTTGTGGGAGATTAAGATTGACATTTCTGCTAGAGTGCCATCTCTGTCTGTGTCATCTCTCACTCAGTGGGCCATAGAAAGCCTATTTATTTTTTTGCTTCATTTGGGTTATAAAATCTACCTGAAAAAATCACTACATCAATCAGTGGGAGAAAAATATTGGCCTCAGGGCTTGTGTGCCACTCCTGACTCCTGTGTGCATCATCACTCACTCAGTGGGCCATAGAAAGCCCATTTTTTTTTTTTTTTTTGCTTTATTTGGGTTCTAAATTCTACCTGAAAAAATCAATAAATCAATCAGTGGGAGATTAATATTGGCCTTTGGGCTTGTGTGCCAGTCCTAAGCGTGCCATCTCTCTCTCTCAGATAGTGGGCCATAGAAAGCCTATTTATTTTTATTTTTTTTTAATGGGTTTATAAATTTTCCCTGGAAAAAAAAAAAAAAGTGGGAGATTAATATTGGCCTCTGGGCTTGTGTGCCAGTCCTGAGCGTGCCATCTCTCTCACAAATAGTGGGCCATAGAAAGCCTATTTATTTATTTTTTTTTGGTTTTATAAATTCTCCCTTAAAAAAAAAGGGAGATTAATATTGACCTTTGGGCTTGTGTGCCAGTCCTAAGCGTGCCATCTCTCTCTGTCTCTCAGATAGTGGGCCATAGAAAGCCTATTTATTATTTTTTTTATTGGGTTTATAAATTTTCCCTGGAACAAAAAAAAAAAGTGGGAGATAAATATTGGCCTCTGGGCTTGTGTGCCACTCCTGACTCCTGTGTGCGTCATCTCTCACTCAGTGGGCCATAGAAAGCCTTTTTTTGTTTTATTTGTTTTCTAAATTCTCCCTGAAAAAAATCATTTTATTTTCTTTGGTTTCTAAATTCTTCCTGAAAAAATCATTTTATTCTATTATTTTTTTTTCCTAAAGTCTCCCTGAAAAAAACACAAAAAAAAAACAAATCAGTGGGAGATTAATATTGCCCTTTCTGCTTGTGTGCCAGTCTTGACTCCTGGGTGTGCCATCTCTCTCTCTCTCTCCAATTGTGGGCCATAGAAAGCCTATTATTTTTTTAGCTTGATTTGGGTTCCAAAATCTACCTGAAAAAATCACTACATCAATCAGTGGGAGATAAATATTGGCCTTTGGGCTTGTGTGCCACTCCTGACTCCTGTGTGCGTCATCTCTCACTCAGTGGGCCATAGAAAGCCTTTTTTTGTTTTATTTCTTTTCTAAATTCTCCCTGAAAAAATCATTTTATTTTCTTTGGTTTCTAAATTCTTCCTGAAAAAATCATTTTATTCTATTTTTTTTTTCTAAAGTCTCCCTGAAAAAAAAAAAAAAAAAAAACAAATCAGTGGGAGATTAATATTGCCCTTTCTGCTTGTGTGCCAGTCTTGACTCCTGGGTGTGCCATCTCTCTCTCTCTCTCCAATTGTGGGCCATAGAAAGCCTATTATTTTTTTAGCTTGATTTGGGTTCCAAAATCTACCTGAAAAAATCACTACATCAATCAGTGGGAGATAAATATTGGCCTCTGGGCTTGTGTGCCACTCCTGACTCCTGTGTGCGTCATCTCTCACTCAGTGGGCCATAGAAAGCCTTTTTTTGTTTTATTTGTTTTCTAAATTCTCCCTGAAAAAATCATTTTATTTTATTTGGTTTCTAAATTCTTCCTGAAAAAATCATTTTATTCTATTTTTTTTCCCTAAAGTCTCCCTGAAAAAAACACAAAAAAAAAACAAATCAGTGGGAGATTAATATTGCCCTTTCTGCTTGTGTGCCAGTCTTGACTCCTGGGTGTGCCATCTCTCTCTCTCTCTCCAATTGTGGGCCATAGAAAGCCTATTATTTTTTTTAGCTTGATTTGGGTTCCAAAATCTACCTGAAAAAATCACTACATCAATCAGTGGGAGATAAATATTGGCCTCTGGGCTTGTGTGCCACTCCTGACTCCTGTGTGCGTCATCTCTCACTCAGTGGGCCATAGAAAGCCTTTTTTTGTTTTATTTGTTTTCTAAATTCTCCCTGAAAAAATAATTTTATTTTATTTGGTTTCTAAATTCTTCCTGAAAAAATCATTTTATTATATTATTTTTTTTTCCTAAAGTCTCCCTTAAAAAAAAAAAAAAATCAAATCAGTGGGAGATTAATATTTACATTTGTGCTTCAGTGACAGTCCTGCGTGTGTGGCATCTCTCTCATTTGTTGCCACCAACAACAGAGTGTGTAACATTGTGCCTGATTTTCGTTGTGGTCTCACTCACCTGTAAAGGGGTAGCTAAATCATACTGAAGTTATAGCTCACCGTGTAATTTGTGTGACAGCAACAAATACCGTTAGTTTGTTTACGTTTTTAAAACAATGAGGAAGTATGGTGGAAGAGGTCGTGGCCGGGGGCGTTCATTGTCAGCTGGTAATGAGGGTAGTGGTAGTGGTGGAGCATCAGCTGGTCGTGGGAAAAAAAATATTGCACCGAAGTCTGGAGCTGTGGAGCCAGGTTCGTCGTCTGGCTACACAAGGCCTCGAACGCTCCCTTTTCTGGGAGTAGGAAAACCGCTTTTAAAGCCGGAGCAGCAAGAGCAAGTTTTGGCTTATCTTGCTGACTCAGCCTCTAGCTCTTTTGCCTCCTCTCGTGAAACTGGTAAATGTCAAAGCAGCGCGTCGTTAGTGGATGTTCACGGTCAGGGACAAGTCGCTTCCTTGTCCTCTTCAGCAAAAACAACAACAGAGAAGAATGCAGCAGGCGACACAACGGGTTACTCCATGGAGCTCTTTACACATACCGTCCCTGGCTTAGAAAGTGAAGCAGTTAACAGTCCATGCCCATTACAAGTTGAATCTGACATGGAGTGCACTGATGCACAGCCACAGCCAGACTACTATGCTGGTCCTTTGACTCAGACCACAACATTGCCCTCGCAGGGTGCTGATCAAGAATCAGACCCTGATGAGACTATGTTGCCCCATCACGAACGCTATACCACCGACCGACACGGTGACACAGACGAAGTTGCACACGAGCTACAAGAAGAGGTAATAGATGACCCAGTTCTTGACCCCGATTGGCAGCCATTGGGGGAACAGGGTGCAGGCGGCAGCAGTTCTGAAGCGGAGGAGGAGGGGCCGCAGCAGGCATCAACATCGCAACAGGTTCCATCTGCCGGGCCCGTATCTTGCCCAAAACGCGTGGCAAAGCCAAAACCTGTTGGAGGACAGCGTGGCCATCCGGTTAAAGCTCAGTCTGCAATGCCTGAAAAGGTATCCGATGCTAAAAAGAGTGCAGTCTGGCATTTTTTTAAACAACATCCAATTGATCAGCGCAAAGTCATCTGTCAAAAATGTTCAACTACTTTAAGCAGAGGACAGAATCTGAAAAGTCTCAATACAAGTTGCATGCATAGACATTTAACCACCATGCATTTGCAAGCCTGGACTAACTACCAAACGTCCCTTAAGGTTGTAGCACCCTCGGCCAATGAAGCTAGTCAGCAACGCAACATCCCTTCCGGCAGTGTAGGGCCACCATTTTCCGCACCACCTGCAGTATCTGTGCAGGTTTCTTTGCCAGGCCAAAGCAGTCAGGGTCAGGGAATCACCAGTTTCGTAGTAGGAAACACTGCATCTAGGGCACCGGTGGCAACAATACCATCTCCCGCCGTCTCTCAGTCTGCCATGTCCACCGGCACCCCCGCTAGTTCCACGATCTCCAGCTCTCCAGTCCAGCTCACCCTACATGAGACTATGGTTAGAAAAAGGAAGTACTTAGCCTCGCATCCGCGTACACAGGGTTTGAACGCACACATAGCTAGACTAATCTCGTTAGAGATGATGCCCTACCGGTTAGTTGAAAGCGAAGCTTTCAAAGCCCTGATGGACTACGCTGTACCACGCTACGAGCTACCCAGTCGACACTTTTTTTCCAGAAAAGCCATCCCAGCCCTCCACCAGCATGTTAAAGAGCGCATCGTCCATGCACTCAGGCAATCTGTGAGCACAAAGGTGCACCTGACAACAGATTCATGGACCAGTAGGCATGGCCAGGGACGTTACGTGTCCACCACGGCACACTGGGTAAATGTGGTGGATGCAGGGTCCACAGGGGACAGCAAGTTTGGGATAGTTCTGCCTAGCCCACGGTCTAGGAAACAATTGGCTGTAGCCGTTCGCACCCCCTCCTCCTCCTCTTCGTCCTCCTGCAGAAGCGAGAGCTCGTCCACAGACCGCAGTCGCACAACCACTCCATCCGCAGCTGCCACTGTTGCACACCAGGTCTCCCATTATGGGGCAGCTACTGGCAAACGTCAGCAGGCTGTATTGGCTATGAAGTGTTTGGGCGACAACAGACACACCGCGGAAGTTCTGTCCGAGTTCTTACAGAAAGAAACGCAGTCGTGGCTGGGCACTGTAGATCTTGAGGCAGGCAAGGTAGTGAGTGATAACGAAAGGAATTTCATGGCTGCCATCTCCCTTTCCCAACTGAAACACATTCCTTGCCTGGCTCACACCTTAAACCTGGTGGTGCAGTGCTTCCTGAAAAGTTATCCGGGGTTATCCGACCTGCTCCTCAAAGTGCGTGGACTTTGCTCACATATCCGCCGTTCGCCCGTACACTCCAGCCGTATGCAGACCTATCAGCGTTCTTTGAACCTTCCCCAGCATCGCCTAATCATAGACGTTGCAACAAGGTTGAACTCAACACTGCACATGCTTCAGAGACTGTGTGAACAGAGGCGGGCTGTTATGTTTTTGTGGGAGGATACACATACACGGGCAGGCAGTAGGATGGCAGACATGGAGTTGTCAGGTGTGCAGTGGTCGAAGATTCAAGACATGTGCCAAGTCCTTCAGTGTTTTGAGGAATGCACACGGCTGGTTAGTGCAGACAACGCCATAATAAGCATGAGCATCCCCCTAATGCGTCTGCTGATGCAAAGTTTGACGCACATAAAGGATCAGGCGTCTGCAGCTGAGGAAGAGGAAAGCCTTGATGACAGTCAGCCATTGTCTGGCCAGGGCAGTGTACAGGACGAGGTAGCGGGCGAAGAGGAGGAGGAGGACGAGGAGGATGATGGGGATGATTATATTTTTAATGAGGAAGCTTTTCCGGGGCCACTGGAAATTGGTGGCGCGGCAAGGCCGGGTTCTGGTTTTTTGAGGGACACAAGTGACGTGGATTTGCCTGAAACTGCCCCTCAACCAAGCACAACCGCAGATTTGAGAACTGGAACTTTGGCCCACATGGCGGATTATGCCTTACGTATCCTCAAAAGGGACACACGCATAACTAAAATGATGAATGATGACGATTACTGGTTGGCCTGCCTCCTTGATCCTCGCTATAAAGGCAAATTGCAAAATATAATGCCACATGAGAACTTGGAACTAATATTAGCAACCAAACAATCAACTCTTGTTGACCGTTTGCTTCTGGCATTCCCTGCACACAGCGCCCGTGATCGTTCTCACACGAGCTGCAGGGGCCAGCAGACCAGAGGAGTTAGAGGGGCAGAAATCAGAAGTGGCGTTGGCCAGAGGGGTTTTCTGACCAGGTTGTGGAGTGATTTTGCTATGACCGCAGACAGGACAGGTACTGCAGCATCAATTCAAAGTGACAGGAGACAACATTTGTCCAGTATGGTTACAAACTATTTTTCATCCCTTATCGATGTTCTCCCTCAACCGTCATTCCCATTTGATTACTGGGTATCAAAATTAGACACCTGGCCAGAATTGGCAGAATATGCATTGCAGGAGCTTGCTTGCCCGGCAGCTAGTGTCCTATCAGAAAGAGTATTCAGTGCTGCAGGTTCAATACTAACAGAAAAAAGGACTCGTCTGGCTACCCAAAATGTAGATGATCTAACCTTCATTAAAATGAACCACAACTGGATTTCGAAACCTTTTGCCCCACCTTGCCCGGCTGACACCTAGCTGTCCTATGAAAAGGTCTTGCCTGTGGACTATTCTGAATGCCTTTTCCAATCTCGTAATTTTCTGCACCTGATTGTCCAGCATACGACATGTTTACACCTCACTAAATGGCCAAACTCCCCACACGGGGCCGTGGTATCGACACTTGGCGACAGCACCCGTGAGAGTGCAGTTTGTCTGAAGAGGTGGGTGAACCCGCTTTTGGTCGACGGCACTGCCACTGGGTCCCTCCTAGTACAATAAAGTGTCTCTGGCGGTGGTGGTGCACACCCAACGTCAGACACACCGTTGTAATATGAGGGGCCCTGGGCCTGTACCGCCGGCCACAAGACAGTTTCCCCCCACCCCAGCTCAAACAGTGCTCTACCACTTGCAAAATTATCTCACAGCTCCACCAATGTTTAGTCTATGCGCTGACATCCTTCAATGCCTGCCACTGACAATACCATTGTATTGACATTTTTGTTATGTTAGGCCTTCGATGCCTGTCTGTGGTCACTCCTTCCACTAGGCCTCCACTGACCACACCACTGCTGCCCGTGTACCCCTGTAACCAATTTAAAATTGCCTACAGCCATGTGTTATTATTTTAGGCCTTCGATGCCTGTCTGCGGTCACTCCTTCCACTAGGCCTCCACTGACCACACCACTGCTGCCCGTGTACCCCTGTAACCAATTTAAAATTGCCTACAGCCATGTGTTATTATTTTAGGCCTTCGATGCCTGTCTGCGGTCACTCCTTCCACTAGGCCTCCACTGACCACACCACTGCTGCCCGTGTACCCCTGGAACCAATTTAAAATTGCCTACAGCCATGTGTTATTATTTTAGGCCTTCGATGCCTGTCTGCGGTGACTCCTTCCACTAGGCCTCCACTGACCACACCACTGCTGCCCGTGTACCCCTGGAACCAATTTAAAATTGCCTACAGCCATGTGTTATTATTTTAGGCCTTCGATGCCTGTCTGCGGTGACTCCTTCCACTAGGCCTCCATTGACCACACCACTGCTGCCCGTGTACCCTTGGAACCAATTTAAAATTGCCTACAGCCATGTGTTATTATTTTAGGCCTTTGATGCCTGTCTGCGGTCACTCCTTCCACTAGGCCTCCACTGACCACACCACTGCTGCCCGTGTACCCCTGTAACCAATTTAAAATTGCCTACAGCCATGTGTTATTATTTTAGGCCTTCGATGCCTGTCTGCGGTGACTCCTTCCACTAGGCCTCCACTGACCACACCACTGCTGCCCGTGTACCCCTGGAACCAATTTAAAATTGCCTACAGCCATGTGTTATTATTTTAGGCCTTCGATGCCTGTCTGCGGTGACTCCTTCCACTAGGCCTCCACTGACCACACCACTGCTGCCCGTGTACCCCTGGAACCAATTTAAAATTGCCTACAGCCATGTGTTATTATTTTAGGCCTTCGATGCCTGTCTGCGGTCACTCCTTCCACTAGGCCTCCACTGACCACACCACTGCTGCCCGTGTACCCCTGGAACCAACATCAGAAAATATAAAAATAAGTATTTTGCTTATAAAAAAGAAAATACTGGAGAGATATCAAATGCAGACATTTTAACATTAAAAACAAACACATACAACAAAAATCTGGTACAGTACTAAAAATGGCCACCAGCTACAATAACTTTCTCCTGCAAGTAGTTAACTGAAAGGTTTTTTCAATTTTAAACACAGATATGGCATCCACCGAGTGTTGTCCTGTTGCGTCTTCTTTATATTATTGCCAAGAAGATGCAAAACAATGAAAATAATAAAATCATTATTTACCAAAAAAATAGAGTAAGTCAAAACCACATTGCAAATAAACATTCATTACAAATAAAGAAGCAGGGCGCGTCCGAGGGTGAGTATATACCTAATACGAATATAATCACCCTCGGAGGCGCCCTGCTTCTTTCCGACAGCCTTCCTTCCTAAGAATCAGCCCTTCCGTGGTGTAGAGAGAGGGTTTGTTACACTCCAAGGTGTTCCCCAGGTTGCCTTTCCTGAGCTTCGATCTTCCGGCTCTCGTTTAGTAGTTGTTGGAAACTACGCTGCATTAGGCCTACAAATTGGGTATGGGGTGTAGAGAGATGGTGTGTTACACTCCAAGGTGTTCCCCAGGTTTCCTCTCCATTGCTTCGATCTTCCGGCTCTCGTTTAGTAGTTGTTGGAAACTACGCTGCATTAGGCCTACAAATTGGGTATGGGGTGTAGAGAGATGGTGTGTTCCACTGTAGAGAGATGGTGTGTTCCACTCCAAGGTGTTCCCCAGGTTTCCTCGCCAATGCTTCGATCATCATGCTCTCGTTTAGTAGTTGTTGGAAACTACGCTGCATTAGACCTACAAATTGGGTATGGAGTGTAGAGAGATGGTGTGTTCCACTCCAAAGTGTTCTCCAGGTTGCCTTTCCTGAACTTCTATCTTCAGGCTCTCATTAAATTGTGGTTAAACGGAACAACTGCATTTGGCGTACTAGTTGGTTTGGGGCCTTCTATCGGTGTCTGCCGCTCCTTGCTGTTCTCCTGGTTTCCTGTCCTGAAATTCCGTTTTCAGGCGCTCGTTAAGTAGTTGTTAATGTTAGACTGCATTTGGCCTACTAGTTGGGTTGGGGCCTACTATCGGTGTCTGCCACTCCTTGCTGTTCTCCTCCACTGAACAAAGCTGTGCCGCCTGTTTACTACGGTTGCCAATTTTGAACTGCATTTCGACTACTTACTGATTTGGGCCTACTCTCTGTGTCAGCCTCTCATTCCAGTTGTCCTCCACTGCAATGCCCCCTGATTAGTCCTGTGTTACGAATTTTGAACTGCATTTAGCCCACTTTATTCTTTGGGCCTATATCTGTGTTTCCTCCTCATCCTGCCCATTGCCCAGCCAGTGATAGATGAGTCTGCTGGTACATTGACCCATAACGCAACATTTCCCGTGCACGCTACACTGCAAGATTGTGACCCTGCTGAAAGTCAGGTTCCCCTTCCCGCATACCATACCACCTTACACGGGGACAAACAGGAAGGTGCAGATGAAAGTGCAGGTTCCTTCATCAGGTGGGGGGAGGAATACTAGTTGGCGACGTCACTGGCACAGGGCCTCTCATGGTACGCAAAAGTGTTGCTGCCGGTGGGAGGTGCCCCCGCCGTGCAAACACACCGCTGTACATTGAGGGGCCCTGTGCCAGTGCCAATGCCAACGAGTGGGCCCCCCCTGCTTGCTCAGGTTCACAGCACTTGCAAAGTTGAAATACTTACCTCTCCCTGCTCCACTGCCGTGATGTGGTCCAGATTTCCTGGGCCCACTAATTACTTGAACCAGCCCTACCCACTTCAACTTTAGCCAAATGACCCCCAATTTCAAATGCCTTCCAATTATTATAAGGTAAATTACGCTTGACAAGTTTCATTAAGAAGAATGGATGGTTTTGACATTAAAATGGGCACTCTAGGTGTTTTCCTGGCCCCCACTCACTGCCGACTATGCTGCCCCATTGACTTGCATTGGGTTTCGTGTTTCGGTCGATCCCGACTTTACGTCATAATCGGCCGATTTCACTCGACCCGACTTTTGAGATAGTCGGGTTTCGCGAAACCCGGCTCGACTCTAAAAAGGTCAAGGTCGCTCAACTTTACTCCTCACCCCTACTTTCTCCCAAAAGTAAAATAAAGTTTAATGCAGATTTCAAATGTAACTCTGCCTACTTTTGCATGCGTCGTGCGTACCTATCTTTAACATTGTGTACACAGGAACATGCGTTGTATGCGGATGACATGCCCGCCAAACACAACATGTTGGATTTTCTCATGCTGAGTGGGCACATCAAAATGACTCATGTGGACACATCCGCATACAACTGCTGCAATAATATTCGCATACGGTGTTTACCTGAAGCAACTGGCACAGCCGATCTTATTCCCACCCTTTGTGGCATCTTTAATATGCTCCTGGAAAGGCAACCTACTGAAGAAATACTTATTGACAGAGCGCATCAAGCTTTTAGACCCCGCAACAATGACACAGACATCCCCAGAGATGTTCAGTACAGACCAAAAGTCTGGCACACCTTCTCTTTTAAGATTTTTCTGTATTTTCATGACTATAAAAATTATAAATTCACACTGAAGGCATCAAAACTATGAATTAACACATGTGGAATTATATACTTAACAAAAAAGTGTGAAACAACTGAAAATATGTCTTATATTCTAAGTTCTTCAAAGTAGCCACCTTTTGCTTGATGACTGCTTTCCACACTCTTGGCATTCTCTTGATGAGCTTAAGAGGTAGTAACCAGAAATGGTTTTCACTTCACAGGTGTGCCCTGTCAGGTTTAATAAGTGGGATTTCTTGCCTTAATAATGGGGTTGGGACCATCAGTTGTGTTGAGCAGAAGTCTGGCAGATACACAGCTGGTAGTCCTACTGAATAGACTGTTAGAATTTGCATTATAGCAAGAAAAAAATCAGCTAAGAAAAACGAGTGGCCATCAATACTTTAAGAAATGAAGGTCAGTCAGTACGAAAAATTTGGAAAACTTTGAAAGTGTCCCCAAGTGCAGTTGCAAAAACCATCAAGTACTACAAAGAAACTGGCTCACATGAGGACCGCCCCAAGAAAGGAAGACCAAGAGTCACCTCTGCTTCTGAGGATAAGTTTATCCGAGTCACCAGCCTCAGAAATTGCAGGTTAACAGCAGCTCAGATTAGAGACCAGGTCAATGCCACACAGAGTTCTAGCAGCAGACACATCTCTACAACAACTGTTAAGAGGAGACTTTGTGCAGCAGGCCTTCATGGTAAAATAGCTGCTAGGAAACCACTGCTAAGGACAGGCAACAAGCAGAAGAGACTTGTTTGGGCTAAAGAACACAAGGAATGGACATTAGACCAGTGGAAATATGTGCTTTGGTCTTATGAGTCCAAATTTGAGATCTTTGGTTCCAACCACCGTGTCTTTGTGCAATGCAGAAAAGGTGAATGTATGGGCTCTACATGCCTGGTTCCCACCGTGAAGCATGGAGGAGGAGGTGTGATGGTGTGGGGGTGCTTTGCTGGTGACACTGTTGGGAATTTATTCAAAATTGAAGGCATGCTGAACCAGCATGGCTACCACAGCATCTTGCAGTGGCATGCTATTCCATCCGGTTTGTGTTTAGTTGGACTATCATTTATTTTTCAACAAGATAATGACACCACACACACCTCCAGGCTGTGTAAGGGCTACTTGACCAAGAAGGAGATTGATGGGGTGCTACGCCAGATGACCTGGCCTCCACAGTCACCAGACCTGAACCCAATCGAGATGGTTTGGGGTGAGCTGTACCGCAGAGTGAAGGCAAAAGGACCAACAAGTGCTAAACATCTCTAGGAAATCCTTCAATATTGTTGGAAACCATTTCCAGTGACTTTCTCTTGAAGCCCATCAAGAGAATGCCAAGAGTTTGCAAAGCAGTCATCAAAGCAAAAGGTGGCTACTTTGAAGTACCTAAAATATAAGACATATTTTCAGTTGTTTCACACTTTTTTGTTAAGTATATAATTCCACATGTGTTAATTCATAGTTTTGATGCCTTCAGTATGAATGTACAATTTTCATAGTCATGAAAATACAGAAAAATCTTTAAATGAGAAGGTGTGTCCAAACTTTTGGTCTGTACTGTAATTTGCTGAGTTGATTATTTCAAAACCAAATAAGAAATTATGAGACAGGCTGGGTCCAAAGGACCTATGGATTTTGATGGGGCCCATTTACTTTTTATGGCGGACTTATCTAGGTCAACCTTAGCAAACCGTAGGGCTCTGCGGCCACTGTTAGGAGTTCTCAGAGAACGAAATGCCCCCTACTCTTGAGGTTTTCCCCTCCAATTACAAGTGTGCAACCAACATGGAACTTTCTTTCTGAGTAACCCACGCGGATTGTGGTCATTCCTAGAGGACCTGGATCTGCCAAAAATTATTATCTCTGATTGACCCACAAACTTATTGACTCCTTCAGACTCCTATATGAATCGTCGACAAGTACCACAATCCCAAAATCCCAGAAGATCACCATCCTCTCGTTCTCGCCCAGTTGAACAATGATATCTCTGGTTGTTTCTGTTTCACTGTAGGAGATTCAATGAAAGCTTGTCTATTGAATTTTATATATCACTCACAACTTCTTTTTTTATTGTTTATATTGTGGACTTAAGTGTAACTGGACCTGTTAGAATCATAAGACGCTTTATTTTATATAATGTGATCTGTACTGTGGATATCCAAGGGTGATGTCGTTCGATATACAGGTCCTTCTCAAAAAATTAGCATATAGTGTTAAATTTCATTATTTACCATAATGTAATGATTACAATTAAACTTTCATATATTATAGATTCATTATCCACCAACTGAAATTTGTCAGGTCTTTTATTGTTTTAATACTGATGATTTTGGCATACAACTCCTGATAACCCAAAAAACCTGTCTCAATAAATTAGCATATCAAGAAAAGGTTCTCTAAACGACCTATTACCCTAATCTTCTGAATCAACTAATTAACTCTAAACACATGCAAAAGATACCTGAGGCTTTTATAAACTCCCTGCCTGGTTCATTACTCAAAACCCCCATCATGGGTAAGACTAGCGACCTGACAGATGTCAAGAAGGCCATCATTGACACCCTCAAGCAAGAGGGTAAAGGTACCGTCACACTTAGCGACGCTGCAGCGATACCGACAACGATCCGGATCGCTGCAGCGTCGCTGTTTGGTCGCTGGAGAGCTGTCACACAGACCGCTCTCCAGCGACCAACGATCCCGAGGTCCCCGGTAATCAGGGTAAACATCGGGTAACTAAGCGCAGGGCCGCGCTTAGTAACCCGATGTTTACCCTGGTTACCATCGTAAAAAAACAAACAGTACATACTTACATTCAGCTGTCTGTCCCTTGCCGTCTGTTTGCTGCACTGACTGCTGGCCGCAAAGTGAAAGCAGAGCACAGCCACAGCGGTGAGTCACCGCTGTGTGACTCACCGCTGTGCTGTGCTTTCACTTTCACTTTGCGGCCAGCAGTCAGTGCAGGAAATAGACGGCAAGGGACAGACAGCTGAATGTAAGTATGTACTGTTTGTTTTTTTACGATGGTAACCAGGGTAAACATCGGGTTACTAAGCGCGGCCCTGCGCTTAGTTACCCGATGTTTACCCTGGTTACCAGTGAAGACATCGCTGAATCGGTGTCACACACACCGATTCAGCGATGTCTGCGGGGAGTCCAGCGACGAAATAAAGTTCTGGACTTTCTTCCCCCACCAGCGACAGCACAGCAGGGGCCTGATCGCTGCTGCCTGTCACACTGGACGAAATCGCTAGCGAGGACGCTGCAACGTCACGGATCGCTAGCGATATCGTCTAGTGTGACGGTACCTTTAGACCCAGAAAGAAATTTCTCAACAAATAGGCTGTTCCCAGAGTGCTGTATCAAGGCACCTCAATGGTAAGTCTGTTGGAAGGAAACAATGTGGCAGAAAACGCTGTACAACGAGAAGAGGAGACCGGACCCTGAGGAAGATTGTGGAGAAGGACCGATTCCAGACCTTGGGGAACCTGAGGAAGCAGTGGACTGAGTCTGGTGTGGAAACATCCAGAGCCACCGTGCACAGGCGTGTGCAGGAAATGGGCTACAGGTGCCGCATTCCCCAGGTAAAGCCACTTTCGAACCATAAACAGCGGCAGAGGCGCCTGACCTGGGCTACAGAGAAGCAGCACTGGACTGTTGCTAAGTGGTCCCAAGTACTTTTTTCTGATGAAAGCAAATTTTGCATGTCATTCGGAAATCAAGGTGCCAGAGTCTGGAGGAAGACTGGGGAGAAGGAAATGCCAAAATGCCTGAAGTCCAGTGTCAAGTACCCACAGTCAGTGATGGTGTGGGGTGCCATGTCAGCTGCTGGTGTTGGTCCACTGTGTTTCATCAAGGGCAGGGTCAATGCAGCTAGCTATCAGGAGATTTTGGAGCACTTCATGCTTCCATCGGCAGAAATGCTTTATGGAGATGAAGATTTCATTTTTCAGCACGACCTGGCACCTGCTCACAGTGCCAAAACCACTGGTAAATGGTTTACTGACCATGGTATTACTGTGCTCAATTGGCCTGCCAACTCTCCTGACCTGAACCCCATAGAGAATCTGTGGGATATTGTGAAGAGAAAGTTGAGAGACGCAAGACCCAACACTCTGGATGAGCTTAAGGCCGCTATTGAAGCATCCTGGGCCTCCATAACATCTCAGCAGTGTCACAGGCTGATTGCCTCCATGCCACGCCGCATTGAAGCAGTCATTTCTGCCAAAGGATTCCCGACCAAGTATTGAGTGCATAACTGAACATTATTATTTGATGGTTTTTTTGTTTGTTATTAAAAAACACTTTTATTTGATTGGATGGGTGAAATATGCTAATTTATTGAGACAGGTTTTTGGGGTTATCAGGAGTTGTATGCCAAAATCATCAGTATTAAAACAATAAAAGACCTGACAAATTTCAGTTGGTGGATAATGAATCTATAATATATGAAAGTTTAATTGTAATCATTACATTATGGTAAATAATGAAATTTAACACTATATGCTAATTTTTTGAGAAGGACCTGTACCTTGTTTTTGAAGTAGATTCTACTGAGCTCTTAGACTAATAATTTAAACACAAATATGTGATGTACATCGTGTGAATGTGAGAAGATTTATAAACATACAAACAGATACCTGTAGTTAGTATGATAGACTAACACAACTTTCAGAAACACCTAATGGTTTAGAATGAACACTGGGATATTTTCTAATAGGGTTAATCACTGCAGTTTCCTTTCCTTACAGGTTGCCTAGTGTTATGCATCTTTAAATGGATATGATCCTTGTAACATTTGGAACATAGGGTTCTTGTTTGTGTTAGCGTTTTTTATATGCTTCTTACAATCATTATTTTGTCTGGGCCAAGATCCCAGGGAGTTATTCAATGTTACCTTGAAAGACACTCCCCAATTAGGGTGACTTGTTTTATACAAGTTTACTTGGGAAGGACTACCACAGGGTTTTCTTTTCCCTTCCTTCTATCCTTGCCTAGGATCAACCATTTGGCCTATTCTCTATATAGGCTTATTTCTACCTCTTCTATCTTTATTCTTTACCTTTATCTTCTCTATCCCTGTCCTTTCTTCCTTGTCCATCCACCCAGACAAAGTTGCATTTGGTAGTATCAGACATGGCATCAATTAAGGTAGCTTCTCTAAATGTTAGAGCAGGGGTGTCAAACTGCATTCCTTGAGGGCCTCAAACCATGCGTGTTTTCAAGATTCCCTTAGCATTGCACAAGGTGCTGGAATCATTCTCTGCAGGTGATTAAATTATCACCTGTGCAATGCAAGGAAATCCTGAAAACATGACCTGTTTGCAGCCCTCGAAGAATGCAGTTTGACACCCCTGTGTTAGAGGGTTTAATGTCCCTCAAAAACATTCACAGACTCTATGTGGGATGCATAAATTGGAAGTGCAAATTATTTTCTTACAGGAGACCCATTTTAATAGTAATCACTTCCCAGAAATGAAGAATCAGTACTACACAACCTGGTATCATAATTCAAATCTGATGGCTAAATCTAAAGGGGTTAGCATTGCTATAAACAAAAATTTCCCCTTCTCCCTACTAGGGCTTTAAACTGATAACAATGGACATTTTTGGTTATTGAACATCTTTTTTTAAATCAGATCTACACACTAGCTAATTTTTATCTTCCAAACAATGAGCTACTCTAAATTATTTGCTAAGCAACTAACACCAGCCTTAACCAAAGTATTTAATTCTGTTTCCACTTCAAACACTTTTCCCAGACAAACTCTGGAATCCCATTTTTGGTGATATTGAAACATGGGAAAGACCAAACATTATGCTTAAGTTACAGGCCAATATCCTTAATTAGCCCCCTCATGCCTCATATTGTGCACAATGGTCAAGTAGGATCTGTGCCCCAGAGGGAGGCAAGAGACAACATGATTAAAACAGTACTGCTTATGTCCTATACGAATTGAAAAAGATCCCAGCATGCATTCTATTGGTTGATGCTGAAAAAGCATTTGACCGGGTTCTTTGGCCATTTCTACATAGTGCTCTTAAACAAATCAATTTAGGTCCCAAAATTTTCAACAAAATAATGGATTTATATCAAGACTCCTCTGCCAAGGTCCATTGCAATGGAACCTATTCAGAATGGAACAAGACAGGGGTGTCCACTCTCCCCGTTATTGTACATTATTGTGATTGAACATCTGGCAATTGCCCTCAGGAAAAACTCCAACATTCAAGGAATCCCAGTCGGGCACAAATCTCATAAATTGGCGCTATACGCAGATGACCTCCTGTTATACATCAATAATCCTAAAACATCACTGCCCTCTATTCTGAAAGAATTTGAGAAATTTTAAAGTAAAACTTTCTAAGTCAGAGATTTTAAACGCCAGCATCCCACAGGAGAAGGCACAATTGTTAAAGGGGTCCTTTCCTTTTAGTTGGTGTAATGGTTCTATGTAATATCTTGGGGTCAAATCGCCCTCAGATTTGTCCCAGCTCTCTCATCTCAATCATGAGCCTTTACTCAGTCAAGTCAAAGCTGAGCTTATGACAAAGCACAATTATATTGGTTTAGTAGAATTAACGTATTAAAGATGGTCATTCTTCCGAAACTGCTTTGTGTATTTCAAGCAATTCCAATTGCACTCCCCTGCTCCTTTTTTAAGTAACTAAATATAATCAGTAACAATTTCATTTTTAGATCAAAAAGATTGAGAGTGGCTGTTAAATTGTTGGCTAGATCTAAATCTCAAGGGGGGCCGGCCTCATGAATTGTCAACTCTATCATGCTGCAGCTGTGCTGGGGTGGATAGTGGACAGGTTTCACAGTGTGAATCAAAAGCAATGGGTCACACTAGATTCATTCCTATTGTTTCTAGACAACTTCTCTACCCTGGATTTCTAAGCACTTTTGTTCTTCAATGGGACCACTCCCCCCAAGAGTTGATTTTCTCAGAGTTTGGGACCAATTGGTAAAGAAACTTAAGATTTCTAAGATTCTAGGACCTATGACACTGATCATGGACAATCCAGAATTTCCCCCTTGAGTTGGAGTGAGTAAATTCCTGGTCTTCAACTATAAAACTAGACTCCATAAGCTCCTTGCAAATTTAATTAATATACCATCGCTAAACGAGCTTAAAGCTCTCTACCCTGATCAAATTATTCCTTGGGTTTCATACTTCCAGTTCCGTTCATTCATTGATTCCCTTCAGCCGTTCTCGGTGCTCATGTCTGACCCTACTCAGTTTGATTTATTGCCGATTGGAGAAGTTTCACCCAAGCACACGATCTCCCAAATAGATTATATTTTGTCATCTCAGACGAATATAGAGCTCCTATGGTTAAAGAAAGAGTTTTAGAGAGAGATTAGGATGACCTTCTCAGAGGAGCAATGGAACTAAAATTTCTTTTGCACGCACAGACTTCCATTGGCTTGAAAATTTCAAGAAAATAGATAGAAAATCATAACTAGATGGTATGGTTTCCAACAGATCTTCATAAGATATTTCCCTCTGTCTCCAATAAATGCTGGAGATTTGAAAATGCTGAAGGCACTATGCTTGATATCTGGTGGGAGTGCCCTCAAATAAGTGGTCTCTGGAGCAAAGTCTTTGATGTTCACAAACAGACTGCAGGGGAACTATGATCTAGAACTCCCCAGATTGGACTTTTTTCTACACTGTGTGCAGAATTATTAGGCAAGTTGCATTTTGATCACATGATACTTTTTATACATGTTGTCCTACTCCAGGCTGTTCAGGCTTCAAAGCCAACTACCAATTAAGTAAATCAGGTGATGTACATCTCTGTAATGAGGAGGGATGTTGTCTAATGACATCAAAATCCTATCTAAGGTGGGCATAATTATTAGGCAACTTCCTTTCCTTTGGCAAAATGGGTCAGAAGAGCGATTTGACGGTCTCTAAAAAGTCCAAAATTGAGAGATGTCTTGCAGAGGGATGCAGCATTCTTGAAATTGCCATACTTTTGAAGCGTGATCACTGAACAATCAAGCGTTTCTTGGTAAATAGCCAACAGGGTCGCAAGAAACGTGTTGGGCAAAAAAGTCGCAAAATAACTGTCCATGAATTGAGGAAAATCAAGCGGGAAGCTGCCAAGATGCCATTTGCCACCAGTTTTGCCATATTTCAGAGCTGCAACGTTACTGAAGTAACAAAAAGCACAAGGTGTGTGATACTCAGGGACATGGCCAAGGTAAGGAAGGCAGAAAAATGACCACCTTTGAAAAAGAAACATAAGATAAAACGTCAACAGGGCCAAGAAATATCTTAAGACTGACTTTTCAAAGGTTTTATGGACTTATGAAATGAAGGGCAGAGAGCTCCACTCCGACTCAGACGCCAGCAAGGTGGAGGTGAGGTACGGGTATGGGCAGGTATCATCAAAGATGAAATTGTGGGACCTTTTTGGGTTGAGGATGTAGTGAAGATCAACTCCCAGACCTACTGCCAGTTTATGGAAGAAAACTTCTTCTAGCAGTGGTTCAGGAAGAAATCGGTATCGTTCAAGAAAAAAATTATTTTCATGCAGGACAATGCTTCATCACATGCCTCCAACTACTCCACAGCGTGGCTGGCCAGTAAAGGTCTCAAAGAAGAAAAAATAATGACATGGCCCCCTTATTCACCTGATCTGAACCCCATAGAGAACCTGTGGTCCCTCATAAAATGTGAGATCTACAGGGAGGGAAAACAGTCCACCTCTCGGAACAGTGTCTGGAGGCTGTGGTGGCTGCTGCACGCAATGTTGATCGTAAACAGATCAAGCAACTGACAGAATCTATGGATGGAGGGCTGTTGAGTGTCATCATAAAGAAAGGTGGCTATATTGGTCACCAATTTTTGGGGGGGTTCTTTTTGCATGTCAGAAATGTTTATTTCTAAATTTTGTGCAGTTATATTGGTTTACCTGGGGAAAATAAACAAGTGAGATGGGAATATTTTTTTATTTAAGTTGCCCCATAATTTTGCACAGTTATAGTTACCTGCACAAACAGATATCCTCCTAAGATAGCCAAATCTAAAAAATAAAAACCACTCAAACTTCAAAAATGTTAAGCTTTGATACTTTTGGGTTGTTTGAGAACAAAGTTGTTAATCAATAATAAAAATAACCCTCTAAAATACAACTTTCTTAATAATTCTGCACACAGTGTATGATACCAGGGTCTTTTAAATCTATCAAAAGAGGATTGCTGAGACACTGTTTATCCGCCACTAGAACAGTCATTCCCAGACACTGGGGTTCCAGAACCACTTCATCTATCCAAGAATGGTCTCTTGAAATGAATTTTTTGTGTAGAATATAAAGACTCTCTGCTCATAATAAAATAAGCTCAGACAACTTTTTTCCGTACTTGGCAAGGATGGATTTTATTCAGAGATTCCCTGAAGTACTCCTCAAGCCTTCTGTAGTGATGAAAACACCATATATTGTAATAGTGCATACCTGAATCTGGGTGGATTCATAAACCTGGCTCATCTCTTCCCCTCCCCTTCGAATCTCTTCTTGACTTTTCTGTTTTGCTATCATTTCCTTCTAAAAAGTCTTTTCTTTCCTTTGTCATGATCGACAAAGCTGAACTTGATTGCAAGAAGTTAATGAACAATTTGTTAATATGTCACACTTTTCTTAAAAAAGGGGTATTTTGATACGTGAATTGAAGTTAACATATTCTCTTGATATTTTTGAATCCCTTTGACAGTATCACTACGGTCTTCACCACTATAATGGAAACTACCTCTTTGGTTGTAGTTAGAAATGTTGTAACTACATGCTGTTCTTAATCAATAAATAAACTAGTTTATTGAAAAAAATAAAAATACAGTATATTGTGCAGCAAGAAAACCCCACATACTTTTTAAATCAGCTTAAATAATGAGTGGACTGATTTGGTCAATAAGAAGGACCAGGGAAAGAAAATTCCCATTCGTTATTTTTCCATTTCTTAACTTTAATGTTCGGTACATGAGATGTTTGAGTTTCATGGGTGAAAAAAGTTTTTTTTCTCAGACATCTAAGCTTTGATAGTTGAATAACTACCGTAATAGGTGCTGTGAATTTTTGAAATTATATATATATATATATATATATATATATATATATTTGACGAAGTAATGTGACTTTTTGTATTCACAGCTATACAACAGTTATCCCTCACTGGTTCGCTGGCTGCCAGGGAATCATAGAAAAGTGACCAAATACTACAATGAGATGCACGACTTTCTAAGGGAGACCTTCACAAGAAAACAGAAAGAACTGGATGTGAACAATCAGAGAAACCTTATTGATGCCTTCCTTGCAAAGCAACGAGAGGTATGGTGTTCTAATATTTAAAAGGCGTCTGTTAGCTATTTTGATCCTACAAAATGCTGACCATTCACAACAGGAGAGCAGTAGAGGTGCTAAAAGAGGTATTTCCATCTCTAAGATCTTAAAGTAGTAGTAATAAAAATAATAATATTAGCAAAAACCTCTAATTAGAAATGTAGTATATTTTTTTTCTCCTGATGAGCTATGTGCAGGGCATTACAGAAGCTTAAGTATCCATGGTTATAACCAGTAACAATTAACTGTCACTATATGAGAAGCCGCAACTTGTGATGAGCGAGCACTAAAATGCCTGGGCGCACATTACTCGTATCGAACATTTTATACTGCTCGAGTGCTTGTCCTGATTAAAGAGTATAATTGGAAGCCAATGTGAATCGCAAGCATTTTTCCGACGGACCCTCCCATGATGTCTAGGGGGCAGTAAAATTGCTGAAATGGATGGAGCCAGTTCTCAAATGGAATGGGAACAGCATGGAGAAGACGCCTGGACGCATTTCTGAATCCCAGGTCGCTGCAGGGAACAATGTTGTCACTGGATTATTCCACTTTTATGGACTGACATCGAAACATACAAAGCAGAACATAAAATGGATTTTACAGGAAAAAATGTTAAGAAAGATTTTTTCCTGTATAATGACTTGTATATAAGACAAAATAAAAAACTTAAAGTAATTCACCTCCTCCACTCTTTAGACTAAGTATTCTCTCCATCTTTAATAAAGCATACAGACATATATTCATTCTTAGCTATCAAATAGGATGACGCCAGCTGTCCAGACCTGCATCCCACCACAAGAACCACTCTGGAATAATATCTGACCAATGAAATTATCCTCAGTGACAAAGTTAAGGGCTATGCGCCCCATGTGATCTCAGGGTATTGACTCTTCTAAGATTTCTGCTCAAACTGTTTGAGTGCCGCTGTGGGACTTTTTTTTCCGGAGATAATGCCCCCCAACACTCAAAAAGTTGAAAGGGTCTTCAGTGGAGACGGGCAGTAAAGCTGGACTATCAGACAGTCGCCTCTGTAGCTGTGATGTCATCCTTCCTATGGTTATTCCTTTTTATAGGGCCATCAGAGGAAGTGGGGTTGCTGAAGACAGAAGACGGGCAACTATTCCCTAGAGAAACCACATGTTGCAATTTCCCTAGTCAATGTTTAAGTGTTCCTGTTTTTGCTGGTGAATTCCTATTCCCATGCATCTCTTCATACCACAAAAATGATTTACTGTTTATGTTTTTTTTGTCCTCCTCTTCCTCCACCATATCCAAAGTCATCATGCGGCCGTCACTCAATTTTTAGATGGCCATCAGACGCAGTGGGGGGTCCAGAGGGAGAAGGTGGCCAACTCTTGGGCCATTTCTGCAAATCAACTAGAGCTGTTGCTTGTCTGTCAGTGCTGCAGCTGTGCTTGTAAGTACAAGCTCCCTGACTGGTTTGTGACAGGCCCACATGCTGAAGCTCAACATTGCATATGTACTTGACAAGGCTTTGTAAGCAGTAGTGGGCAGTTGTTGAATACCAGCTTCAACATGCCCATTGGTATTCCACTCAGCCTTCCACACATAACGAGTTATGAGTGGCTATGGAAGTATGACATCTGTGACAAATCAACCAAGATGATGAACGACGATGTCGTCATAATCGGTGTAAGTATCCTGCTTACATACCTCCTCAGGATCCAAGGGGTAACATTTCTCCTTGCGTAGAATCACATATCAATTATGCAGAGGTGAGGAGATATTTGAGCAGCAATGCTCTGTTGATAAATAAGCACAATGTCTCTTCAGAGTGGAAGAAAACAAGAACTCCAGTGCCACCTTGGCTTTTATCCTAAATCATGAGACAAGTCTCGTTGTAAAGTTGATATTGACTTTTAGGATTGCTACTTCCTATAGGTGGCACTAGAGTTCTAGTCCTCTTCCTCTCTGAATAGACAATTTGCATATATCTACTCAAATGCTCACTGCTCATAGATAAAGAGGAAGGCTTGCATACAGACCAGATAGAGATGGAGAAAGAAAGTACACAGGATGCTTTGTGCTTGTCAGTCCCCTGTCCAGTAGGCAGGCGTGCATGTGTTCAGCACTGCAACTATCATTCCACATTTGCAAGCACCATCATTAACCACTTTCACTTGCTTGTCCCAATGCACCTTTAAGATATCCCTACCACAGACATTAAAACACAAAGAAAATATTCAACTACTCACCCAGCCACAGGCTAAATGGTCACATTTACAGACTGCTTGCTCTGGAAATCTTGACTTTCAGATTGGTTGACACTTTGGGTTTCTGCAACCTCATGGCGGTGTACTTCCCTCGCCTTACACCAGCACGTGTCTCATAACAACACCCATGCCATGACCAATGCAACTACTGTGAATTTCATTCTAACGACCGAAATGTGGACACATCTTGTGGATAAGAACGCTATGCTTCTTTTACTACTGCATCCTTATGCACACAAGGATGGAAAAAGTTGGGGAGATATAGCTAAAGGACTCTAAACAGGCTAAGAGTTGCCTAAACCTGACTCTGAATTGTCCCTGTCTGACTGCAGAGTTTGGCAACCTAAAATTACCTAATGGTACCCTAACTGAATGTCAGCTGGCCCATAAATTTGGGAAGGCCATCACATGGTACTCAACCAGAATTTTTGTCGGGCCATTGGGTGGCCTTCCCTTATACATTTGGATGGCCTTTGTGTGGCCCTCTACCATAAATTTGGGATGGTCCTCAGGTGGTCCACTACCATTAATTTGGGAGGGCCCACAGGCATCCCTCTACCATAAATTTGAGAGGGATTTCAGATGGTTCTCTACCATTCATTTGGAAGGGCCTTTAGGAGGCCCTCTGCCATTAATTTGGGAAGGACTTCTACCATACATTTGGGAGGACCTTCATGCAGCCCTCTATCATACAATTGGTAGGGTCCTCAGGTGGTTGTCACGCTGCCGCTCTGCACCGCCGCTCCTGCACCGCCGCGCCTGCCACTCACCTTTCTGTTCGCCGAATATTTACCCGACCCGGCGCGCTCATGCGATGTGCGGGCGCCTTCCGGTCTCTACTCCTCCAGTCTCGCCGCTGGTTCCTGGCTCCCGTCAGGTGTGCGTGCGCACTTCTCTCTTCAACTCCTTCTGCGCACGCGCACTTCCTTCATCTGCTGTGCAGACGCTCCGTTCCTCCTCTCTATGACTCTGGAGGATCTCGACCAGGAAGTTCTGCAGCACTCGGTCTATTTAAGGTAACTCTTCCTCTGCGTCTTTGCCTGATGGTCATTTGTCCTCATTTGACTCAGGTCCCTTCGTACCTTGCTCTGTCCTGGGCATCCACCGTACCTTGCTCTGTCCTGTGCGTCCATCATATCCTGCCTGTCCTGTGTTTCCGCCATACCCTGCTCTGTCCTGTGCGTCCATCATACCCTGCCAGTCCTGTGTGTCCGCAACACCCTGCCTGTCATGTGTTTCCACCATACCCTGCCAGTCCTGTGTTTCTGCCATACCCAGTCCATCTTGGGCGTCCGCCATATCCAGTCAGTCCTGGGCGTCTGCAATATTCTACCTAATCTTAGTCTCAGTCATTGTCAGTGTGCCCTGTGTCTCTATCATAGCCAGTTCTGCATCTTTTGCGCTCCTACTTCCTGTCCCCAGGTATCAGCTTCTGTGGCAATAGTCTCCCTCGGGCCTGCCCCTAACACTCCCTGTATTGGGCGTGATCCACCAGGCCATCTCACCCATGGGAGGTTCATTGTCATGGTTCTGCGAGTTCGTTTTAGGAGTTCCTAAAGCTGTGACAGTACTATCAGGCCATGCACCCCGCTGGTACCCCGACTCCTACTCAAAAGGAACTACTGTTCCTCCGGGAGAACCAGTCTATGATCATGTCCTTCCTGAAATCCATGGAGTTTCGTCTCTCGTCTTTACAGGCCTCCGACCCTGGGAGGTTTCAGCAGCTGGCAGGTCTCCAACAGGAGCTTGCTCAGCAGCGTGACACTCAAGCCCACATCCTTAATATCATGGCATCCGTGGTGATCGTCTTCGTGCCCTCCAGTCTCCTGCTCCTGTTTCCTCTATGTCCTCGGCCGCTCACCCACCGCCTCGCGTGGCTAAACCACCTCATTACAGTGGGGATCCTAAATTATGTAGAGGGTTTCTGAACCAGTGCCAACTCCATTTTGACTTGCTCCCTCTGCAGTACCCTACTGACTGAGCTAAGGTGGCCTTTGTAATTTCCCACTTAGAGGGAGAGGCTTTAGCTTGAGTAAACCCCCTCTGGGAGCGAGATTACCCTCTTGTCTCTCAACTATCCATCTGTTTAGATACTTTTCGTAAAGTGTTCGACGAACGGTGTCGTCTGGCCTCTACCACCGAGTCTCTTTTTAACCTCCACCTGGGGTCTCTTTCTGTGGGTCACTATGCTATTCGGTTTTGCACACTTTTGTCTGAATTAGGATGGAATAATGAGGCATTGGTGGGAGGCTTTTGGCGAGGGTTCTCTTCTCGAATTAAGGACGAATTGGTGGGTCAGAATACTCTGACTTCCTTGTAGGATCTTATATCCCTGGCAACCCGCATAGACTTACATTTCCAAGAGCGTACCCCAGAATCCGCTCGGGAGAGGAGAGTTCCTCATCTTCCTTGAGCTACTCTGAGTCCTTCCCATCCGCATCCTGTGACGACTTCTGCTGTTTCTGTCCCAGAGCCTATGCAGGTGGATCGTCTCAAACCGGCGGAATAGTGCCGGAAGAAGAGATTGGCTCAAGGTCTCTTTTTTTATTGTGGCAGTGCAGCTCATCTTTTGAGTTCCTGTCCTTTGAGGCCACGAAACGCCTCAACCTAGGACAGGTAAGAGAGGCCTCCCTGGTATCCCTGAGCCCTCTCAACCCCACACTCTTTCAATTCTTTTGCATCTGGGTAATAAGCGGTTTTCTGATTTTGCTTACATAGATTCCGGGGCGGCCGGGAATTTCATCGAACTCGAGGCAGTTAGAAGGTTGCGGATTCCGGTCAGATCCCTGGAGACTCCTTGTCAGATTGCGTCAGTCGATGGTCAATCTCTGCGGGAGTCCATTACCTTGGTTACTGAAGAGTTGGAACTCCAAATTGGAATCCTGCACCGGGAGAAGATCGTCTTCTATGTGCTGCCCTCCTTGTCCCATACTATTTTGCCTTGTCTTCCTTGGTTGAGGACTCATGAGCCTTGTCTTGACTGGCGGTCTGGTGAAATCTTGCGCTGGGGACTCTTCTGTCAGAGTAACTGCCTGCATCTTTTTCAGCAAAGAAAACCTCCTCGTCCAACTTCTGTGCCTGCTAACTTACCTTCCTCATATTTGTCTTTCTTGATGTCTTCAACAAAAAAGAAGCAGAGATCCTGCTTCCACATCGACCATACGACTGCCCAATCGATCTTGTACCAGGCTCCACTCCACCCCGGGGTCGTATCTATCCGTTGTCTCCAACCGAGACCCAGGCCATGACTGAATATGTCCAGGAAAATATGGCTAAAGGCTTTATTCGCAAGTCCTCCTCTCCTGCTGGTGCTGGTTTTTTCTTCGTTAAGAAGAAGGATGGATCCCTTCCTCCATGTATTGATTACCGCGGCCACAACAATCTCATAATCAAAAACAAGTATCCTCTACCTCTTATTTCTGAGTTGTTCGATCGCCTTAGGGGAGCACAAATTTTCATGAAATTGGATCTTCGCGGAGCTTACAACCTAATCCGTATTCATTCTGGAGACGAGTGGAAAACCACCTTTAACACCCGAGACAGCCACTATGAGTATCTAGTAATGCCTTTCGGCCTGTGTAATGCTCCTGCGGTGTTCCAGGAGTTCGTGAATGATGTCTTCTGGAATCTACTCTACTCCTGCATGGTGGTATATTTGGACGACATTCTTGTGTTTCCTTCGGATCTTGCTTCCCACATGAGAGATGTCCGCCAAGTCCTATCTCTTCTTAGACAGAATCATCTTTCTGCCAAACTCGAGAATTGTGTCTTCGAGCAATCTTCATTACCGTTCCACGGCTATGTCATCTCAGACTCAAGCTTATGAATGGATCTGGATAAAGCATCTGTCGTTCTTAACTGGCCACGTCCTCAAGGGTTAAAGGCAATTTAACACTTTCTCGGGTTCGCAAATTACTACCGGCAGTTTATTCCACATTTCTCTACTCTGGTCTCCTCAATTTCTACCTTGACTCACAAATTACCCAATCCTCACATCTGGACTTCGGAAGCTGAAAGAAGCATTTCGGTCTCTTAAGCAAGCCTTTGGTTCCACTCCTGTACTTCATCATCCTGAGGTCAACAAGCCTTTCATCCTTGAGGTAGATGCTTCTGCCATTGGCCCTGGCGTGGTACTTTCCCAGAGATCATCTTCTGTACAATTGGCTACTTGTGGTTTCTTCTCCAAAATCTTCTCCGTCTTGGAGAGAAATTGAGCCATAGAACTATTGGCCATCAAGTTGGCACTGGAGGAGTGGCGGTATTTGCTGGAGGGAGCTGTTCACCCTTTCAAGATCTATACTGACCACAAGAATCTGGAATACATCCGTTCTGCGCAAAGACTAAATCCCCGACAGGCTAGATGGTCGTTGTTCTTTGCCCGCTTTGACTTTGAATTACATTTCCATCCTGGCACCAAAAACTTCAAAGCTGATGCCTTGTCCAGATATTTTCTTGCATCCGATGTTGAAGAAGAACCTGTACATATCATGGATCCCAGCAAGATCATTCTAGTAGCTCCGATCAGCATGTCTTCCTTACCTCCAGGTAAGCTCTTCGTCCAGACAAACAAGAGGTCTCGAGTTCTACGTTGGGGACATGCCTCCAAACTTGCAGGCCATATAGGGTACAAGAAGACACTCGCTCTAATCACATGCTATTATTGGTGGTCGTCTCTCTTACAAGACATCCGAAGTTTTGTCGCCTCATGTCCTTCTTGTGCAAGGAACAAGGTTCCTAGACATTTGCCTTCCGGTCTCTTGCATCCGCTTCCAGTTCCTTCGGCTCCCTGGCAACACATTGCCATGGATTTTATTACTGATCTTCCTCGCTCTTCTGGACATTCGGTCATTTTTGTAGTCGTGGATCGATTTTCCAAGATGGCTCATTTTGTCCATTTGCCTGGTTTACCTTCCGCTCCAGAGTTGGCAAGAATCTTCATAGCTCACATCTTCCGGATTCACGGTTTTTCTCTACACATAGTCTCTGATAGAGGAGTCCAGGTCACCTCTCGATTCTGGTGCGCTCTATGCAAGCTGATGAATGTTACTTTGAATTTCTCTACCGCTTACAATAAACAGACAAACGGACAAGCTGAGCGCACTAACCAAATTCTAATGACCTATCTCCATCATTTTTCCAACAGTCATCATAAAAACTGGGCTGATTTGCTTCCGTGGGCCGAGTTCATGTACAATAACCATATAAATGACTCTTTTTCCAAGTCTCCCTTCTTCATCGTTTATGGGCAACATCCTGGAATTCCTCTGCCGGTGCTTCCTGTCTCGGGTGTGCCAGCGGCCGATCTTCTGTCCCAGGAGTTCTCCAGGGTCTGGCAGGAGACCAAAATCGCTCTTGAACAGGCACAGGTCAGGATTAAAAGACATGCCAATAAGAGATGCCTGGATCCTCCGTTATATCGGCCAGGTTATAAGGTCTGGATGTCTTCCAGGTTCATTCATCTTAAGGTCCCCTCGTATAAGTTGGGTCCACGGTACATAGGTCCCTTCGAGGTTTTGGCTCGTATCAACGATGTTTCCTGCAAGTTGAAGTTGCCCGCTTCACTTCGCATTCCCAACTCTTTTCACATTTCCCTTCTTAAACCTGTCGTTTTCAATCAGTTTCATGCTTCCCCTGCTCTATCTCCTTTGCATGTTTCCGACCCAGATGTTTTTAAGGTTAAGGATATCTTGCCATGAAAAGGTCTAGAGGTCGAACCCTCTTTTTAGTTGATTGGAAGGGTTTTGGTCCCGAGGAGAGGTCTTGGGAGCCCCATGAGAACATACAGGCTCCTCAGATTTTAGCTAGATTTCTTTTAGGTCTTAGAAAGAGGAGGAGTAAGGGGGGGTACTGTCACGCCGCCGCTCTGCACCGCCGCTCCTGCTGCCGTGCCTGCCACTCATCTTTCTGTTCGCTGACATACTTACCCGACCAGGTGCGCTATTGCAGTGTGCTCGTGCCTTCCGGTCTCTACTCCTCCTGTCTCGCCACCGGTCCCTGGCTCCCATCGGGTGCACGTGCGCACTTCTCTCTCCAACTCCTTCTGCGCACGTGCACTTTCTCCCTCTGCTCTGCAGATGCTCGGTTCCTCCTCTCTATGACTCTGGAGGATCTCGACCCGGAAGTTCTGCAGCACTCGGTCTATTAAAGGTAACTCTTCCTCTGCCTCTTTGCCTGATGGTCATTTGTCCTCATTTGACCCAGTTCCCTTCGTACCTTGCTCTGTCATGTACCTCGGCCATACCTTGCTCTGTCCTGTGCGTCCGTCATACCCTGCCTGTCCTGTGTTTCCGCCATACCCTGCTCTGTCCTGTGCGTCCGTAATACCCTGCCAATCTTGTGTGTCTGCCACACCCTGCCTGTCCTGTGTTTCCACCATACCCAGTCCGTCTTGGGCATCCGCCATATCCAGTCAGTACTGAGTGTCCGCCATATTCTACCTAATTTAGTCTCAGTCAATGCCAGTCTGCCCTGTGTCTCCGTCATAGCCAGTTCTGCATCTTTTTCGCTCCTACTTCCTGTCCCCAGGTATCAGCTTCTGCGGCAATAATCTCCCTCGAGCCTGTCCTTAACGCTTCCTGTATTGAGGGTGGTCCACCAGGCCAGCTCACCCATGGGAGGTTCGTTGTCGTGGTTCTGTGTGTTCACTTTAGGAGTTCCTAAAGCTGTGACAGTGGTCCTCCACTATAGAATTGGCAGTGTCTTCAGATTGCCATCTATCATTAATTTGGACCCTGAGTCGGCCCACTAACATTAATTTGGGAAGGCCCTGAGGCAGCTTTTTGCAATAAAATTTGAGAGGGCAGTCAGGCTCTTCTCACTCAATTTTGTGATTGGGAGACCTTTTTCTATTATTTCAAAAAGCTGGTTTTACTAAAAAAAAAATCATTTTTGGGCAGATCATCGGTTGACAGTGTAGCAATTATTCTAAATTATCTGCCTCACTGTCTTTTTGCTAATTTTTTCAAAAAATTTTTCCAGCAGCAACACTGAAATGTTACAAAAAGGAGAGGCAGGAGGAGATGGAAAGTCATTTTCCTTATGGGAACAGGGAAGTCTTGACTATTGGAAACCTGGCAGACATGGTAACATTATTTACTACTGCGTTTCCCGATACCCATGCGTTATATGCATTTTTGGACAAAATTGATTACTGGTTGACACCCTTCTTGATCCACACTCCAAGTAGAAGTCATAAATACACTCATAAATTTTGGAGAGCCAGCAGATACAGTCATGACCAAAAGTATTGACACCCCTGCAATTCTGTCAGATAATACTCATTTTCTTCCTGAAAATGATTGCAAACACAAATTATTTGGTATTATTATCTTCATTTAATTTGTCTTAAATGAAAAAACACAAAAGAGAATGAAGCAAAAAGCAAAACACTGATCATTTCACACAAAACTCCAAAAATGGGCCAGACAAAAGTATTGGCACCCTCAGCCTAATACTTGGTTGCACAACCTTTAGCCAAAATAACTGCGACCAACCGCTTCTGGTAACCATCAATGAGTTTCTTACAATGCTCTGATGGAATTTTAGATCATTCTTCTTTGGCAAACTGCTCCAGGTCCCTGATATTTGAAGGGTGCCTTCTCCAAGCTGCCATTTTTAGATCTCTCCACAGGTGTTCTATGGGATTCAGGTCTGGACTCATTGCTGGCCACCTTTGAAGTCTCCAGTGCTTTCTCTCAAACCATTTTCTAGTGCTTTTTGAAGTGTGTTTTGGTCATTGTCCTGCTGGAAGACCCATGACCTCTGAGGGAGACCCAGCTTTCTCACACTGGGCCCTATATTATGCTGCAAAATTTGTTGGTAGTCTTCAGACTTCATAATGCCATGCACACGGTCAAGCAGTCCAGTGCCAGAGGCAGCAAAGCAACCCCAAAACATCAGGGAACCTCCACCATGTTTAACTGTAGGGACCGTGTTCTTTTCTTTGAATGCCTCTTTTTTTCTCCTGTAAACTCTATGTTGATGCCTTTGCCCTAAAAGCTCTACTTTTGTCTCATCTGACCAGAGAACATTCTTTCAAAACGTTTTAGGCTTTTTCAGGTAAGTTTTGGCAACTCCAATCTGGCTTTTTATGTCTCGGGGTAAGAAGTGGGGTCTTCCTGGGTCTCTTACCATACAGTCCCTTTTCATTCAGACGCCGACAGATAGTACGGGTTGACACTGTTGTACCCTCGGACTGCAGGGCAGCTTGAACTTGTTTGGATGTTAGTCGAGGTCCTTTATCCAACATCCGCACAATCTTGCGTTGAAATCTCTTGTCAATTTTTCTTTTCCGTCCACATCTAGGGAGGTTAGCCACAGTGCCATGGGCTTTAAACTTCTTGATGACACTGCGCACGGTAGACACAGGAACATTCAGGTCTTTGGACATGAACTTGTAGCCTTGGGATTGCTCATGCTTCCTCACAATTTGGTTTCTCAAGTCCTCAGACAGTTCTTTGGTCTTCTTTCTTTTCTCCATGCATGCTCAATGTGGTACACACAAGGACAGAGGTTGAGTCAACTTTAATCCATGTCAACTGGCTGCAAGTGTGATTTAGTTATTGACAACACCTGTTAGGTGCCAAAGGTAAGTTACAGGTGCTGTTAATTACAAAAATTAGAGTAGCATCACATGATTTTTCGAACAGTGCCAATACTTTTGTCCACCCCCTTTTTTATGTTTGGTGTGGAATTATATCCAATTTGGCTTTAGGACAATGATTTTTGTGTTTTTTTCATTTAAGACAAATTAAATGAAGATAATAATACCAAATAATTTGTGTTTGCAATCATTTTCAGGAAGAAACTGAGTATTATCTGACAGAATTGCAGGGGTGATAATACTTTTGGCCATGACTGTATGCTCATCCATGAGAGCTAGTTTCCTGTTCCACTTTGAAGGGGGGTGGGGAACAATATGTTTTAAGGCAGAACCTTGCCAACAGGTGGTCGGTTGTATGGCAGATAATGCTGCCAGTATGTTGACCAGCACCACCCTGTCTTCCACACGGTCCAGTCTCAGTAGCCAAGAGTCTAGACAACTCAATCATCAAACTGATCCTCCTTTCTCCCACCATGGCAAGTTCCAGGAGACAAGTGATCCCACACTCTGACACTCTGAGGAGTGAGTGTTAATATTTACATTTATTGATTCTGGCCTCGCTCCCTAGATAGTTCAAGAAGGACATGAGAATATTGAGTGTCATGATGGCCAAATATTTGTGCAGTTAGGGTCAGAAGAAGATAAGGGTGTGGTATATTAATTAAAGTCTCAAGCAGTTGATGATAATGAGACTCATTTGACAACAAGTACATTGTTAAGTCAACAAGTCAGGAGGAGATCGAGAGGACGAGAATGCATAAGTAGAAGACGAGGTGGATAATGATGAAGTCAGTGACCAAACCGGGCAAGGTGCATGAAGAGCAAGCACAGCAGTGCATTGGTGGTGGTATAAATAGCAGTGCAACAGGCAGGAAGAGGTAGTGGGGTGGCTAGAAGGAGAAGCCGAACAACTGTTGCCAAGAGCACTCACACATGTTATGTTCCCAGAGCAGGGGTTAGGAGTTGCATTTTTTGGTGTATTCCCAAGCATCCCTTCCCATCCCAAAAAGGATATATGGTTCATTGTTTATTTTTAAATCCACACTCTCCCTCTTGTGGCACCTATTCCTGCACTAAATGCAGCTAACATCAGTATTAATAGGGAATAGAATACAATACATTTAACCCTGATAAGGACTGTTGGTTTTAGATTGCAGCATGAAGGACGGTAACGTAACAATAATCATTGAATACATACCTCTAAGAAAATATCCCTTATCTATAAATTTTCCTTACACTAATTGCAGCTCAGAACAGTATTATTTGAGTATGGTGGATGAGTACCAAGTTTCTTGAGTATCGCAATGCTAGAACCTCAAACGAATAACAAGTAGTACCAAGCGTGTTCGCCCATCACTAGTCATATCCATGGGTACCTAAGCTTTTGCAATGCCCTGCACATGCGATAAGTGACATAGCAAATAAAAAGAACTGTATTACATTTGTAATTAGAGGTATTTGCTAATATTACTACACCTACTACATATATGGATATGATCTTAGAGACGGGAATACGCCTTTAAACATACAATTTTGCACTGTTTTAGCATTAGCATGAATGTGAACGATAAGTCTTACCATAGCGAGGACATCGCCAACAAGTGCCCTGGAGGGCAGTTCTCATGCCTGAAATGCTCTCAGATCTCTTCATTAAAGGCTCTTCAACCCCTGACATCTGCTTTTGAGTGATTATTGTAAGGCATAAATGCTTAAATGCCTAACTGAAAAAACAGTACAGGATGTATGAGTAAAGGAACTCTGTTAGCACAGAATGAATGCTCAAACCAAGTACAGGCTCTCGGTGCTTCATAGTGAGGCCAATCACTTGTATACAGCTTCCCACCTGCTTTGTTTCCATTTATCACCACCATCTCTGGCTCTATGAAATTTGAGCTGTCAATCAAAGAAGTGGGGGCTGGAGATTGAGGGAAAATAAGCAAGTAGAAAGGTGTATTCAAAATATTGGTCATGCCGTGATACACTGAGCTACCGGACTTTCTGTGCTGTTAGGAGTCCCTTTAAGAAGCAGGTCTCCAGTTACCCATGTTGGTCACAATTGCTGACGGACTGCCTTTTCAGAAGCACTCTTAAAAAGTGTTTTTTCTCTTCATATAATGCTAACTAACTACTAATATATCTCAGCAGTGTTTTCTTTTTATTTCATCCACCAATCCCATCTCAATTACATTGATATATTGTAAAACTTGGATGGACATCATGTGATTTCCTGTATGACCTCTAGTCCAGTACATGGTCTAATATGTGTTCAGGAAGTCACACTCTAATTTGCAGTGACTTACTGGATGGCCCAATCACATATCCAGTTCTTTCTGGAGACCTTCAGACCCTCCCCTACCCAACACCACCTTCCATGTATCTCTTTTTTCCCCACCATCTATTTCAATTCTGCTGACGCATTGTGCACAGACACTTTAGTGTATCCTAGGAGATGCAGTTCTAGATTGCTCTCCCCATTTTTATGCGCTATGAACAAGTTTTTCACAATATATGATGCTTGAAAGAGTTGTCTTGTTTTGACAAACCATACCTATGTCAATAAAGCCCAAGGGTAAGATAAATGAAATTGAAGTCAATGTTCAAGTTGCAACTTTTCTACATTGTTGGCATAACTTGTGATAGAGGTGCTGAATCCTACAGAGAGAGTTGTTCTTTGTAGTATTGGCACTAGAGTTGAGCGAAACGGATCGGTCATTTTCATAAGTCGCCGACTTTTGGCAAAGTCGGGTTTCATGAAACCCGACCCAATCCCTGTGTGGGGTCGGCCACGCGGTCGGCGACTTTCGCGCCAAAGTCGCGTTTCAATGACGTGAAAAGCGCCATTTCTCAGCCAATGAAGGTGGACGCAGAGTGTGGGCAGCGTGATGACATATGTCTCAGTCCCCACCATCTTAGAGAAGGGCATTACAGTGATTGGCTTGCTTTCTGCAGCGTCGCAGGGGCTATAAAGAGGCGTTCCCGCCGACCACCATCTTACTGCTGCCGATCTGAGTATAGGGAGAGGTTGCTGCCGCTTCATCAGAAGCAGGGATAGCGTTAGGCAGGGTCCATTAACCCCCAAACCGCTTGTGCTGTAGCGATTTCCACTGTCCAACACCACCTTTTGTTTTGCAGGGACAGTGGAGGCTACATTTTTTTTCCTCAGCGCTGTAGCTCATTGGGCTTCCCTAGAAGGCTCCCTGATAGCTGCATTGCTGTTTGTACGCCGCTTTGCAAACCAACTGCTTTTTTCAAAGCACAAATCCTGTTGCTCCTTCCTTTCTGCACAGCTATCTTGTTTTTTTGTCCACACTTTTGACTTTTTTTTGCAGCAGTCCACTCCTTGTTATTGCTGCCTGCCATACTTTGCTGAGATTACTGCAGGGAGATAGTAATTGTAGGACAGTTCCTTTTTTTTTTTTTTCGTTATATCTCTTCATGCCACTTTCTGCCACAGAAAATATACTCTAATACAGTGGCCCAGATTTATTCACTAGTCTCCCTGAAGAAAAAAAAAAAGAAAAAATGGTGCAGATTAAAATTGTCAAATCTGCATCAGTGGCAGTCCTGTGTGTGGCATCTGTGTCTCATTTTCTGGCACATAAAACATACAGTCTAACAGTGGGCCTGATTTCTTGCCAATTCTCCCATAAATAAAAAAAAATTGTGGGAGATTAAGATTGGCAATTCTGCCTCAGTGCCAGTGCTGTGTGTGGCATCTGTCTCTCATTTTGTGCCACAGAAAACCTTGTGTGTAACACTGGGCCTGATTTCTTTTTTTTTTTTTTTTATCAATTAGTGTTTATTGAAGATTTCCAAAACAATACAGTGCAATCAAACAGTAATAACAGTAACAGAGGTCAACTAAAAATGACCAGAAATAAGTAAGGAGAAAAACCAAACCAATCAGAAAGGAAGAAGTAGGGGAGAAAGGCGGGGGGAGGGATAGGTACAGTAGGGGGAATAGGGGGGGGGGGGGAGGAAAGGAGTATAGGCATTCACAAGACATTATCTAGCAATTCAGGGGTCCTGGCAAACTATGGCAGAATAAGAATATTACAAACACAAAAACAGACATGTCAATTATGCTTACTTATTCCCACTCAAGTAAACGATCAAACAAGGTGGTGCGGGTCAATAGAGGAATGACCACTATGTAACCAAGGGTGCCAAATATTTTGTCTTTTGGTTTTGGCAGTCATGGAGTGAGCCAAAGCGAGTTCATATTGGCAGTGGTGGGCCTGATTTCTTGACACTTCTCCCACAATAAAGTTGCAAAAAAGTGGGAGATTAAGATTGGTAATTCTGCCTCAGTGCCAGTCCTGTGTGTGGCATATGTCTTTCATTTTATGCCACAGAACATATACTGTATAAGAGTGGGCCACATTTCTTCAATATTCTCCCAGAAAAAATAAAAAGGGGGAAATTTTTATTGGTAGTGTCTGCATCTGCGTCAGTCCTGTTAGTGGCATATCTGTCTGCCACTGAAGCTGTGTACTGTTATACATTGGGCCTGATTTTCCCTGCAGTCTCACCCACCTATAAAGGGATATATAAATCCAACAGAAGTTTGAGTTCACCTTGTAACTGGTTTTACAGTAACACATACCGTTAGTTTGGTTACGTTTTTCAAACAATGAGGAAGTCTGGTGGAAGAGGTCGTGGCCGTGGGCGGTCATTGCCAGCTGGTAATGATGGTAGTGGTGGTGGAGCATCAGGTGGTCGTGGGAAAAGCAATATAGCACCTAAGTCTCGAGTTGTTGAGCCAGGTTCGTCGTCTGGCTACACAAGGCCTCGAACGCTCCCTTTTCTAGGAGTAGGAAAACCGCTTTTAAAGCCGGAGCAGCAAGAACAAGTTTTGGCTTTCCTTGCTGACTCAGCCTCTAGCTCTTTCGCCTCCTCTTCTGGAACTGATAAATGAAAAAGCAGCGCATCCTTAGTGGATGTTCACGGTCAGGGACAAGTCGCTTCCTTGTCTTCTTCACCAAGAACAACAGAGAAGGATGCGTCAGGCGACACAACGGGTTACTCCATGGAGCTCTTTACACATACCTGTTGTGAATTCTGTGGCAGAGTTCACTCCTGTGGTCACAAGTGGTACTTCGGCTGATTCTCTCTGGGAGCTTCCGTTTGTGGAGGAAAGTGGTACTGCAGCTTCTGAGTTTCCTCCCTCAGGTGATCTGGTGAGGTCGTTAGCTGCTTCTCTACTTAACTCCACCTAATGCTTTGATTCATGCTTCCTGTCAATGTTCCAGTGTTGGACTTGTGTTTCTCTGGATCTTTCCTGTGGCCTGCTGCTCTGCATAGCTAAGTGCTTCTTTGCTATTTGTTGCTATTTTTTCTGTCCAGCTTGTCTATTTGTTTTGCTGGAAGCTCTGGGACGCAAGGGGTGTACCTCCGTGCCGTTAGTTCGGTACGGAGGGTCTTTTTGCCCCCTTTGCGTGATTTTCTTTAGGGTTTTGTGTAGACCGCAAAGTTATCTTTCCTATCCTCATTCTGTCTAGAATATCGGGCCTCACTTTGCTGAATATATTTCATCCCTACGTTTGTCTTTTCATCTTACTCACAGTCATTATATGTGGGGGGCTGCCTTTTCCTTTGGGGTATTTCTCTGAGGCAAGGTAGGCTTATTTTTCTATCTTCAGGCTAGCTAGTTTCTCAGGCTGTGCCGAGTTGCATAAGGAGCGTTAGGCGCAATCCACAGCTGCCTCTAGTTGTGTTTGGAGAGGATTAGGAATTGCGGTCTACAGAGTTCCCACGTCTCAGAGCTCGTTCCATTATTTTGGGTTGTTGTTAGATCACTGTGTGTGCTCTAATCGCTATGTACATTGTGTTCCTGAATTGCCTAACACAACAGTACAGGAAGCCAAAAGTACTAATGTTTCTCAATAGAGGGAAAAAAGAAGTTCTGAGACCATTTTTTTTCCTTTGCACTGTGTTTTGTCTTTTTTTTCCCCTAGACATTTGGGTGGTTCAGGACACAGGTGTGGACATGGATATTCAGGGTCTGTGCTCTTCAATGGATAATCTCGTTATAAATGTACAAAAGATTCAAGATTTGGTGGTTCAGAAGCCTATGTTAGAACCTAAAATTCCTATTCCTGATTTGTTTTTTGGTGATAGAGTCAAGTTTATGAATTTCAAAAATAATTGCAAGCTGTTTTTGGCCTTGAAACCTCGCTCCTCTGGTGACCCAGCTCAACAAGTGAGAATTATTATTTCTTTTTTGCGTGGGGACCCTCAAGACTGGGCATTTTCCCTTGCTCCGGGAGATCCTGCATTGGGTAATATTGATGCGTTTTTCCTGGCGCTCGGATTGCTGTACGATGAGCCTAATTCAGTGGATCAGGCAGAGAAAAATTTGCTGGCTTTGTGTCAGGGTCAGGATGAGATAGAGGTATACTGTCAGAAATTTAGAAAGTGGTCTGTACTCACTCAATGGAATGAGCGATTTTCAGAAAGGGTCTCTCTGAAGCTATTAAGGATGTCATGGTGGGATTTCCTATGCCTGATGGTCTGAATGAATCTATGTCTTTGGCCATTCAGATCGGTCGACGCTTGCGTGAGCGTAAAGCTGTGCACCATTTGGCGGTATTACCTGAGATTAAACCTAAGCCTATGCAGTGCGATAGGACTTTGTCCAGAGTTGAACGGCATGAACACAGACGTCTGAATGGTCTGTGTTTCTACTTTGGTGATTCCACTCATGTCATTTCTGATTGTCCTAAGCGCTCTAAGCGGTTCGCTAGGTTTGCCACCATTGGTACTGTACAGTCAAAATTTCTTCTGTCCGTTACCTTGATATGCTCTTTGTCATCATATTCTGTCATGGCGTTTGTGGATTCGGGCGCTGCCCTGAATTTGATGGACTTGGATTATGCTAAGCGTTGTGGGTTTTTCTTGGAGCCCTTGCAGTGTCCTATTCCATTAAGAGGAATTGATGCTACACTTTCGGCCAAGAATAAGCCTCAGTACTGGACCCAGCTGACCATGTGCATGGCTCCTGCACATCAGGAGGATATTCGCTTTCTGGTGTTGCATAATCTGCATGATGTGGTCGTGTTGGGGTTGCCATGGCTACAAGTCCATAATCCAGTATTAGATTGGAAATCCATGTCGGTGTCCAGCTGGGGTTGTCAGGGGGTTCCTGGTGATGTTCCATTTCTGTCAATTTCGTCATCCACCCCTTCTGAGGTCCCAGAGTTCTTGTCTGATTACCGGGATGTATTTGATGAGCCCAAGTCCGATACCCTACCACCGCATAGGGATTGTGATTGTGCTATCAATTTGATTCCTGGTAGTAAATTCCCAAAAGGTCGATTGTTTAATTTATCCATACCTGAGCACACCGCTATGCGCAGTTATGTGAAGGAATCCCTGGAGAAGGGGCATATTCGCCCGTCATCGTCGCCATTAGGAGCAGGGTTCTTTTTTGTAGCCAAGAAGGATGGTTCGCTGAGACCTTGTATAGATTACCGCCTTCTTAATAAGATCACGGTTAAATTTCAGTACCCCTTGCCGTTGTTATCTGACCTGTTTGCTCGGATTAAGGGGGCTAGTTGGTTCACAAAGATAGATCTTCGTTGTGCGTATAATCTGGTGCGAATTAAGCAAGGCGATGAATGGAAAACTGCACTTAATACGCCCGAGGGTCATTTTGAGTATCTAGTGATGCCGTTCGGACTTGCCAATGCTCCATCAGTGTTTCAGTCCTTTATGCATGACATCTTCCGAGAGTACCTGGATAAATTCCTGATTGTGTACTTGGATGACATTTTGATCTTCTCGGATGATTGGGAGTCTCATGTGAAGCAGGTCAGAACGGTGTTTCAGGTCCTGCGTGCTAATTCTTTGTTTGTGAAGGGATCAAAGTGTCTCTTTGGTGTGCAGAAGGTTTCATTTTTGGGGTTCATCTTTTCCCCTTCTACTATCGAGATGGATCCTGTTAAGGTCCAGGCCATCCATGATTGGACTCAGCCGACATCTCTAAAAAGTCTGCAAAAGTTCCTGGGCTTTGCTAATTTTTATCGTCGCTTCATCTGCAATTTCTCTAGTATTGCTAAATCATTGACCTATTTGACCAAGAAGGGTGCTGATTTGGTCAATTGGTCTTCTGCTGCTGTGGAAGCTTTTCAAGAGTTGAAGCGTCGTTTTTCTTCTGCCCCTGTGTTGTGTCAACCAGATGTTTCTCTTCCGTTCCAGGTCGAGGTTGATGCTTCTGAAATTGGAGCAGGGGCTGTTTTGTCGCAGAGAGGTTCTGATTGCTCAGTGATGAAACCATGCGCTTTCTTTTCCAGGAAGTTTTCGCCTGCTGAGCGAAATTATGATGTGGGCAACCGAGAGTTGCTGGCCATGAAGTCGGCATTCGAGGAGTGGCGTCATTGGCTTGAAGGAGCTAAGCATCGCGTGGTGGTATTGACTGATCATAAGAACTTGACTTATCTCGAGTCTGCCAAGCGCTTGAATCCTAGACAAGCTCGTTGGTCGTTGTTTTTTGCCCGTTTTGACTTTGTGATTTCGTACCTTCCGGGCTCTAAAAATGTGAAGGCGGATGCTCTGTCTAGGAGTTTTGTGCCCGACTCTCCGGGTTTATCTGAGCCGGCGGGTATCCTCAAGGAAGGAGTAATTGTGTCTGCCATCTCCCCTGATTTGCGGCGGGTGCTGCAAAAATTTCAGGCTAATAAACCTGATCGTTGCCCAGCGGAGAAACTGTTTGTCCCTGATAGGTGGACGAATAGAGTTATCTCTGAACTTCATTGTTCGGTGTTGGCTGGTCATCCTGGAATCTTTGGTACCAGAGAGTTAGTGGCTAGATCCTTTTGGTGGCCGTCTCTGTCGCAGGATGTGCGTACTTTTGTGCAGTCCTGTGGGATTTGTGCTCGGGCTAAGCCCTGCTGTTCTCGTGCCAGTGGGTTGCTTTTGCCCTTGCCGGTCCCGAAGAGGCCTTGGACACATATCTCTATGGATTTTATTTCTGACCTTCCCGTTTCTCAAAAGATGTCAGTCATTTGGGTGGTCTGTGATCGCTTTTCTAAGATGGTCCATCTGGTACCCTTGTCTAAATTGCCTTCCTCCTCTGATTTGGTGCCTTTGTTCTTCCAGCATGTGGTTCGTTTGCATGGCATTCCAGAGAATATTGTTTCTGACAGAGGTTCCCAGTTTGTTTCGAGGTTTTAGCGAGCCTTTTGTGGTAGGATGGGCATTGACTTGTCTTTTTCCTCGGCTTTCCATCCTCAGACTAATGGCCAGACCGAACGAACCAATCAGACCTTGGAAACATATCTGAGATGCTTTGTTTCTGCTGATCAGGATGACTGGGTGTCCTTTTTGCCTTTGGCTGAGTTCGCCCTTAATAATCGGGCCAGCTCGGCTACCCTGGTTTCACCGTTTTTCTGCAATTCTGGGTTCCATCCTCGTTTCTCTTCAGGACAGGTTGAGTCTTCGGACTGTCCTGGTGTGGATACTGTGGTGGACAGGTTGCAGCAGATTTGGACTCAGGTAGTGGACAATTTGACCTTGTCCCAGGAGAAGGCTCAACTTTTCGCTAATCGCAGACGCCGTGTGGGTCCCCGACTTCGTGTTGGGGATCTGGTTTGGTCATCTTCTCGTCATATTCCTATGAAGGTTTCCTCTCCTAAGTTTAAACCTCGTTTTATTGGTCCGTATAGGATTTCTGAGGTTCTTAATCCTGTGTCTTTTCGTCTGACCCTCCCAGATTCTTTTTCCATACATAACGTATTCCATAGGTCATTGTTGCGGAGATACGTGGCACCTATGGTTCCATCTGTTGACCCTCCTGCCCCGGTTTTGGTGGAGGGGGAATTGGAGTATATTGTGGAGAAGATTTTGGATTCTCGTGTTTCAAGACGGAAACTCCAGTATCTGGTTAAATGGAAGGGTTATGCTCAGGAAGATAATTCCTGGGTTTTTGCCTCTGATGTCCATGCTCCCGATCTTGTTCGTGCCTTTCATGTGGCTCATCCTGGTCGGCCTGGGGGCTCTGGTGAGGGTTCGGTGACCCCTCCTCAAGGGGGGGGTACTGTTGTGAATTCTGTGGCAGAGTTCACTCCTGTGGTCACAAGTGGTACTTCGGCTGATTCTCTCTGGGAGCTTCCGTTTGTGGAGGAAAGTGGTACTGCAGCTTCTGAGTTTCCTCCCTCAGGTGATCTGGTGAGGTCGTTAGCTGCTTCTCTACTTAACTCCACCTAATGCTTTGATTCATGCTTCCTGTCAATGTTCCAGTGTTGGACTTGTGTTTCTCTGGATCTTTCCTGTGGCCTGCTGCTCTGCATAGCTAAGTGCTTCTTTGCTATTTGTTGCTATTTTTTCTGTCCAGCTTGTCTATTTGTTTTGCTGGAAGCTCTGGGACGCAAGGGGTGTACCTCCGTGCCGTTAGTTCGGTACGGAGGGTCTTTTTGCCCCCTTTGCGTGGTTTTCTTTAGGGTTTTGTGTAGACCGCAAAGTTATCTTTCCTATCCTCGTTCTGTCTAGAATATCGGGCCTCACTTTGCTGAATCTATTTCATCCCTACGTTTGTCTTTTCATCTTACTCACAGTCATTATATGTGGGGGGCTGCCTTTTCCTTTGGGGTATTTCTCTGAGGCAAGGTAGGCTTATTTTTCTATCTTCAGGCTAGTTAGTTTCTCAGGCTGTGCCGAGTTGCATAGGGAGCGTTAGGCGCAATCCACAGCTGCCTCTAGTTGTGTTTGGAGAGGATTAGGAATTGCGGTCTACAGAGTTCCCACGTCTCAGAGCTCGTTCCGTTATTTTGGGTTGTTGTTAGATAACTGTGTGTGCTCTAATCGCTATGTACATTGTGTTCCTGAATTGCCCAGCACAACACATACCGTTCCTGGATTAGAAAGTGAAATAGTTAACAGGTCATGCCCATTGCAAGTTGAATCGGACATGGAGTGCCCAGATGCACAGCCACAGCCAGATTACTATGCTGTTCCTTTGACTCAGACCAGAACATTGCCCTCGCAGTGTACTGATCCAGAATCAGACCCTGATGAGACTATGGTGCCCTGTCACGAACGCTATACCACCGGCTTACACAGTGACACAGATGAAGTTGTACAAGAGATAGAAGAGGAGGTCATAGATGACCCAGTTGTTGACCCCGATTGGCAGCCATTGGGGGAACAGGGTGCAGGCGGCAGTAGCTCCGAAGCAGAGGAGGAGGAGCCACAGCAGGCTTCAACATCGCAACAGGTTCCATCTGCAGGGCCAGTATCTGGCCAAAAACGCGTGGCAAAACCAAAACCAGTTATAGGACAGCGTGGCCATCCGGTTAAAGAAGCTCAGTCTGCAATGCCTGAAAAGGTATCCGATAGTAGAAAGAGTGCAGTCTGGAATTTTTTTAAACAACATCCAAATGATCAGCGCAAAGTCATCTGTCAAAAATGTTCAACTACCTTAAGCAGAGGTCAGAATCTTAAAAGTCCAAATACAAGTTGAATGCGTAGACATTTAACCACCATGCATTTGCAAGCCTGGACTAACTACCAAACGTCCCTTAAGGTTGTAGCACCCTCGGCCAATGAAGCTAGTCAGCAACGCTACATCCCTTCCCTCACTTCAATATACATAAACCCAGGCTCATATTGTAGAGTGTCCAGAAACCATGTCCTGAGCACTACCAAATCCTGCTCCAAACGGCAATGTCTAATACAGGAGAAAAAAAGGGAGCTTACAGATATCAAGTATAAAAACTACAAAATTTATTAAGATGCTAACAAACACATACTAACAAATACACACATAGAAATAAAATAAGGACACTAAGAACCATCCCTATCCCCCATCTAATCCAATGAGTAATGTGATATACACAAACGGTAGAGGAAAAGACCGTGTGCCTATATGGACAATGGGTCAATGTAAGCCATAAACCTCACAGAAGTACATATGAGGTACAGGATAGCAGCACAAGTAGCGCTGAAAAGTATTATCCTAAAAGCGATCCAAAGTCCAAGCATACTAACAAGAGATCTACCAGACTGCCAGTAATGTAACTGCCACTGGCGTAAAGAAAGCAGTACAGATAATCTCCAGTGGTCCCTCTTACCCCGGTATAGAGATGGATAACGTTAGGCGAGACCCCCGACGTACGTTTCGCTCCAGCGATCTATTAGCTTTCTCAAGGGGAAGTTCCCCTTGAGAAAGCTAATAGATCGCTGGAGCGAAACGTACGTCGGGGGTCTCGCCTAACGTTATCCATCTCTATACCGGGGTAAGAGGGACCACTGGAGATTATCTGTACTGCTTTCTTTACGCCAGTGGCAGTTACATTACTGGCAGTCTGGTAGATCTCTTGTTAGTATGCTTGGACTTTGGATCGCTTTTAGGATAATACTTTTCAGCGCTACTTGTGCTGCTATCCTGTACCTCATATGTACTTCTGTGAGGTTTATGGCTTACATTGACCCATTGTCCATATAGGCACACGGTCTTTTCCTCTACCGTTTGTGTATATCACATTACTCATTGGATTAGATGGGGGATAGGGATGGTTCTTAGTGTCCTTATTTTATTTCTATGTGTGTATTTGTTAGTATGTGTTTGTTAGCATCTTAATAAATTTTGTAGTTTTTATACTTGATATCTGTAAGCTCCCTTTTTTTCTCCTGTATTAGACATCCCTTCCCTCACTGTAAGCCCACCATTTCCCGCACCTCCTGCAGTAAATGTGCAGGTTTCGTCGCCAGGCCAAAGCAATCAGGGAATCACCAGGTTCGTGATAGGAAACACTGCATGTAGGGCGCCAGCAAGAATACCATCTCCAACCCTCTCTCAGTCTGCCATGTCCACCGGCACCCCCGCTAGTTCCACGATCTGCAGCTCTCCAGTCCAGCTCACCCTACATGAGACTCTCGCTAGGAAAAGTACTCATCCTCGCATCCGTGTGCACAGGGTTTGAACGCCCACATTGCTAGACTAATCTCGTTAGAGATGATGCCCTACCGGTTAGTTGAAAGCGAAGAATTAAAAGCCCTGATGGACCCTGCTGTACGACGCTACGAGCTACCCAGTCGACACTTCTTTTCGAGAAAAGCCATCCCAGCCCTCCACCAGCATATAAAAGACCGCATCGTCCATGCACTCAGGCAATCTGTGAGTACAGAGGTGCACCTGACAACAGATGCATGGACCAGTAAGCATGGCCAGGGACATTACATGTCCATCACAGCACACTGGGTTAATGTGGTGGATGCAGGGTCCACAGGGGACAGCAATATTGGGACAGTTCTGCCTAGCCCACGTTCTAGGAAACAGTTGGCTGTAGGCGTTCGCCACCCCTCCTCCTCCTCCTCGTCCTCCTGCAGAAGCGAGAGCTCATTCACAGACCGCAGTCGCATGACCACTCCATCCGCAGCTACCACTGTTGCACACGAGGTGTCCCATTATGGAACAGCTAGTGGCAAGCGTCAGCAGGCTGTATTGGCAATGAAGTGTTTGGGCGACAGACACACCGCGGAAGTTCTGTCCGAGTTCTTGCAGAAAGAAACTCAGTCATGGCTGGGCACTGTACATCTTGAGGCAGGCAAGGTAGTGAGTGATAACGGAAGGAATTTTATGGCTGCCATAGCCCTTTCACAACTGAAACACATTCCTTGCCTGGCTCACACCTTAAACCTGGTGGTGCAGTGCTTCCTGAAAAGTTATCCGGGGTTACCCGACCTGCTCCTCAAAGTGAGCAGACTTTGCTCGCATATCCGCCGTTCGCTCGTACACTCCAGCCGTATGCAGAACCATCAGCGGTCTTTGAATCTAATCATCGACGTTGCAACAAGGTGGAACTCCACACTGCACATGCTTCAGATACTGTGCGAACAGAGGCGTGCTGTTGTGTATTTGTGGGAGGATACACATACACGGGCAGGCAGTTGGATGGCAGACATGGAGTTGTCAGGTGTGCAGTGGTCAAAGGTACAAGACCTGTGTCAAGTCCTTCAGTGTTTTGAGGAATGCACATGGCTGGTTAGTGCAGACAATGTCATAATAAGCATGAGCATCCCCCTAATGCGTCTGCTGATGCAAAGTTTGACGCACATAAAGGAGCAGGCATCTGCAGCCAAAGAAGAGGGAAACCTTGATGACAGTTAGCCATTGTCTGGTCAGGGCAGTCTACAGGATGAGGTAGCGGGCGAAGAGGAGGAGGACGAGGAGGATGATGGGGATGAGTATTTTTTGAATAAGGAAGCTTCTCCGGGGCCAATAGAAACTGGTGGCGTTGGAAGGCCGGGTTCAGGCTTTTTGAGGAAGACAAGTGACGTAGATTTGCCTGAAACTGCCCCTCAACCCAACACAAGCGCAGATTTGACAACAGGAACTTTGGCCCACATGGCGGATTATTATTATTATACATTTTTATAGCGCCATTTATTCCATGGCGCTTTACATGTGAATACGGGGCAAATACATACAAATACATTAAACATGAGCAGATAACAAGGCACACGAGTACATAAGGAGGGAGGACCCTGCCTGCGAGGGCTCACAGTCTGCAGGGGGTGGGTGAGGATACACTAGGAGAGGGAAGAGCTGGCTGTGCGGCTGTTCAGTAGGTTGAGGATCACTGCAGGCTGTAGGCTTGTCGGAAGAGATGAGTCTTCAGGTTCTTTTTAAAGGTTTCTATGGTAGGCGCGAGTCTGATGTGTTGGGGTAGAGAGTTCCAGAGTATGGGGGAAGCACGGGAGAAGTCTTGGATGCGGTTATGGGAAGAAGAGATGAGAGGGGAGTAGAGAAGGAGGTCTTGGGAGGATCGGAGGTTGCGTGTAGGTAGGTACCGAGAGACCATGTCACAGATGTATGGAGGAGACAGGTTGTGGATGGCTTTGTATGTCAGTGTGAGGGTTTTGAACTGGAGTCTCTGGGCGATAGGAAGCCAGTGAAGGGCTTGACACAGGGGAGAGGCTGGGGAATAGCGGGGGGACAGGTGGATTAGTCGGGCAGCAGAGTGTAGGATGGATTGGAGTGGTGCCAGAGTGCTAGAGGGGAGTCCAGAGAGTAGGAGGTTGCAGTATTCGAGGCGGGAGATGATAAGGGCATGCACTAGCGTTTTTGCAGTGTTGCGGTCAAGGAAAGCACGGATCCGGGAAATATTTTTGAGTTTGAGACGACAGGATGAGGCAAGGGCTTGGATATGTGGCTTGAAAGAGAGGGCAGAGTCGAGGATCACCCCGAGGCACCGGGCGTGTGGGACTGGGGATAGTGAGCAGCCATTGACATTGATGGATAGGTCTGGTGGAGGGATAGAGTGAGATGGGGGGAAAGATGATGAATTCTGTTTTGTCCATGTTCAGTTGTAGAAAGTGAGCAGAAAAGAAGGCTGAAATGGCAGACAGACAGTGCGGGATTTTGGTAAGCAAGGAGGAGAGGTCAGGTCCGGAGAGGTAGATCTGCGTGTCATCAGCGTAGAGATGGTACTGCAAACCGTGGGATTCTATGAGCTGTCCCAGGCCAAAAGTGTAGATGGAGAAGAGTAGGGGTCCTAGAACAGAGCCTTGAGGAACACCGACTGACAAGGGGCGAAGTGAGGAGGTGGTGTGGGGGAGGGAGACACTGAATGTTCGGTCTGTCAGATATGACGAGATCCAGGAAAGGGCCAAGTCTGTGATGCCAAGGGATGAGAGGATTTGTAGCAAAAGGGAGTGTACTACAGTGTCAAAGGCAGAAGACAGGTCCAGGAGAAGGAGGACAGAGTAGTGTCGCTTGCTCCTGGCAGTTAGTAGGTCATTGGTGACTTTAATTAGGGCAGTTTCAGTTGAGTGATGGGAACGGAAGCCTGATTGTAACCGATCAAAGAGGGAGCAGGAGGAGAAGTGGGAGGACAGTTCAAGATGGACGTGTTGCTCCAGCAATTTGGAGGCATAAGGGAGAAGAGATATTGGGCGATAGCTAGACACAGAGGATGGGTCGAGGGAGGGCTTTTTGAGGATGAGTGTGATCTTGGCATGCTTGAAGGATGAGGGAAAGACACCTGTTGTGAGTGAGAGGTTGAAGAGGTGCGTTAGGGTTGGGATAAAGACCGTGGAAAGGTTAGGGATGAGGTGGGATGGGAGTGGGTCAAGCGTGCAGGTGGTGAGGTGTGATCTTGACAGGAGGGTGGAGAGCTGATCTTCTGTCATGGTGGAGAAGCTGGTTTTTGAGGAGCAGGGTTGAGGAGCTAAGAGGGGCAGTGGGCGCTGTGGGCCAAAGCTTTCTCTGATCGTATCGATCTTCTGTTTAAAGAAAGAGGTGAAGTCATCAGCAGAAATGAGGGGGGAGGGAGGAGGTGCTGGGGGACGGAGTAGAGAATTGAAAGTGTTGAAAAGCTGTTTAGGGTTGTGGGACAGGGAGGATATGAGGGATGAGAAGTAAGTTTGTTTTGCGGCAGTGAGCGCAGACTTGAAGCTGGCGAGGGTTTGCTTGTATGCAGTGAAGTGGTCGGCAGAGTGGGATCGCTTCCATCTCCGCTCAGCAATCCTGGAAGCCCGTCTCAATTCTTTGGTCAGGCTGGTCAGCCAGGGCTGCCTGTTAATTGTACGAGTTTTACTATGCATGAGCGGGGCGGCCGAATTGAGTGTTGCTGTTATTGTGGTGTTATAAAAAGTGGCAGCAGCATCTGTGTCATGAAGGGTGGCTATGTCTGTGAGAGGGAGAAGGGACTCAGAGAGTGATTGTAAGTTGAGATGTTTAAGATTTCTGCGAGGATGAGTGAGTTTGTGGAGTGGGGGTTGCACACTTGGAGAGGAGAGGGACGAGAATGTCAGTAGGTTGTGGTCAGACAGGGGGAGGGGTGTGTTAGTGAGGTTAGTAAGGGAGCAGAGGCGGGTGAAGATGAGGTCCAGCGTGTGGCCATCTTTGTGAGTGGCCTCAGAGGACCATTGAGTGAGGCCGAAGGAGGCAGTCAGTGATAAAAGTTTAGAGGCAGCTGAGGTGAAAGTGTCAATGGGTACATTCATTGAAATCACCCATGATGATAGTGGGGATGTCAACAGAGAGGAAATGAAGTAGCCAGGTGGTGAAGTGGTCGAGAAAGGTGGAGATGGCTAGTTCTGGGGGGCGGTAGATGACAGCCAGCTGGAGGTTGGAGGGGGAATAGATGCGGACAGAGTGCACCTCAAACGAGGGAAGGGTAGTGGAGGGTGGTAGCGGGATTGGAGTGAAGGAGCAGGTGTCGGACAGGAGCAAGCCAACTCCTCCACCGCGTTTGTTGCTGGGGCGAGGGGTGTGAGAGAGGTGGAATCCGCCATAGAAGAGCGCAGCTGGAGAGGCCGAGTCAGAGGGGGTGAGGCAGGTTTCGGTGAGGCCGAGGAAGGAGAGTTTGTTGGTGATGAAGAGGTCATGGATAAATGGCAGTTTGTTGCAGATGGAGCGTGCGTTCCATAGTGCTCCAAGTAGGGGGAGCTGGGGAGTGTGGGCTGGATGAATGGGTATGAGGTTGTCGTGGTTGGGAAAACGTGCGGAGGATCGTGGCAGGGGGTTAGAAACGAGTGTGGGGATGAATTGGGGAGGCCCGGGATTTGGGGATATGTCACCAGCAATGAGGAGTAGCAGACAGATCATTAGAAGGTGGGAGCAGGATAGGACATGATGCGGCCGTGTGTGTCTGGATAAAAAGGATTGTATGTGGAGGAACAGTTCTGAGGAGAAGGCGAGATGGCTGGGGAGTATTGAGGGAGAAATGACTATTTCCTTACTAGGTGGAGGGATTGCAGGAGATTGTAAGAAGGAAAGTAGTATGGTGGTGAAAGAGAAAAGAAATCGAAATATTGTAGTGGTTAGTAGTCTGTTACCTTCCAGTCAATTCCAGTCCAATTCAGTCTAATTCAGAATCATAATTAAAAAGATGTAATTTAAAAAATGGAAGTTAAAAGATGATTTGCAGCAGACTGAGTCTGTAGCAGACTCCTGCATGTGAATATATCCCCAGTTAAGGGCAATCAGGTGTGAATGAGGGGGTGGCTGGGTATGGGAGACCAGATGTAGAGAGTTAAGCAAAGGTCATAAAGTGAGGGAGGGGTAAGACTGACCACTCAAAGAGATGCCAGGATCACACAATGAGATACATGAAAACAGGTCATTAAGGATTATGCCTTACGTATCCTCAAAAGGGACCCATGTATTATTAAAATGCAGACCGATGACGATTACTGGTTGTCCTGCCTCCTTGATCCTCGTTATAAAGGCAAATTGCAAAATATCATGCCACATGAGAACCTCGAACAAATATTAGCAACCAAACAAGCAAATTGCTAAGGAGAGTAAAACTAATCCCAAACTGTTCTTCAACTATATCAATAGTAAAAGAATAAAAACTGAAAATGTAGGCCCCTTAAAAAATAGTGAGGAAAGAATGGTTGTAGATGACGAGGAAAAAGCTAACATATTAAACACCTTCTTCTCCACGGTATTCACGGTGGAAAATGAAATGCTAGGTGAAATCCCAAGAAACAATGAAAACCCTATATTAAGGGTCACCAATCTAACCCAAGAAGAGGTGCGAAACCGGCTAAATAAGATTAAAATAGATAAATCTCCGGGTCCGGATGGCATACACCCACGAGTACTAAGAGAACTAAGTAATGTAATAGATAAACCATTATTTCTTATTTTTAGTGACTCTATAGCGACAGGGTCTGTTCCGCAGGACTGGCGCATAGCAAATGTGGTGCCAATATTCAAAAAGGGCTCTAAAAGTGAACCTGGAAATTATAGGCCAGTAAGTCTAACCTCTATTGTTGGTAAAATATTTGAAGGGTTTCTGAGGGATGTTATTCTGGATTATCTCAATGAGAATAACTGTTTAACTCCATATCAGCATGGGTTTATGAGAAATCGCTCCTGTCAAACCAATCTAATCAGTTTTTATGAAGAGGTAAGCTATAGGCTGGACCACGGTGAGTCATTGGACGTGGTATATCTCGATTTTTCCAAAGCGTTTGATACCGTGCCGCACAAGAGGTTGGTACACAAAATGAGAATGCTTGGTCTGGGGGAAAATGTGTGTAAATGGGTTAGTAACTGGCTTAGTGATAGAAAGCAGAGGGTGGTTATAAATGGTATAGTCTCTAACTGGGTCGCTGTGACCAGTGGGGTACCGCAGGGGTCAGTATTGGGACCTGTTCTCTTCAACATATTCATTAATGATCTGGTAGAAGGTTTACACAGTAAAATATCGATATTTGCAGATGATACAAAACTATGTAAAGCAGTTAATACAAGTGAAGATAGTATTCTGCTACAGATGGATCTGGATAAGTTGGAAACTTGGGCTGAAAGGTGGCAGATGAGGTTTAACAATGATAAATGTAAGGTTATACACATGGGAAGAAGGAATCAATGTCACCATTACACACTGAATGGGAAACCACTGGGTAAATCTGACAGGGAGAAGGACTTGGGGATCCTAGTTAATGATAAACTTACCTGGAGCAGCCAGTGCCAGGCAGCAGCTGCCAAGGCAAACAGGATCATGGGGTGCATTAAAAGAGGTCTGGATACACATGATGAGAGCATTATACTGCCTCTGTACAAATCCCTAGTTAGACCGCACATGGAGTACTGTGTCCAGTTTTGGGCACCGGTGCTCAGGAAGGATATAATGGAACTAGAGAGAGTACAAAGGAGGGCAACAAAATTAATAAAGGGGATGGGAGAACTACAATACCCAGATAGATTAGCGAAATTAGGATTATTTAGTCTAGAAAAAAGACGACTGAGGGGCGATCTAATAACCATGTATAAGTATATAAGGGGACAATACAAATATCTCGCTGAGGATCTGTTTATACCAAGGAAGGTGACGGGCACAAGGGGGCATTCTTTGCGTCTGGAGGAGAGAAGGTTTTTCCACCAACATAGAAGAGGATTCTTTACTGTTAGGGCAGTGAGAATCTGGAATTGCTTGCCTGAGGAGGTGGTGATGGCGACCTCAGTCGAGGGGTTCAAGAGAGGCCTGGATGTCTTCCTGGAGCAGAACAATATTGTATCATACAATTATTAGGTTCTGTAGAAGGACGTAGATCTGGGTACTTATTATGATGGAATATAGGCTGAACTGGATGGACAAATGTCTTTTTTCGGCCTTACTAACTATGTTACTATGTTACTATGTAAATCTTGTAGACCGTTTGATTCAGGCATTCCCAGCACACAGCGCCGGTGATGGTTCTCACACGAGCTGCAGGGGGCAACAGGGCAGAGGTGTTAGAGGTGCACAAATCAGAAGTGGCGTTGGACAGAGGGGTTTTCTGACCAGGTTGTGGAGTGATTTCGCAATGACCGCAGACAGGACAGGTACTGCAGCATCAATTCAAAGTGACAGGAGACAACATTTGTCCAGAATGGTTACTAACTATTTTTCATCCCTTATCGATGTTCTTTCTCAACCGTCATTCCCATTTGATTAGTGGACACCTCGCATGAATTGGCAGAATATGCATTGCAGGATCTTGCTTGCCCAGCAGCTAGTGTGCTATCAGAAAGAGTATTCAGTGCTGCTGGTTCAATATTGACCAAAAAAAGGACTCGTCTGGCTACCCAAAATGTTGATGATCTAACCTTCATTAAAATGAACCACTCATGGATTTCCAATTATTTTGCCCCACCTTTCCCGGCTGACACCTAGCTTTCCTATAAAAAGGTCTCGCTTGTGGACTGGTCTTACTGACTGTTCCAATATCTTAATTTGCAGCAGCTGTTTGTCCAGCATACGACATGTTTACACCTCCCTAAAAGGGCTAACTCCCCCCACGGGGCCGTGGTCTCGCCACTTGGCTCAAGCACCCGTGAGAGTGCCGTTTGTCTGAAGAGGTGGGTGTGCACGCTTTTGGTCGACGGCACTGCCACTGGGTCCCTCATAGTACAATAAAGTGTCTCTGGCGGTGGTGGCGCGCACCCAACGTCAGACACACCGTTGTAACATGAGGGGCCCTGGGCCTGTACCGCCGGCCACAAGAGAGTTTCCCCCCCAGCTCAAACAGTGCTCTACCACTTTCAAAATTATCTCTCACACCTCCACCAATGTTTAGTCTATGCGCTGACATCCTTCAATGCCTGGCACTGACAATACCAATTTGTTGACATGTATGATGCTAGTTAAAATAGTCAGGGTCCGTGTACTATATTGACACCAGTAAATACTTTGCGCCAAATTACTATGTCTGAAACTCAGCAGAGGAGCCCACCCCTGCACCTAAGTATGCCACCCTTTTTTTTTGGTTTTGTTGTTTTGCGAGACATTAACATCTATTTATTTTTTGGGAGTACTAACTGTGTCAGACACTTCTTCCAATCGTCCTCCGCTGACCACACCAATGCTGCCTGTGTACCCCTGCAAGATAATTCAAACTGCTTTGAGCCTATTTTTTAAAATTTTAGGCCTACTAAGTGTGTCTGCGGTCCCTCCTTCAAATTGTCCTCCTCTGACCACACCAATGCTGCCTGTGTACCCCTGCAAGATAATTCAAACTGCTTTTAGCCTAATTTTTTTTATTTTAGGCCTACTAAGTCTGTCTGTGGTCCCTCCTTCAAATTGTCCTCCGTGACCACACCAATGCTGCCTCTGTACCCCTGCAAGATAATTCAAACTGCTTTGAGCCTATTTTTTAAAATTTTAGGCCTACTAAGTGTGTCTGCGGTCCCTCCTTCAAATTGTCCTCCGCTGACCACACCAATGCTGCCTGTGTACCCCTGCAAGATAATTCAAACTGCTTTTAGCCTATTATTTAAAATTTTAGGCCTACTAAGTCTGTCTGCTGTCCCTCTTTCCATTTGTCCTCCGCTGAGCACACCAATGACGACCGTGTACCCATGTAACTTTTTTTAACCTGCAGCGAGCCAACTTTGTGGTGTAAGGCCTACTAGCAGTGTCTGTCTATGCCACTTAATACAGCTGTCCTCCTCTAAAAAAAAAAAAAGGCTGGTTTTCAGCCTGTCAGAATTATAAAACTGCATTGGTGCCACAAGTTTCGTTGTGTTCTACAAACTGAGTCTTCCGCTCCAGGTTGACTCTCCCTAGCTTCTATCTTCAAGCTCTCGTTAAGTAGTTGTTGAAACAACACTGCATTAGGCCTACAAGTTGGGTCTGGGTTGTAGAGAGGGTGTCTGCCGCTCCAAGGTGTTCTCCAGGTTGCCTCTCCCTAGCTTCTATCTTGAAGCTCTTGTTAACTAGTTGTTGAAACAACACTGCATTAGGCCTACAAGTTGGGTCTGGGTTCTACTAACGGTGTCTTCCTCTCCAATGTGTTCTCCAGGTTGCCACATAATCGAAGCTGCATAGAGCCTATTTTGTTTTTTTAGGCCTACTAAGTCTGTCTGTGGTCCCTCCTTCCAATAGTCCTCCACTGACCACACCAATGCTGAGTGTGTACCCCTGGAACCTATTTAAAAGTGCATAGAGCCTATTATGTTATTTTAGGCCTACTAAGTCTGTCTGCGGTCCCTCCTTCCAATAGCCCTCGACTGACCAAACCAATGCTGCCTGTGTACCCCAGGAACCTATTTAAAAGTGCATAGAGCCTACTTTTTATTTTAGGCCTACTAAGTGTTTATGCGGTCCCTCCTTCCAATTGTCCTCCACTGAGCACACCAATGCAGACCGTGTACCCATGTAACCTTTTTTAAACCTGCGTCAAGCCAACTTTGTGGTGTAAGGCATACTAGCAGTGTCTGGCAGCGCCACTCAATACAGCTGTCCTCTTTAAAAAAAATTACCTGCAACTATCAGGTTTTCAGCCTATCGGAATTTTGCAACTGCAGTGGGGCTACTACAGTGCCTACAAGTAGTATTCAACCCCCTGCAGATTTAGCAGGTTTACACATTTGGAATTAACTTGGCATTGTGACATTTGGACTGTAGATCAGCCTGGAAGTGTGAAATGCACTGCAGCAAAAAAGAATGTTATTTCTTTGTTTATTTTTTTTTTAAATTGTGAAAAGTCTTTTCAGAGGGTCATTTATTATTCAACCCCTCAACCCACCAGAATTCTGTTTGGTTCCCCTAAAGTATTAAGAAGTAGTTCAGGCGCAAAGAACAATGAGCTTCACATGTTTGGATTAATTATCTCTTTTTCCAGCCTTTTCTGACTATTTAAGACCCTCCCCAAACTTGTGAACAGCACTCATACATGGTCAACATGGGAAAGACAAAGGAGCATTCCAAGGCCATCAGAGACAAGATCGTGGAGGGTCACAAGGCTGGCAAGGGGTACAAAACCCTTTCCAAGGAGTTGGGCCTACCTGTCTCCACTGTTGGGAGCATCATCCGGAAGTGGAAGGCTTATGGAACTACTGTTAGCCTTCCACGGCCTGGACAGCCTTTGAAAGTTTCCTCCCGTGCCGAGGCCAGGCCTGTCCGAAGAGTCAAGGCTAACCCAAGGACAAAAAGGAAGGAGCTCCGGGAAGATCTCATGGCAGTGGGGACATTGGTTTCAGTCAATACCATAAGTAACGTACTCCACCGCAATGGTCTCCGTTCCAGATGAGCCCGTAAGGTACCTTTACTTTCATAGCGTCATGTCAAGGCTCGTCTACAGTTTGCTCATGATCACTTGGAGGACTCTGAGACTGACTGGTTCAAGGTTCTCTGGTCTGATGAGACCAAGATCGAGATCTTTGGTGCCAACCACACACGTGATGTTTGGAGACTGGATGGCACTGCATACAACCCCAAGGATACCATCCCTACAGTCAAGCATGGTGGTGGCAGCATTATGCTGTGGGGCTGTTTCTCAGCCAAGGGGCCTGGCCATCTGGTCCGCATCCATGGGAAGATGGATAGCACGGCCTACCTGGAGATTTTGCCCAAGAACCTCCGCTCCTCCATCAAGGAACTTAAGATGGGTCATCATTTCATCTTCCAACAAGACAACGACCCAAAGCACACAGCCAAGAAAACCAAGACCTGGTTCAAGAGGCAAAAAATCAAGGTGTTGCAGTGGCCTAGTCAGTCTCCTGACCTTAACCCAATTGAAAACTTGTGGAAGGAGCTCAAGATTAAAGTCCACATGAGACACCCAAAGAACCTAGATAACTTGGAGAAGATCTGCATGGAGGAGTGGGCCAAGATAACTCCAGAGACCTGTGCCGGCCTGATCAGGTCTTATAAAAGACGATTATTAGCTGTAATTGCAAACAAAGGTTATTCCACAAAATATTAAACCTAGGGGTTGAATAATAATTGACCCACACTTTTATGTTTAAAATTTATAAAAATTTAACTGAGCAACAAAACTTTTTGGTTTGTAAGATTTATGCATCTGTTAATAAATCTTGCTCTTGTTTGAAGTTTGAAGGCTCTAACTTATTTATAATAATATAATAATAATAATTTTTATTTATATAGCGCCAACATATTCCGCAGCGCTTTACAAATTATAGAGGGGACTTGTACAGACAATAGACATTACAGCATAACAGAAATCACAGTTCAAAACAGATACCAGGAGGAATGAGGGCCCTGCTCGCAAGCTTACAAACTATGGGGAAAAGGGGAGACACGAGAGGTGGATGGTAACAATTGCTTTAGTTATTCGGACCAGCTATAGTGTAAGGCTCAGGTGTTCATGTAAAGCTGCATGAACCAGTTACCTGCCTAAGTATGTAGCAGTACAGACACAGAGGGCTAATACTGCATAAAGTGTATGAGAACATGATGCGAGGAACCTTTTTTATTTTTTTTTTTTTTTTTAATTATAAATAGGCCACACAGGGATCGTTAGGTTAATGCATTGAGGCGGTAGGCCAGTCTGAACAAATGAGTTTTTAGGGCACGCTTAAAACTGTGGGGATTGGGGATTAATCGTATTAACCTAGGTAGTGCATTCCAAAGAATCGGCGCAGCACGTGTAAAGTCTTGGAGACGGGAGTGGGAGGTTCTGATTATTGAGGATGCTAACCTGAGGTCATTAGCGGAGCGGAGGGCACGGGTAGGGTGGTAGACTGATACCAGGGAGGAGATGTAGGGTGGTGCTGAGCCATGGAGTGCTTTGTGGATGAGGGTAGTAGTTTTGTACTGGATTCTGGAGTGGATGGGTAGCCAGTGTAATGACTGGCACAGGGTAGAGGCATCGGTGTAACGATTGGTGAGGAATATGATCCTGGCTGCAGCATTCAGGACAGATTGGAGCGGGGAGAGTTTTGCAAGAGGGAGGCCGATTAGTAGAGAGTTACAATAGTCCAGACGAGAATGAATAAGTGAAACAGTCAGAGTTTTTGCAGAGTCGAAAGTAAGAAAAGGGCGAATTCTAGAAATGTTTTTCAGATGCAGGTAAGAAGAGCGAGCCAGTGATCGGATGTAGGGGGTGAATGAAAGGTCAGAATGCATAAGATTTGCATCTTATTAAACCTGCTAAATCTGCAGGGGGTTGAATACTACTTGTAGGCACTGTAGTTTGGTTGGGGCCTACTAACAGTGTCTGCCGCTCCAAGGTGTTCTCCTGGTTGCCTTTCCTGAGCTTCAATCTTCAGGCTCTTGATAAATAGTTGTTAAATGGAAAAACTGCATTTGGCCTACTAGTTGGGTTGGGGCCTTCTAGCAGGTTTACACATTTGGAATTAACTTGGCATTGTGACATTTGGACTGTAGATCAGCCTGGAAGTGTGAAATGCACTGCAGCAAAAAAGAATGTTATTTCTTTGTTTATTTTTTTTTTAAATTGTGAAAAGTCTTTTCAGAGGGTCATTTATTATTCAACCCCTCAACCCACCAGAATTCTGTTTGGTTCCCCTAAAGTATTAAGAAGTAGTTCAGGCACAAAGAACAATGAGCTTCACATGTTTGGACTAATTATCTCTTTTTCCAGCCTTTTCTGACTATTTAAGACCCTCCCCAAACTTGTGAACAGCACTCATACATGGTCAACATGGGAAAGACAAAGGAGCATTCCAAGGCCATCAGAGACAAGATCGTGGAGGGTCACAAGGCTGGCAAGGGGTACAAAACCCTTTCCAAGGAGTTGGGCCTACCTGTCTCCACTGTTGGGAGCATCATCCGGAAGTGGAAGGCTTATGGAACTACTGTTAGCCTTCCACGGCCTGGACAGCCTTTGAAAGTTTCCTCCCGTGCCGAGGCCAGGCCTGTCCGAAGAGTCAAGGCTAACCCAAGGACAAAAAGGAAGGAGCTCCGGGAAGATCTCATGGCAGTGGGGACATTGGTTTCAGTCAATACCATAAGTAACGTACTCCACCGCAATGGTCTCCGTTCCAGATGAGCCCGTAAGGTACCTTTACTTTCATAGCGTCATGTCAAGGCTCGTCTACAGTTTGCTCATGATCACTTGGAGGACTCTGAGACTGACTGGTTCAAGGTTCTCTGGTCTGATGAGACCAAGATCGAGATCTTTGGTGCCAACCACACACGTGATGTTTGGAGACTGGATGGCACTGCATACAACCCCAAGGATACCATCCCTACAGTCAAGCATGGTGGTGGCAGCATTATGCTGTGGGGCTGTTTCTCAGCCAAGGGGCCTGGCCATCTGGTCCGCATCCATGGGAAGATGGATAGCACGGCCTACCTGGAGATTTTGCCCAAGAACCTCCGCTCCTCCATCAAGGAACTTAAGATGGGTCATCATTTCATCTTCCAACAAGACAACGACCCAAAGCACACAGCCAAGAAAACCAAGACCTGGTTCAAGAGGCAAAAAATCAAGGTGTTGCAGTGGCCTAGTCAGTCTCCTGACCTTAACCCAATTGAAAACTTGTGGAAGGAGCTCAAGATTAAAGTCCACATGAGACACCCAAAGAACCTAGATAACTTGGAGAAGATCTGCATGGAGGAGTGGGCCAAGATAAATCCAGAGACCTGTGCCGGCCTGATCAGGTCTTATAAAAGACGATTATTAGCTGTAATTGCAAACAAAGGTTATTCCACAAAATATTAATCCTAGGGGTTGAATAATAATTGACCCACACTTTTATGTTTAAAATTTATAAAAATTTAACTGAGCAACAAAACTTTTTGGTTTGTAAGATTTATGCATCTGTTAATAAATCTTGCTCTTGTTTGAAGTTTGAAGGCTCTAACTTATTTATAATAATATAATAATAATAATTTTTATTTATATAGCGCCAACATATTCCGCAGCGCTTTACAAATTATAGAGGGGACTTGTACAGACAATAGACATTACAGCATAACAGAAATCACAGTTCAAAACAGATACCAGGAGGAATGAGGGCCCTGCTCGCAAGCTTACAAACTATGGGGAAAAGGGGAGACACGAGAGGTGGATGGTAACAATTGCTTTAGTTATTCGGACCAGCTATAGTGTAAGGCTCAGGTGTTCATGTAAAGCTGCATGAACCAGTTACCTGCCTAAGTATGTAGCAGTACAGACACAGAGGGCTAATACTGCATAAAGTGTATGAGAACATGATGCGAGGAACCTTTTTTATTTTTTATTTTTTTTTTTATTATAAATAGGCCACACAGGGATCGTTAGGTTAATGCATTGAGGCGGTTGGCCAGTCTGAACAAATGAGTTTTTAGGGCACGCTTAAAACTGTGGGGATTGGGGATTAATCGTATTAACCTAGGTAGTGCATTCCAAAGAATCGGCGCAGCACGTGTAAAGTCTTGGAGACGGGAGTGGGAGGTTCTGATTATTGAGGATGCTAACCTGAGGTCATTAGCGGAGCGGAGGGCACGGGTAGGGTGGTAGACTGATACCAGGGAGGAGATGTAGGGTGGTGCTGAGCCATGGAGTGCTTTGTGGATGAGGGTAGTAGTTTTGTACTGGATTCTGGAGTGGATGGGTAGCCAGTGTAATGACTGGCACAGGGTAGAGGCATCGGTGTAACGATTGGTGAGGAATATGATCCTGGCTGCAGCATTCAGGACAGATTGGAGCGGGGAGAGTTTTGCAAGAGGGAGGCCGATTAGTAGAGAGTTACAATAGTCCAGACGAGAATGAATAAGTGAAACAGTCAGAGTTTTTGCAGAGTCGAAAGTAAGAAAAGGGCGAATTCTAGAAATGTTTTTCAGATGCAGGTAAGAAGAGCGAGCCAGTGATCGGATGTAGGGGGTGAATGAAAGGTCAGAATGCATAAGATTTGCATCTTATTAAACCTGCTAAATCTGCAGGGGGTTGAATACTACTTGTAGGCACTGTAGTTTGGTTGGGGCCTACTAACAGTGTCTGCCGCTCCAAGGTGTTCTCCTGGTTGCCTTTCCTGAGCTTCAATCTTCAGGCTCTTGATAAATAGTTGTTAAATGGAAAAACTGCATTTGGCCTACTAGTTGGGTTGGGGCCTTCTAACGGTGTCTGCCGCTCCTTGCTGTTATCCTGGTTTCCTGTCCTGAAATTCCATTTTCAGGCTCTCGTTAAGTAGTTTTTAATATTACACTGAATTTGACCTACTAGTGTGGTTGGGGCCTACTAACGGTGTATGCCGCTCGCTGCTGTTCTCCTGGTTTCCTGTCCTGAAATTCCATTTTCAGGCTCTCGTTAAGTAGTTGTTGAAACAACACTGCATTAGTCCTACAAGTTGGGTCTTGGTTGTAGAGACGGTGTCTGGCGCTCCAAGGTGTTCTCCTGGTTGCCTCTCCCTAGCTTCTATCTTGAAGCTCTTGTTAAGTAGTTGTAGAAACAACACTGTACTAGGCCTACAAGTTGAGTCTGGGTTGTAGAGACGGTGTCTGCCGCTCTAAGGTGTTCTCCAGGTTGACTCTCCCTAGCTTCTATCTTCAAGCTCTCGTTAAGTATTTGTTGAAACAACACTGCATTAGGCCTACAAGTTGGGTCTTGGTTGTAGAGACGGTGTCTGGCGCTCCAAGGTGTTCTACAGGTTGCCTCTCCCTAGCTTCTATCTTGAAGCTCTTGTTAAGTAGTTGTTGAAATAACACTGCATTAGGCCTACAAGTTGGGTCTGGGTTCTACAAACGGTGTCTTCCGCTCCAAGGTGTTCTCCAGGTTGCCTTTCCCTAGCTTCTATCTTCAGGCTCTCGTTATATTGTTTTTAATATAACACTGCATTTGGCCTACTTGTTTTATTGGCCCTACTAACGGTGTCTGCCGCTCCTTGATGTTCTCCTACACTAAACAAACCAGTGCCGCCTGTTTACTTCTGTTACCAATTTTGAACTGCATTTAGCATACTTACTGATTTGGGCCTACTCACTATGTCAGCCTCTCATTACAGTTGTACTCCACTGAACAAAGCAATGCCCCCTGGTTAGTCCTGTTACCAATTTTGAACTGCATTTAGCCCACTTTTTTATTTGGGCCTATATCTGTGTTTCCTCCTCATCCTGCCCATTGCCCAGCCAGTGCTAGTTGAGTATGCTGGTACATTGACCCAGAATGCTACATTCCTCGTGCACGCTACACAGCAAGAATGTGACCCTGCTGAAAGTCAGGTTCCCCTTCCCGCAAATCATACCACCTTATAAGGGGACAAAGAGGAAGGTGCAGATGAAAGTGCAGGCTCCTTCTTCAGGTGGGGGGGAGAATACTTGTTGGTGACATCACTGGCACAGATTGCACTACATATAAATTATGATGAAGTGCGATTGCAACCCGGGTCCACCATGTAGAGATGGAAAGTCGCAGCTAGTAAACAATGGGGGAAGCGTGCGGCAAGCGATCTCGAAAACACATGGGGTTAAATGTCACCCTGTGTGAATTGAAACTAATTAGCCAACTCTGTTAGCTTTACAGAGAGGTATGGATGGAGATACAGCTGTCCCTAGACAGTATGGCACAGCTAGATGCAACGCTAATGAAAATGGCGCTACATGAAATCCCCTGTTACTTCACAGGTCAATGCAACCCTCACTGGGACAAAGGAACAGGTAGTGGACACTGTCACACACATGTACCTGTCTCGAGGACCAATCCTTAACTGCCATATCATCTGAGCAGCTGACGACCAACCACCAATGAGATGTTGCCACTAGGGTTGAGCGACTTTTACTTTTTTAGGATCGAGTCGGGTTTCGCGAAACCCGACTTTGTCAAAAGTCGAGTCGAGTTAAATCGGCCGATTACCGCGAAAAGTCGGGGATCGACCGAAACACGAAACCCAATGCAAGTCAATGGGAAAGCATAGTCAGCAGTGAGTGGAGGCCAGGAAAACACCTACAGTGCCCATTTTAATGGCAAAAACATCCATTCTTGTTACTGAAGCTTGTCAATTATAATTTACCTTACAATAATAGGCATTGGAAATTGGGGGTCATTTGGCTAAAGTTGTGGGGGGTAGGGCTGGTTCAAGTTTTTAGTGGGCCCAGGAAACGTGGACTACGTCATGGCAGTGGAGCAGGGAGAGGTAAGTATTTCAACTTTGCAAGTTCTGTGATCCTGAGCAACCAGGGGGGGCCCACTCATTTGCATTTGCACTGGCACAGGGCCTCTCAAAGTACGGCGGTGTGGTTGCACGGCGGGGGCACTTCCCACCGGCAGGGACAGTTTTGTGTACTATGAAGGGCCCTGTGACAGTGATGTCGCCAACGAGTATGCCCCCCCCACCTGATGAAGGAACCTGCACTTTCATCTGCAACTTCCTCTTTGTCCCCGTGTAAGGTGGTATAGTATGCGGGAAGGGGAACCTGATTTCAGCATGGTCCGATTCTGGCTGTGTAGCATGCAAGGGGAATGTAGTGGTCTGGGTCAATGTGCCATCAGACTCATCTAGCACTGGCTGGGCAATGGGCAGGATGAGGAGGAAACACAGATATAGGCCCAAATAATAAAGTGGGGTAAATGCAGTTCAAAGTTGGTAACATGACTAACCAGGCGGCATTGCTTTGTTCAGTGGAGGACAACTGTAATGAGAGGCTGACACCGTGAGTAGGCCCAAATAAGTAAGAAGGCTAAATGCAAATCAAAATTGGTAACAGTATTAAACAGGCGGCACTGCTTTGTTCACTGGAGAAGAACACCAAGGAGCGGCAGACACCGTAAGTAGGCCCCAACCAAACTAGTAGCCCAAATGCAGTTTCCTATTTAAAAAAATAGGCCGAAAGCCTGAAGATCGAAGCTCAGGAAAAAATACCATGAGAACACCAAGCAGCGGCAGACACCGTTAGTAGGCCCCAACCAAACTAGTAGCCCAAATGCAGTTTCCTATTTTAAATAATAGGACGAAAGCCACCATATTGAAGCTCGTCTTTGCAAAGTGGAGAACATCAAGGAGCGGCAGACACCGTAAGTAGGCCCCAACCAAACTAGTAGCCCAAATGCAGTTTCCTATTTTTTTAAAAAAGGCCGAAAGCCACAAGATTGAAGCTCGTCTTTGCAAAGTAGAGAACACCAAGGAGCGGCAGACACCTTAAGTAGGCCCCAACAAAACTAGTAGCCCAAATGCAGTTTCCTATTTAAAAAAAAAGCCGAAAGCCACAAGATCGATGCTCGTCTTTGCAAAGTGGAGGAGAACACCAAGGAGCGGCAGACACCCTTAGTAGGCCCCAACCAAACTAGTAGCCCAAATGCAGTTTCCAATTTAAAAAAATAGGCCGAAAGCCTGAAGATCGAAGCTCATGAAAAAATACCAGGAGAACACAAGGAGCGGCAGACACCGTTAGTAGGCCCAACCAAACTAGTAGCCCCAATGCAGTTTTCAAATTCCTATAGGCTGAAAACCTGACAATTGAAGCTCGGCATATTTCAGAGGAGGACAGCTGTTTTGAGTGGCGCTGACAGACACAGGTTGTAGGCCTTAAACCAACAAGTTGGCTCAATGCAGTTTAATAAAACGTTACAGGGGTACACGGGCAGCATTGGTGTGGTCAGCGGAGGACGATTGCAAGGAGGGACCACAGACAGACTTACTAGGCCTAAAATAAAAAAGTAGGCTGTATGCAGGTTTAGAAAGGTTCCAGGGGTACACAGTCAGCATTGGTGTGGTCAGAGGAGGACGATTGCAAGGAGTGACCGCAGACAGACTTACTAGGCCTTAAATTACAAAAGTAGGCTCTATGCAGGTTTAAATAGGTTCCAGGGCTACACAGGCAGCATTGGAGTGGTCAGCGGAGGGCAATTCGAAGGAGTGTCTGACACAGTTAGTAGGCCTAAATAATAAAGTGAGGTTAATGTCTGTCAAAAAAAATCATAGGTACCGGGCTGGGCTCCTCTGCTGACTTGCAGACAGTGGTATTTGGCGCAAAATATTAACTGGTGTAAATGTAGGACAGGGCCCCTGAATATTTTTACTAGCATCAATCATGTCAACAATTGGGTATTGGCAGTGCCATTGAAGGATTTAACCGCACAGACTAAACAGTGGTGGAGCAGGGAGAGGTATGTTTTGCAAGTGGTAGAGCACTGTTTGAGCTGGGGGGGACACTCTCTCGTGGGCGGCGGTACTGGCCCAGGGCCCCTCATATTACGATGGTGTGTCTGACGTTGGGTGCGCATCACCACCGCCAAAGACACTACGTTGTACTATAAGGGACCCTGTGCCAGTGTCGTCGCCCAAAAGTGGGCACACCCACCTCTTCAGCCAAACGGCACTAGCACAGTTGCTTGCGCAAAGTGGTGACCACTGCCCCGTGGGGGAAGTCAGCCCATTTAGGGAGGTGTAAAAATGGCCTATGGTGGAATACAGCAGCAGCCACAGGAGAAATTGTAAGACGAGTCCAAAAGCAAGACCTTTTTACAGGAAAGCTAGGTGTCAGCAGGGAAAGGTGGACAAAATAATTAGAAATCCATGATTGGTTCATTTTAATAAAGGTTAGATCATCAACATTTTGGGTAGGCAGACAAGTCCTTTTTTCGGTCAGTATTGAACCAGCAGCACTGAATACTCTTTCTGATAGCACACTAGCTTCTGGGCAAGCAAACTCCTGTAAGGCATATTCTGCCAATTCAGGCCAGGTGTCTATTTAGGATGCCCAGTAATCAAATGGGAATTATGTGTGAGGGAGAACATCGATAAGGGAGGAAAAATAGTTGGTAACCATACTGGACAAATGTTGTCTCCTGTCACTTTGAATTGATGCTGCAGTACCTGTCCTGTCTGCGGTCCATGCAAAATCACTCCACAACCTGGTCAGAAAACCACTCTGTCCGACGCCACTTCTGATTTGTGCACCTCTAGCACCTCTGCCATGTTGCTCCCTGCAGCTCGTGTGAGAACCATCACTGCCGCTGTGTGCTGGGAATGCCTGAACCAAACCGTCTACAAGAGTTGCTTGGTAGCCAATATTTGCTCAAGGTTCTCATGTGGCATGATATTTTGCAATTTCCCTTTATAGCATGGATCCAGGAGGCAGGCCAACCAGTAATCGTCATTGGTCATCATTTTTATAATGTGGGGGGTCCCTTTTTAGGATGCGCAAGGCATAATCCGCCATGTGGGCCAATGTTCCAGGTGTCAATTCACTGCTTGTGCTGGGTTGAGGAGCACCTTCTGGCAAATCAACATAACTTGTCTCCCTCAAAAACCCTGTACCTGACCTTGCAACGCCACCAGTTTCTATTGCCCCCTGAGAAGCTTCCTCCTCCCATAAATATTCATCCCCATCATCCTCTTCGTCCTCCTTCTCTTTGTCTGCCACCTCGTCCAGAAGACTTCCCTGAGCAGACAATGGCTGACTGTCATCAAGGCTTCCCTCGTCCTCGGCTGCAGACGCCTGCTCCTTTATGTGCGTCAAACTTTGCATCAACAGACGCATTAGGGGGAAGCTCATGCTTATGATGGCGTCGTCTGCACTATCCAGGCGTGTGCATTCCTCAAAACACTGAAGAACTTGACAGAGGTCTTGTAGCTTCGACCACTGCACACCTGACAACTCCATGTCTGTTATCCAACTGCCTGCCTGTGTATGTGTATCCTCCTACAAATACATAACAGCACGCCTCTGTTCGCACAGCCTTTGAAGCATGTGCAGTGTGGAGTTCCACCTTGTTGAAACGTCGATTATTAGGCGGTGCTGGGGAAGCTTCAAACATCGCTGATGGTTCTGCATATGGCTTGAGTGTATGAGCGAACGGCGGATGTCCGAGCAAAGTCTTCGCAACTTCAGGAGCAGGGCGGGTTATCCATGATAACTTTTCAGGAAGCACTGCACCACCAGGTTCAAGGTGTGAGCCAGGCAAGGAATGTGTTTCAGTTGTGAAAGGGCTATGGCAGCCATAAAATTCCTTCTGTTATCACTGACTACCTTGCCTGCCTCAAGATGTACACTGCCCAGCCATGACTGAGTTTCTCGCTGCAAGAACTCTGCCAGAACTTCCGCGGTGTGTCTGTTGTCGCCCAAACACTTCGTTTCCAACACAGCCTGCTGTCGCTTACCACTAGCTGTTCCATAATGGGACACCTCGTGTGCAACACTGGCAGCTGCGGATGGAGTGGTCGTGCGACTGCTGCCTGTGGATGATCTCTCGCTTCTGCTGGAGGACGAGGAGGAGGAGGAGGGGTGGCAAACTCCTACAGCCAACTGTGTCCTACACCGTGGGCTAGGCAGAACTGTCCCAATATTCCTGTCCCCTGTGGACCCTGCATCCACGACATTAACTGTTATGATCAGGCGGCCTTGGAGCAACATGAAAAAAACCTTCGCTGGAGTAGTGGTAACTATACAGACCGCTAACCCTGAACTTATCACAGACACTAGAAGTAGCCGTGGGGTGTGCCTATCCAGACCTAGACACCTCGACACAGCCGGAGGACTAATTATCCCTAAAGATAGAAATTAGGAAAACTGACTTGCTTCAGAGTAGACCCCCAAAGAATAGGCAGCCCCCCACAAATAATGACGGTGAGTAGGAGAGGAAAAGACACACGCAGGCGGAAAACAGATTTAGCAAAGGAGGCAACTTCTACCTAGATAGGGAAGTATAGTACAGGATACTGAGCGGTCTGCACAAAATCTACAAAATATCCACAGCAGAAAAATACAAAAACTCCACCACCTAACTAAAGGTGTGTAGAGTATATCTGCAACTCCAGCGAATCCAACTAGACTGAGAAAACAACAGGACATTCGAAGCTAGAACAAAATAGAAACTATAAACCGCACGAAAAAATAAACAAACAGCCTGAGAGCCTAAGGAAAAGAATAAGACACTTATCTTTAGCTGAAATGGCAGCAGGCAGGAGAGGCCAGGCAGGGAACCATTACTGGCAATAGAACTTTGACAACTGGCAGGGACTAATGAGTCCTGCAAAGCTAAATACCCCAGTCAGCTTTGCAATTAGCAGATACACCTGTCCAATCCTGCAGTCCAGGCACAACTGCATTACCATCTACAACCACCGGAGGGAGCCCAAAAGTCGAATTCACAACAGTACCCCCCCCCCCCTGAGGAGGGGTCACCGAACCCCCACCAGAGCCCCCAGGCCGATCAGGATGAGCCCGATGAAAGATACGAACCAAATCAGCGGCATGGACATCAGAGGCAGAAACCCAAGAAATATCCTCCTGGCCATAACCCTTCCATTTGACAAGGCACTGAAGGTTCCGCCTCGAAAAACGAGAATCCAAAATCTTCTCAACAACATATTCCAACTCCCCATCGACCAACACAGGGGCCGGAGGATCAACAGAGGGAACAACGGGCTCCACAAATTTCCGCAACAAAGATCTATGGAAGACATTATGAATAGCAAAAGAGGCCGGAAGCGCCAGGCGAAAGGACATCGGATTAATAATCTCAGAAATCCTGTAAGGACCAATAAACCGAGGCTTAAACTTAGGGGAAGAAACCTTCATAGGAACATGACGGGAAGATAACCAAACCAGATCCCCAACCCGAAGCCGGGAACCAACACACCGACGACGGTTAGCAAATTGTCCACCACATGAGCCCAAATCTGCTGCAACCTGTCGACCACAGAATCCACACCAGGAAGGTCAGAAGGCTCAACCTGCCCAGAAGAAAAACGAGGATGAAAACCAAAATTACAAAAAAAAGGCGAAACCAAAGTAGCCGAACTAGCCCGATTGTTAAGGGCAAACTAGGCCAATGGCAAAAAAGCCACCCAATCATCCTGATCAGCAGACACAAAGCATCTCAAATAGGTGTCCAAGGTCTGATTATTTCGCTCAGTCTGGCCATTTGTCTGAGGATGAAATGCAGAAGAAAAAGACAAATCAATGCCCAGCTTGGCACAAAAGGCCCGCCAAAACCTAGAAACAAACTGGGAACCTCTGTCGGACACAATATTCTCGGGAATACCATGCAAACGGACCACATGCTGAAAAAACAACTGAACCAAATCAGAAGAAGAAGGCAATTTAGGCAAAGGCACCAAATGAACCATCTTAGAGAACCGATCACAAACAACCCAGATAACCGACATCCTTTGGGAAACAGGAAGATCGGAAATAAAATCCATAGAAATATGCATCCAGGGCCTCTCAGGGACCGGCAATGGCAAAAGCAACCCACTAGCACGGGAGCAACAAGGCTTGGCCCGCACACAAGTCCCACAGGACTGCACAAAAGACCGCACATCATGCTACAAAGAAGGCCACCAAAAGGACCTACCAACCAAGTCTCAGGTACCAAAAATACCAGGATGACCAGCCAACACAGAACAATGAACCTCAGAAATCACTCTACTAGTCCATCTGTCTGGAACAAACAGTTTCCCCACAGGACAACGGTCAGGTTTGTCAGCCTGAAATTTCTGAAGGACCCGTCGTAAATCAGGAGAAATGGCAGAAAGGACCACCCCTTCCTTCAAAATACCGACTGGTTCCAAGACCTCAGGAGAATCAGGCAAAAAACTCCTAGAGAGGGCATCAGCCTTAACATTCTTAGTACCAGGAAGGTACGAGACCACAAAATGAAAACGAGAAAAAAACAAGGACCATCGAGCCTGTCTAGGATTCAACCGTTTGGCAGACTCGAGGTAAATCAAATTCTTATGGTCGGTCAAGACCACAATACGGTGCCTAGCTCCCTAAAGCCAATGTCGCCACTCCTCAAATGCCCACTTCATAGCCAATAACTCCCGATTGCCGACGTCATAATTGCGTTCCGCAGGCGAAAATTTACGGGAAAAGAAGGCACACGGTTTCAATAAGGAACCAACAGGATCCCTCTGAGACAAAACGGCCCCTGCCCCAATCTCAGAAGCGTCAACCTCAACCTGAAACGGAAGAGAAACATCCGGCTGGTGCAACACTGGAGCAGAAGAAAAACGACGTTTAAGTTCTTGAAAGGCAGAGACAGCCGCGGAGGGCCAATTCGCCACATCAGCGCCCTTCTTAGTCAAATCAGTCAAGGGTTTAACCACACTGGAAAAATTAACAATGAAACGGCGATAAAAATTAGCGAAACCCAAAAATTTCTGAAGGCTCTTCACGGATGTGGGCTGAATCCCATCATAAATGGCCTGAACCTTAACCGGATCCATCTCTATAGATGAGGGAGAAAAAATAAAGCCCAAAAAGGAAACCTTCTGCACCCCAAAAAGACACTTAGACCCTTTCACAAACAAGGCATTGTCACGAAGGATCTGAAATACCATCCTGACCTGCTGCACATGAGACTCCCAATCATTGGAAAAAAATCAAAATATCGTCCAAATATATGATCAACAATTTATCAAGATAAGTCCGGAAGATATCATGCATGAAGGACTGAAAAACAGATGGAGCATTAGAGAGTCCGAATGGCATCACAAGGTATTCAAAATGACCTTCGGGCATGTTAAACGCAGTTTTCCATTCATCACCCTGCTTTATACGAAAAAGATTATAAGCCCCCCAAAGGTCAATCTTAGTAAACCAACTAGCTCCCTTAATCTTAGCAAACAAATCAGAAAGCAAAGGCAACTGGTATTGAAACTTGACCGTGATCTTATTTTAGAGGCGATAATTAATACAGGGTCTCAAAGAACCATCTTTTTTAGCAACAAAAAAGAACCCCGCTCCCAACGGTGAAGAAGATGGACGAATATGCCCCTTCTCCAAAGACTCCTTAATATACAGTAACTCCGCATGGTGGTATGTTCAGGTACAGAAAGGATGAAAAGTCGACCCTTAGGAAACTTACAGCCTGGAATCAAATCAATAGCACAATCGCAGTCCCTATGCGGTGGAAGGAAACTGGACTTAGGCTCATCGAATGCATCGTGGAAATCAGACAAAAACTCCGGAATTTCAGAAGATGAAGAAGGGGCGATTGACATCAGAGGAACATCATTATGAACCCCCTGACAACCCCAACTAGTTACAGACATGGACTACCAATCCAAAACAGGATTATGGACTTGCAACCACGGGAAACCCAGCACGACAGCATCATGCAAATTATGCAACACCAGAAATTGACAATCTTCCTGGTGGGCTGGCGCCATGCGCATGGTCACCTGTATCCAAAACTGGGGCTTATTTTTAGCCAAGGGTGTAGCATCAATAGGAATAGGATTCTGCAAAGGCTGCAAGGGAAAACCACAACGCCTAGCAAAATCAAAGTCCATCAAATTCAAGGCGGCGCCTGAATCCACAAACGCCATGACAGAAAATGATGACAATGAGCAGATCAAGGACACAGATAACAGAAATTTAGGTTGTACAGTACTGATGGTAAATGAACTGGCGATCCTTTTTGTCCGCTTAGGGCAGACAGAAATGACATGAGAAGCGTCGCCACAATAAAAGCACAACCTGTTGAGACTAGGGTTGAGCGACCTTTACTTTTATAGGATCGGGTCGGGTTTCACGAAACCCGACTTTTTCAAAAGTCGGGTCGAGTGAAATCGGCCGATCCTATAAAAAAGTCGGGGTCGGGGTCGGCCGAAACTCGAAACCCAATGCAGTGCATTGGGTTTCCAATGATTCCCAGGGTCTGAAGGAGCAGAAACTCTCCTTCAGGCCCTGCGATCCATATTTAAGTGTAAAATAAAGAATTAAAATAAAAAATATCGTTATACTTACCCTCTGACGCGCCCTGGTACTAACCGGGAACCTTCCTTCCTTCGAATCAGCGCTTCCAGGACCTTGCGGTGACGTTGCGGCTTGTGATTGGTTGCGCGGCCGCCCATGTGACCACTCGCGCGACCAATCACAAGCCGCGACGTCACGCAAGGTCCTGCAAGCGCTGATTCTTAGGAAGGAAGGCTGCCGGAAAGAAGCAGGGCGCGTCCGAAGGTGAGTATATTCCTATTAGGTATATTATACCTATTAGGTATATACTCACCCTCGGACAAGCCCTGCTTCTTTCCGGCAGCCTTCCTTCCTAAGAATCAGCGCTTGCAGGACCTTGGGTGACGTCGCGGTGACGTCGCGGCTTGTGATTGGTCATGCGAGCAGTCACATGGGCGGCCGCGCGACCAATCACAAGCCGCGACGTCACCGCGACGTCACCGCAAGGTCCTGGAAGCGCTGATTCGAAGGAAGGAAGGTTCCCGGTTAGTACCAGGGCGCGTCAGAGGGTAAGTATAGTGATATTTTTAATTTTAATTCTTTATTTTACATTAAATATGGATTCTGATACCGATTTCCGATATTGCAAACATATCGGAAATCGGGATCGGAATTCCAATACCACATTCAGAAGATCGCCGACTTCATGGCCGACCCCACACAGGGGTCGGGTCGGGTTTCATGAAACCCGACTTTGCCAAAAGTCGGCGACTTCTGAAAGTGGCCGACCCGTTTCGCTCAACCCTAGTTGAGACGTCTGAAACCTTGTCGTTCCGTTTTAGACAGAATCCTATCACACTGCATTGGCTCAGGAATTTGCTCTGAGAATAACGCCATAGCGCGCACAGTTCTGCGTTCCCGCAAGCGCCGGTCAATCTGAATGGCCAAAGACATAGAATCACTCAGATTGGAGGGTGTGGGAAACTCCACCATAACATCCTTAACGGATTCAGAAAGACCCTTTCTGAAAATTGCCGCCAAAGCATCATCATTCCATTTAGTCAGCACAGACCATTTTCTGAATTTCTGACAATATAATTCAGCCGCTTCTTGCCCCTGAGATAGGGCCAACAAGGTTTTGTCAGCTTGATCCACAGAATTAGGCTCATCATACAATAACCCCAATGCTTGAAAGAAATAATCAACATTATGCAAAGCAGGATTGCCAGATTCCAGGGAAAATGCCCAATCCTGTGGGTCACCATGCAGCAGGAATATGATGATTTTAACCTGCTGAATGGGATCACCAGAGGACCGGGGTCTCAATGCAAAAAACAGTTTACAGTCATTTTTGAAACTCAAAAATTTGGATCTGTCACCAAAAAATAAATCAGGAGTGGAAATCTTAGGTTCTAAAGCAGGAGTCTGAACAATGTAATCTGAAATACCCTGTACTCTAGCAGCAAGCTGATCCACACGAGAAGCTAACTCCTGAACATTCATGTTAGAACTAGGTTCCTCAGCCACCCAGAGATTAAGAGGGAGGAGAAGACAAAAAAGGCTGAGGAAAAAAAAAATGCCTCAAAACCTTTCCTCCCTTCTTCTGAGATGCAATTAACTCATTGTTGGCCAGTTTTACTGTTATGATCAGGCGGCCTTGGAACAACATGAAAAAAACCTTTGCTGGAGTAGTGGTAACTATACAGACCGCTAACCCTGAACTTATCGCAGACACTAGAAGTAGCCGTGGGGTGTGCCTATCCAGACCTAGACACCTCGACACAGCCGGAGGACTAATTATCCCTAAAGATAGAAAATAGAAAAACTGACTTGCCTCAGAGTAGACCCCCAAAGTATAGGCAGCCCCCCACAAATAATGACGGTGAGTAGGAGAGGAAAAGACACACGCAGGCGGAAAACAGATTTAGCAAAGGAGGCAACTGCCTGAGAGCCTAAGGAAAAGAATAAGACACTTATCTTTAGCTGAAATGGCAGCAGGCAGGAGAGGCCAGACAGAGAACCATTACTGGCAATAGAACATTGACAACTGGCAGGGACTATGAGTCCTGCAAAGCTAAATACCCCAGTCAGCTTTGCAATTAGCAGATACACCTGTCCAATCCTGCAGTCCAGGCACAACTGCATTACAATCTACAACCACCGGAGGGAGCCCAAAAGCCGAATTCACAACAATTAACCCAGTGTGCCGTGATGGACCCCTAACGTCCCTGGCCATGCCTACTGGTCCATGCATCTGTTGTGAGGTGCAAATTTCTACTGACAGATTGCCTGAGTGCATGGACAACGTGGTCTTTCACATGCTGGTGTTGGGCTGGGATGGCTTTTCTCGCAAAGAAGTTTCGACTGGGTGGGTCATAGCGTGGTACTGCGTAGGCCATCAGGGCTTTGAAAGCTTTGCTTTCAACCAAACGGTAGGGCATCATCTCTAACGATATTAGTCTAGCTATGTGGGCGTTCTAACCCTGTGTACGTGGTTGAGAGGTTGAGTACTTCCTTTTCCTAAGGAGAGTCTCTTGTAGGGTGAGCTGGACTGGAGAGCTGCATATGGTGGAACTAAATAAAAACTCAAGGCAAGGAATACATAGTTACTTAATTCACTTAATAGAATAATAAAAAAAATTAAATATTCGGTACACCATCAAAAATTATATGTATGTATGTATCCCGCAATGGACATAATGATAGGCAAATCGGAAGAAATATACAAAAAAACGAGAACACAAAAACCGAACTAATGCCAAACAGTGAATTCAAATAATTGTATTTGTAAAGGAATACACCAAATGGTAGGGGGAAAAAGAAACCAAAAGAGGGCACAAGACCAAAGAGATGGAGCAAAAAAACACACAGTCCTGTTATAGTATAATGATGATGAAATGCAAATAAAGAAATAAATATATATATATGTAACTCAACACAGAACCGGAAAGTATATATATACACACACACACACTAAAAATAATGAATATACCAAAGAAAAAAAAAAAAGATGCAAAATATATATGACGGTGCACCTTTTAAAAAACTAAGGTGCACATAATAACTGCAAGTGCAATGTGTGTATATATATATACACCAGCATAAAGTGCAATAAGTGCTGGAAAGTGCAGCCGAAGAATCAATATAAGGTGCAAATGTGCAGCCTGATATATGCTGGAGATAGGAATATGTATATAGGTGCCTGCTAGATGGATCTAGGCATAATAACCAGTGTCACCAATAACAAATCATGAATTTAAAGTACTGTATCTTTAAATGAATAGCCTAGAGCAGGTATTACCTTTGATGCTGCCGTCCCCTGGATGTGCCACTCCCCGACGCGCGTTTTGGCGTCAGCCTTCGTCCTTTGTCTTTTTTTTTTTTTTTTCTTTGGTATATTCATTATTTTTAGTGTGTGTGTATATATACTTTCCGGTTCTGTGTTGAGTTACATTTATATATATTTATTTCTTTATTTGCATTTCATCATCATTATACTATAACAGGACTGTGTGTTTTTTTGCTCCATCTCCTTGGCCTTGTGCCCTCTTTTGGTTTCTTTTTCCCCCTACCATTTGCTGTATTCCTTTACAAATAAAAACATTTGAATTCACTGTTTGGCATTAGTTCGGTTTTTGTGTTCTCCGTTTTTTATATGGTGGAACTAGCGGGTGGTGGTGGACATGGCAGACTGACAGAGGGTTGGTGATGGTATTCTTGCTGTTGCCCTACATACAGTGTTTCCTACCAAGAACCTGGTGATTCCCTGACTGCTTTGGCCTTGCGACGATACCTCAACATTTCCTGCAGGTGGTGTCATAAACGATGGGCTTACAGTGAGGGACGGAATGTTGCGTTGCTGACTAGCTTCATTGTGAGCGGGTGCAGCAACGTTACGGGATGTTTGGTAGTTAGTAAAGGCTTGCAAGTGCATGGTGGTTAAATGTCTATGCATGCAACTTGTATTTAAATTTTTGACATTCTAACCTCTGCTAAAGGTCCTTGAGCATTTCTTACAGATCACTTTGCACCGATCATTCGTATCTTGGTTAAAAAAATGCCAGACTTCACTCTTCCTACTATCGAATACCTTTTCAGGCATTGCACACTGTGGTACTTTAAGTGTATGGCCATGCTGTCCTACAACTGTTTTTGGTTTTGACACATGTTTTTGGCCAGATACGGGCCTGCCAGAAAAAAGCTGTTGCGATGTTGATGCCTGCTGCGGCTCCTCCTCCTCCATCTCAGAGCTACTGCCAGCGGCACCCTGTTCCCCCAATGGCTGCCAATCTGGGTCAACAACTGGGTCATCTATCACCTCCTCTTCTATGTCCTGTGCACCTTCCTCTGTGTCTGCGTTCGGGACGGGGCACCAAAGTCTTATCAGGGTCAGATTCTGGATCAGTACACTGCAAGGGCAATGTTGTGATCTGAGTCAATGGAACAGCATAATAATCTAGCTGTGGCTGTGCACTCCATGTCTGATTCATCTTGTAATGGGCATGGCCTGTTAACAATTTCCCTTTCTAACCCAGGGTTGGTATGTGTAAAGAGTTCCATATAGTAACCTTTTGTGTCGCCTGACGCATCCTTCTCTGTTGTTCTGGGTGAAGGACACAAGAATGTGACTTGTTCCTGACCGGGAGCATCCACTGACGACGTGCTGCTTTTAAATTTTGCACTTTCAGAAGAGGAAGCGAAAGAGCTAGAGGCAGAGTCAGCAAGGAAAGCCAAAACTTGTTCATGCTACTCCGGCTTTAAAAGCGGTTTTCCTACTCCAAGAAAAGGGAGCGTTCGAGGCCTTGAGTAGCCAGACGATGATGCTGGCTCAACAACTCGAGACTTAGGTGCTATATTGCTTTTCCCATGACCACCTGATGCTCCACCACCACTACCATCATTAACAGCTGGCAATAACTGCCCACGGCCACGACCTCTTCCACCAGACTTCCTCATTCTTGGAAAAATGTAACCAGAGTAACAAACCTTATATGGTACTGTAAAACCAGTTAGAAGGTATACGTAAACTTGTTATGAATTTCAATCTCCCTTTATAGGTATGGGAGACTGGAGGTAAAATCAGGCCCACTGTATAAGACTACACAGCTTCAGTGGCAGACAGTGACTGACAGATATGGCACAAACAGGAATGACGCAGATGCCCTTAGTGGCAATAGAAATCTCCCTTTATAGGTGTGGGAGACTGGTGGGAAAATCAGGCCCACTGTATTACACTACACCGCTTCAGTGGCAGACAGTGGCTCACAGATATGCCACAAACAGGACTGACACAGATGCACTTAGTGGCAATAGAAATCTCCCTTTATAAGTGTGGGAGACTGGTGGGAAAATCAGGCCCACTGTATTAGACTTCACAGCTTCAGTGGCTGACAGATATGGCACAAACAGGAATGACGCAGATGCCCTTAGTGGCAATAGAAATCTCCCTTTATAGGTGTGGGAGACTGGTGGGAAAATCAGGCCCACTGTATTACACTACACCGCTTCAGTGGCAGACAGTGGCTCACAGATATGCCACAAACAGGACTGACACAGATGCACTTAGTGGCAATAGAAATCTCCCTTTATAGGTGTGGGAGACTGGTGGGAAAATCAGGCCCACTGTATTACACTACACAGCTTCAGTGGCAGACAGTGGCTGACAGATATGCCACAAACAGGACTGACGCAGATGCCCTTAGTGGCAATAGAAATCTCCCTTTATAGCTGTTGGAGACCGCTGGGAAAATCAGGCCCACTGTATTAGACTTCACAGCTTCAGTGGCAGACAGTGGCTGACAGATATGCCACAAACAGGACTGATGCAGATGCACTTAGTGGCAATAGAAATCTCCCCTTATAGGTTTGGGAGACAGCTGGGAAAATCAGGCCCACTGTATTACACTACACAGCTTCAGTGGCAGACAGTGGCCAGCAGATATATAAAAAAGGGACTGTGCTACAATAACAATCTCCCTACAATGATCTCAGGACAAGTATGGCAGCCAGCAGTAAAAAGGACTGCTGCACACAAAAATGTGGACAAACAAAGAAACAAGAGAACTGTGCAGAAAGAAGCAACAGGATTTTTGCTTTGAAAAAAGCAGTTGGTTTGCACAGTGGCATACAAACAGCAATGCAGCTATCAGGGAGCCTTATAAGCTACAGAGCTGATGCACAGAAATCTAGCCTCCACTGTCCCTGCAAAGAAAAGGTGGTGTTGGACAGTGGAAATCGGTACAGCACAAGTGGTTTGGGGGTTAATATTCCCTCCCTAACAAAATCCCTGCTTCTGACGAAGGTGCAGCAACCTCTCCCTATGCTCAGATCGGCAGAAGTAAGATGGCGGTCGGCGTGCACGCCCCTTTATAGCCCCTGTGACACCGCTGAAAGCAAGCCAATCACTGTAATGCCCTTCTCTAAGATGGTGGGGACTGAGACCTATGTCATCACGCTGCCCACACTCTGCGTCCACCTTCATTGGCTGAGAAATGGCGCTGAACACATAATATGAAACGTGACTTTAGCGCGAAGGTCGCCGACCGCATGGCCGATCCCACACAGGGATCGGGTCGGATTTCATGAAACCCGACTTTGCCGAAAGTCGGCAACTTATGAAATTGACCGATCCGTTTCGCTCAACGCTAGTCGCCACCTCACGAGCATGCTCAGTAGAGTGATTTCTGAACTTAGCCTCTGGAGCATCTGTTTGCCGATTCTTATTGCTGATTACCATAGCTTTGGCTGGAAGGCCAAAAGTAACCAAGCAAACAGCCCTAGGCAAGTTGTTGAGACCAATGTCTTTGCTGAGCAGCCCCTACCATGGCCGTAACATAATGGGAGACCGCAGCGGCAGACAAGGCTTAGGATCTACACCGTACAGTGGGAGAATCCTGGCACATAACACACATGTTTATTTCATTTGTGTGTATTCAAACAACAAGGGGAAAAAAACGTAAATTGAGCAAAATTTAACACACAGTCTCAAAAATGGCAAGACAATTAGACTCACAAAAGAAACATGGGTGCCATGTGGAACAAAACACAAACATTTAAATAAATCCCAATATCCCCCCATGAAAAATATAATTGGATATATTAAATGTGTACTCCTGAATACTAACAAAAAAATTGGAGTTCATACACAATTTATAAAAAATGCAAACTGTTTTATTGAATGACATAACATTTACAATAAAATACCAATATTTCAAAAAAAGGAACATATGACCCTAGGTGTAGCACTTAGGATCCAGGGCTTATAAAGAGTAAATAATTACCACCATGGTAATGTAAAGAGGCATTATGCAGCAAAATATAATCACTAGTGTTGAGCGATACCTTCTGATATCCAGAAGTATCAGTATCGGATTGGATCGGCCGATATCCAAAAAATATTGGATATCGCCGATACCGATGGCGATACCAATGCAAGTCAATGGGACACAAATATTGGAATGTAAATAAGCCCTTTCTGTCCTTCTACATCCTGTTCCGGAGTGGGGAAGAGTGTGGGTGTTGCGTGGGTGGACACTGTGCGTGTCTGTGTGTGAGGGCGGGGTCTGTGCGGGCCTGCCGGGGATCTGTATGGGCCTCTTCGGGGTCTGTGCCTGTCTGCCAGGGGTCTGTGCGTGCCTGCCAGGGGTCTGTGCGGGCCTGTCAGGGCTCTGTGCAGCATGCCGGGGCGCTGTGCGTGTGTGCCGGGGCTCTGTGCGGCGTGCCAGGGTGCTGTGAGGCGTGCGGGGCTCTGGGTGTGTGTGTCGGGGCTCTGTTGGGCGTTCCGGGGTTCTGTGAGGCGTGTCGGGGCTCTGTGCATGTGAGCCAGGGCTCTGTGTGGCATGTCGGGGCTCTGTGTGTGTGTGCGGGGCTCTGTGTGTGTGTGCCGGGGCTCTGTGCGGTGTGCGGGACTCTGTGCGGCGTGCGGGGCTCTGTGCTGCGTCCTGGGGCTCTGTGTGGCATGTCGGGGCTCTGTGCCTGTGAGCAGGCATCATCCGATGGGACTACAAGTTGCATTACATACAGTACATACATACAGACATACAGTACATTAAACATAGAGTTCTTACTCACCATTACTTGTCACTTTGTTCCCTGAAGCCAGTTTCATCTGTAAAAAAATATGAAAATAACAAACAACCAATATACTCCCTGTCCGCAGAAATCCATGAGTGTCCCACGACGATCTCCCATAGAGAACAGCAGCATCAGCTGTTGCGACTGCTCTCTAGGGGCTCCAGGAACATAATGACGGGAGGAAGGTATCCTTCCGCACTGTATTCCTCCGCCGCTGTAAAAAATAATAGTCCCTAGTCTCACTTTTGGCATTGTGGTGAGAAATTTTCCTACGCAGCAATTGCCATAAAGTGAGACATTGTCCTAAGGAAACCTCTCAGTGATGCACTGCAGGAGCCATTGTCTCCTATTAATGTGTCACTGAGGGTCCTATAGAGCAGTGACATCACTCGATGTCACTGTTCTATAGGGGAGATTGTCGTGGGACACTCATTAATTGGACTGCGGCGGACAGGTAGTAAACAGTTTATTATTTTACGTTTTTTGCAGGCGCTGAAGTATGGTAAGTAAGGTTAAATGAAGAATATTAAAATACTTTTTTCCTAATGTGTGTGTGTTTTATTAACCCTTTATTAAGATTGGATTAATAATGGATAGGCGTCTTATTGACGCCTCTCCGTTATTAACCCGGCTTAATGTCACCTTACAATAGCAAGGTGACATTTACCCCTTATTACCCCATATCCCACTGCTACACGGGAGTGGGAAGAGAGGGGCTAAGTGCTGGAATTGGCGCATCTTACAGATGCTTCATTTCTGGGGCGGCTGCAGACTGGTATTTGAAGCTGGGGGGGCAATATTCATGGCCCCTCTCTAGGTTATGATTGTCCGCCCGCAGCTGTCTGCATAGCCTTTCTGGCTATAAAATATAGGGGGACCCCACGTCATTTTTTGGGGGGTCCCTCTATTTTAATAGCCTGTAAAGGCTACGCAGACAACTGCGGGATGATATTCATAGCAGGCTACAGATATTGGTCCCCGGCCATCGGCTTTCCTCCTCTGGCGCAGAAAATTGCGCGGGAGCCCATGCCGTTTTTTTACATTTTTTTTTTTAATTCAACGCTCATTAAGGCCTCTTTCACACTAGCGTCGGTACGTGTCCGTCGCTATGTGTCCGCCATTTTCTACAGCGCATGCGCTGCCGAAACGCCGCCCCCTCCTCCCTGGACTTCAGAATTGGCAGCAGATGCATTGAAAAACTGCATCCGCTTCCCACGTCATGCACAAATTTCACAACGTGCGTCGGTACGTTGGCCCGACGCATAGCAATGGACCCCTACCAACCCAAGTGTGAAAGAGGCCTTAATTAGCGTTGAATTTAAAAAAGAAAAAAACGTAAAAAAAACGGCGTGGGCCCCCGTGCAATTTTCTACGCCAGAAGGGAAAGCCGACGGCCGGGGGCCAATATTTGTAGCCTGTTATGAATATCAGCCCGCAGCTGTCTGCGTAGCCTTTACTGGCTATTAAAATAGAAAATGACGTGGGGTCCCCCTATATTTTATAGCCAGAAATGCTACGCAGAAGGCAGCAGGCTAGTATTCATAGCCTAGAGAGGGGCCATGGATATTGCCTCCCCCGGCTATGAATACCAGTCCGCAGCCGCCCCAAAAATGGTGCATTTGTAAGATGCGCCAATTCCAGCACTTAGCCTCTCTCTTCCCACTCCTGTGTAGCTGTGGGATATGGGTTACTAAGGGGTTAATTCACCTTGCTATTGTAAGGTGACATTAAGCCGGGTTAATAACGGAGAGGCGTCAATAAGACGCATATCCATTATTAATCCAATAGTAATAAAGGGTTAATAAAACACACACATATTAGGAAAAAAGTATTTTAACATTCTTCATTTAACCATACTTACCATACTTCAGCGCCTGCAAAAAAATAAAATAATAACTGTATACTACCTGTCCGCCGTAGTCCAATTAATAACGAGGGTCCCATGACGATCTCCCCTATAGAACAGTGACATCGGGTGATATCACTGCTCTATAGGACCCTCAGTGACACACTGACAGGAGACAATGGCTCCTGCAGTGTATTACTGAGGTTACTTTAGGACAAAGTCTCACTTTATGGCAATTGCTGCGTGGGAAAATTTCTCATATAGCAATGCCAAAAGTGAGACTAGGGACTATTTTGTTTTTACAGCGGCGGATGAATATAGTGTGGAAGGATACCTTCCTCCCGTCATTATGTTCCTGGAGCCCCTAGAGAGCGGTCGCATCAGCTGATGCTGCCGTTCTCTACGGGAGATCGTCTTGGGAGACTCGTGGATTTCTGCGGACAGGGAGTATATTGGATGTTTGTTATTTTCATATTTTTTTACAGATGACACTGGCTTCGGGGAACAAAGTGACAAGTAATGGTGAGTATGTACTCTATGTTTAATGTACTGTATGTATGTATGTATTGTATGTAATGTATGAATGTACTGTATGTAGTATGTATGTAGTATGTATGTACAGTCATGGCCAAAAGTTTTGAGAATGACACCAAAATTATATTTTCACATGATCTGCTGGCCTCTGGTTTTTATTAGTGTTTGTCTGATGTTTATATCACATACAGAAATATAATTGCAATCATATTATGAGTACCAATAGGTTATATTGACAGTTAGAATGAGTTAATGCAGCAAGTCAATATTTGCAGTGTTGCCCCTTCTTCTTCAAGACCTCTGTAATTCTCCCTGGCATGCTCTCAATCAACTTTTGGACCAAATCCTGACTGATAGCCGTCCATTCTTGCATAATCAGTGCTTGCATTTTGCCAGAATTTGTTGGTTTTTGTTTGTCCACCCGTCTCTTGATGATTGACCACAAGTTCTCAATGGGATTAAGATCTGGGGAGTTTCCAGGCCATGGACCCAAAATCTCTATGTTTTGTTCCATGAGCCATTTAGTTATCACCTTTGCTTTATGGCAAGGTGCTCCATCATGCTGGAAAAGGCATTGTTGGGCGCCAAACTGCTCTTGGACGGTTGGGAGAAGTTGCTCTTGGAGGACATTCTGGTACCATTCTTTATTCATGGCTGTGTTTTTAGGCAAGACTGTGAGTGAGCTGATTCTCTTGGCTGAGAAGCAACCCCACACATGAATGGTTTCAGGATGCTTTACAGTTGGCATGAGACAAGACTGGTGGTAGCACTCACCTCTTCTTCTCCGAATAAGCTGTTTTCCAGATGTCCCAAACAATCGAAAAGGGGATTCATCAGAGAAAATGACTTTGCCCCAGTCCTCAGCAGTCCACTCCCTGTACCTTTAGCAGAATATCAGTCGGTCCCTGATGTTTTTTCTGGAGAGAAGTGGCTTCTTTGCTGCCCTCCTTAAAACCAGGCCTTGCTCAAAGAGTCTCCGCCTCACAGTGCGTGCAGAAGCACTCACACCAGCCTGCTGCCATTCGTGAGCAAGCTCGGCACTGCTGGTAGTCCGATCCCGCAGCTGAAACAGTTTTAAGATACGGTCCTGGCGCTTGCTGGTCTTTCTTGGGCGCCCTGGAGCCTTTTTGACAACAATGGAAGGTCTCTCCTTGAAGTTCTTGATGATGCAATAGATTGTTGACTGAGGTGCAATCTTTGTAGCTGCAATACTCTTCCCTGTTAGGCCATTTTTGTGCAGTGCAAGGATGGCTGCACGTGTTTCTTTAGAGATAACCATGGTTAACTGAAGAGAAACAATGATACCAAGAACCAGTCTCCTTTTAAAGTGTCCAGTGATGTCATTCTTACTTTATCATGACTGATTGATCGCTAGCCCTGTCCTTATCAACACCCATACCTGTGTTAATGGATCAAGCACTAAAACGATGTTAGCTGCTCCTTTTAAGGCAGGACTGCAATGATGTTGAAATGTGTTTTGGGGGTTAAAGTTCATTTTCTGGGCAAATATTGACTTTGCAAGTACAGTAATTGCTGTTGAGCTGATCACTCTTTGACATTCAGGAGTATATGCAATTTGCCATTACAAAAATGATGCAGTAAACTTTGGAAAAATTACTATTTGTCTCATTCTCAATAGTTTTGGCCATGACTGTATGTATGTAGCATGAAGGTATCATGTATGTAGTATGTATGTAGTATGTATGTGGAGCGCCCCCAGACACAGGGCCACGAGTTCTCGGCATCGGGCCTCTGGTTCGGTTCTGAGGCTGTCACGGTGGCTAGACCCGGTCTGCGACACTGCTAAGGGGCGTCCAATAAAGGTGGTACAGTCAGTCAGGGATTCGTGATGCCACTTGTGGTGTTCGGTCAGGGTGACCGACGCAGCTTTGGGGTCCGCTGGGGTGATGGAATAGCAGCCGGATGGTATACCTTCCCACAGGTGAAGTATGTCCCCAGGGCTTCCCAGTAAGGTGGATGGTGATGGTGTAAGGTGCAGTCAATAACGAGGACACAAGGTTGCAGTCTCTTTACCTCTTTACTGAAGACTTCAGGATCCTCAATCCAGAGCACGCTTAACAGGGCTATCTGAGACCGGCTGGTCCGATGGGCACATCCAGAGCTCCCTTTGCAGGTGGAAATCGTTGCCTACCACTAGCGCCTGTGTGTTGTAGTCCTACCCTGCTGAGCATTCAGAATAGTCCTCACAACTGCTGTTCTCGTTCGTTCGTTCTCTACAGCTCTCTTTCTCTTTGGTTTCCGATGTTACTAGTTTCTCGTCCCCCAGGAATGTTATGGCTAGGACGCACCCGTATGACGGGAAGGCTCGGAGCTCTTCCGGGAGCCAAGAGACACCCCTCTCCACGCGTTGCCCCCTATGTCTTCGTAGGTGATGTAAGGTAGACAGCCAACCTATATTTAACTGTCCTGCGGAGTTTGAAGTAAGGCCTAGAGTCAGTTACTCCTGCGGTGTTCCGGCCACCGGCTACGCGCCTCAGTAGGATGTTGCCTCAGTCTCACGGCACGACTCCTACTGGTACTCCTTTGTGCTTGATCTCGTTTACACTGTTCCACAATATCCTTCCCTTCATGTCTCTCTCTTGGATACCGCCGCGGGGTGTGCAGGCGCGTTTCCGTTACGTTCTGCTCTGTTCGCTAGGCACCTGCCAGGTTCCAACGCCTGACAGGGACCCCCCTGTGTCTTTTCCTGCAACACCGCCTGCCACGGGATGTTGCCTGAATCCAACCCAGTCAGCTTCTGACTAACTTCCTCCCCAACCCCTAGTTTTACCAGTGTGAGGAGTGGCCCAATAAATAAAGCCTTTTTCTCCCCCTAGTGGCCGGAGTGTGAAGTGTAATGTGTGCTGGTGATACCTGGTCAGTAGAATTCCTTCAGTGCCATCGGATGTACCATCACTCGCCTTAGTGGCAGAGTGTCATACTGCAACGACCAGATCTCTGGGGCGCTGCATATGTAGCATGTATGTAGCATGTATGTAGCACATATGTAGTATGTATGTAGCATGTATGTAGTATGTAGCATGTATGTAGCATGTATGTAGTATGTATGTATGCAGTATGTATGTGGTATGTAGCATGTATGTAGCATGCATGTAGTATGCATGGAGCATGTATGTAGCATGTATGTAGTATGTATCATGTATGGAGCATGCATGTAGTATGTAGCATGCATATAGTATGTATATAGTATGTAGCATGTATGTAGCATGTATGTAGTATGTATGTAGCATGTATGTAGTATGGATGTAGTATGTCTTTAGCATGTACAGTATGTAGTATGTATGTAGCATGTATGTAGTATGTATGTAGTATGTAGTATGTATGTAGCATGTATGTAGCATGTATGTAGTATTGATGTAGTATGTATTTAGCATGTATGTAGTATGTATGTAGCATGTATGCAGCATGTATGTTTTTTTATCATTCAAAACATTAGCCAGATGATGGGACTACTACTGTCCCATCATTGGCTAATGTGTCAATCACTGTCACTGTAGTAGGCATCATGCGATGGGACTTGTAGCCCCATCAGACGATGCCTGCACACAGGCACAGGGCCCCGGCAGCCCGCACAGAGCTCCGGCATGCCGCACAGAGCCCGGTACGCCGCACAGAGCCCCGGCACACACGCATAGAGCCCCGCACGCCACACAGAGCCCCGTCACGCCGCACAGAGCCCCGGCACACATGCACAGAGCCACGCACGCCTCACAGAGCCCCGGCATGCAGCACAGAGCCCCAGCAAGCTGCACAGAGCCCCGGCACGCTGTGAAGAGCCCCGGCACGCCACACAGAGCCCCGGCAGGCCCGCACAGACCCCCGGCATGCCGCACAGAGCCCTGGCATACATGCACAGAGCCCCAGCAGGCACGCTCAGAGCCCCGGCAGGCCCGTACAGAGCCCCAGCACACATGCACAGAGCCCCGGCATGCCGCACAGACCCCCGTCAGGCACGCACAGACCCCCCACGGTCACGCACAGACCCCGCCCGCACACAGACACGCAGTCTCCTTCCACGCACCACCCACACTCCATTATAGTGCATCATTGCACTATAGGAACTTCTGATTCTGGTATCTGATATCGCAAAAGTATCGGAACTCAGTATCGGAATTCCGATACAGCGAATATCGGCCGATACCCGATATTTGCAGTATCGGAATGCTCAACAATAATAATCACATAAAAAAATCCATTAGAGCTTAATACAGTATAATGATCATGCTCGTATATTAGTGCATAATAAGGTAAACCAATTTTTCTGGGAGAAAAATCTCCCTAAAGTGCCGTAGTGACAAAAATAACTTTTAGTTTGCCCTTGAAAGCTTAAGCGCTTACCCATAGTGCAAGAAATGACTTCACTGGAGCTGAGCGCTCCTCCATTGACTCGTATTTCACGTTTGCTTTGTCACAAAAGGAATACTTTCGTTCCTCAGAGTTGGATGTAAGTTGATATGTGATTAGTCTATAGGGGATTTAACATTTTGGATATAAACAATATTTCCATTTATGGACATAAAAAAAAAAAATAAGTAAGTCTCCTTAGTTTTTTTAGGATCAAATATCATCTCCCACCAATTGATCCACGTTCTCTTTCCCTTTGTCACTCAATCTTTCAGGAAACAATCTGACATACTGAAACTATATGCCCATCCTTCCTGTCTGCTATTCATAGGGAGTCATCAGCAAACTGATGATTGCAAGCTGCTGGTTGTGGGGCACAGACAATTGAACTTTTCAAATTATATGTTACAAAGTTATTATAATGTTAATACTAAGTATTATGCTGCAGATAATCTTAAGATTTAAGTTGCATAATTCAACTCCTAAAATAAAATAATTATCCAAACTGTATATTTAAATCTTACAAAGGATAAGCCGGAATCTACGTTATACTTTCATGATAAAAACTTGGGCAAACTGGTGACCAATCTGTTTGCTGCTGGAATGGAGACCACATCATCCACTTTGCGATGGGGCCTTTTGCTAATGATGAAATATCCTGAAATCCAAAGTACGTAAGTAACAAGAAATTGTAACTGAACAATGAACTGAAACAGATATGAACATAGATTTCTGTTATGCATCAATGTAATAATTTATGGTACCGCAATGGGCACTAAATCTACCTCAGTTTATTAATTTCATTGTATTACCTGAATTAAATTTTAAGCACTGTGCATGGGTCATGAAGAGGATATGGTCATGATACCTGGTGATTAAGCAAGTGATCCAGAGGTATAGTATCTGTAGAGTAATGCCACCGGTGCCTTTTAGCTCAAGATATGAAAGTGAATGATGCCGAATTTTGATTTGATATAATAATATAATATACATTTTAAAAATCATACCATGATTAGTGTATGTATACTATGTGTTTGGAGAATAATAGTATCTTTAAATATTTTGGAAATTAAAGTAAAATTTGTGTAGTTGCCAGGCATTCAATATTTAGGACAGAAAGGAAATAGTTTGTGGATGATTTCAGCGCTTGCTGATAAATGATTAGACATATATCCCAGAATATCCAACAAAATTGCCCTTTATTCTACACGTTTCAAAGTACAAAAGACTTCATCAGGAGGGACCACAAGCATAACAAAGACAGCAAGAGTAATGGTACCATCACATTTAGCGACGCTGCAGCGATCTAGACAATGATCCCGATCGCTGCAGCGTCGCTGTTTGGTCGCTGGAGAGCTGTCACACAGATAGCTCTCCAGCGACCAACGATGCCGGTCCCCTGGTAACCAGGGTAAACATCGGGTTACTAAGCGCTTAGTAACCCGATGTTTACCCTGGTTACCAGCGTAAACGTAAAAAAAACCAAACAGTACATACTTACATTCCGCTGTCTGTCCCCCGGCACTGTGCTTTCCTGCACTGTCAGCGCCGGCCAGCCGTAAAGCACAGCGGTGATGTCACCACTGTGCTTTACGGCCAGCCGGCGCTCACAGTGAGCCGGCGCTCACAGCCAGTGCAGGAAAGCACAGCGCCGGGGGACAGACAGCGGAATGTAAGTATGTAGTGTTTGGGTTTTTTTACGTTTACGCTGGTAACCAGGGTAAACATCGGGTTACTAAGCGTGGCCCTGCGCTTAGTAACCCGATGTTTACCCTGGTTACCAGTGAAGACATTGCTGAATCGGCGTCACACACGCTGATTCAGCGATGTCTGCAGGAGGTCCAGCGACGAAATAAAGTTCTGGACTTTCTGCTCCGACCAACGATGTCACAGCAGGATCCTGATCGCTGCTGCCTGTCAAACTGAACGATATCGCTATCCAGGACGCTGCAACGTCACGGATCGCTAGCGATATCGTTCAGTGTGAAGGTACCATAACATTTAAATAACAGTGAAATCACTAATCTCTTTAAATGTTACCCTTGCTGCCTTTGTTATACTTGTGGTCCTTCCTGATTAAAAAGTCTTTTGTACTTTGAAATGCGTAGAATAAACCACAATTTCGTTTGACATTCTGGGATATATATCTAATCATTTATCAGCAAGTATGGATATCATCCACAAAACCTCTCCTTTCTGTCCTGGATATTGTACTGTATGGTCAGTTACTGACCCGCGCATCTGCAGCAGCTGACGTGCTTTATTACATGCTTTCTAGATATTTATAAAAATTGAGTGTAATTTTAAATTTACTGCCTGTCATACTCTTCAGATAAGACCCTATGTTGCGCTGATCACTCCTACAACTTTTGTGAAGGCTTTCAGGGTATGTGCACACGTCCGGATTTTTAGTATTTTTTTTGCGGAATTTTGCTATAAAAACGCTATAAATGCGCTAAAAAAAACGCTAACATTATGCATCCTATCATTTAGAATGCATTCCGCATTTTTTGTGCAGATGTTAGCGTTTTTTTCCGCCAAAAAAAACCCATACCGCAAAAAATCCGGACATGCTTTATCTTTTTGCGAATTTTTTGCGGATTTCCTATCAAAAAGGACATTCCGGAAAATTTAAAAAAAAACGCAAAAAATCCGCGCAAAAACGCGCAAAAAACATGCAAATTCTGCGAGAAATCCACGCGAAAAAAGCACGTGGATTTCTGGCAGAATTCTCAGGATTATGTGAGGAAAAAATCCTGACGTGTGCACATACCCTCAGTGTTGCTATCTTGTAGTTGTAGGTAAAGGTATTTTTTACCTCTCTTCTGTGCGTGACTTTTATGCAGAAAAGAGTGGAGTGTGTATATTACCAGCCTTGAAAGGGGAAACAAGTAGAGTTGAGCGACTTTTACTTTTTTAGGATTGGGTCGGGTTTCGCGAAACCCGACTTTGTCAGATGTCGGGTCGGATGAAATCAGCCTATCATTGCGAAAAGTTGGGGGCCGACTGAAACATGAAACCCAATGCAAGTTAATGGGGAAGCAAAGTCGGCAGTGAGTGCAGGACAGGAAAACACCTACCGTGCCCATTTTAATGCCAAAAACATCAGTTCTTATTACTTAATCCTGACAATCTTCATTTACCTTATAATAATAGTTAGGCATTGAAAATTGGGGGTCATTTGGCTAAAGTTGTGGGGGGGTAGGGCTGGCTCAATTTTTTCGTGGGCCCAGGAAACGCGCACTACATCACGGCGGTGGAGCAGGAAGAGGTAAGTATTTCAACTTTGCAAGTGCTGTGATCCTGAGCAAGTGGGGGGGGCCCACTCGTTCGCATTGGCCCTGGCACAGGGCCCCTCAAAGTAAAGCGGTTTGTTTGACGGCGAAGGCGCCTCCCACCGGCAAAGACACTTTTGCATATTATGAGGGGCCCTGTGCCAGTGACGTCGCCAACGAGTATGCCCCCCCATCTGATGAAGGAACCTGCACTTTCATCTGCACCTTCCACTTTGTCCCTGTGTTTGGTGGTATAGTATGCTGGAAGGGGAACCAGACTTTCAGCAGGGTCAGATGCTGGCTGTGTAGAGTGCAAGGGGAATGTAGTGGTCTGGGTCAGTGTACCAGCAGACTCATCTAGCAGTGGCTGGGCAATGGGCAGGATGAGGAAGAAACACAGATATAGGCCCAATGAATAAAGTAGGCTAAATGCAGTTTAAAATTGGTAAGAGGAGTAAACAGGCGGCACTGCTTTGTTCAGTGGAGGAGAACAACAAGCAGCGGCAGACACCGTTAGTAGGCCCAACCAAACAAATAAAATCGATCCTTGAAAATAAAATAGTTGTGAAATAATGCATACTCCAAAAGCTCCATCAAAACAGCAGAAAAAATTGAGATCAATGATATTAATGCCATATCAAAGTTGAAACCTTTAGCGAGACATTTTCGTAATCATCACCCCAATCAATCCCACTTACTTCAAGTAAAAGGGATAGATCGGTTGCATTTGGGCAACAGAAGAGGGGATGCCAGTAAGAGACTTGCACAGAAAGAGTGTAAGTGGATTACTATGTTACAAAGCATGACTCCCGTGGGTCTCAACGAGCAATGGGGATTCTCCAGCTTTCTTTAACCCCTTCATGACCGGGGGATTTTTCGTTTTTCCGTGTTCGTTTTTCGCTCCCGTCCTTCCCAGAGCCATAACTTTTTTATTTTTCTGTCAATTTGGCCATGTGAGGGCTTATTTTTTGCGGGACGAGTTGTACTTTTGAATGACATCATTGGTTTTAGCATGTCATGTACTAGAAAACGGGAAAAAAATTCCAAGTGCGGTGAAATTGCAAAGAAAGTGCAATCCAACATTGGTTTTTTGTTTGGCTTTTTTGCTAGGTTCACTAAATGCTAAAAATGACCTGCCATTATGATTCTCCAGGTCATTACGAGTTCATAGACACCAAACATGACTAGGTTATTTTTTATCTAAGTGGGGAAAAAAAATTCCAAACTTTGCTTAAAAAAAAAAAAAAAAAAAAAAAGAAATTGCGCCATTTTCCGATACTCGTAGCGTCTCCATTTTTCATCATCTGGGGTCGGTTGAGGGCTTATTTTTTGCGTGCCGAGATGACATTTTTAATGATAGCATTTCGGTGCAGATACGTTCTTTTGATCGCCCGTTATTGCATTTTAATGCAATGTTGCGGCAACCAAAAAAACGTAATTCTGGAGTTTCGAATTTTTTTCCCACTACGCTGTTTAGCGATCAGGTTAATACTTTTTTTTAATTGATAGATCGGGCGATTCTGAGCGCGGCGATACCAAATATGCGTAGATTTGATATTTTTTTTATTGATTTATTTTGATTGGGGCGAATGGGGGGTGATTTAAACTTTTATGTTTTTTTTATTTTTTTCACATTTTTTAAAACTTTTTTTTTTAACTTTTGCCATGCTTCAATAGCCTCCATGAGAGGCTAGAAGCAGGCATAGCACGATCGGCTCTGCTACATAGCAGCGATCTGCTGATCGCTGCTATGTAGCAGAATTGCACGTGCGCTGTGAGCGCTGACCACAGGGTGGCGCTCACAGCGACGGGCAATCAGTAACCATAGAGGTCTCAAGGACCTCTATGGTTACCATCCACAAGCATCGCCGACCCCCGATCATGTGACGGGGGTCGGCGATGACGTCATTTCCGGCCGCCCGACCGGAAGCGGTAGTTAAATGCCGCTGTCTGCGTTTGACAGCGGCATTTAACTAGTTAATAGGTGCGGGCAGATCGCGATTCTGCCCGCGCCTATTACGGGCACATGTCAGCTGTTCAAAACAGCTGACATGTCCCGGCTTTGGTGCGGGCTCACCGCGGAGCCCTGCATCAAAGCAGGGGAGCCGGCATCGGACGGTATAGTACGTCCGATGCCGGTAAGGGGTTAAATCCACTTCTTTATGTTCTCTGATCCTTTTTTCAATCCTTACATATATATATATATATATACATATATATATATATATATATATATATATATATATATATACAGTTAGGTCCATATATATTTGGACAGAGACAACATTTTTCTAATTTTGGTTATAGACATTACCACAATGAATTTTAAACAAAACAATTCAGATGCAGTTGAAGTTCAGACTTTCAGCTTTCATTTGAGGGGATCCACATTAAAATTGGATGAAGGGTTTAGGAGTTTCAGCTCCTTAACATGTGCCACCCTGTTTTTAAAGGGACCAAAAGTAATTGGACAATTGACTCCAAAGCTATTTCATGGACAGGTGTGGGCAATCCCTTCGTTATGTCATTCTCAATTAAGCAGATAAAAGGCCTGGAGTTGATTTGAGGTGTGGTGCTTGCATTTAGAAGGCTTTGCTGTGAAGTAAACATGCGGTCAAAGGAGCTCTCCATGCAGTGAAACAAGCCATCCTTAAACTGCGAAAACAGAAAAAACCCATCCGAGAAATTGCTACAATATTAGGAGTGGCAAAATCTACAGTTTGGTACATCCTGAGAAAGTAAGAAAGCACTGGTGAACTCATCAATGCAGAAAGACCTGGGCGCCCACGGAAGACAACAGTGGTGGATGATTGCAGAATAATCTCCATGGTGAAGAGAAACCCCTTCACAACAGCCGACCAAGTGAACAACACTCTCCAGGAGGTCGGCGTATCAATATCCAAATCTACCATAAAGAGAAGACTGCTTGAAAGTAAATACAGAGGGTTCACTGCACGGTGCAAGCCACTCATAAGCATCAAGAATAAAAAGGCTAGACTGGACTTTGCTAAAAAACATCTAAAAAAGCCAGCAAAGTTCTGGAAGAACATTCTTTGGACAGATGAAACCAAGATCAACCTCTACCAGAATGATGGAAAGAGAAAAGTATGGCGAAGGCGTGGTACAGCTCATGATCCAATGCACACCACATCATCTGTAAAACACGGCGGAGGCAGTGTGATGGCTTGGGCATGCATGGCTGCCAGTGGCACTGGGTCACTAGTGTTTATTGATGATGTGACACAGGACAGAAGCAGCCGAATGAATTCTGAGGTATTCAGAGCCGCCATACTGTGTGCTCAGATCCAGCCAAATGCAGCCAAACTGATTGGTCGTCGTTTCATACTACAGATGGACAATGACCCAAAACATAAAGCCAAAGCAACCCATGAGTTTATTAAAGCAAAGAAGTGGAATATTCTTGAATGGCCAAGTCAGTCACCTGATCTCAACCCAATTGAGCAGCAGTTCACTTGTTAAAGACTAAACTTCAGACAGAAAGGCCCACAAACAAACACAACTGAAAACCACCGCAGTGAAGGCCTGGCAGAGCATCAAAAAGGAGGAAACACAGCGTCTGATGATGTCCATGAGTTCAAGACTTCAGGCAGTCATTGCCAACAAAGGGTTTTCAACCAAGTACTAAAAATGAAGATTTTATTTAAAATTATTGAATCTGTCCAATTACTTTTGGTCCCTTTAAAAACAGGGTGGCACATGTTAAGGAGCTGAAACTCCTAAACCCTTCATCCAATTTTAATATGGATACCCTCAAATGAAAGCTGAACGTCTGAACTTCAAGAGCATCTGAATTGTTTTGTTTAAAATTCATTGTGGTAATGTCTATAACCAAAATTAGAAAATGTTGTCTCTGTACAAATATGTATGGACCTAACTGTATATATATATATATATATATATATATATATATATATATATATATATATAATTGAAGATGTTATATATTTTTCAATGAATATAATTTCATTTCTTTACATTTATTATATATTATTAGATTTATTTATATCTTATTGTATATTTTATTTTTTATTTTATTATTTCTTTATTAATTAAATAATTCTTATTTACAGTTTTTTTATTATATTTTTTCACATTTTATTTTTTCATATTTTTATAATTTTGGGGGGGTATTTTTATTTTTTATTATTTTTTCTTATTATATTTTTTATTTTTTAATAAAATTTAGCCTCCCTCTTTTTGTGTCCTTTTTTTGTGTCCTTCCTTTGGTTGTAGGGTGCCTTTTTTAATTTATGCATTATGTTTTCACATATTATTATTTTTATTCATATTTATTTATAAATTCTTTTTTCATATTTTCTGGGGCTGGACAATAATGTTTTTTTATATAAATTAATTAATATAATATATTTTTTATATATAAATTTCATTTTTATTTTTTATCTTATTTTTTTTAATAAATTGATATATATGTTTTTCATATTTACTATATTTATATGTTTTTGTATTTTACTCATATGGATGGTGTGTATGATGATAGGCTGATGGTATGAATGATGGTTGTATGGGCATGAAAATCACTTTTTTATTTTTCATCATGTATATATTCATATATGTATTTCAGTATGTTTATATATTATTTAATTATTTTATTTAATTTTTATTCTGTATATTGTACAATTCCCTATGTATAAAAGTGGTATATATTTTTATATCAACAGGTATCTTCTTATATACGATGCCTCAGTGTTTGTTCCCCATGCATACATATGTGTGTGTATATATATATATCCTTCAGCTTTAGGTATGTTCTATGCCCTCTACTTTTCCCTTGAACAAAATGGCTGCGGGTACACTGAGCGCCGGGCAGCTCATGCGCGTGCTCCGTCCTGGTGCTGGTGGCTTAGCTCGTCATTGACTGTGACCTCTGGACGCACTCGATGACGCGCTTCCGGTTCAGTGGAGGAGAAAAGTAAGGAGCGGCAGACACCATTAGTACAGGGGAAGTGACGTGCAGGAGTGGGTGTAAGGAGGGATGAGAGAGTCATATGTATACCGTGACACAGAGAGAAATAAATGTCTAAAAAAAAAAAGATGAGCTGGCATGGAAGATAAATAAAAATAAAATAAAAGGACTAATGTGCAAAGATACCAACTATGTTTAAAGGCTGAAAAGAGCAGCGTTATGTGAGAACATATGAAAGATGAATAATCAAGGAAAGCCGGATCAAGATCAAATGAGCCATAAAAAAAATATATATATATAACGAGATAGTGTGGATAGTATACAGATAAAAGATTAAAAGGATGTAAGCATAGCTTACAATAGATGCAGTATAGCGTACCTATAAAGAGTGTACAAAAATATATAATCCCACTAGACAATGTAAGAGAATAAATAGACACCGCAACACTGTAACGGAAAAATAGGAAGTAGAAAAAAATTGAAAAAAATCAGACAATATTCTCGGCTTCTCAGTAGACATAACAGGAATCTGTTGGCGCCTCACTGGATCATAGGAGATGAAAAGAAATGAATAACGGATAAAGCCTGTTAACAGTAGGCCCAAACAAACGAGTAGGCCAAATGCAGTATACCATTTGATATAGGCTGAAAGCCTGAAAATTGAAGCTCAGCTTTGCTCATTGGAGGAGAAAAGCAAGGAGCGGCAGACACCGTTAGTAGGCCCAACCAAACAAGTAGGCCACATGCAGTTTAATATTTGATATAGGCTGAAAATTGAAGCTCAGCTTTGTTCAAGGGAGGAGAACAACAAGCAGCGGCAGACACCGTTAGTAGGCCCAACCAAACAAGTAGGCCAAATGCAGTTTAATATTTGATATAGGCTGAAAGCCAGAAAATTGAAGCTCAACTTTGTTCATTGGAGGAGAAAAGCAAGGAGCGGAAGAAACCGGTAGTAGGCCCAACCAAACAAGTAGGCCAAATGCAGTTTAATATTTGATATAGGCTGTAAGCCTGAAAATTGAAGCTCAGCTTTGTTCAGTGGAGGAGAAAAGCAAGGAGCGGCAGACAACGTTAGTAGGCCCAAACAAGAAGGGCAAATGCAGTTTAATATGTGATATAGGCTGAAAATTGAAGCTCAGCTTTGTTCAGTGGAGGAGAAAAGCAAGGATCGGCAGACACCGGTAGTAGGCCCAACCAAACAAGTAGGCCAAATGCAGCTTAATATTTGATATAGGCTGAAAGCCTGAAAATTGAAGCTCAGCTTTGTTCAGTTCTGGAGAAAAGCAAGGAGCGGCAAGCAACGTTAGTAGGTCCAACCAAACAAGTGGACCAAATGCAGATTAATATGTGATATAGTCTGAAAATTGAAGCTCAGCTTTGTTCAAAGGAGGAGAACAACAAGCAGCGGCAGACACCGTTAGTAGGCCCAACCAAACAAGTAGGCCAAATGAAGTTTAATATTTGATATCGGCTGAAGGCCTGAAAATTGAAGCTCAGCTTTGTTCAGTGGAGGAGAACAACAAGCAGCGGCAGACACCGTTAGTAGGCCCAACCAAACAATTAGGCCAAATGCAGTTTATTATTTGATATAGGCTGAAATCCTGAAAATTGAAGCTCAGCTTTGTTCAGTGGAGGAGAACAACAAGCAGCGGCAGACACCTTTAGTAGGTCCAACCAAACAAGTAGGCCAAATGCAGTTTAATATTTGATATAGGCTGAAAGCCTGAAAATTGAAGCTCAGCTTTGTTCAGTTGAGGAGAAAAGCAAGGAGCGGCAGACACTGTTAGTAGGCCCAACCAAACAAGTAGGCCAAATGCAGTTTATTTGATATAGGCTGAAAGCCTGAAAATTGTAGCTCAGCTTTGTTCAGTGGAGAAGAACAACAAGCAGAGGCAGACACTGTTAGTAGGCCCAACCAAACATGTAGGCCAAATGCAGTTTAATATTTGATATAGGCTGAAAGCCTGAAAATTGAAGCTCAGCTTTGTTCAGTTCTGGAGAAAAGCAAGGAGCGGCAGACAACGTTAGTAGGTCCAACCAAACAAGTGGACCAAATGCAGATTAATATGTGATATAGTCTGAAAACAGAAGCTCAGCTTTGTTCAAAGGAGGAGAACAACAAGCAGCGGCAGACACCGTTAGTAGGCCCAAGCAAACAAGTAGGCCAAATGCAGTTTAATATTTGATATAGGCTGAAAGCCTGAAAATTGAAGCTCAGCTTTGTACAGTGGAGGAGAACAACAAGCAGCGGCAGACACCGTTAATAGGTCCAACCAAACAAGTAGGCAAAATGCAGTTTATTATTTGATATAGGCTGAAAGCCTGAAAATTGAAGCTCAGCTTTGTTCGGCGGAGGAGAAAAGCAAGGAGTGGCAGACACCGTTAGTAGGCCTAAACAAACAAGTAGGCCAAATGCAGATTAATATGTGATATAGGCTGATAATTGAAGCTCAGCTTTGTTCAATAGAGGAAAATAACAAGCAGCGGCAGCCACCGTTAGTAGGACCAACCAAACAAGTAGGCCAAATGCAGTTTAATATTTGATAATGGCTGAAAGCATGAAAATTGAAGCTCAGCTTTGTTCAGTGAAGGAGAACAACAAGCAGCGGCAGACACCGTTAGTAGGCCCAATCAAACAAGTACGCCAAATGCAGTTTAATATTTGATATAGGCTGAAAGCCTGAAATTGTGTTCAATTGAAATTTGAAAATTGAAATTTGTTCAGTGGAGGAGAAAAGCAAAGAGCGGCAGACACCGTTAGTAGGCCCAACCAAACAAGTAGGCCAAATGCAGTTTAATATTTGATATAGGCTGAAAGCCTTAAAATTGAAGCTCAGCTTTGTTCAGTGGAGTAGAACAGCAAGGAGTGGCAGACACCGTTAGTAGGCCCAAACAAACAAGTAGGCCAAATGCAGTTTAATATGTGATATAAGCTGAAAATTGAGGCTCAGCTTTGTTCAATGGAGGAGAACAACAAGCAGCGCATACTCCGTTAGTAGGACCAACCAAACAAGTAGGCCAAATGCAGTTTAATATTTGATAATGGCTGAAAGCCTGAAAATTGAAGCTCAGCTTTGTTCAGTGAAGGAGAACAACAAGCAGCGGCAGACACCGTTAGTAGGCCCAATCAAACAAGTACGCCAAATGCAGTTTAATATTTGATATAGGCTGAAAGCCTGAAAATTGAAGCTCATCTTTGTTCAGTTGAGGAGAAAAGCAGGGACCGGCAGACACTGTTAGAAGGCCCAACCAAACAAGTAGGCCAAATGCAGTTTATTATGTGATATAGGCTGAAAATTGAGGCTCAGCTTTGTTCAATGGAGGAGAACAACAAGCAGCGGCAGACACCGTTAGTAGGCCCAACCAAACAAGTAGGCCAAATGCAGTTTAATATTTGATATAGGCTGAAAGCCTGAAAATTGAAGCTCAGCTTTGTTCAGTGGAGGAGAAAAGCAAGGAGCGGCAGACACCGTTAGTAGGCCCAACCAAACAAGTAGGCCAAATGCAGTTTAATATTTGATATAGGCTGAAAGCCTGAAAATTGAAGCTCAGCTTTGCTCAGTGGAGGAGAAAATCAAGGAGCGGCAGACAACGATAGTAGGCCCAACCAAACAAGTATGCCAAATGCAGTTTAATATTTGATATAGGCTGAAAGCCTGAAAATTGAAGCTCAGCTTTGTTCAGTGGAGGAGAAACGCAAGGAGCGGCAGACACCGTTAGTAAGCCCAACCAAACTGGTAGGCCAAATGCAGTTTAATATTTGATTAAGGCTGAATGCCTGAAAATTGATGCTCAGCTTTGCTCAGTGGAGTGTTATGAACTGGTGGCCTAGGAGCAACATGAGACGTTCTCTGGAGAAGGTGGGACCTGTACTGACCGCAGACCTGAACTTAACGCCACAACTAGCTGTAGCCGTGGAATGTACCTAACGCTCCCTAGACATCTCGACACAGCTGGTGGACTAATTAACCCTAAAGACAGAAAAGGAAAACCTATCTTGCCTCAGAGAAAATCCCCAAAGAATAGACAGCCCCCCACAAATATTGACTGTGAGAGAAGAGGGAAATAACATACGCAGACTGAAAATCAGAATTTAGCAAAGGAGGCCATTCTAGCTAGATAGGAAGGATAGGACAGAGTGCTATGCGGTCAGTATTAAAATACTAGAAAATATCCACCACAGAAAATACAAAAATCTCCACAACTAACTAAAGGCATGGAGGGTATGTCTGCCTCTACAGAGATACCAGCTTGGATAACAAATCCTTATACAGACCAAGCTGGACAAAACAAAACATGAGGAAGCACTGAACAATAATCCCACAGCATGTGGACTGCAAAAATCAAAGGCCAGAACTTAGCTTGGATGAAATGAACAGCAAAGCAGCAGAGACCAGGCAAGAATGTGAATCCTCCAGAAACAACTGGCACTAACTAAAGGGTAAAGCAAGACTAAATAGCCCAGTTAGAATTGTAATCAGCGGACCCAACTGATGGCTGCTGCAATCCAAAAACAGCAGCGCTACGACTTATAACCACCGGAGGGAGCCCGAGAGCAGAATTCACAACAGTGGAGGAGAAAATCAAGGAGCGGCTGACACCGTTAGTAGGCCCAACCAAACAAGTACGCCAAATGCAGTTTAATATTTGATAAAGGCTGAAAGCCTGAAAATTGAAGCTCAGCTTTGTTCAGTTGAGGAGAACAACAAGCAGCGGCAGACACTTTTAGTAGGCCCAACAAAACATGTAGGCCAAATGCAGCTTAATATTTGATATAATCTGAAAGCCTGAAAATTGAAGCTCAGCTTTGTTCAGTAGAGGAGAAAAGCAAGGAGCGGCAGACACCGTTAGTAGGTCTAATCAAACAAGTAGGCAAAATGCAGTTTAATATTTCATATAGGCTGTAAGCCTGAAAATTGAAGCTCAGCTTTGTTCAGTGGAGAAGAAAGCAATGTGCGGCAGACACCGTTAATAGGCCCAAACAAACAAGTAGGCCAAATGCAGTTTGATATTTGATATAGGCTGAAAGCCTGAAAATTGAACTCAGCTTTGTTCAGTGGAGGAGAACAAAAAGCAGTGGCATACTCCGTTAGTAGGGGCAACCAAACAAGTAGGCCAAATGCAGTTTAATATTTGATATAAGCTGAAAGCCTGAAAATAGAAGCTCAGCTTTGTTCAGTGGTGAAGAATGCAATGTGCGGCAGACACCGTTAGTAGGCCCAACCAAACAAGTAGGCCAAATGCAGTTTGATATTTGATATATGCTGAAAGCCTGAAAATTGAAGCTCAGCTTTGCTCAGTGGAGGAGAAAAGCAAGGAGCAGCAGAAACCGTTAGTAGGCCCAAACAAGTAGGCCAAATGCAGTTTAATATGTGATATAGGCTGAAAATTGAAGCTCAGCTTTGTTCAGTGGAGGAGAAAAGCAAGGAGCGGCAGACACCGGTAGTAGGCCCAACCAAACAAGTAGGCCAAATACAGTCTGATATTTTAGATAAGCTGAAAGCCTAAAAATTGAAGCTCAGCTTTGTTCAGTGGAGGATAACAACAAGCAGCGGCAGACACCATTAGTAGGCCCAACCAAACAAGTAGGCCAAATGCAGTTAACTATGTGATTTAGGCTGAAAATTGATGCTCAGCTTTGTTCAGTGGAGGAGAACAACAAGCAGCGGCAGACACCGTTAGAAGGCCCAACCAAACAAGTAGGCTAAATGTAGTTTCATATTTGATATAGGCTGTAAGCCTGAAAATTGAAGCTCAGCTTTGTTCAGTGGAGGAGAAAAGCAAGGAGCGGCAGACACCGTTAGTAGGCCCAACCAAACAAGTAGGCCAAATGTAATTTAGTATTTGATATAGGCTGAAAGCCTGAAAATTGAAGCTCAGCGTTGTTCAGTTGAGGAGAAAAGCATGGAGCAGCAGACATTGTTAGTAGGTCCAACCATAAAAGTAGGCCATATGCAGTTTAATATGTGATATAGGCTGAAAATTGAAGCTCAGCTTTGTTCAGTGGAGGAGAACAACAAGCAGCGGCAGACACCGTTAGTAGGCCCAACCAAACAAGCAGGCCTAATGCAGTTTGATATTTGATATAGGCTGAAAGTCTGAAAATTGAAGCTTAGCTTTGTTCAGTGGAGGAGAAAAGCAAGAAGCGGCAGACACCATTAGTAGGCCCAACCAAACAAGTAGGCCAAATGCAGTTTAATATTTGATATAGGCTGAAAGCCTGAAAGTTGAAGCTCAGCGTTGTTCAGTTGAGGAGAAAAGCATGGAGCAGCAGACATTGTTAGTAGGCCCAACCAAAAAAGTAGGCCATATGCAGTTTAATATGTGATATACGCTGAAAATTGAAGCTCAGCTTTGTTCAATGGAGGAGAACAACAAGCAGTGGCAGACACCGTTAGTAGGTCCAACCAAACAAGTAGGCCAAATGCAGTTTATTATTTGATATAGGCTGAAAGCCTGAAAATCGAAGCTCAGCTTTGTTCAGTAGAGGAGAAAAGCAAGGAGCAGCAGAAACCATTAGTAGGCCCAAACAAGTAGGCCAAATACAGTTTAATTTGTGATATAGGCTGAAATTTGAAGCTCAGCTTTGTTCAGTGGAGGAGAAAAGCAAGGAGCGGCAGACACCGGTAGTAGGCCCAACCAAACAAGTAGGCCAAATACAGTTTGATATTTGATATAAGCTGAAAGCCTGAAAATTGAAGCTCAGCTTTGTTCAGTGGAGGATAACAACAAGCAGCGGCAGACACCATTAGTAGGCCCAACCAAACAAGTAGGCCAAATGCAGTTAACTATGTGATTTAGGCTGAAAATTGAGGCTCAGCTTTGTTCAGTGGAGGAGAACAACAAGCAGCGGCAGACACCGTTAGTGGGCCCAACCAAACAAGTAGGCTAAATGTAGTTTCATATTTGATATAGGCTGTAAGCCAGAAAATTGAAGCTCAGCTTTGCTCAGTGGAGGAGAAAAGCAAGGAGCGGCAGACACCGTTAGTAGGCCCAACCAAACAAGTAGGCCAATTGTAATTTAGTATTTGATATAGGCTGAAAGCCTGAAAATTGAAGCTCAGCTTTGTTCAGTGGAGGAGAAAAGCAAGGAGTGGCAGACACCGTTAGTAGGCCCAAGCAAATACGCCAAATGCAGTTTAATATGTGATATATGCTGAAAATTGAAGCTCAGCTTTGTTCAATGGAGGAGAACAACAAGCAGCGGCAGACACCGTTAGTAGGCCCAACCAAACAAGTAGGCAAATTGCAGTTTAATATTTGATATAGACTGAAATCCTGAAAATTGAAGCATAGCTTTGTTCAGTGGAGGAGAAAAGCAAGATGCGGCAGACACCATTAGTAGGCCCAACCAAACAAGTAGGCCAAATGCAGTTTAATATTTGATATAGGCTGAAAATTGAAGCTCAGCTTTGTTCAATAGAGGAGAACAACAAGCAGCGGCAGACACCGTTAGTAGGCCCAACCAAACAAGTAGGCCAAATGCAGTTTAATATTTGATGTAGGCTGAAAGCCTGAAAATTAAAGCTCAGTTTTGTTCAGTGGAGAAGAAAAGCAATGAGCGGCAGACACCGTTAGTAGGTCCAACCAAACAAGTAGGCCAAATGCAGTTTAATATTTGATACAGGCTGAAATCCTGAAAATTGAAGCTCAGCTTTGTTCAGTGGAGGAGAACAACAAGCAGCGGCAGACACCTTTAGTAGGCCAAACCACACAAGTAGGCTAAATGCAGTTTAATATTTGATATAGGCTGAAAGCCTGAAAATTGAAGCTCAGCTTTGTTCAGTGGAGGAGAAAAGCAAGAAGCGACTGTTAGGAGTCGAGTTTCCTCTGCTGCACAGGAGGAATCTCGATCCGTGTCTGCTGCGGTCTCCCATTCTGCATCGGCCGCAGTGGGGTCTGCTCAGCGGAGGCGTCGCTCCCAGCGTCTTGCTGGGACTGATTCTGTGCAGAGGGTTACTACTGCCTTTTCTGGCTCTCCTGTTGTACCCTGCACTGATCTGCGGCGAGCAGGCTTCTCTGGGACTAAGTCCTTATTTTCACACACTGAGCATGCCCAAGGGCAAGATCTCCCGTTGGAGATCAAGGGTCACATGCTCAGGTACTGCAGCACATTCCATTGGTCCTCCAGGAAGGTCCTGAAAGGGCAAAACTTCGGTAGCAGCTTCCTGTGCTGCAACTATATAAACTGCGCATGACCGCACGGCCATGCGCTAGTATTGTCTTGATAATATGTGTGTGTGTTGTGAGTGAAAGTCGCTCTTTAAAATACCCTCCCTATTGGATGACTGTTCGCGGAAGGTGTATGTTTGCTATCTAGCGCCCGACTTATCCAACAGCACGTTGCACACATAACAGCGTCTAGTTGCTGTGACCGCCTGTACGGCGCCGTGCGCTTCCTCTGCGCTTTCCTTACCCAAGCCTGGGTGGTTAGTGGCGTCCGTTAGTGCGGCACTGCATGCACTCTCGTGCCTTTATATACTATTGTAATAGTTTCCTTACACACCCAGTTGCGGTGTTGTGCCAGCAAGTGGTCTAATCGGACTTCAATCCTCTGTTGGGGTTGTGTTCGCTGACTTCTGGCTCGCGCTCTATGTGCGGTACCGCGGTCCTGTGACTCAACAGGATCGCTTCCTTCACGCAGGGTGAAGTTAACCCTTGCGTGTATACTTATAGTACCACCATATAGTCCATCTTACTAGCAGCAGGGTTTTTACCTGCACGGTGGACCTCGGACTGCGAACGCACCTAGTTTCATATCATCTATACTTGGTGCGTCCCGCCAGTCCTTAACATAATACTAGCGCCAAGGTCTGGCTAGTAAATGGCGGACATTCAGCAATCTTTGCGGTATATCCAGCAGCTGGAGGGTAGGTTGACGGCTCTCGAGAGCTCAACCTCAGCTGTGGATGTTACCGCAGTTGCTGTACAGGCTGCTAGCGTGGCTGCAGCAACCTTGTCCACTGCCACCCTAGTTCCGACATTATCCCGCCTCCCGTTGCCAGAAAAATTTTCTGGAGATTGCAAAACTTGTAGGGGATTCGTGAGTCAGTGCTCTATCCATCTCGAGCTCCTGGCTGCACGTTTTCCTACAGAGCGGGCTAAGGTGGGATTTATTGTCTCTCTCTTGTCGGACAGGGCGTTGGAGTGGGCTACGCCGCTGTGGGAGCGTGGTGATCATGTGGTGCAGAGTGCTCCGTTGTTCCTGAGCACTCTGAAAAAGGTCTTTTTAGGACCTCAAGTCACCCATGACACAGCGCTCCAACTACTGGCATTAACTCAGGGTGAATCCTTGGTCAGCCATTTTTCCGTCCGCTTCCGTACTTTAGCTTCCGAGCTGGAGTGGTCGGATAAGGCCCTTATCCCCATATTTTGGAGGGGCTTGGCTGACTACGTAAAGGACGCTCTGGCCACTAGGGAGATTCCTGCCACACTGGAGGAATTAATAACTGTCTCTACTCGTATTGACCTCCGTTTTAACGAGCGGAGGTTAGAGCGAGCCCAGTGTATGCAGAGGTTTCAGCTGGCTCCCACCTTCGCCAAACCTTTGGAATCTCCAATCCAGGCATCCAAATCACATGAGGCCTTAGAGGTGACACGAGCGGGATCCAAATCTCTGTCCGCCCGTGCACATAAGGTCCGTCGTGTTTGCCAGCAGTCAGGACATCTTGCCTCCAAGGGTCCTCAGTGGTCGGGGAAACGTCAGCGTCTAGTGGCAGTTGGAGGAGGTACACTAGACACGGCGACGTTTGCCTCAAAGTTGTCCTTCAAGGGGACAATTACCATAGGCCCATCCACTCTTATGGTCGAGCTATGCGTGAATTCTGGGGCAGAGGGTAACTTTATGTCTTCCCCTTTTGCCCAGCGTCACGCAATACCCTTGGTGATGCTCGCCAAGCCAGTAACCGTTCGATTGGTAAATGGGTCAACACTACCCTCACAGATTACCCACCAAACCATTCCTTTCACGCTATCTGTGTCTCCATCACATCAGGAGATAATCTCCCTATTAGTCATTCCTGAGGGAATTGATGAGGTCCTGTTGGGGATACCATGGCTTCGCTGCCATTCTCCTCATATTGAGTGGTCCTCTGGGAGAATTTTGGGATGGAGTAAATCCTGCGAGGGTAGATGTCAGAGGGAGTATGTTCAGGTTGCTACTACACAGGTACCCGCAGATCTTTCCTCTCTCTCTCTCTCCCCAAGCACTATTGGGCCTATGCAGACGTGTTCTCCAAAAGAGCTGCGGAGACCCTTCCGCCTCACCGCCCCTATGACTGTCCTATTGACCTCTTGCCTGGTGCTGAGCCTCCCCGGGGTCGAGTCTATCCGTTATCTCTCCCGGAGACGGAGGCAATGTCTCAGTATATCCAAGAGAATCTGGCAAGAGGATTCATTAGGAAGTCAGTGTCACCGACAGGGGCTGGGTTCTTCTTCGTACAGAAGAAGACTGGAGACAAACGTCCATGCATAGACTACAGGGGTCTTAACGCCATCACCGTTAAGAACAAATACCCATTACCCCTGATATCTGAGCTGTTTGATAGGCTACGGGGAGCGAGGGTATTTACAAAGTTAGATCTGCGGGGTGCTTACAACCTGATTCGCATCCGTGAGGGGGATGAATGGAAGACGGCTTTTAACACCAGGGATGGGCACTATGAATATCTGGTGATGCCCTTCGGGCTCTGTAATGCCCCAGCCATTTTCCAAGACTTTGTGAACAACATCTTCCGAGATATGCTCACCACCTCGGTCATAGTCTATCTGGATGATATTCTCATCTTCTCTCCAGATATTGACTCCCATCGGAGAGATGTTCGCAAAGTCTTCGACCTCTTACGGGCAAACTCCCTCTACGCCAAGTTGGAGAAGTGTGTGTTTGAGCAGGAGTCCTTGCCATTCCTTGGTTATATCATCTCTGCCCAGGGTTTGGCTATGGATCCTGCCAAGCTACAGGCTGTAATAGACTGGCAGGAACCCCATTCTCTTAAAGCGGTGCAGCGCTTTATGGGGTTCATTAATTACTATCGCCAGTTCATTCCACACTTCTCAACTTTGGTAGCTCCCTTGATTGACCTCACCAAAAAGGGAGCAAATCCAAAGTTGTGGTCAGAGGAGGTCTCCAAAGCCTTTCTCTCGATCAAGTCTCATTTCGCTAGTGCTCCCATCCTACATCGCCCCGATGTTGATAAACCATTTATCTTGGAGGTGGATGCCTCATCTGTTGGTGCTGGAGCAGTCCTTTTCCAAAAGGATGCTCAAGGTCGGAAGCATCCTTGCTTCTTCTTCTCCAAGACCTTCACACCAGCGGAGAGGAATTATTCCATCGGGGACAGGGAGTTGCTAGCCATGAAGTTGGCTTTTTCAGAGTGGAGACATCTCTTGGAGGGAGCTCGCTTTCCCTTCCAAGTCTTCACTGACCACAAGAACTTGGTATATCTACAAACGGCCCAGTGGCTGAATTCTCGCCAGGCTAGATGGTCCCTGTTCTTCTCCCGGTTCCATTTTACTCTCCATTTTCTCTCCGGGGAGAAGAACGTTCGTGCCGACGCTCTCTCCCGCTCCGTAGTGTCATCTGAGGAGGAGAAGGAGGAGCCTCGGCTTATTGTCCCTTCTGAGAGCCTGAGAACTGTAGCTCCGGTTTCGCTAGAGTCTGTGCCCCGGGGCAAGACTTTCGTGCCAGCTAACTTGCGACCGGAGGTTCTCTCTTGGGCTCACTCCTCCAGAGTGGGTGGGCATTTTGGGACCAAGAGGACATCTGAGCTTTTGGCGAGAACATACTGGTGGCCGCATATGGCCCAAGATGTCAGGGACTATATTCAGGCGTGTGTTTCCTGCGCCCAGAATCGGTCTCCTCGGCAACGGCCTGCTGGGTTGCTTTACCCTCTACCGGTGGCAGACAGGCCCTGGGAGATGGTCGGGATGGACTTTGTGGTGGGCTTACCCAAGTCGCGTGGCTGCTCCATTATTTGGGTTGTCACCGACCATTTCTCTAAGATGGTGCATTTGGTGCCGCTTCCTCGGTTACCTTCAGCACGGGCCTTGGCGGTGTTGTTCATTAAGCACGTTTTCCGATTGCATGGTATGCCTGATAAGATTGTCAGCGATCAGGGTCCCCAGTTCGCGTCTCGGTTTTGGAGAGAGCTCTGCCGTTTACTCAGCATAGAGTTAAACCTCTCCTCTGCATACCATCCCGAGACGAATGGGTTGGTGGAGGGAACCAACCAGACTCTGGTGACATATTTGCGTCATTTCGTCTCTGCTAGGCAGGACGACTGGGCATCTTTGCTACGTTGGGCGGAATTTGCCTTGAACAACGCCGTAGCCAATTCCACTGGTCCTTTTCTCCTTAATTACGGCCAGCATCCGCGTGTCCCTGTGCCCATGCCCGTGTCATCCACCGATTCTAGGGTGGCAGACTGGACGGTGGAGGCACGTGACATCTGGGACCGCACACAGGATGCCATCCGGGCCTCCGAGGAGAGAATGAGGGTTTCGGCTGATACACACCGGCGCCCCGCTCCGGTCTTTGCTCCTGGCGACTTAGTGTGGCTCTCCGCCCGTAACATCAGGCTGCGAGTTGAGTCCACTAAGTTTGCTCCTCGTTACATTGGCCCATTTAAGGTTCTGGAACAGGTCAACCCTGTGGTCTACCATTTGGCTATTCCTCCACGCCTTGGTATCACCGATACTTTTCACGTTTCCCTCTTAAAGCCCGTTCGTTTGTCCCAGTTTTCTGAGTCATCTGCTGGGACATCGGGTTCATCCACGGATGAGTTTGAGGTGAATGCTATTGTGGGGTGCAAGGTGGTACGTGGCAAGAAATTTTATCTGGTGGACTGGAAGGGTCACGGCCCAGAGGATAGAACCTGGAAGCCTGTAGAGCACATTCGGGCTCCGCTGCTTATTGCAGCTTTTGAGCATAGTGAGGCTCAAGGAGGGGGGGGCCCTAGGAGGGGGGGGTAATGTTAGGAGTCGAGTTTCCTCTGCTGCACAGGAGGAATCTCGATCCGTGTCTGCTGCGGTCTCTCATTCTGCATCGGCCGCAGTGGGGTCTGCTCAGCGGAGGCATCGCTCCCAGCGTCTTGCTGGGACTGATTCTGTGCAGAGGGTTACTACTGCCTTTTCTGGCTCTCCTGTTGTACCCTGCACTGATCTGCGGCGAGCAGGCTTCTCTGGGACTAAGTCCTTATTTTCACACACTGAGCATGCCCAGGGCAAGATCTCCCGTTGGAGATCAAGGGTCACATGCTCAGGTACTGCAGCACATTCCATTGGTCCTCCAGGAAGGTCCTGAAAGGGCAAAACTTCGGTAGCAGCTTCCTGTGCTGCAACTATATAAACTGCGCATGACCGCACGGCCATGCGCTAGTATTGTCTTGATAATATGTGTGTGTGTTGTGAGTGAAAGTCGCTCTTTAAAATACCCTCCCTATTGGATGACTGTTCGCGGAAGGTGTATGTTTGCTATCTAGCGCCCGACTTATCCAACAGCACAGTACACACATAACAGCGTCTAGTTGCTGTGACCGCCTGTACGGCGCCGTGCGCTTCCTCTGCGCTTTCCTTACCCAAGCCTGGGTGGTTAGTGGCGTCCGTCAGTGCGGCACTGCATGCACTCTCGTGCCTTTATATACTATTGTAATAGTTTCCTTACACACCCAGTTGCGGTGTTGTGCCAGCAAGTGGTCTAATCGGACTTCAATCCTGTGTTGGGGTTGTATTCGCTGACTTCTGGCTCGCGCTCTATGTGCAGTACCGCGGTCCTGTGACTAAACAGGATCGCTTCCTTCACGCAGGGTGAAGTTAACCCGTGCGTGTATACTTATAGTACCGCCATATAGTCCGTCTTACTAGCAGCAGGGTTTTTACCTGCATGGTGGACCTCGGACTGCGAACGCACCTAGTTTCATATCATCTATACTTGGTGCGTTCCGCCAGTCCTTAACAGCGGCAGACACCGTTAGTAGGCCCAACCAAACAAGTAGGCCAAATGCAGTTTAATATGTGATATAGGCTGAAAATTGAAGCTCAGCTTTGTTCAATGGAGGAGAACAACAAGCAGCGGCAGACACCGTTAGTAGGCCCAACCAAACAAGTAGACCAAATGCAGTTTAATATTTGATATAGGCTGAAAGCCTGAAAATTGAAGCTCAGCTTTGTTCAGGGGAGGAGAACAACAAGCAGCGGCAGACACAGTTAGTAGGCCCAACCAAACAAGTAGGCCAAATGCAGTTTAATATTTGATATTGGCTGAAAGCCTGAAAATTGAAGCTCAGCTTTGTTCAGTTGAGGAGAAATGCAGGGAGTGGCAGGCACCATTAGTAGGGCCAACCAAACAAGTAGGCCAAATGCAGTTTAACCCTGCTGTTCTGTTGGTCAAAAATGACCGACTTTGAACTTCAATATTCTTTAAAATATTCAAGATGCGGCTCTGAAACCCGTGGCCGACCGACCCATCCTCATTTAAGTCAATCAACCACAAGTTTCAGAACCGCATCTTGAACACCCCAAAAAATACCAAAGTTCAAAATAGGTCTCCCCAGACCGAACAGAACAGCAGGGTTAATATGTGATATAGGCTGAAAATTGAAGCTCAGCTTTGTTCAATAGAGGAGAACAACAAGCAGCGGCAGACACCGTTAGTAGGCCCAACCAAACAAGTAGGCCAAATGCAGTTTAATATTTGATATAGGCTGAAAGCCTGAAAATTGAAGCTCAGCTTTGTTCAGTGGAGAACAACAAGCAGCGGCAGACACCGTTAGTAGGCCCAACCAAACAAGTGGGCCAAATGCAGTTTAATATTTGATATAGGCTGAAAGCCTGAAAATTGAAGCTCAGCTTTGTTCAGTGGAGAAGAAAAGCAAGAAGCGGCAGACACCTTTAGTAGGCCCAACCAAACAAGTAAGCCAAATGCAGTTTAATATTTGATATAGTCTGAAAGCCTGAAAATTAAAGCTCAGCTTTGTTCAATGGAGGAGAACATCAAGTAGCCGCAGACACCGTTAGTAGGCCAAACCAAACAGGTAGGCCAAATGCAGTTTAATATTTGATATAGGCTGAAAGCCTGAAAATTGAAGCTCAGCTTTGCTCAGTGGAGGAGAAAATCAAGGAGCGGCTGACACCGTTAGTAGGCCCAACCAAACAAGTATGCCAAATGCAGTTTAATATTTGATATAGGCTGAAAGCCTGAAAAATGAAGCTCAGCTTTGTTCAGTGAAGGAGAACAACAAGCAGCGGCAGACAATGTTAGTAGGCCCAATCAGACAAGTACGCCAAATGCAGTTTAATATTTGATATAGGCTGAAAGCATGAAAAATGAAGCTCAGCTTTGTTCAGTTGAGGAGAACAACAAGCAGCGGCAGACACCATTAGTAGGCCCAACAAAACATGTAGGCCAAATGCAACTTAATATTTGATATAATCTGAATGCCTGAAAATTGAAGCTCAGCTTTGTTCAGTGGAGGAGAACAACAAGTAGCGGCAGACACCGTTAGTAGGCCAAACCAAACAAGTAGGCCAAATGCAGTTTAACATTTGATATAGGCTGAAAGCCTGAAAATTGAAGATCAGCTTTGTTCAGTGGAGAAGAAAGCAATGTGCGGCAGACACCATTAGTAGGCCCAACCAAACAAGTATGCCAAATGCAGTTTGATATTTGTTATAGGCTGAAAGCCTGAAAATTGAAGCTCAGCTTTGTTCAGTGGAGGAGAGCAAAAAGCAGTGGCATACTCCATTAGTAGGGGCAACCAAACAAGTAGGCCAAATGCAGTTTAATATTTGATATAAGCTGAAAGCCTGAAAATTGAAGCTCAGCTTTGTTCAGTGGAGAAGGATGCAATGTGCGGCAGACACCGTTAGTAGGCCCAACCAAACAAGTAGGCCGAATTCATTTTTATATTTGATATACTGTATGCTGAAAGCCTGAAAATTGAAGCTCAGCTTTGCTAAGTGGAGGAGAAAACCAAGGAGCGGCAGACACCGTTAGTAGGCCCAACCAAACAAGTAGGCCAAATTCAGTTTAATATTTGACCAAGACTGCACTTCTGGGACAACTGCATTACCACTTACAACCACCGGAGGGAGCCCAAATGCAGAATTCACAACAGTACCCCCCCTTCCTTGAGGAGGGGTCACCGAACCCTCACCAGAGCCCCCAGGACGATCAGGACGAGCCAGATGAAAGGCACGGACCAAATCAGCAGCATGGACATCAGAGGCGAAAACCCAAGTATTATCCTCCTGGCCATAACCCTTCCATTTGACAAGGTACTGAAGCCTCCGCCTCGAAAAAAAAGAATCCAAAATCTTCTCAACCACATACTCCAACTCTCCATCAACCAACACAGGGGCCGGAGGATCAACAGAGGGAACAACGGGCACCACATATTTCCGCAATAAAGATCTATGGAAGACATTATGGATAGCAAAAGAGGCCGGAAGCGCCAATCGAAAAGACACCGGATTTATAATCTCAGAAATCCTATAAGGACCAATAAACCGAGGCTTAAACTTAGGGGAAGAAACCTTCATAGGAACATGACGGGAAGACAACCAGACCAGATCCCCAACCCGAAGCCGGGAACCAACACACCGACGACGGTTAGCAAAACGTTGAGCCTCCTCCTGAGACAACACCAAATTGTCCACCACATGAGCCCAAATCTGCTGCAACCTGTCAACCACAGAATCCACACCAGGACAGTCAAAAGGCTCAACCTGCCCAGAAGAAAAACGAGGATGAAAACCAAAATTACAAAAGAAAGGCGAAACCAAAGTAGCCGAACTAGCCCGATTATTAAGGGCAAACTTGGCCAATGGCAAGAAGGCCACCCAATCATCCTGACCAGCAGACAAAAAGCATTTCAAATAAGTCTCCAAAGTCTGATTAGTTCATTCGGTCTGGCCATTTGTCTGAGGATAAAATGCAGAAGAAAAAGACAAATCAATGCCCAGCCTAGCACAAAAGGCCCGCCTAAACCTAGAAACAAACTGGGAAACTCTGTCGGACACAATATTCTCCGGAATACCATGCAAACGAACCACATGCTGAAAAAACAGTGGAACCAAATCTGAAGAGGAAGGCAATTTAGGCAAAGGCACCAAATGAACCATCTTAGAGAACCGGTCACAAACAACCCAGATAACAGACATCTTCTGGGAAACCGGAAGATCAGAAATAAAATCCATAGAAATATGTGTCCAGGGCCTCTCAGGGACCGGCAATGGCAAAGGCAACCCACTAGCATGGGAACAACAAGGCTTGGCTCGCGCACAAGTCCCACAGGACTGCACAAAAGAACGCACATCACGTGACAAAGAAGGCCACCAAAAGGACCTAGCAACCAAATCTCTGGTACCAAAAATACCAGGATGACCAGCCAACACAGAACAGTTAACCTCAGAAATCACTCTACTAGTCCATCTGTCAGGAACAAACAGTTTCCCCACTGGACAGCGGTCAGGTCTGTCAGCCTGAAATTCCTGAAGGACCCGTCGTAAATCAGGGGAAATGGCAGAAAGGACCACCCCTTCTTTCAGAATGCCGACCGGTTCAAGGACCTCAGGAGAATCAGGCAAAAAACTCCTAGAGAGGGCATCAGCCTTAATATTCTTAGAACCCGGAAGATACGAAACCACGAAATCAAAACGGGAAAAAAAATAAGGACCATTGAGCCTGTCTAGGGTTCAGCCATTTGGCAGACTCGAGGTAAATCAGATTCTTATGATCGGTCAAGACCATAATACGGTGCTTAGCTACCTCAAGCCAATGTCGCCACTCCTCAAACGCCCAATTCATAGCCAACAACTCCTGATTGCCAACATCATAATTGCTTTCAGCAGGCGAAAACTTATGGGAAAACAAGGCACACGGCTTCAACACGGAACCATCAGAATCCCTCTGAGACAAAACGGCCCCTGCCCCAATCTCAGAAGCGTCAATCTCAACCTGAAACGGAAGCGAATCATCCGGTTGGCGCAACACCAGAGCAGAAGTAAATCGGCGTTTAAGCTCCTGAAAGGCAGAGACAGCCGCAGAGGACCAATTTGCCACATCAGCGCCTTTCTTAGTCAAATCGGTCAAGGGTTTAACCACGCAGGAGAAGTTAGCAATGAAACGGCGATAAAAATTTGCAAAACCCAAAAATTTCTGAAGGCTCTTCATGGACGTGGGTTGAATCCAATCATGAATGGCCTGAACCTTAACCGGATCCATCTCCATAGATGAGGGAGAAAAAATGAAGCCCAAAAAAGAAACCTTCTGCACCCCAAAGAGACCCTTAGACCCCTTCACAAACAAAGCATTGTCACGAAGGATCTGAAATACCATCCTGACCTGTTCCACATGAGACTCCCAATCATCAGAAAAAATCAAAATATCGTCCAAATATATAATCAAGAATTTATCAAGATAAGTCCGGAAGATATCATGCATGAAGGACTGAAAAACAGATGGAGCATTAGAGAGCCCGAATGGCATCACAAGGTATTCAAAATGGCCTTCGGGCGTATTAAACGCAGTTTTCCATTCATCACCCTGCTTAATACGAACAAGATTATATGCCCCCCAAAGGTCAATCTTCGTAAACCAACTAGCCCCCTTAATCCCAGCAAACAAATCAGAAAGCAAACGTAACGGGTATTGAAATATGACAGTGATCTTATTCAAGAGGCGATAATCAATACAGGGTCTCAAGGAGCCATCCTTCTTAGCAACAAAAAAAAATCCCGCTCCCAGCGGTGATGAAGATGGCTGAATATTCCCCTTTCTCCAAAGTCTCCTTAATATAACTCCACATGGCGGTATGTTCAGGCACAGACAGATTGAAAAGTCGGCCCTTAGGAAACTTACTGCCTGGAATCAAGTCAATAGCACAATCACAGTCCCTGTGCGGTGGAAGGGAACTGGACTTAGGCTCATCAAATACATCCTGAAAATCAGACAAAAACTCTGGAATTTCAGAAGAAGAAGAAGAGGAGATTGACATCAAGGGAACATCATTATGAACCCCCTGACAACCCCAACTAGTCACAGACATAGACTTCCAATCCAACACAGGATTATGTACCTGCAACCACGGAAAACCCAGCACAATAGCATCATGCAAATTATGCAACACCGGATATCGACAATCTTCCTGATGGGCTGGCGCCATGCGCATGGTCACCTGTGTCCAAAACTGGAGCTTATTTTTAGCCAAAGGTGTAGCATCAATGCCCCTTAAAGGATTAGGGTTCTGCAAAGGCTGCAAGGGAAAACCACAACGCCTGGAAAACTCAAAGTCCATTAAGTTCAAGGCGGCGCCTGAATCCACAAACGCCACGACAGAAAATGATGACAATGAGCAGATCAAGGACACAGATAACAGAAATTTAGGTTGTACAATACTGATGGTAAATGAACTAGCGATCCTCTTTGTACGCTTAGGGCAGACTGAAATGACATGAGAAGCGTCGTCACAATAATAACACAACCTATTGTGACGTCTGAATCCTTGTCGTTTTGTTCTAGACAGAATCCTATCACACTGCATAGGATCAGGAATTTTCTCTGAGGACAACGCCGCAGCGCGCACAGTTCTGCACTCCCGCAAGCGCCAGTCAATCTGAATGGCCAGAGACATAGAATCACTCAGACCGAAAGGTGTGGGAAACCCCACCATAACATCTTTAACAGATTCAGAAAGACCCTTTCTGAAAATTGCCGCCAAAGCATCATCATTCCATTTAGTCAACACAGACCATTTTCTAAATTTCTGACAATACAATTCTGCCGCCTCCTGACCCTGCGACAGGGCCAACAAGGTCTTCTCCGCTTGATCCACAGAATTAGGTTCATGATATAATAATCCTGAAGCCTGAAAAAAGGAGTCTACATTAAGCAAACCTGGATTCCCAGATTCCAGGGAAAATGCCCAATCCTGTGGATCGCCACGCAGCAGGGAGATGATGATTTTAACCTGCTGATTGGAATCACCGGAGGATCGGGGTCTCAGAGCAAAAAACAGTTTACAGTTGTTTTTAAAACTCAAGAATTTGGACCTGTCACCGAAAAACAAATCAGGAGTAGGAATCTTCGGCTCTAAAACAGGAGTTTGAACAATATAATCAGAAATACCCTGTACCCTAGCAGCCAGCTGGTCTACACGAGAAGCTAATTCCTGAACATCCATGCTAGCACTAGACTCCTCAGCCACCCAGAGATAAAGAGAAAAGAGAAGAAAAAGCAGACTACAGAAAAAAAATGGCTCAACACCTTTCTTCCCTTCTTCTGAGATGCATTTAACTCATTATTGGCCAGTTGTACTGTTATGATCTGGTGGCCTTGGAGCCGCATGGAACTTTCTCTGGAGTTGGTGGAAACTATACTGACCGCAAATCCTGAACTTAACACCGCAACTAGAAGTAGCCGTGGGGTGTGCCTAACAAATCCTAGACACCTCGACACAGCCGGAGGACTAAATACACCTATAGATGGAAGTAGGAATTCTACCTTGCCTCAGAGCAGAACCCCAAAGGATAGGCAGCCCCCCAAAAATATTGACTGTGAGTAGTAGAGGAGAGACACACACAGGCAGGAAACAGGATTTAGCAAAAGAGGCCACTTCTAGCTATATAGGAAAGTATAGGACAGAGTACTAAGCGGTCAGTATTAAAACCCTTCCAAAAAATATCCACAGCAGATGATACAAAAAATTCCACCATCTAACTAAAGATGTGGAGCGTATATCTGCAAATCCTGAGAAGCCAACAAGACTGAGAAAACACTGACACAATCTAAGCTGGACAAGAGGAAACCAGACAGAGAACCTACTCCTCCCAGAATCATGGACAACTGGCAAGGACTAATGAATCCTGCACACCTAAATACCCCAGTCAGAACTGCAATCAGCAGATATACCTGACCATGACTGCCACTCAGGGACAAATGCATTACCACCTACAACCACTGGAGGGAACCCAAAAGCAGAATTCACAACACCAAATGCAGTTAACTATGTGATTTAGGCTGAAAATTGAAGCTCAGCTTTGTTCAGTGGAGGAGAAAAGCAAGGAGCGGCAGACACCGTTAGTGGGCCCAACCAAACAAGTAGGCCAAATGCAATTTAGTATTTGATGTAGGCTGAAAGCCTGAAAATTGAAGCTCAGCTTTGTTCAGTGGAGGAGAACAACAAGCAGCGACAGACACCGTTAGAAGGCCCAACCAAACAGGTAGGCTAAATGCAGTTTAATATTTGATATAGGCTGAAATCCTGAAAATTGAAGCTCAGCTTTGTTCAATGGAGGAGAACAACAAGCAGCGACAGACACCGTTAGTAGGCCCAAGCAAGTAGGCCAAATCAAGTTTAATATGTGATATAGGCTGAAAATTGAAGCTCAGCTTTGTTCAATGGAGGAGAACAACAAGCAGCGACAGACACCGTTAGAAGGCCCAACCAAACAGGTAGGCTAAATGCAGTTTAATATTTGATATAGGCTGAAATCCTGAAAATTGAAGCTCAGCTTTGTTCAATGGAGGAGAACAACAAGCAGCGACAGACACCGTTAGAAGGCCCAACCAAACATGTAGGCAAAATGCAGTTTAATATTTGATATAGGCTGAAAGTCTGAAAATTGAAGCTTAGCTTTGTTTAGTGGAGGAGAAAAGCATGGAGCGGCAGACACTTATGTAGGCCCAACCAAACAAGTAGGCCAAATGCAGTTTAATATTTGATATAGGCTGAAAGCCTGAAAAATGAAGCTCAGCGTTGTTCAGTTGAGGAGAATAGCAAGGAGCAGCAGACATTGTTAGTAGGCCCAACCAAACAGGTAGGCTAAATGCAGTTTAATATTTGATATAGGCTGAAATCCTGAAAATTGAAGCTCAGCTTTGTTCAGTGGAGGAGAACAACAAGCAGCGGCAGACACCGTTAGTAGGCCCAACCAAACAAGTAGGCCAAATGCAGTTTAATATTTGATATAGGCTGAAAGCCTGAAAATTGAAGCTCAGCTTTGTTCAGTGGAGGAAAAAAGCAAGGAGCGGCAGACACCGTTAGTAGGCCCAACCAATTAAGTAGGCCAAATGCAGTTTAATATGTGATATAGGCTGAAAGCCTGAAAATTGAAGCTCAGCTTTGTTCAGTTGAGGAGAAAAGCAAGGAGCGGCATACACCGTTAGTAGGCCCAACCAAACAAGTAGGCCAAATGCTGTTTAATATGTTATATAGACTGAAAATTGAAGCTCAGCTTTGTTCAATGGAGGAGAACAACAAGCAGCCGCAGACACCGTTAGTAGGCCCAACCAAACAGGTAGGCCAAATGCAGTTTAATATTTGATATAGGCTGAAAGCCTGAAAATTGAAGCTCAGCTTTGCTCAGTGGAGGAGAAAATTAAGGAGCGGCTGACACCGTTAGTAGGCCCAACCAAACAAGTATGCCAAATGCAGTTTAATATTTGATATTGGCTGAAAGCCTGAAAATTGAAGCTCAGCTTTGTTCAGTGAAGGAGAACAACAAGCAGCGGCAAACACTGTTAGTAGGCCCAATCAAACAAGTACGCCAAATGCAGTTTAAAATTTGATATACGCTGAAAGCCTGAAATTTGAAGCTCAGCTTTGTTCAGTTGAGGAGAACAACAAGCAGCGACAGACACCTTTAGTAGGCCCAAGAAAACATGTAGGCCAAATGCAGCTTAATATTTGATATAATCTGATTGCCTGAAAATTGAAGCTCAGCTTTGTTCAGTGGAGGAGAAAAGCAAGGAGCGGCAGACACCGTTAGTAGGTCTAATCAAACAAGTAGGCCAAATGCAGTTTAGTATTTCACGTAGGCTGAAAGCCTGAAAATTGAAGCTCAGCTTTGTTCAGTGGAGGAGAACAACAAGTAGCGGCAGACACCGTTAGTAGGCCCAACCAAACAAGTAGGCCAAATGCAGTTTAACATTTGATATAGGCTGAAAGCCTGAAAATTGAAGCTCAGCTTTGTTCAGTGGAGAAGAAAGCAATGTGCGGCAGACACCGTTAGTAGGCCCAACCAAACAAGTAGGCCAAATGCAGTTGATATTTGTTATAGGCTGAAAGCCTGAAAATTGAAGCTCAGCTTTGTTCAGTGGAGGAGAGCAAAAAGCAGTGGCATACTCCATTAGTAGGGGCAACCAAACAAGAAGGCCAAATGCAGTTTAATATTTGATATAAGCTGAAAGCCTGAAAATTGAAGCTCAGCTTTGTTCAGTGGAGAAGAATGCAATGTGCGGCAGACACCGTTAGTAGGCCCAACCAAACAAGTAGGCCAAATGCAGTTTGATATTTGATATATGCTGAAAGCCTGAAAATTGAAGCTCAGCTTTGCTCAGTGGAGGAAAAAAGCAAGGAGCGGCAGACACCGTTAGAAGGCCCAACCAAACAAGTAGGCCAAATGCAGTTTAATATTTGATATAGGCTGAAAGCATGAAAATTGAAGCTCAGCTTTTTTCAGTGGAGGATAACAACAAGCAGCGGCAGACACCATTAGTAGGCCCAACCAAACAAGTAGGCCAAATTGTTATGATCTGGTGGCCTTGGAACCGCATGGAAATTTCTCAGGAGTTGGTGGAAACTATACTGACCGCAAATCCTGAGCTTAACACCGCAACTAGAAGTAGCCGTGGGGTGTGCCTAACAAATCCTAGACACCTCGACACAGCCGGAGGACTAAATACCCCTATAGATGGAAGTAGGAATTCTACCTTGCCTCAGAGCAGAACCCCAAAGGATAGGCAGCCCCCCACAAATATTGACTGTGAGTAGTAGAGGAGAGAGACACGCAGGCAGGAAACAGGATTTAGCAAAAGAGGCCACTTCTAGCTAAATAGGAAAGGATAGGACAGAGTACTAAGCGGTCAGTATTAAAACCCTTCCAAAAAATATCCACAGCAGATGATACAAAAAATTCCACCATCTAACTAAAGATGTGGAGCGTATATCTGCAACTCCTGAAAATCCAACAAGACTGAGAAAACACTGACACAATCTAAGCTGGACAAGAGGAAACAAAAGAATAGCTCAAAATTATAAAGCACACAGCATGTGTGCCACAGAAAAAAAACCAAACACTTATCTTTGCTGATTTAGCAGCAAGGCAGGAGGAACCAGACAGAGAACCTACTCCTCCCGGAACCATGGACAACTGGCAAGGACTAATGAATCCTGCACACCTAAATACCCCAGTCAGAACTGCAATCAGCAGAAACACCTGACCAAGACTGCACTTCTGGGACAACTACATTACCACTTACTACCACCGGAGGGAGCCCAAAAGCAGAATTGACAACAGTTCCCCCCCTTGAGGAGGGGTCACCGAATCCTCACCAGAGCCCCCAGGACGATCAGGACGAGCCAGATGAAAGGCACGGACCAAATCAGCAGCATGGACATCAGAGGCGAAAACCCAAGAATTATCCTCCTGGCCATAACCCTTCCATTTGACAAGGTACTGAAGCCTCCGCCTCGAAAAAAAAGAATCCAAAATCTTCTCAACCACATACTCCAACTCTCCATCAACCAACACAGGGGCCGGAGGATCAACAGAGGGAACAACGGGCACCACATATTTCCGCAATAAAGATCTATGGAAGACATTATGGATAGCAAAAGAGGCCGGAAGCGCCAATCGAAAAGACACCGGATTTATAATCTCAGAAATCCTATAAGGACCAATAAACCGAGGCTTAAACTTAGGGGAAGAAACCTTCATAGGAACATGTCGGGAAGACAACCAGACCAGATCCCCAACCCGAAGCCGGGAACCAACACACTGACGACAGTTAGCAAAACGTTGAGCCTCCTCCTGAGACAACACCAAATTGTCCACCACATGAGCCCAAATCTGCTGCAACCTGTCAACCACAGAATCCACACCAGGACAGTCAGAAGGCTCAACCTGCCCAGAAGAAATACGAGGATGAAAACCAAAATTACAAAAGAAAGGCGAAACCAAAGTAGCCGAACTAGCCCGATTATTAAGGGCAAACTCGGCCAATGGCAAGAAGGCCACCCAATCATCCTGACCAGCAGACACAAAGCATTTCAAATAAGTCTCCAAAGTCTGATTAGTTCATTCGGTCTGACCATTTGTCTGAGGATAAAATGCAGAAGAAAAAGACAAATCAATGCCCAGCCTAGCACAAAAGGCCCGCCTAAACCTAGAAACAAACTGGGAACCTCTGTCGGACACAATATTCTCCGGAATACCATGCAAACAAACCACATGCTGAAAAAACAATGGAACCAAATCTGAAGAGGAAGGCAATTTAGGCAAAGGCACCAAATGAACCATCTTAGAGAACCGGTCACAAACAACCCAGATAACAGACATCTTCTGGGAAACCGGAAGATCAGAAATAAAATCCATAGAAATATGCGTCCAGGGCCTCTCAGGGACCGGCAATGGCAAAAGCAACCCACTAGCATGGGAACAACAAGGCTTGGCCAGCGCACAAGTCCCACAGGACTGCACAAAAGAATGCACATCACGTGACCAAGAAGGCCACCAAAAGGACCTAGCAACCAAATCTCTGGTACCAAAAATACCAGGATGACCAGCCAACACAGAACAGTGAACCTCAGAAATCACTCTACTAGTCCATCTGTCAGGAACAAACAGTTTCCCCACTGGACAGCGGTCAGGTCTGTCAGCCTGAAATTCCTGAAAGACCCATCGTAAATCAGGGGAAATGGCAGAAAGGACCACCCCTTCTTTCAGAATGCTGACCGGTTCAAGGACCTCAGGAGAATCAGGCAAAAAACTCCTAGAGAGGGCATCAGCCTTAATATTCTTAGAACCCGGAAGATACGAAACCACGAAATCAAAACGGGAAAAAAAAAAGACCATCGAGCCTGTCTAGGGTTCAGCCGTTTGGCAGACTCGAGGTAAATCAGATTCTTATGATCGGTCAAGACCATAATACGGTGCTTAGCTCCCTCAAGCCAATGTCACCAATCCTCAAACGCCCACTTCATAGCCAACAACTCCTGATTGCCGACATAATAATTGCTTTCAGCAGGCGAAAACTTATGGGAAAACAAGGCACACGGCTTCAACACGGAACCATCAGAATCCCTCTGAGACAAAACAGCCCCTGCCCCAATCTCAGAAGCGTCAATCTCAACCTGAAACGGAAGCGAAACATCCGGTTGGCGCAACACCGGAGCAGAAGTAAATCGGCGTTTAAGCTCCTGAAAGGCAGAGACAGCCGCAGAGGACCAATTTGCCACATCAGCGCCTTTCTTAGTCAAATCGGTCAAGGGTTTAACCACGCTGGAAAAGTTAGCAATGAAACGGTGATAAAAATTTGCAAAACCCAAAATTTTCTGAAGGCTCTTCACGGACGTGGGTTGAATCCAATCATGAATGGCCTGAACCTTAACCGGATCCATCTCCATAGATGAGGGAGAAAAAATGAAGCCCAAAAAAGAAACCTTCTGCACCCCAAAGAAACACTTAGACCCCTTCACAAACAAAGCATTGTCACGAAGGATCTGAAATACCATCCTGACCTGTTCCACATGAGACTCCCAATCATCGGAAAAAATCAAAATATCGTCCAAATATACAATCAAGAATTTATCAAGATAAGTCCGGAAGATATCATGCATGAAGGACTGAAAAACAGATGGAGCATTAGAGAGCCTGAATGGCATCACAAGGTATTCAAAATGGCCTTTGGGCGTATTAAACGCAGTTTTCCATTCATCACCCTGCATAATACGAACAAGATTATATGCCCCCAAAGGTCAATCTTCGTAAACCAACTAGCCCCCTTAATCCCAGCAAACAAATCAGAAAGCAAAGGTAAAGGGTATTGAAACATGACAGTGATCTTATTCAAGAGGCGATAATCAAGGAGCCATCCTTCTTAGCAACAAAAAAAAATCCCGCTCCCAGCGGTGAAGAAGATGGCTGAATATGCCCTTTCTCCAAAGTCTCCGTAATATAACTCCGCATGGCGGTATGTTCAGGCACAGACAGATTGAAAAGTCAGCCCTTAGGAAACTTACAGCCTGGAATCAAGTCAATAGCACAATCACAGTCCCTGTGCGGTGGAAGGGTACTGGACTTAGGCTCATCAAATACATCCTGAAAATCAGACAAAAACTCTGGAATTTCAGAAGAAGAAGAGGAGATTGACATCAAGGGAACATCATTATGAACCCCCTGACAACCCCAACTAGTCACAGACATAGACTTCGAATCCAACACAGGATTATGTACCTGCAACCACGGAAAACCCAGCACAATAGCATCATGCAAATTATGCAACAACGGAAATCGACAATCTTCCTGATGGGCTGGCGCCATGCGCATGGTCACCTGTGTCCAAAACTGGGGCTTATTTTTAGCCAAAGGTGTAGCATCAATGCCCCTTAAAGGAATAGGGTTCTGCAAAGGCTGCAAGGGAAAACCACAACACCTGGAAAACTCAAAGTCCATTAAGTTCAAGGCGGCGCCTGAATCCACAAACGCCACGACAGAAAATGATGACAATGAGCAGATCAAGGACACAGATAACAGAAATTTAGGTTGTACAGTACTGATGGTAAATGAACTAGCGATCCTCTTTGTACGCTTAGGGCAGACTGAAATGACATGAGAAGTGTCGTCACAATAATAACACAACCTATTGTGACGTCTGAATCCTTGTCGTTTTGTTCTAGACAGAATCCTATCACACTGCATAGGCTCAGGAATTTGCTCTGAGGACAACGCCGCAGCGCGCACAGTTCTGCACTCCCGCAAGCGCCAGTCAATCTGAATGGCCAGAGACATAGAATCACTCAGACCGAAAGGTGTGGGAAACCCCACCATAACATCTTTAATGGATTCAGAAAGACCCTTTCTGAAAATTGCCGCCAAAGCATCATCATTCCATTTAGTCAACACAGACCATTTTCTAAATTTCTGACAATACAATTCTGCCGCCTCCTGACCCTGAGACAGGGCCAACAAGGTCTTCTCCGCTTGATCCACAGAAGTAGGTTCATCATATAATAATCCTAAAGCCTGAAAAAAGGAGTCTACATTAAGCAAACCTGGATTCCCAGATTCCAGGGAAAATGCCCAATCCTGTGGATCGCCACGCAGCAGGGAGATGATGATTTTAACCTGCTGATTGGAATCACCGGAGGATCGGGGTCTCAGAGCAAAAAACAGTTTACAGTTGTTTTTAAAACTCAAGAATTTGGACCTGTCACCGAAAAACAAATCAGGAGTAGGAATCTTCGGCTCTAAAACAGGAGTCTGAACAATATAATCAGAAATACCCTGTACCCTAGCAGCCAGCTGGTCTACACGAGAAGCTAATTCCTGAACATCCATGCTAGCACTAGACTCCTCAGCCACCCAGAGATAAAGAGAAAAGAGAAGAAAAAGCAGACTACAGAAAAAAAATGGCTCAACACCTTTCTTCCCTTCTTCTTAGATGCATTTAACTCATTTTTGGCCAGTTGTACTGTTATGATCTGGTGGCCTTGGAGCCGCATGGAACTTTCTCTGGAGTTGGTGGAAACTATACTGACCGCAAATCCTGAACTTAACACAGCAACTAGAAGTAGCCGTGTGGTGTGCCTAACAAATCCTTGACACCTCGACACAGCCGGAGGACTAAATACCCCTATAGATGGAAGTAGGAATTCTACCTTGCCTCAGAGCAGAACCCCAAAGGATAGGCAGCCCCCCAAAAATATTGACTGCGAGTAGTAGAGGAGAGACACACACAGGCAGGAAACAGGATTTAGCAAAAGAGGCCACTTCTAGCTAAATAGGAAAGGATAGGACAGAGTACTAGTGTCAGTATTAAAACCCTTCCAAAAAATATCCACAGCAGAGGATACAAAAAATTCCACCATCTAACTAAAGATGTGGAGCGTATATCTGCAACTCCTGAGAATCCAACAAGACTGAGAAAACACTGACACAATCTAAGCTGGACAAGAGGAAACAAAAGAATAGCTCAAAATTATAAAGCACACAGCATGTGTGCCACAGAAAAAAAAACCAAACACTTATCTTTGCTGATTTAGCAGCAAGGCAGGAGGAACCAGACAGAGAACCTACTCCTCCCAGAATCATGGACAACTGGCAAGGACTAATGAATCCTGCACACCTAAATACCCCAGTCAGAACTGCAATCAGCAGATACACCTGACCATGACTGCCACTCAGGGACAACTGCATTACCACCTACAACCACTGGAGAGAACCCAAAACAGAATTCACAACACCAAATGCAGTTAACTATGTGATTTAGGCAGAAAATTGAAGCTCAGCTTTGTTCAGTGGAGGAGAACAACAAGAAGCGGCAGACACCGTTAGTAGGCACAACCAAACAAGTAGGCTAAATGCAGATTAATATTTGATATAGGCTGAAAGCCTGAAAATTGAAGCTCAGCTTTTCTCAGTGGAGGAGAAAAGCAAGGAGCGGCAGACACCGTTAGTGGGCCCAACCAAACAAGTAGGCCAAATGCAATTTGGCATTTGATATAGGCTGAAAGCCTGAAAATTGAAGCTCAGCTTTGTTCAGTGGAGGAGAAAAGCAAGGAGCGGCAGACACCGTTAGTAGGCCCAAGCAAGTAGGCCAAATCCAGTTTAATATGTGATATAGGCTGAAAATTGAAGCTCAGCTTTGTTCAATGGAGGAGAACAACAAGCATCGACAGACACCGTTAGTAGGCCCAACCAAACAAGTAGGCCAAACGCAGTTTAACATTTGAAATAGGCTGAAAGCCTGAAAATTGAAGCTCAGCGTTGTTCAGTTGAGGAGAATAGCAAGGAGCAGCAGACATTGTTATTAGGCCCAACCAAACAAGTAGGCCACATGCAGTTTAACCCCTTTCTGACATGGGACGTACTATCCCGTCGAGGTGGGGTGGGCCCCTATGACCATGGACGGGATAGTACGTCCAGAGCGATCGGCGGCGCTCACGGGGGGAGCACCGCCGATCGCGGCCGGTTGTCAGCTGTTTATCGCAGCTGACATCCGGCACTATGTGCCAGGAGCGGTCACGGACCGCCCCCGGCACATTAACCCCTGGCACACCGCGATCAAAGATGATCGCGATGTGCCAGCGGTGCAGGGAAGCATCGCGCAGGGAGGGGGCTCCCTGCGGGCTTCCCTGAGCCCCACGCAGCAACGCGATGTGATCGCGTTGCTGCGAGGGTCTCCTCACCTCCCTCCCTGCTCGAGCCCCGGATCCAAGATGGTCGCAGATCCGGGTCCTGCAGGGAGGGAGGTGACTTCACAGAGCCTGCTCAGAGCAGGCACTGTGAAACAGCCTGCACTGCTATCAGATCGGTGATCTGACAGAGTGCTGTGCACACTGTCAGATCACCGATCTGTGATGTCCCCCCCTGGGACAAAGTAAAAAAGTAAAAAAAAAAATTTCAAATGTGTAAAAAAAAATTAAAAAAAATATTCCAAAATAATGAAAACAAAAAAAAAAAATTTTATTCCCATAAATACATTTCTTTTTCTAAATAAATAAAACAAACAATAAAAGTACACATATTTAGTATCGCCGCGTCCGTAACGGCCCGACCTATAAAACTGGCCCACTAGTTAACCCCTTCAGCAAACACCGTAAGAAAAAAAAAAAAAAAAAACGAGCAAAAAACAATACTTTATTATCATACCGCCGAACAAAAAGTGGAATAACACGCGATCAAAAAGATAGATATAAATAACCATGGTACCGCTGAAAGCGACATCTTGTCCCGCAAAAAACGAGCTGCCACACAACATCATCAGCAAAAAAATTAAAAAGTTATAGTCCTGAGAATAAAGCAATGCAAAAATAATTATTTTTTCTATAAAATAGTTTTTATCGTATAAAAGCGCCAAAACATAAAAAAATTATATAAATGAGGTGTCGCTGTAATCGTACTGACCCGATGAATAAAACTGCTTTATCAATTTTACCAAACGCGGAACGGTATAAACGCCTCCCCCAAAAGAAATTCATGAATAGCTGGTTTTTGGTCATTCTGCCTCACAAAAATCGGAATAAAAAGCGATAAAAAAATGTCACGTGCCCGAAAATGTTACCAATAAAAACGTCAACTCGTCCCGCAAAATACAAGACCTCACATGACTCTGTGGACCAAAATATGGAAAAATTATAGCTCTCAAAATGTGGTAACGCAAAAAATATTTTTTGCAATAAAAAGCGTCTTTCAGTGTGTGACGGCTGCCAATCATAAAAATCCGCTAAAAAACCCGCTATAAAAGTAAATCAAACCCCCCTTCATCACCCCCTTAGTTAGGGAAAAATAAAAAAAAGTATTTATTTCCATTTTCCCATTAGGGCTAGGGTTAGGGTTAGGGTTAGGGCTAGGGTTAGGGCTAGGGTTAGGGCTAGGGTTAGGGCTAGGGCTAGGGTTAGGGCTAGGGCTAGGGTTAGGGTTAGGGCTAGGGCTAGGGTTAGGGTTAGGGCTAGGGTTAGGGCTAGGGTTAGGGCTAGGGCTAGGGTTAGGGTTAGGGCTAAGGTTAGGGCTAGGGTTAGGGCTAGGGCTAGTGTTAGGGCTAGGGCTAGGGTTAGGGTTAGTGCTAGGGTTAGGGTTAGGGCTAGGGTTAGGGCTACAGTTTGGGTTGGGGCTAAAGTTAGGGTTCGGGTTGCGGCTAAAGTTACAGTTAGGGTTTAGATTACATTTACAGTTGGTAATAGGGTTGGGATTAGGGTTAGGGGTGTGTCAGGGTTAGAGGTGTGGTTAGGGTTACTGTTGGGATTAAGGTTAGGGGTGTGTTTGGATTAGGGTTTCAGTTATAATTGTGGGGTTTCCACTGTTTAGGCACATCAGGGGCTCTCCAAACGCGACCTGGCGTCCGATCTCATTTCCAGCCAATTTTGCGTTGAAAAAGTAAAACAGTGCTTCTTACCTTCCGAGCTCTCCTGTGTGCCCAAACAGGGGTTTACTCCAACATATGGGGTATCAGCGTACCCAGGACAAATAGGACAACAACTTTTGTGGTCCAATTTCTCCTGTTAGCCTTGGGAAAATACAAAAGAGGGGGCTAAAAAATAATTTGTGTGGGAAAAAAAAAGATTTTTTTATTTTCACGGCTCTGCGTTATAAACTGTAGTGAAACACTTGGGGGTTCTCACAACACATCTAGATTAGTTCCCTGGGGGGTCTAGTTTCCAATATGGGGTCACTTGTGGGGGGTTTCTACTGTTTAGGTACATTAGGGGTTCTGCAAACGCAATGTGACGCCTGCAGACCATTCCATCTAAGTCTGCATTCCAAATGGCGCTCCTTCCCTTCCGAGCTCTGCCATGCGCTCAAACGGTGGTTCCCCCCAACATACGGGGTATCAGCGTACTCAGGACAAATTGTACAACAACTTTTGGGGTCGAATTTCTCCTCTTACCCACGGGAAAATACAAAACTGGGGGCTAAAAGATAATTTTGGGGGGAAAGATTTTTTTTATTAATTTTCAAGGCTCTGCGTTACGAATTGTAGTGAAACACTTGGGGGTTCAAAGCTATCACAACACATCTAGATGAGTTCCTTAGGGTGTCTAGTTTCCAAAATGGTGTCAATTCTGGGAGGTTTCTACTGTTTAGGTACATTAGGGGCTCTGCAAATGCAATGTGACACCTGCTGACCATTCCATCTAAGTTCTCATTCCAAATGGAGCTCCTTCCCTTCCGAGCCCTCCCATGTGCCCAAACAGTGGTTCCCCCGCCCCACATATGGGGTATCAGCGCACTCAGGACAAATTGGACAACAAATTTTGGGGTCCAATTTCTCCTGTTACCCTCGGGAAAATACAAAACTGGGGGCTAAAAAATAATTTTTGTGGGAAAAAATTTTTGTTTTATTTTTACGGCTCTCCATTATTAACTTCTGTGAAGCACTTGGTGGGTCAAAGCGCTCAGCACACATCTAGATAAGTTTCTAAGGGGGTCTACTTTCCAAAATGGTCACTTGTGGGGGGTTTCTACTGTTTAGGTACATTAGGGGCTCTGCAAACGCAATGTGACACCTGCAGACCATTCCATCTAAGTCTGCATTCAAATGGCACTCCTTCCCTTCCGAGCCCTCCCATGTGCCCAAACAGTGGTTCCCCCCACATATGGTGTATCATCGCACTCAGGACAAATTGGGCAACAAATTTTGGGGTCAAATTTCTCCTGTTACCCTCGGGAAAATACAAAACCGGGGGCTAAAAAAATAATTTTTGTGGGAAAAAAATTTTGTTTTATTTTTACGGCTCTGCATTATAAACTTCTGTGAAGCACTTGGTGGGTCAAAGTGCTCACCACACCTCTAGATAAGTTCCTTAGGGGGTCTACTTTCCAAAATGGTGTCACTTGTGGGGGGTTTCAATGTTTAGGCACATCAGTGGCTCTTCAAACGCAGCATGGCGTCCCATCTCAATTCCTGTCAATTTTGCATTGAAAAGTCAATCGGCGCTCCTTCCCTTCCGAGCTCTCCCATCCGCCCAAACAGTGGTTTACCCCCACATATGGGCTATCAGCGTACTCAGGACAAATTGTACAACAACTTTTGGGGTCCAATTTCTTCTCTTACCCTTGGGAAAATAAAAAATTGGTGGCGAAAAGATAATTTTTGTGAAAAAATATGATTTTTTATTTTTACGGTTCTACATTATAAACTTCTGTGAAGCACTTGGTGGGTCAAAGTGCTCACCACATCTCTAGATAAGTTCCTTAGGGGGTCTACTTTCCAAAATGGTGTCACTTGTGGGAGGTTTCAATGTTTAGGCACATCAGTGGCTCTTCAAACGCAACATGGCGTCCCATCTCAATTCCTGTCAATTTTGCATTGAAAAGTCAATCGGCGCTCCTTCCCTTCCGAGCTCTCCCATCCGCCCAAACAGTGGTTTACCCCCACATATGGGCTATCAGCATACTCAGGACAAATTGTACAACAATGTTTGTGGTCCATTTTCTCTTGTTACCCTTGGTAAAATAAAACATTCATTTTTATTTAAACATTCAAAAAATTCCTGTGAAGCAACAGAAGGGTTAATAAACTTCTTGAATATGGTTTTGAGCACCTTGAGGGGTGTAGTTTTTAGAATCGTGTCACACTTGGGTATTTTCTATCATATAGACCCCTCAAAATGACTTCAAATGAGATGTGGTCCATAAAAAAAAAAATGGTGTTGTAGAAATGAGAATTTGCTGGTCAACTTTTAACCCTTATAACTCCCTAAAAAAAAAAAAATTTTGGTTCCAAAATTGTGCTGATGTAAAGTAGACATGTGGGAAATGTTACTTATTAAGTATTTTGTGTGACATATCTCTGTGATTTAATTGCATAAAAATTCAAAGTTGAAAAATTGCGAAATTTTCATAATTTTCGCCAAATTTCCATTTTTTTCACAAATAAACGCAGGTACTATCAAAGAATTTTTACCATTGTCATGAAGTACAATATGTCACGAGAAAACAATGTCAGAATCACTGGGATCCGTTGAAGCGTTCCAGAGTTATAACCTCATAAAGGGACAGTGGTCAGAATTGTAAAAATTGGCCCGGTAGGGGATTATAAGGAGATTTGATTCTCTTAAATGCACCATCACTTCAACGATTTTATTTTAGTGAACACTCTAGGTGCAAACCACCCTTGGGGGTAAAGGGGTTAATATGTAATATAGGCTGAAAATTGAAGCTCAGCTTTGTTCAATGGAGGAGAACAACAAGCAGCGGCAGACACCGTTAGTAGGCCCAACCAAACAAGTAGGCCAAATGCAGTTTAATATTTGATATAGGCTAAAATGCTGAAATTTGAAGCTCAGCTTTGTTCAGTGGAGGAGAACAACAAGCAGCGGCAGACACCGTTAGTAGGCCCAACCAAAAAAGTAGGCCAAATGCAGTTTAATATTTGATACAGGCTGAAATCCTGAAAATTGAAGCTCAGTTTTGTTCAGTGGAGAAGAAAAGCAATGAGCGGCAGACACCGTTAGTAGGCCCAACCAAACAAGTAGGCCAAATGCAGTTTAATATTTGATATAGGCTAAAATGCTGAAATTTAAAGCTCAGCTTTGTTCAGTGGAGGAGAACAACAAGTAGCGGCAGACACCGTTAGTAGGCCCAACCAAACAAGTATTCCAAATGCAGTTTAATGTTTGATATAGGCTGAAAGCCTGAAAATTGAAGATAAGCTTTGTTCAGTGGAGAACAACAAGCAGCGGCAGACACCGTTAGTAGGCCCAACCAAACAAGTAGGCCAAATGCAGTTTAATTTGTGATATAGTCTGAATATTGAAGCTCGGCTTTGTTCAGTTGAGGAGAACAACAAGCAGCGGCAGACACCGTTAGTAGGCCCAACCAAACAAGTAGGCCAAATGCAGTTTAATTTGTGATATAGTCTGAAAATTGAAGCTCAGCTTTGTTCAGTGGAGGAGAAAAGCAAGGAGCTGCAGACAACGTTAGTAGGCCCAACCAAACAAGTAGGCCAAATGCAGATTAATATGTGATATAGGCTGAAAATTGAAGCTCAGCTTTGTTCAAAGGAGGAGAACAACAAGCAGTGGCAAACACGGTTAGTAGGTCCAGCCAAACAAGTAGGCCAAATGCAGTTTAATATTTGATATGGGCTGAAATCCTGAAATTTGAAGCTCAGCTTTGTTCAGTGGACTAGAACAACAAGCAGCGACAGACACCGTTAGTAGGCCCAACCAAACAAGTAGGCCAAATGCAGTTTAATATTTGATATAGGCTGAAATCCTGAAATTTGAAGCTCAGCTTTGTTCAGTGGAGGAGAACAACAAGCAGCGGCAGACACCGTTAGTAGGCCCAAGCAAACATGTAGGCCAAATGTAGTTTAGTTTGTGATATAGTCTGAAAATTGAAGCTCAGCTTTGTTCAGTGGAGGAGAAAAGCAAGGAGCGGCAGACAACGTTAGTAGGCCCAACCAAACAAGTAGGCCGAATGCAGATTAAAATGTGATATAGGATGAAAATTGAAGCTCAACTTTATTCAAAGGAGGAGAACAATAGGCAGCGGCAGACACCGTTAGTAGGCCCAGCCAAACAAGTAGGCCAAATGCCGTTTAATATTTCATATAGGCTGAAATCCTGAAAATTGAAGCTCAGCTTTGTTCAGTGGAGGAGAAAAAAAAGCAGCGGCAGACACCATTAGTAGGCCCAACCAAAAATGTAGGCAAAATGCAGTTTAATTTTTGATACAGGCTTAAATCCTGAAAATTGAAGCTCAGCTTTGTTCAGTGGAGGAGAAAAGCAAGGAGTGGCAGACACCGTTAGTAGGCCCAACCAAACAAGTACGCCAAATGCAGTTTAATATTTGATATTGGCTGAAAGCCTGAAAATTGAAGCTCAGCTTTGTTCAGTTGAGGAGAAATGCAGGGAGCGGCAGGCACCGTTAGTAGGCCCAACCAAACAAGTAGGCCAAATGCAGTTTAATATGTGATATAGGCTGAAAAATGAAGCTCAGCTTTGTTCAATGGAGGAGAACATCAAGCAGCGGCAGACACCGTTAGTAGACCCAACCAAACAAGTAGGCCAAATGCAGTTTAATATTTGATATAGGCTGAAAGCCTGAAAATTGAAGCTTAGCTTTGTTCAGTGGAGGAGAAAAGCAAGGAGCGGCAGACACCGTTAGTACGCCCAACCAAACAAGTAGGCCAAATGCAGTTTAATATGTGATATAGGCTGAAAGCCTGAAAATTGAAGCTCAGCTTTGTTCAGTGGAGAACAACAAGCAGCGGTAGACACCGTTAGTAGGCCCAACCAAAAAAGTAGGGCAAATGCAGTTTAATATTTGATATAGGCTGAAAGCCTGAAAATTGAAGCTCAGCTTTGTTCAGTGGAGGAGAACAACAAGCAGCGGCAGCCACCGTTAGTAGGACCACCAAACAAGTAGGCCAAATGCAGTTCAATATGTGATATAGGCTGAAAGCCTGAAAATTGAAGCTCAGCTTTGTTCAGTGGAGGAGAACAACAAGCAGCGTCAGACACCGTTAGTAGGCCCAACCAAACAAGTAGGCCAAATGCAGTTTAATATTTGATATAGGCTGAAAGCCTAAAAATTGAAGCTCAGCTTTGTTCAGTGGAGAACAACAAGCAGAGGCAGACACCGTTAGTAGGCCCAACCAAAAAAGTAGGGCAAATGCAGTTTAATATTTGATATAGGCTGAAAGCCTGAAAATTGAAGCTCAGTTTTGTTCAGTGGAGGAGAAAGCAAGGAGCGGTGGACAACGTTAGTACGCCCAACCAAACAAGTAGGCCAAACGCAGTTTAATATTTGATATAGGCTGAAAGCCTGAAAATTGAAGCTCAGCTTTGTTCAGTGGAGGAGAACAAGCAGCGGCAGACACCGTTAGTAGGCCCAACCAAACAAGTAGGCCAAATGCAGTTTAATATTTGATATAGGCTGAAAGCCTGAAAATTGAAGCTCAGCTTTGTTCAGTTGAAAAGAAAAGCAAGGAGCGGCAGACACCGTTAGTAGGCCCAACCAAACAAGTAGGCCAAATGCAGATTAATATTTGATATAGGCTGAAAGTTCAGCTTTGTTCAAAGGAACAACAAGCAGTGGCAAACACGGTTAGTAGGTCCAGCCAAACAAGTAGGCCAAATGCAGTTTAATATTTGATATGGGCTGAAATCCTGAAATTTGAAGCTCAGCTTTGTTCAGTGGAGGAGATCAACAAGCAGCAGCAGACACCGTTAGTAGGCCCAACCAAACAAGTAGGCCAAATGCAGTTTAATATTTGATATAGGCTGAAATCCTGAAATTTGAAGCTCAGCTTTGTTCAGTGGAGGAGAACAACAAGCAGCGGCAGACACCGTTAGTTAGCACAACGAAACAAGTAGGCCAAATGCAGTTTATTTTGTGATATAGTCTGAAAATTGAAGCTCAGCTTTGTTCAGTGGAGGAGAAAAGCAAGGAGCGGCAGACAACGTTAGTAGGCCCAACCAAACAAGTAGGCCAAATGCAGATTAATATGTGATATAGGCTGAAAATTGAAGCTCAGCTTTATTCAGTGGAGAACAGCAAGCAGCGGCAGACACCGTTAGTACGCCCAACCAAACAAGTAGGCCAAACGCAGTTTAATATTTTATATAGGCTGAAAGCCTGAAAATTGAAGCTCAGCTTTGTTCAGTGGAGGAGAACAACAAGCAGCGGCTGACACCGTTAGTAGGCCCAACCAAACAAGTAGGCCAAATGCAGTTTAATATTTGATATAGGCTGAAAGCCTGAAAATTTAAGCTCAGCTTTGTTCAGTTGAAAAGAAAAGCAAGGAGCGGCAGACACCGTTAGTAGGCCCAACCAAACAAGTAGGCCAAATGCAGTTTAATTTGTGATATAGTCTGAAAATTGAAGCCCGGCTTTGTTCAATGGAGGCGAACAACAAGCAGCGGGAGACACCGTTAGTTAGCACAACCAAACAAGTAGGCCAAATGCAGTTTAATTTGTGATATAGTCTGAAAATTGAAGATCGGCTTTGTTCAATGGAGGAGAACAACAAGTAGTGGCAGACACCGTTAGTAGGCCCAACCAAACAAGTAGGCCAAATGCAGATTAATATTTGATATAGGCTGAAAGTTCAGCTTTGTTCAAATTAACAACAAGCAGTGGCAAACACGGTTAGTAGGTCCAGCCAAACAAGTAGGCCAAATGCAGTTTAATATTTGATATGGGCTGAAATCCTGAAATTTGAAGCTCAGCTTTGTTCAGTGGAGGAGATCAACAAGCAGCGGCAGACACCGTTAGTAGGCCCAACCAAACAAGTAGGCCAAATACAGTTTAATATTTGATATAGGCTGAAATCCTGAAATTTGAAGCTCAGCTTTGTTCAGTGGAGGAGAACAACAAGCAGCGGCAGACACCGTTAGTTAGCACAACGAAACAAGTAGGCCAAATGCAGTTTAATTTGTGATATAGTCTGAAAATTGAAGCTCAGCTTTGTTCAGTGGAGGAGAAAAGCAAGGAGCGGCAGACAACGTTAGTAGGCCCAACCAAAAAAGTAGGCCAAATGCAGATTAATATGTGATATAGGCTGAAAATTGAAGCTCAGCTTTATTCAGTGGAGAACAGCAAGCAGCGGCAGACACCGTTAGTACGCCCAACCAAACAAGTAGGCCAAACGCAGTTTAATATTTTATATAGGCTGAAAGCCTGAAAAATGAAGCTCAGCTTTGTTCAGTGGAGGAGAACAACAAGCAGCGGCTGACACCGTTAGTAGGCCCAACCAAACAAGTAGGCCAAATGCAGTTTAATATTTGATATAGGCTGAAAGCCTGAAAATTTAAGCTCAGCTTTGTTCAGTTGAAAAGAAAAGCAAGGAGCGGCAGACACCGTTAGTAGGCCCAACCAAACAAGTAGGCCAAATGCAGTTTAATTTGTGATATAGTCTGAAAATTGAAGCCCGGCTTTGTTCAATGGAGGCGAACAACAAGCAGCGGGAGACACCGTTAGTTAGCACAACCAAACAAGTAGGCCAAATGCAGTTTAATTTGTGATATAGTCTGAAAATTGAAGATCGGCTTTGTTCAATGGAGGAGAACAACAAGTAGTGGCAGACACCGTTAGTAGGCCCAACCAAACAAGTAGGCCAAATGCAGATTAATATTTGATATAGGCTGAAAGTTCAGCTTTGTTCAAAGGAACAACAAGCAGTGGCAAACACGGTTAGTAGGTCCAGCCAAACAAGTAGGCCAAATGCAGTTTAATATTTGATATGGGCTGAAATCCTGAAATTTGAAGCTCAGCTTTGTTCAGTGGAGGAGATCAACAAGCAGCGGCAGACACCGTTAGTAGGCCCAACCAAACAAGTAGGCCAAATGCAGTTTAATATTTGATATAGGCTGAAATCCTGAAATTTGAAGCTCAGCTTTGTTCAGTGGAGGAGAACAACAAGCAGCGGCAGACACCGTTAGTTAGCACAACGAAACAAGTAGGCCAAATGCAGTTTAATTTGTGATATAGTCTGAAAATTGAAGCTCAGCTTTGTTCAGTGGAGGAGAAAAGCAAGGAGCGGCAGACAACGTTAGTAGGCCCAACCAAACAAGTAGGCCAAATGCAGATTAATATGTGATATAGGCTGAAAATTGAAGCTCAGCTTTATTCAGTGGAGAACAGCAAGCAGCGGCAGACACCGTTAGTACGCCCAACCAAACAAGTAGGCCAAACGCAGTTTAATATTTTATATAGGCTGAAAGCCTGAAAATTGAAGCTCAGCTTTGTTCAGTGGAGGACAACAACAAGCAGCGGCTGACACCGTTTGTAGGCCCAACCAAACAAGTAGGCCAAATGCAGTTTAATATTTGATATAGGCTGAAAGCCTGAAAATTTAAGCTCAGCTTTGTTCAGTTGAAAAGAAAAGCAAGGAGCGGCAGACACCGTTAGTAGCCCCAACCAAACAAGTAGGCCAAATGCAGTTTAATTTGTGATATAGTCTGAAAATTGAAGCCCGGCTTTGTTCAATGGAGGCGAACAACAAGCAGCGGGAGACACCGTTAGTTAGCACAACCAAACAAGTAGGCCAAATGCAGTTTAATTTGTGATATAGTCTGAAAATTGAAGATCGGCTTTGTTCAATGGAGGAGAACAACAAGTAGTGGCAGACACCGTTAGTAGGCCCAACCAAACAAGTAGGCCAAATGCAGTTTAATTTGTGATATAGTCTGAAAATTGAAGCTCAGCTTTGTTCAGTGGAGGAGAAAAGCAAGGAGTGGCAGACACCGTTAGTAGGCCCAACCAAACAAGTACGCCAAATGCAGTTTAATATTTGATATTGGCTGAAAGCCTGAAAATTGAAGCTCAGCTTTGTTCAGTTGAGGAGAAATGCAGGGAGCGGCAGGCACCGTTAGTAGGCCCAACCAAACAAGTAGGCCAAATGCAGTTTAATATGTGATATAGGCTGAAAAATGAAGCTCAGCTTTGTTCAATGGAGGAGAACATCAAGCAGCGGCAGACACCGTTAGTAGACCCAACCAAACAAGTAGGCCAAATGCAGTTTAATATTTGATATAGGCTGAAAGCCTGAAAATTGAAGCTTAGCTTTGTTCAGTGGAGGAGAAAAGCAAGGAGCGGCAGACACCGTTAGTACGCCCAACCAAACAAGTAGGCCAAATGCAGTTTAATATGTGATATAGGCTGAAAGCCTGAAAATTGAAGCTCAGCTTTGTTCAGTGGAGAACAACAAGCAGCGGTAGACACCGTTAGTAGGCCCAAACAAAAAAGTAGGGCAAATGCAGTTTAATATTTGATATAGGCTGAAAGCCTGAAAATTGAAGCTCAGCTTTGTTCAGTGGAGGAGAACAACAAGCAGCGGCAGCCACCGTTAGTAGGACCACCAAACAAGTAGGCCAAATGCAGTTCAATATGTGATATAGGCTGAAAGCCTGAAAATTGAAGCTCAGCTTTGTTCAGTGGAGGAGAACAACAAGCAGCGTCAGACACCGTTAGTAGGCCCAACCAAACAAGTAGGCCAAATGCAGTTTAATATTTGATATAGGCTGAAAGCCTAAAAATTGAAGCTCAGCTTTGTTCAGTGGAGAACAACAAGCAGAGGCAGACACCGTTAGTAGGCCCAACCAAAAAAGTAGGGCAAATGCAGTTTAATATTTGATATAGGCTGAAAGCCTGAAAATTGAAGCTCAGTTTTGTTCAGTGGAGGAGAAAGCAAGGAGCGGTGGACAACGTTAGTACGCCCAACCAAACAAGTAGGCCAAACGCAGTTTAATATTTGATATAGGCTGAAAGCCTGAAAATTGAAGCTCAGCTTTGTTCAGTGGAGGAGAACAAGCAGCGGCAGACACCGTTAGTAGGCCCAACCAAACAAGTAGGCCAAATGCAGTTTAATATTTGATATAGGCTGAAAGCCTGAAAATTGAAGCTCAGCTTTGTTCAGTTGAAAAGAAAAGCAAGGAGCGGCAGACACCGTTAGTAGGCCCAACCAAACAAGTAGGCCAAATGCAGATTAATATTTGATATAGGCTGAAAGTTCAGCTTTGTTCAAAGGAACAACAAGCAGTGGCAAACACGGTTAGTAGGTCCAGCCAAACAAGTAGGCCAAATGCAGTTTAATATTTGATATGGGCTGAAATCCTGAAATTTGAAGCTCAGCTTTGTTCAGTGGAGGAGATCAACAAGCAGCAGCAGACACCGTTAGTAGGCCCAACCAAACAAGTAGGCCAAATGCAGTTTAATATTTGATATAGGCTGAAATCCTGAAATTTGAAGCTCAGCTTTGTTCAGTGGAGGAGAACAACAAGCAGCGGCAGACACCGTTAGTTAGCACAACGAAACAAGTAGGCCAAATGCAGTTTATTTTGTGATATAGTCTGAAAATTGAAGCTCAGCTTTGTTCAGTGGAGGAGAAAAGCAAGGAGCGGCAGACAACGTTAGTAGGCCCAACCAAACAAGTAGGCCAAATGCAGATTAATATGTGATATAGGCTGAAAATTGAAGCTCAGCTTTATTCAGTGGAGAACAGCAAGCAGCGGCAGACACCGTTAGTACGCCCAACCAAACAAGTAGGCCAAACGCAGTTTAATATTTTATATAGGCTGAAAGCCTGAAAATTGAAGCTCAGCTTTGTTCAGTGGAGGAGAACAACAAGCAGCGGCTGACACCGTTAGTAGGCCCAACCAAACAAGTAGGCCAAATGCAGTTTAATATTTGATATAGGCTGAAAGCCTGAAAATTTAAGCTCAGCTTTGTTCAGTTGAAAAGAAAAGCAAGGAGCGGCAGACACCGTTAGTAGGCCCAACCAAACAAGTAGGCCAAATGCAGTTTAATTTGTGATATAGTCTGAAAATTGAAGCCCGGCTTTGTTCAATGGAGGCGAACAACAAGCAGCGGGAGACACCGTTAGTTAGCACAACCAAACAAGTAGGCCAAATGCAGTTTAATTTGTGATATAGTCTGAAAATTGAAGATCGGCTTTGTTCAATGGAGGAGAACAACAAGTAGTGGCAGACACCGTTAGTAGGCCCAACCAAACAAGTAGGCCAAATGCAGATTAATATTTGATATAGGCTGAAAGTTCAGCTTTGTTCAAATTAACAACAAGCAGTGGCAAACACGGTTAGTAGGTCCAGCCAAACAAGTAGGCCAAATGCAGTTTAATATTTGATATGGGCTGAAATCCTGAAATTTGAAGCTCAGCTTTGTTCAGTGGAGGAGATCAACAAGCAGCGGCAGACACCGTTAGTAGGCCCAACCAAACAAGTAGGCCAAATACAGTTTAATATTTGATATAGGCTGAAATCCTGAAATTTGAAGCTCAGCTTTGTTCAGTGGAGGAGAACAACAAGCAGCGGCAGACACCGTTAGTTAGCACAACGAAACAAGTAGGCCAAATGCAGTTTAATTTGTGATATAGTCTGAAAATTGAAGCTCAGCTTTGTTCAGTGGAGGAGAAAAGCAAGGAGCGGCAGACAACGTTAGTAGGCCCAACCAAAAAAGTAGGCCAAATGCAGATTAATATGTGATATAGGCTGAAAATTGAAGCTCAGCTTTATTCAGTGGAGAACAGCAAGCAGCGGCAGACACCGTTAGTACGCCCAACCAAACAAGTAGGCCAAACGCAGTTTAATATTTTATATAGGCTGAAAGCCTGAAAAATGAAGCTCAGCTTTGTTCAGTGGAGGAGAACAACAAGCAGCGGCTGACACCGTTAGTAGGCCCAACCAAACAAGTAGGCCAAATGCAGTTTAATATTTGATATAGGCTGAAAGCCTGAAAATTTAAGCTCAGCTTTGTTCAGTTGAAAAGAAAAGCAAGGAGCGGCAGACACCGTTAGTAGGCCCAACCAAACAAGTAGGCCAAATGCAGTTTAATTTGTGATATAGTCTGAAAATTGAAGCCCGGCTTTGTTCAATGGAGGCGAACAACAAGCAGCGGGAGACACCGTTAGTTAGCACAACCAAACAAGTAGGCCAAATGCAGTTTAATTTGTGATATAGTCTGAAAATTGAAGATCGGCTTTGTTCAATGGAGGAGAACAACAAGTAGTGGCAGACACCGTTAGTAGGCCCAACCAAACAAGTAGGCCAAATGCAGATTAATATTTGATATAGGCTGAAAGTTCAGCTTTGTTCAAAGGAACAACAAGCAGTGGCAAACACGGTTAGTAGGTCCAGCCAAACAAGTAGGCCAAATGCAGTTTAATATTTGATATGGGCTGAAATCCTGAAATTTGAAGCTCAGCTTTGTTCAGTGGAGGAGATCAACAAGCAGCGGCAGACACCGTTAGTAGGCCCAACCAAACAAGTAGGCCAAATGCAGTTTAATATTTGATATAGGCTGAAATCCTGAAATTTGAAGCTCAGCTTTGTTCAGTGGAGGAGAACAACAAGCAGCGGCAGACACCGTTAGTTAGCACAACGAAACAAGTAGGCCAAATGCAGTTTAATTTGTGATATAGTCTGAAAATTGAAGCTCAGCTTTGTTCAGTGGAGGAGAAAAGCAAGGAGCGGCAGACAACGTTAGTAGGCCCAACCAAACAAGTAGGCCAAATGCAGATTAATATGTGATATAGGCTGAAAATTGAAGCTCAGCTTTATTCAGTGGAGAACAGCAAGCAGCGGCAGACACCGTTAGTACGCCCAACCAAACAAGTAGGCCAAACGCAGTTTAATATTTTATATAGGCTGAAAGCCTGAAAATTGAAGCTCAGCTTTGTTCAGTGGAGGAGAACAACAAGCAGCGGCTGACACCGTTTGTAGGCCCAACCAAACAAGTAGGCCAAATGCAGTTTAATATTTGATATAGGCTGAAAGCCTGAAAATTTAAGCTCAGCTTTGTTCAGTTGAAAAGAAAAGCAAGGAGCGGCAGACACCGTTAGTAGCCCCAACCAAACAAGTAGGCCAAATGCAGTTTAATTTGTGATATAGTCTGAAAATTGAAGCCCGGCTTTGTTCAATGGAGGCGAACAACAAGCAGCGGGAGACACCGTTAGTTAGCACAACCAAACAAGTAGGCCAAATGCAGTTTAATTTGTGATATAGTCTGAAAATTGAAGATCGGCTTTGTTCAATGGAGGAGAACAACAAGTAGTGGCAGACACCGTTAGTAGGCCCAACCAAACAAGTAGGCCAAATGCAGTTTAATTTGTGATATAGTCTGAAAATTGAAGCTCAGCTTTGTTCAGTGGAGGAGAAAAGCAAGGAGCGGCAGACAACGTTAGTAGGCCCAACCAAACAAGTAAGCCAAATGCAGATTATTATGTGATATAGGCTGAAAATTGAAACTCAGCTTTGTTCAAAGGAGGAGAACAACAAGTAGCGGCAAACACGGTTAGTAGGCCCAGCCAAAGAAGTAGGCCAAATGCAGTTTAATATTTGATATAGGCTGAAATCCTGAAATTTGAAGCTCAGCTTTGTTCAGTGGAGGAGAACAACAAGCAGTGGCAGACACCGTTAGTAGGCCCAACCAAACAAGTAGGCCAAATGCAGTTTAATATTTGATATAGGCTGAAATCCTGAAATTTGAAGTTCAACTTTGTTCAGTGGAGAACAACAAGCAGCGGGAGACACCGTTAGTTAGCCCAACCAAACAAGTAGGCCAAATGCAGTTAAATTTGTGATATAGTCTGAAAATTGAAGCTCGGCTTTGTTCAATGGAGGAGAACAACAAGCAGCGGCAATCACCGTTAGTAGGCCCAGCCAAACAAGTAGGCTAAATGCAGTTTAATATTTGAAATAGGCTGAAATCCTGAAATTTGAAGCTCAGCTTTGTTCAGTGGAGGAGAACAACAAGCAGCGGCAGACACCGTTAGTAGGCCCAACCAAACAAGTAGGCCAAATGCAGTTTAATATTTGATATAGGCTGAAATCCTGAAATTTGAAGCTCAGCTTTGTTCAGTGGAGGAGAACAAAAAGCAGCGACAGACACCGTTAGTAGGCCCAGCCAAACAAGTAGGCCAAATGCAGTTTAATATTTGATATAGGCTGAAATCCTGAAATTTGAAGCTCAGCTTTGTTCAGTGGAGGAGAACAAAAAGCAGCGACAGACACCGTTAGTAGGCCCAAACAAAAAAGTAGGCCAAATGCAGTTTAATATTTGATACAGCCTGAAATCCTGAAAATTGAAGCTCAGCTTTGTTCAGTTGAGGAGAAAAGCAGGGAGCGGCTGTTAGGCGTCGAGTTTCCTCTGCTTCACAGGGGGAATCTCGATCCGTCTCCGCTGCGGTCTCCCATTCTCCTCCAGCCGCAGTGGAGTCTGCTCAGCAGGGATGTCGATCCCAGCGTCTCGCTCAGTCTGACTCTGTGCGAAGAGTTGCTGATGCTTCTCCAGTCTCTGCCATTAAAGTCAGTGCTGGTCAGCAGCGAGCGGACTTCTCTGGGACTAAGTCCTTGTCTGCACGTACTGAGCATGCCCAGGGTAAGATCTCCCGTTGGAGATCGAGGGTCATGTGCTCAGGCTCTGCAGCACATTCCATTGGTCCTCTCGGCAGGTTTTGGAAGGGCAAAAGTGCTGTAGCCACTTCCTGTGCTGCAACTATATAAACTGCGCATGACCACACGGCCATGCGCTAGTATTGTCTTGTAAATATGTGTGTGTGTTGTGAGTGAAAGTCGCTCTTTAAATAACCCTCCCTATTGAATGTCTGTTCGCAGAAGGTGTATGTTTGCTATCTAGCGCCCGACTTATCCAACAGCACGAAACACACACTACAGCGTCCTCTTGCTGTGTCTGCCTGTACGGCGCCGTGCGCTTGCCTTTCGCTTTCCATACCCAAGCCAGTGTGGTTGGTGGCGTCCATCAGTGCGGCATTGCTCGCACTCCTGTGCATTTATATATTTATACTTAGTTTCCTTACACACCCAGTTGTGGTGTAGTGCCAGCGAGGGTCTAATCGGACTTCAATCCCAGTTGGGGTTAAGTACGCTGACTACTTGCTCGCGCATTAGGTGCGGTGCCGCGATCCTGTGACGCAGCACGATTGCTCCCTTCACGCTGGGTGACGTTGAACCCACGTGTATATACTTTAGTGTACCGCCATATAGTCTGTATTTACTAGCAGCAGGTTTTCACCTGCACGGTGGACCCCGGACTGCGAACGCATCTATATCACCTTTTTTGGTGCGTTCCGCCAGTCCTAACAGCGGCAGACACCGTTAGTAGGCCCAACCAAACAAGTAGGCCAAATGCAGTTTAATATGTGACATAGGCTGAAAATTGAAGCTCAGCTTTGTTCAATGTAGGAGAACAACAAGCAGCGGCAGACACCGTTAGTAGGCCCAACCAAACAATTAGGCCAAATGCAGTTTAATATTTGATATAGTCTGAAAGCCTGAAAATTGAAGCTCAGCTTTGTTCAGTGGAGGAGAAAAGCAAGGAGCGGCAGACACCGTTAGTAGGCCCAACCAAACAAGTAGGCCAAATGCAGTTTAATATGTGATATAGGCTGAAAATTGAAGCTCAGCTTTGTTCAATGGAGGAGAACAACAAGCAGCGGCAGACACCGTTAGTAGGACCAACCAAACAAGTAGGCCAAATGCAGTTTAATATTTGATATAGTCTGAAAGCCTGAAAATTGAAGCTCAGCTTTGTTCAGTGGAGGAGAAAAGCAAGGAGCGGCAGACACCGTTAGTAGGCCCAACCAAACAAGTAGGCCAAATGCAGTTTAATATGTGATATAGGCTGAAAATTGAAGCTCAGCTTTGTTCAATGGAGGAGAACAACAAGCAGCGGCAGACACCGTTAGTAGGACCAACCAAACAAGTAGGCCAAATGCAGTTTAATATTTGATATAGGCTGAAAGCCTGAAAATTGAAGCTCAGCTTTGTTCAGTGGAGGAGTAAAGCAAGGAGCGGCAGACAACGTTAGTAGGCCAAACCAAACAAGTAGGCCAAATGCAGTTTAATATGTGATATAGGCTGAAAATTGAATCTCAGCTTTGTTCAATGGAGGGGATCAACAAGCAGCAGCAGACACCGTTAGTAGGCCCAACCAAACAATTAGGCCAAATGCTGAAAGCCTGAAAATTGAAGCTCAGCTTTGTTCAGTTGAGGAGAACAACAAGCAGCGGCAGACACCTTTAGTAGGCCCAACCAAACAAGTAGGCCAAATGCAGTTTAATATTTGATATAGGCTGAAATCCTGAAAATTGAAGCTCAGCTTTGTTCAGTTGAGGAGAAAAGTAAGGAGCGGCAGACACCGTTAGTAGGCTCAACCAAACAAGTAGGCCAAATGCAGTTCAATATGTGATATAGGCTGAAAATTGAAGCTCAGCTTTGTTCAATGGAGGAGAACAAAAAGCAACGGCAGGCACCGTTAGTAGGCCCAACCAAACAAGTAGGCCAAATGCAGTTTAATATTTGATATAGGCTGAAAGCCTGAAAATTGAAGCTCAGCTTTTTTCAGTGGAGGAGAAATCAAGGAGCGGCAGACACCGTTAGTAGGCCCAACCAAACAAGTAGGCCAAATGCGTTTTAATATTTGATATAGGCTGAAAGCCTGAAAATTGAAGCTCAGCTTTGTTCAGTGGAGGAGAACAACAAGCAGCGGCAGACACCGTTAGTAGGCCCAACCAAACAAGTAGGCCAAATGCAGTTTAATATTTGATATAGGCTGAAAGCCTGAAAATTGAAGCTCATCTTTGTTCAGTGGAGTACAGCTGTATTGAGTGGTGCAGACAGACACATGTAGTAGGCCTAAAATAAAAAAGTTGGCTGAATGCAGTTTAAAATAGGTTACAGGTGTATACAAGCAGCATTGGTTTGTTCAGCGGAGGACGATTGTAAGGAGTTGCGCAGACAGACTTAGTAGGCCTAAAATAAAAAAGTTGGCTGAATGCAGTTTAAAATAGGTTACAGGTGTATACAAGCAGCATTGGTTTGTTCAGCGGAGGACGATTGTAAGGAGTTGCGCAGACAGACTTAGTAGGCCTAAAATAAAAAAGTAGGCTCAATGCAGTTTAAAATAGGTTACAGGGGTATAAATGCAGCATTGGTTTGTTCAGCGGAGGACGATTGTAAGGAATGGCGCAGACAGACTTAGTAGGCCTAAAATAAAAAAGTAGGCTCAGTGCAGTTTAAAATAGGTTAAAGGGGTACACCGGCAGCATTGGTTTTTTCAGTGAAGGATAATTGTAAGGAGTGGTACAGACAGACTTAGTAGGCCTAAAATAAAAAAAGTAGGCTCAATGCAGATTAAAATAGGTTACAGGGGTACACAGGCAGCATTGGTTTGTTCAGCAGAGGACGATTGAAAGGAGTGGTGCAGACAGACTTAGTAGGCCTAAAATAAAAAAGTATGCTCAATGCAGTTTAAAATAGGTTACAGGGGTACACAGGCAGCATTGGTATATTTAGCAGAGGAGGATTGTAAGGAGACAGACTTAGTAGGCATAAAATAAAAAAGTAGGCTAAATGCAGTTCAAAACTGGTAACAGGAGTGAACTGGCAGCATTGCTTTGTTCAGTGGAGGACAGCTGTAAGGAATGGATGACAGTTAGTAGGCCAAAATAATAAAGTGAGGTAAATATCTGCCAAAACAATTTTCATAAATAAACAGGTGGCATAGCTACGTACAGGGGTGGGCTCGTCTGCTGAGTAGCAGACAGTGGTAGTTGGAGCAAAGTATTAACTGGTCTAAATGGAGGAGAGGGCCCCTGTATATTTTTACTATCATCTCTCATTTCAACAAATTTTTATTGGCAGTGCCATTGAAGGATTTAACAGCACAGACTGCACAGTGGTGGAGCAGGGAGAGGTAAGTTTTGCAAGTAGTAGAGCACTGTTCGAGCTGGGGGGGACACTCTCTCGTGGGCGGTGGTACTGGCCCAAGGCCCCTCATATTACGACGGTGTGTCTGACGTTGGTTGTGCACCACCACCATCAGAGACATTTCATTGTACTATGAGGGACCCTGTGCCAGTGCCGTCGCCCAAGAATGGGCACACCCACCTGTCCAGGCAAACGGCACTCGCACGTGTGCTTGCGCTAGGTGGTGACCACGGCTCTGTGGGGGGAGTCAGCCCATTTATGGAGGTAAAAAAATGGCCTACGGTGGACATTCAGCACCTGCAAATGGAGGAATTGGAGCAGTCAGTAAGAGGAGGCCAAAAGCAAGACATATTTCAGGCAAGTTACTTGTTTGGTAGCCAATATTTGCTCAAGGTTCTCATGTGGCATGATATTTTGTAATTTCCGTTTATAGCGTGGATCCAGGAGGCAGGCCAACCAGTAATCATCATCATTTTTATAATGCGGGGGTCCCTTTTTAGGATACGCAAGGCATAGTCAGCCATGTGGGCCAATGTTTCAGGTGTCAATTCACTGCTTGTGCTGGGTTGAGGAGCACTTTCTTTAAAATCAACATCAGTTGTCTCCCACAAAAACCATGTACCTGACCTTGCAATGCTACCAGTTTCTATTGCCCCCTGAGAAGCATCCTCCTCCCATAAATATTCATCCCCATCATCCTCCTCCTCCTCTTCATCTGCCACCTCGTCCAGGAGAGTTCCCTGAGCAGACAATGGCTGACTGTCATCAAGGCTTCCCTCCTCCTGCTTCTTAATGTGCGTCAAACTTTGCATCAGCAGACGCATTAGTGGGATGCTCATGCTTATGATGGCGTTGTCTGCACTTACCAGCTGTGTGCATTCCTCAAAACACTGAAGGACTTGACAGAGGTATTGTAGCTTCGACCACTGCACACCTGACAACTCCATATCTGCCATCCAACTGCCTGCCCATGTATGTGTATCCTCCCACAAATACATAACAGCACGCCTCTGTTCGCACAGGCTCTGAAGCATGTGAAGTGTGGAGTTCCACCTTGTTGCAACGTCGATTATTAGGCGGTGCTGGGGAAGCTTCAGCGATCGCTGATGGTTCTGCATACAACTTCAGTGTACGAGCGACCGGCGGATGTGCGAGCAAAGTCTTCGCACCTTCAGAAGCAGTGCTGGTAACCCCGGACAACTTTTCAGGAAGCATTGCACCACCAGGTTCAAGGTGTGAGCCAGGCAAGGTTTGTGTTTCAGTTCTGAAAGAGCTATGGCAGCCATAAAATTCCTTCCGTTATCACTGACTACCTTGCTTGCCTCAAGATGTACACTGTCCAGCCATGACTGAGTTTTTTGCTGCAAGTACTCGGCCAGTACTTCCGCGGTGTGTCTGTTGTTGCCCAAACAATTCATTTCCAACACAGCCTGCTGGCGCTTACCACTAGCTATTTCATAATGGGACACCTCGTGTGCAACACTGGCAGCTGCGGATGGAGTGGTTGTGCGACTGCGCTCTGTGGATGAGCTTTTGCTTCTGGAGGAGGAGGAGGAGGGGTGTCAAACGCCTACTGCCAACTGTTTCCTAGACCGTGGGCTAGGCAGAACTGTCCCACTATGGCTGTCCCCTGTGGACCCTGCATCCACCACATTAACCCAGTGCGCCGTGATGGACACGTAACGTCCCTGGCCATGCCTACAGGTCCATGCATCTGTTGTGAGGTGCACCTTTCTACTGACTGATTGCCTGTGTGCATGTACAATGCGGTCTTTGACATGCTGGTGGAAGGCTGGGATGGCTTTTCTCACAAAGAAGTGTCGACTGGGTAGGTCATAGCGTGGTACTGCGTAGGCCATCAGGGCTTTGAAAGCTTCACTTTCAACTAACCAGTAGGGCATCATCTCTAACGAGATTAGTCTAGCAATGTGGGTGTTCAAACCCTGTGTACGCGGATGAGAGGATGAGTACTTCCTTTTCCTAACGAGAGTCTCTTGTAGGGTGAGCTGGACTGGAGAGCTGCATATGTTGGATCTAGCGGGGGTGGTAGTGGACATGGCAGATTGAGAGAGGGTTGGTGATGGTATTCTTGAGGTTGGTCCACATACAGTTTTTCCTACCAAGAACCTGGTGATTCCCTGACTGCTTTGGCCTTGCGACGATACCTCCACATTTGCTGCAGGTGTTGTCCTAAACGGTGGGCTTACAGTGAGGGAAGCAATGTAGCGTTGCTGACTACCTTCATTCTGAGTGGATGCACCAACGTTACGGGACGTTTGGAAGTTAGTCCAGGCTTGCAAGTACATGCTGGTTAAATGTCTATGCATGCACGTTGTATTTAAATTTTGGACATTCTTCCCTCTGCTAAAGATCTTTGAGCATTTCTTACAGATAACTTTGCATTGATCATTTGGATCTTGGTTAAAAAATTCCCACACTGCACTCTTCCTACTATCGAATACCTTTTCAGGCATTGCACGCTGTGCTACTTTTACTGGATGGCCGCGCTGTTCTAAAAGTGTTTTTGGTTTTGTCAAAAGTTTGTGACCAGATACGGGCCTGCCAGATAAAAGCTGTTGCGATGTTGATGCCTGCTGCGGATCATACTCCTCCGATTCTGAGCTACTGCCAGCGGCACCCTGTTCCCCCAATGTTTGCCAATCTGGGTCAACAACAGGGTCATCAATCATCTCCTCTTCAATGTCCTGTGCACCTTCCTCTGTGTCACCGTGTAAGGTGCCATAGCGTTCAGGACGGGGCACCATAGTCTCATCAGGGTCAGATTCTGGCTCAGTACACTGCGAGGGCAATGTAGTGATCTGAGTCAATGGAACAGCATAATAATCTAGCTGTGGCTGTGCATCTGTGCACTCCATGTCCGATTCATCTTCTAATGGGCTGTTAACTATTTCCCTTTCTAGCCATGGCACGGTATGTGGAAAGAGCTTCATGGAGTAAACTGTAGTTTCGCCTGCCGCATCCTTCATTTTGCTTTGGGTTAAGGACACAAGGAAGCGACTTGTTCCTGCCCGGGAGCATCCACTGATGACTCGCTGCTTTTATATTTCGAACTTTCTGAAGAGGAGGCGAAAGAGCTAGAGGCTGAGTCAGCAATGAAAGCCAAAACTTGTTCCTGCTGTTCCGGCTTTAAAAACGGTTTTCCTACTCCCAGATAAGCGAGCCTTTGAGGCCTTGTGTAGCCAGACGATGACGCTGTCTGAACAACTGATGCCTTAGGTGCTATTTTGCTTTTCCCACTACCACCAGATGCTCCACCACAACCACCACCATCATTACCAGCTGGCAATGACCGCCCACGTCCTCTTCCACCAGACTTCCTCATTTTTGGGAAAATGTAACCAAACTAACAACCATTATATGGTACTGTATAACAAGGTAGAAGGTGTATATAAACTTGTTGAGAATTTAAATCTCCCTTTTTTGGGTGGTAGACTGCTGTAACAATCAGGCCCAGTGTATTATTATTATTATTATTATTTATTTATATAGCACCATTGATTCCATGGTGCTGTACATGAGAAGGGGTTACATACAAGTTACAAATATCACATACAGTAAACAAACTAACAATGACGGACTGATACAGAGGGGCGAGGACCCTGCCCTTGCGGGCTTACATTCTACAGGATTATGGGGAAGGAGACAGTAGGTTGAGGGTTGCAGGAGCTCCGGTGTTGGTGAGGCGGTAGCTCCGGTGTTGGTGAGGCGGTAGCTCCGGTGTTGGTGAGGCGGTAGCTCCGGTGTTGGTGAGGCGGTAGTTCCAGTGTTGGTGAGGCGGTAGCTTCGTTGGTGATGAGGCAGCAGCGGTGTCAGTGCAGGCTGTAGGCTTTCCTGAAGAGATGAGTTTTCAGGTTCCGTCTGAAGGATCCGACTGTGGTTGATAGTCGGACGTGTTGGGGCAGAGAGTTCCAGAGGATGGGGGATATTCGGGAGAAGTCTTGGAGGCGATTGGATGAGGAGCGAATAAGTGTGGAGGAGAGAAGGAGGTCTTGGGAGGACCGGAGGTCACGTGAGGGAAGATATCGAGAGATTAGTTCAGAGATATATGGAGGAGACAGGTTGTGGATGGCTTTGTAGGTCAGTATTAGCAATTTGAACTGGATACGCTGAGGGAATGGGAGCCAGTGAAGAGATTTGCAGAGGGGGGAAGCGGAGGAGTAGCGAGGAGAGAGATGGATTAGTCGGGCAGCAGAGTTAAGGATGGACTGGAGAGGTGCAAGGGTGTTAGCAGGGAGGCCACAGAAAAGGATGTTGCAGTAGTCAAGGCGGGAAATGATGAGGGCGTGCACAAGCATTTTAGTAGATTGGGGGTTGAGGAAAGGACGGATCCTGGACGGATCCTGGAGATATTACACTACACAATGTAAGTGGCAGAACGTGGCTGGCAGATATACGACAAACAGAACTGATGCAGATCCACTTAGTGGCAATTTAAATCTCCCTTTTTTGGGGGTTAAACTGCAGCAAAACTCAGGCCCAGTTCATTTTACTACGCAATGTGAGTGGCAGCAAGTGGCTGGCTGATACAGCACAAACTAAGAGGACTGAGGTATATCCACTTTGTGAGAATTTCAATCTCACTTTTTTTGGGGGGAGACAGCACCACAACTCAGGCACAGTGTGTAACACAACGCAATGTAAGTGGCAGCAAGTGGCTGGAAGATATCTGAAAAAATCCAAGGACTGTAGTACTATTTCTATCTCCCTACAGTGATCTCAGGACAAGTATGGCAGCAACAAAAAGGACTGCTGCACACAAAAGTGTGGACAAATAAACAAGATAACTGCAGAAAGGAGCAACAGGATTTTTGCTTTTAAAAAAGCAGTTGCTTTGCACAGCGGCGTACAAACAGCAATGCAGCTATCAGGGAGCCTAATAAGCTACAGAGCTGATGCACAAAAATCTAGCCTCCACTGTCCCTGCAAAGAAAAGGTGGTGTTAGACAGTAGAAATTGCTACAGCACAAGCAGTTTGGGGGTTAACCTTCCCTCCCTAAGTATATCCCTTCTTCTGACGAAGGTGCAGCAACCTCTCCCTATGCTCAGATCGGCAGAAGTAAGATGGCGGTCGGCGTGCACGCCCCTTTATAGCCCCTGTGACACCGCAGAAAGCAAGCCAATCACTGTCATACCCTTCTCTAAGATGGTGGGGACCGAGACCTATGTCATCACGCTGCCCACACTCTGCGTCCTCCTTCATTGGCTGAGAAATGGCGTTGAAAGCGTCATACGAAATGCGACTTTGGCGCGAAGCTCGCCGACAGCATGGCCGATCCCACACTGGGATCGGGTCGGGTTTCATGAAACCCGACTTTGCCAAAAGTCGGCGATTTTTGAAATTGTCCGATCCGTTTCGCTCAACCCTAGAAACAAGTAAACAAAAACAAAGCAAAGCATGATTTTTTTCATATTTCTGATAATTCTTTAGGATAAGTTTGTGCTAGAGAGGATTGAGTTGATCCTTTGAAAATTGACTTTTAGTCGAATTTAATAATAGTCACAGATACACACAAATTTGAACAGTTTGCAATTCTACTCATGCTTATTGGTCAAAATAAAATGCTCACCATCATTTCATACACTGCTGAAGAGTAAAATATATGACATGATGGGCCAGATGTTTTTTTCTGCTGGTGCATCGGGCTTGTGCAACAGCAGAAAAAACATCAGCAAATGGATTTGCACTGCCTAAACAGCCAGGTTCAATTGTACTTGTACCGTGTCTTTTCTACAATAGCAGGGCCGGCGTTAAGGGCAGGCATACTAGGCAGATGCCTAGGGCCCACATTCCTACATGGGCCCCAAGCCAGTGGTGTGACGCTAATAGTGGCACAAGACACGGCCACTGTGGGGCCTGTGAGTAAGAGGGGCTCATGAGTAAGAGGGACGCGACACCAGTTCCCCCGGCATGGCTTATTCAACTAATCGGCATCAAAGATGCCAATACAGTTGAAAGCAGTGATGGAAAAGAGAGGATAGAGCATCAGATGATGCACTCTCTCCCTCATCATTCCCCTGTGCTTGGACTCAGCGGGTGCACGATGATGTCACTTTATCGCGCACCATAATGTGCTAGAAGGTGCAGAAACCAGAGCAGCGAGGAATGAGGAGGAGAGCTGGGTATTTTATATTTGTATATATGTGTGTGTGCGTGCATGTGTGCATATGTGACTACATTATACTGTATGTGGGGGTGACTACATTATACTGTGTGTGAGGGGGCTGCATTATACTCTGAGAAAGCTGCATTATACTCTGAAGAGGGCTGCATTATATTCTGAAGAGTGCTGAATTATACTCCAAGAGGTCTGCTTTAAACTCTGAGGGGGCTCCAGTGTACTCTGATGGGGGTAGTATTGTACTCTGAGGGGGCTGCATTATAGTCTGAGAGGATTACATTTTACTCTGTGGGGACTATATTATACTATGAGGGGGCTACGTGATACCATACAAAGGGGCTACATTACACTGTGTGTGGAGGGCTGCATTATACTATGAGGAGTGCTGCATTATACTCTGAGGGGGGCTGCATAATAATCTGAGGAGTGCTGCATTATACTCTGAGGGGGGCTGCATAATAATCTGAGGAGTGCTGCATTATACACTGAGGGGGGCTGCATAATAATATGACGGGGTTGCATTATACTCTGAGAGGGATACATTACACTCTGTAAGGAGATACGTTATACTATGTGTGTGGGGATGAAATACATTCTGAGCGGTACTGCATAATACTTTGAAGGGGGCTGCATTATACTCTGAGGGGGTTGCATTTAACTCTGAAGGGGCTGAATTATACTCTGAGGGGACTACATTACACTCTGAAGGGACTACATTATACTTTGAGGGGGCTACATTATAATGTATGTGAGAGGGCCACATTACAATGTGTGTGGAGGGCTGCATTATACTCTGAAGGGGCTGCAGTTTACTCTGAGGAAGGGTGCAGTATAATCTGAGGGGGGCTGCATTATACTCTAATGGGGGCTGCATTATACTCTGAGGGGGCTGCATTATACTCTAATGGGGGCTGCATTATACTCTGAGGGGGCTGCATTATACTCTATAAGGGGATACGTTATATTGTGTGTGTGGGCATGCATTACATTCTGAGGGGTACTGCATAATACTTTGAGGGGGCTACGTTATACTCTATGCAGTGCTGTATTATATTCTGAGGGGGGCTGCAATATACTCTGAGGGGGCTACATTACACTCTGAGGGGGCTACATTATACTCTATAAGCGAATACGTTATACTGTGTGTGTGGGCATGCTTTATATTCTGAGGGGAATTGCATAATACTTTGAGGCGGGCTGCTTTATACTCTATGCAGTGCTGCATTATATTCTGAGGGGAGCTGCAATATACTCTGAGTGGGCTGCAGTTTACTTTCAGGGGTGCTGAAGCATACTCTGAGGGGCGATGCATTATACTGTGAGGGGGCTATATCATTCTCTATGAGGGACTACATTATACTGTGTGAGTTTGGGGCTGCATTCCTTTTTGATGGGTGCTGCCTAACACTCTGAGAGAATCTGCAATATACTATATTCAGTGCTGCATTATACTCTGAGTAGGGGCTGCATTATACTCTGAGGGGGCTGCATTATACTTTGAGGGAACTACATCATACACTATCAGTGGGCTACATTATACTCTATGTGGGGTCTACATTACACTGTGTGTGGGGAGTGCAGTATACTCTGAGGGGGGCTGCAGTATACTCTGAGATGGCTACAGTATACTCTGAGGGAGGCTACAGTATACTCTATCAAGGACCATGAGGAGTGCACTAAACTATATGTACTATACAGGATATGTATCATGCTGTATCGAAGAGACTATCTGTCCCCATAATTCTTCCTCAGCTGGTGAAAAAAATCTCAAGAACAAGCATCGAGCAACTTCATTATTGTCTATCACGCTCATTTAATGGCCAGAACTCAGGCCATGTAAATACAATTGAAATGTTTCTGTGTGATGGTGAAATGTGTGAGCATTTGGGGCCTCACTTCAAACTTTTGCCCAGGGCCCCACTTTGTCTAAAACCGGCCCCGTCCAATAGATGCCCTAAGCTCCAATCCCATGGATTTCTAGCTCAGCAAATTGAACCAGTGGAAATCATTGACACAGGTTGCTATAAGCAAGATTGAGAGTGGCTGGTCACTTTAACAGCCAAGTAGGAAGCAAAATGCTCGTTCATCAATGAAATCATCAGCACAATTTTGGAACCAACATTTTTTTTTTGTTAGGGACCAGATCTCATTTGAAGTCATTTTGAGGGGTCTATATGATAGAAAATACCCAAGTGTGACACCATTCTAAAAACTGCACCCCATAAAGTGCTCAAAACCACATTCAAGAAGTTTATTAACCCTTTAGGTGTTTCACAGGAATTTTTGGAATGTTTAAATAAAAATGAACATTTAACTTTTTTTCACACAAAATTTATTTCAGCTCCAATTTCTTTTATTTTACCAAGGGTAACAGGAGAAAATGGACCCCAAAAGTTGTTGTACAATTTGTCCTGAGTACACTGATACCCCATATGTGGGGGTAAAGCACTGTTTGGGCGCATGGCAGAGCTCGGAAGGGAAGGAGCGCCATTTGACTTTTCAATGCAAAATTGACTGGAATTGAGATGGGACGCCATGTTGCGTTTGGAGAGCCACTGATGTGCCTAAACATTGAAACCCCCCACAAGTGACACCATTTTGGAAAGTAGACCCCCTAAGGAACTTATCTAGGTGTGTGGTGAGTACTGTGACCCACCAAGTGCTTCACAGTAGTTTATAATGCAGAGCCCTAAAAATAAAAAATTATATTTTTTCACAAAAATGATCTTTCCGCCCCCAATTTTTTATTTTCCCAATGGAAAGAGAAGAAATTAGACACCCAAAATTGTTGTGCAATTTGTTCTGAGTACGCTGATACCTGATATGTGGGGATAAATGACTGTTTGGGCGCATGGCAGAGCTCCGAAGGGAAGGAGCGCCGTTTGACTTTTCAATGTAAAATTGACTGGAATTGAGATGGGACCCCATGTCGGGTTTGGAGAGCCACTGATGTGCCTAAACATTACAACCCACCACAAATGACACCATTTTGGAAAGTAGACCCCCTAAGAAACTTATCTAGATGTGTTTTGAGTGCTTTGAACCCCCAAGTGTTTCACTACAGTTTATAACGCAGAGCCGTGAAAATAAAAATTCTTTTTTTTTTTCACAAAAATGATTTTTTAGCCCCCAGTTTTGTATTTTCACAAGGGTAACAGGATAAATTGGACCCAAAATGTTGTTGTACAATTTGTCCTGAGTATGCTGATACACCATATGTGGGGGGAACCACTGTTTGGGCGCATGGCAGAGCTCGGAAGGGAAGGAGCGCCATTTGGAATGCAGACTTAGATGGATTGGTCTGCAGGCGTCACGTTGCATTTGCAGAGCCCCTGATGTACCCAAACATTAGAAACCCCCCACAAGTGACCCCATATTGGAAACTAGACCTACCAAGGAACTTATCTAGATGTGTTGTGAGAACTTTGAACCCCCAAGTGTTTCACTACAGTTTATAACGCAGAGCCGTGAAAATAAAAATTACTTTTTTTTCCACAAAAATGATTTTTTAGCCCCCAGTTTTGTATTTTAACAATGGTAACAGGATAAATTGGACCCCAAAAGTTGTTGTACAATTTGTCCTGAGTACGCTGATACCCCATATGTGGGGGGAAACCACTGTTTGGGCACATGGCAGAGCTCGGAAGGGAAGGAGCGCCCTTTGGGGGGGGGGCGTTTATACCGTTCCGCGTTTGGTAAAATTGATAAAGCAGTTTTATTCTTTGGGTCAGTACGATTACAGCGATACCTCATTTATATCATTTTTTTATGTTTTGGCGCTTTTATACGATAAAAACTATTTTATAGAAAAATTAATTATTTTGGCCTCGCTTTATTCTGAGGACTATAACTTTTTTATTTTTTTGCTGATGATGCTGTTTGGCAGCTCGTTTTTTGCGGGACAAGATGATGTTTTTAGCGGTAACAGGGAAATATATATCCGTCTTTTTGATCACGTGTTATTCCACTTTTTGTTCGGCGGTAGGGTTGAGCGAAACGGGTCGAACATTTTCAAAAGTCGCCGACTTTTGGCTAAGTCGGGGTTTCATGAAACCCGATCCGACCCCTGTGCGGGGTCGGCCATGCGGTACGCGACTTTCGCGCCAAAGTCGCGTTTCAATGACGCGAAAAGCGCCATTTCTCAGCCAATGAAGGTAAACGCAGAGTGTGGGCAGCGTGATGACATAGGTCCTGGTCCCCACCATCTTAGAGAAGGGCATTGCAGTGATTGGCTTGCTGTCTGCGACGTCACAGGGGCTATAAAGAGGCGTTCCCGCCGACCGCCATCTTACTGCTGCTGATCTGAGCTTAGGGAGAGGTTGCTGCCGCTTTGTCAGAAGCAGGGATAGCGTTAGGCAGGGTCCATTAACCACAAAACCGCTTGTGCTGCAGCGATTTGCACTGTCCAACACCACCCTCGGTGTGCAGGGACAGTGGAATTTTTTTTTTTTTTTTTTTTCCCCTCAGCGCTGTAGCTCATTGGGCTGCCCTAGAAGGCTCCCTGATAGCTGCATTGCTGTGTGTACGCCGCTGTGCAAACCAACTGCTTTTTTCAAAGCACAAATCCTCTTGTTCCTTCCTTTCTGCACAGCTATCTTTTTTGTTTGTCCACACTTTTTATTTCATTTGTGCATCAGTCCACTCCTTATTGCTGCCTGCCATACCTGGCTGAGATTACTGCAGGCAGGGAGATAGTAGCTGCCTGCCATACCTGGCTGAGATTACTGCAGGCAGGGAGATAGTAATTGTAGGACATTCCCTGTTTTTTTTTTTTTTTTTTTTTTGGTGGGAGATTAAGATTGGCAATTTGGCATTTCTGCTAGAGTGCCATCCCTGTGTGTGCCATCTCTCTCACATAGTGGGCCATAGAAAGCCTTTTCATTTTTCTGTATTTTTTTTTGTGGGGTGTATAAATTCTCCCTGATAAAAATACAGTGGGAGATTAATATTGGCCTTTGGGCTTGTGTGCCAGTCCTGAGTGTGCCATCTCTCTCACAAATAGTGGGCCATAGAAAGCCTATTTTATTTTTTTTTGGGTTTTATAAATTCTCCCTGAAAAAAAGGGAGATTAATATTGGCCTCTGGGCTTCTGTGCCAGTCCTGAGCGTGCCATCTGTGCCAGTCCTGAGCGTCCCATCTCTCTCACAAATAGTGGGCCATAGAAAGCCTATTTAATTTTTTTTTTGGTTTTATAAATTTTCCCTGAAAAAAGGGAGATTAATATTGGCCTCTGGGCTTGTGTGCCAGTTGTGAGCGTGCCATCTGTGCCAGTCCTGAGCGTGCCATCTCTCTCACAAATAGTGGGCCATAGAAAGCCTATTTAATTTTTTTTTTGGTTTTATAAATTTTCCCTGAAAAAAGGGAGATTAATATTGGCCTCTGGGCTTGTGTGCCAGTTGTGAGCGTGCCATCTGTGCCAGTCCTGAGCGTGCCATCTCTCTCACAAATAGTGGGCCATAGAAAGCCTATTTAAATATTTTTTTGGTTTTATAAATTCTCCCAGAAAAAAAGGGAGATTAATATTGGCCTCTGGGCTTCTGTGCCAGTTGTGAGCGTGCCATCTGTGCCAGTCCTGAGCGTGCCATCTCTCTCACAAATAGTGGGCCATAGAAAGCCTATTTAAATATTTTTTTGGTTTTATAAATTCTCCCAGAAAAAAAGGGAGATTAATATTGGCCTCTGGGCTTCTGTGCCAGTCCTGAGCGTGCCATCTGTGCCAGTCCTGAGCGTCCCATCTCTCTCACAAATAGTGGGCCATAGAAAGCCTATTTTATTTTTTTTTTGGGTTTCAGAAATTCTCCCTGGAAAAAAAAAGGGAGATTAATATTGCCCTTTGGGCTTGTGTGCCAGTACTAAGCGTTCCATCTCTCTCTCTCTCTCAGTCAGTGGGCCATAGAACGCATATTTTTGGTTTTATTTGTTTTCTAAATTCTCCCTGAAAAAATCATTTTATTTTATTTGGTTTCTAAATTCTTCCTGATAAAATCATATTTTTTTTATTATTTTTATTTCTAAAGTCTCCCTGAAAAAAAAAAAAAAAAAAAACAACCAAAAAAACAGTGGGAGATTAATATTGGCCTTTCTGCTTGTGTGCCAGTCTTGACTCCTGGGTGTGCCATCTCTCTCTCTCTCTCTCTCTCTCTCTCTCTCTCTCTCTCTCTCTCTCCAATTGTGGTCCATAGAAAGCCTATATTTTTTTTCCTTGATTTGGGTTCTAAAATCTACCAGAGAAAATAACTACATCAATCATTGGTAGAAAAATATTGGCCTCTGGGTTTGTGTGCCACTCCTGACTCCTGTGTGCGTCATCTCTCAGTCAGTGGGCCATAGAACGCCTATTTTTGGTTTTATTTGTTTTATAAATTCTCCCTGAAAAAATCATTTTATTTTATTTGGTTTCTAAATTCTTCCTGATAAAATCATATTTTTTTTATTATTTTTTTTTCTAAAGTCTCCCTGAAAAAAAAAAAAAAAAACAGTGGGAGATTAATATTGGCCTTTCTGCTTGTGTGCCAGTCTTGACTCCTGGGTGCGTCATCTCTCAGTCAGTGGGCCATAGAACGCCTATTTTTGGTTTTATTTGTTTTATAAATTCTCCCTGAAAAAATCATTTTATTTTATTTGGTTTCTAAATTCTTCCTGATAAAATCATATTTTTTTTATTATTTTTTTTTCTAAAGTCTCCCTGAAAAAAAAAAAAAAAAAACAACCAAAAAAAACAGTGGGAGATTAATATTGGCCTTTCTGCTTGTGTGCCAGTCTTGACTCCTGGGTGCGTCATCTCTCAGTCAGTGGGCCATAGAACGCATATTTTTGGTTTTATTTGTTTTCTAAATTCTCCCTGAAAAAATCATTTTATTTTATTTGGTTTCTAAATTCTTCCTGATAAAATCATATTTTTTTTATTATTTTTATTTCTAAAGTCTCCCTGAAAAAAAAAAAAAAAAAAAACAACCAAAAAAACAGTGGGAGATTAATATTGGCCTTTCTGCTTGTGTGCCAGTCTTGACTCCTGGGTGTGCCATCTCTCTCTCTCTCTCTCTCTCTCTCTCTCTCTCTCTCTCTCTCTCTCCAATTGTGGTCCATAGAAAGCCTATATTTTTTTTCCTTGATTTGGGTTCTAAAATCTACCAGAGAAAATAACTACATCAATCATTGGTAGAAAAATATTGGCCTCTGGGTTTGTGTGCCACTCCTGACTCCTGTGTGCGTCATCTCTCAGTCAGTGGGCCATAGAACGCCTATTTTTGGTTTTATTTGTTTTATAAATTCTCCCTGAAAAAATCATTTTATTTTATTTGGTTTCTAAATTCTTCCTGATAAAATCATATTTTTTTTATTATTTTTTTTTCTAAAGTCTCCCTGAAAAAAAAAAAAAAAAAACAACCAAAAAAAACAGTGGGAGATTAATATTGGCCTTTCTGCTTGTGTGCCAGTCTTGACTCCTGGGTGCGTCATCTCTCAGTCAGTGGGCCATAGAACGCCTATTTTTGGTTTTATTTGTTTTCTAAATTCTCCCTGAAAAAATCATTTTATTTTATTTGGTTTCTAAATTCTTCCTGATAAAATCATATTTTTTTTATTATTTTTTTTTCTAAAGTCTCCCTGAAAAAAAAAAAAAAAAAAACAACCAAAAAAAACAGTGGGAGATTAATATTGGCCTTTCTGCTTGTGTGCCAGTCTTGACTCCTGGGTGCGTCATCTCTCAGTCAGTGGGCCATAGAACGCCTATTTTTGGTTTTATTTGTTTTCTAAATTCTCCCTGAAAAAATCATTTTATTTTATTTGGTTTCTAAATTCTTCCTGATAAAATCATATTTTTTTTATTATTTTTTTTTCTAAAGTCTCCCTGAAAAAAAAAAAAAAAAAAACAACCAAAAAAAACAGTGGGAGATTAATATTGGCCTTTCTGCTTGTGTGCCAGTCTTGACTCCTGGGTGTGCCATCTCTCTCTCTCTCTCTCTCCAATTGTGGTCCATAGAAAGCCTACATTTTTTTTCCTTGATTTGGGTTCCAAAATCTACCAGAGAAAATAACTCCATCAATCATTGGTAGAAAAATATTGGCCTCTGGGCTTGTGTGCCACTCCTGATTCCTGTGTGCGTCATCTCTCACTCAGTGGCCCATAGAAAGCATATAGTTTGTTACATTTGTTTTCTAAATTCTCCCTGCAAAAATCTATTTTTTTTTTTTTGGGGGGTTTCTAAAGTGTTCCTGAAAAAAATAAAAATAAAAAAAAAATAATAGTGTGACATTAATATTAACATTTGTGCTTCAGTGACAGTCCTGCGTGTGGGGCATCTCTCTAATTTGCAGCCACCAAAAAAAGAGTGTGTAACATTGGGCCTGATTTTCGCTGTGGTCTCACCAACCTGTAAAGGGGTAGCTAAATCATACAGAAGTTATAGCTCACCGTGTAAGTTGTGTGACTGCAACAAATAACGTTAGTTTGGTTACGTTTTTAAAACAATGAGGAAGTCTAGTGGAAGAGGTCGTGGCCGGGGGCGTTCATTGTCAGCTGGTAATGAGGGTAGTGGTAGTGGTGGAGCATCAGGTGGTCGTGGGGGAAAAAATATTGCACCTAAGTCTGGAGCTGTGGAGCCAGGTTCGTCGTCCGGCTACACAAGGCCTCGAACGCTCCCTTTTCTGGGATTAGGAAAACCGCTTTTAAAGCCGGAGCAGCAAGAGCAAGTTTTGGCTTATCTTGCTGACTCAGCCTCTAGCTCTTTTGCCTCATCTCGTGAAACTGGTAAAAGTAAAAGCAGCGCGTCGTTAGTGGATGTTCACGGTCAGGGACAAGTCACTTCCTTGTCCTCTTCAGCAAAAACAACAACAGAGAAGAATGCAGCAGGCGACACAACGGGTTACTCCATGGAGCTCTTTACACATACCGTCCCTGGCTTAGAAAGTGAAGCAGTTAACAGTCCATGCCCATTACAAATTGAATCTGACATGGAGTGCACTGACGCACAGCCACAGCCAGACTACTATGCTGGTCCTTTGACTCAGACCACAACATTGCCCTCGCAGGGTGCTGATCAAGAATCAGACCCTGATGAGACTATGTTGCCCCATCACGAACGCTATACCACCGAACGACACGGTGACACAGACGAAGTTGCGCAGGAGGTACAAGAAGAGTTATTAGATGACCCAGTTCTTGACCCCGATTGGCAGCCATTGGGGGAACAGGGTGCAGGCGGCAGCAGTTCTGAAGCAGAGGAGGAGGAGGGGCCGCAGCAGGCATCAACATCGCCACAGGTTCCATCTGCCGGGCCCGTATCTTGCCCAAAACGCGTGGCAAAGCCAAAACCTGGTGGAGGACAGCGTGGCCATCCGGTTAAAGCTCAGTCTGCAATGCCTGAAAAGGTATCCGATGCTAGAAAGAGTGCAGTCTGGCATTTTTTTAAACAACATCCAATTGATCAGCGCAAAGTCATCTGTCAAAAATGTTCTACTTCCTTAAGCAGAGGTCAGAATCTGAAAAGTCTCAATACTAGTTGCATGCATAGACATTTAACCACCATGCATTTGAAAGCTTGGACTAACTACCAAACGTCCCTTAAGGTTGTTGCACCCTCGGCCAATGAAGCTAGTCATCAACGCAACATCCCTTCCGGCAGTGTAGGACCACCATTTAGCGCACCACCTGCTGTATCTGTGCAGGTATCTTTGCCAGGCCAAAGCAGTCAGGGTCAGGGAATCACCAGTTTCGTAGTAGGAAACACTGCATCTAGGGCACCGGCGGCAACAATACCATCTCCCACCGTCTCTCAGTCTGCCATGTCCACCGGCACCCCCGCTAGTTCCACGATCTCCAGCTCTCCAGTCCAGCTCACCCTACATGAGACTATGGTTAGAAAAAGGAAATACTTAGCCTCGCATCCGCGTACACAGGGTTTGAACGCCCACATAGCTAGACTAATCTCGTTAGAGATGATGCCCTACCGGTTAGTTGAAAGCGAAGCTTTCAAAGACCTGATGGACTACGCTGTACCACGCTACGAGCTACCCAGTCGACACTTTTTTTCCAGAAAAGCCATCCCAGCCCTCCACCAGCATGTTAAAGAGCGCATCGTCCATGCACTCAGGCAATCTGTGAGCACAAAGGTGCACCTGACAACAGATGCATGGACCAGTAGGCATGGCCAGGGACGTTACGTGTCCATCACGGCACACTGGGTAAATGTGGTGGATTCAGGGTCCACAGGGGACAGCAAGTTTGGGACAGTTCTGCCTAGCCCACGGTCTAGTAAACAGTTGTCTGTAGCCGTTCGCACCCCCTCCTCCTCCTCCTCCTCGTCCTCCTGCAGAAGCAAGAGCTCGTCCACAGACCGCAGTCGCACAAACACTCCATCCGCACCTGCCACTGTTGCACACCAGGTCTCCCATTATGGGGCAGCTACTGGCATACGTCAGCAGGCTGTATTGGCTATGAAGTGTTTGGGCGACAATAGACACACCGCGGAAGTTCTGTCCGAGTTCTTGCAGCAAGAAACGCAGTCGTGGCTGGGCACTGTAGATCTTGAGGCAGGCAAGGTAGTGAGTGATAACGGAAGGAATTTCATGGCTGCCATCTCCCTTTCCCAACTGAAACACATTCCTTGCCTGGCTCACACCTTAAACCTGGTGGTGCAGTGCTTCCTGAAAAGTTATCCGGGGTTATCCGACCTGCTCCTCAAAGTGCGTGGACTTTGCGCACATATCCGCCGTTCGCCTGTACACTCCAGCCGTATGCAGACCTATCAGCGTTCTTTGAACCTTCCCCAGCATCGCCTAATCATAGACGTTGCAACAAGGTGGAACTCAACACTGCACATGCTTCAGAGACTGTGCGAACAGAGGCGGGCTGTTATGTTTTTGTGGGAGGATACACATACACGGGCAGGCAGTAGGATGGCAGACATGGAGTTGTCAGGTGTGCAGTGGTCGAAGATTCAAGACATGTGTCAAGTCCTTCAGTGTTTTGAGGAATGCACACGGCTGGTTAGTGCAGACAACGCCATAATAAGCATGAGCATCCCCCTAATGCGTCTGCTGATGCAAAGTTTGACGCACATAAAGGATCAGGCGTCTGCACCAGAGGAAGAGGAAAGCCTTGATGACAGTCAGCGATTGTCTGGTCAGGGCAGTGTACATGACGAGGTACCGGGCGAAGAGGAGGTGGAGGATGAGGAGGATGATGGGGATGAGTATATTTTTAATGAGGAAGCTTTCCCGGGGGCACGGGAAATTGGTGGCGTGGCAAGGCCGGGTTCTGGTTTTTTGAGGGACACAAGTGACGTAGATTTGCCTGCAACTGCCCCTCAACCAAGCACAACCGCAGATTTGACAACGGGAACTTTGGCCCACATGGCGGATTATGCCTTGCGTATCCTCAAAAGGGACACACGCATTACAAAAATGATGAACGATGACGATTACTGGTTGGCCTGCCTCCTTGATCCTCGCTATAAAGGCAAATTGCAAAATATTATGCCACATGAGAACTTGGAACTAATATTAGCAACAAAACAATCAACTCTTGTTGACCGTTTGCTTCTGGCATTCCCTGCACACAGCGCCCGTGATCGTTCTCACACGAGCTCCAGGGGCCAGCAGACCAGAGGTGTTAGAGGGGCAGAAATCAGAAGTGGCGTTGGACAGAGGGGTTTTCTGACCAGGTTGTGGAGTGATTTTTCTATGACCGCAGACAGGACAGGTACTGCAGCATCAATTCAAAGTGACAGGAGACAACATTTGTCCAGTATGGTTACAAACTATTTTTCATCCCTTATCGACGTTCTCCCTCAACCGTCATTCCCATTTGATTACTGGGCATCCAAATTAGACACCTGGCCAGAATTGGCAGAATATGCATTGCAGGAGCTTGCTTGCCCGGCAGCTAGTGTCCTATCAGAAAGAGTATTCAGTGCTGCAGGTTCAATACTAACAGAAAAAAGGACTCGTCTGGCTACCCAAAATGTAGATGATCTAACCTTCATTAAAATGAACCACAACTGGATTTCAAAATCTTTTGCCCCACCCTGCCCGGCTGACACCTAGCTTTCCTATGAAAAGGTCTTGCCTGTGGACTATTCTGAATGACTTTTCCAATCTCGTAATTTTCTTCACCTGATTGTCCAGCATACGACATGTTTCCACCTCACGAAATGGCCAAACTCCCCACACGGGGCCGTGCTATCGCCACTTTGCGCTTGGACCCTTGAGAGTGCTGTTTGTCTGAAGAGGTGGGTGTGGCCGCTTTTGGTCGACGGCACTGCCACTGGGTCCCTCATAGTACAATAAAGTGTCTCTGGCGGTGGTGGTGCGCACCCAACGTCAGACACACCGTTGTAATATGAGGGGCCCTGTGCCTGTACCGCCGGCCACAAGACAGTTCCCCCCCCCAGCTCAAACAGTGCTCTACCACTAGCAAAATTATCTCTCACAGCTTCACCAATGTGTAGTCTAGCCGCTGACATCCTTCAATGCCTGGCACTGACAATACCATTGTTTTGACATTTTTGTTATGTTAGGCCTTCGAAGCCTGTCTGCGGTCCCTTCTTTCTACAACTACTACACTGACCAGGCCACTGCTGGCCGTGTTACCCTGGAACCAATTTAAAAGTGCCTACAGTCAGCCCAATTTTGTTATGTTAGGCCTTCGAAGACTGTCTGCCGTCACTCCTTCCACTAGACTTCCACTGACCATACACTGCTGCCCATGTACCCCTGGAACCAATTTAAAGTGCCTACAGCCAGCCCAATTTTGTTATGTTAGGCCTTCGAAGCCTGTCTGCGGTCACTCCTTCCACTAGACTTCCACTGACCAGACCACTGCTGCCCGTGTACCCCTGGAACCAATTTAAAAGTGCCTACAGCCAGCCCAAGTTTGTTATGTTAGGCCTTGGAAGCCTGTCTGCGGTCACTCCTTCCACTAGACTTCCACTGACCAGACCACTGCTGCCCGTGTACCCCTGGAACCAATTTAAAAGTGCCTACAGCCAGCCCAAGTTTGTTATGTTAGGCCTTGGAAGCCTGTCTGCGGTCACTCCTTCCACTAGACTTCCACTGACCAGACCACTGCTGCCCGTGTACCCCTGGAACCAATTTAAAAGTGCCTACAGCCAGCCCAAGTTTGTTATGTTAGGCCTTGGAAGCCTGTCTGCGGTCACTCCTTCCACTAGACTTCCACTGACCAGACCACTGCTGCCCGTGTACCCCTGGAACCAATTTAAAAGTGCCTACAGCCAGCCCAAGTTTGTTATGTTAGGCCTTGGAAGCCTGTCTGCGGTCACTCCTTCCACTAGACTTCCACTGACCAGACCACTGCTGCCCGTGTACCCCTGGAACCAATTTAAAAGTGCCTACAGCCAGCCCAAGTTTGTTATGTTAGGCCTTCGATGCCTGTCTGCGGTCACTCCTTCCACTAGGCCTCCACTGACCACACCACTGCTGTCCGTGTACCCCTGGAACCAATTTAAAATTGCCTACAGCCATGTGTTATTATTTTAGGCCTTCGATGCCTGTCTGCGGTCACTCCTTCCACTAGACTTCCACTGACCAGACCACTGCTGCCCGTGTACCCCTGGAACCAATTTAAAAGTGCCTACAGCCAGCCCAAGTTTGTTATGTTAGGCCTTCGATGCCTGTCTGCGGTCCATTCTTTCAACTACTACTACACTGACCAGGTCACTGCTGCCCGTGTACCCCTGGAACCAATTTAAAATTGCCTACAGCCAGCCCAATTTTTTTATTTTAGGCCTTCGATGCCTGTCTGCGGTCCATTCTTTCAACTACTACTACACTGACCAGGTCACTGCTGCCCGTGTACCCCTGGAACCAATTTAAAATTGCCTACAGCCATGTGTTATTATTTTAGGCCTTCGATGCCTGTCTGCGGTCACTCCTTCCACTAGGCCTCCACTGACCACACCACTGCTGTCCGTGTACCCCTGGAACCAATTTAAAATTGCCTACAGCCATGTGTTATTATTTTAGGCCTTCGATGCCTGTCTGCGGTCACTCCTTCCACTAGACTTCCACTGACCAGACCACTGCTGCCCGTGTACCCCTGGAACCAATTTAAAAGTGCCTACAGCCAGCCCAAGTTTGTTATGTTAGGCCTTCGATGCCTGTCTGCGGTCCATTCTTTCAACTACTACTACACTGACCAGGTCACTGCTGCCCGTGTACCCCTGGAACCAATTTAAAATTGCCTACAGCCAGCCCAATTTTTTTATTTTAGGCCTTCGATGCCTGTCTGCGGTCCATTCTTTCAACTACTACTACACTGACCAGGTCACTGCTGCCCGTGTACCCCTGGAACCAATTTAAAATTGCCTACAGCCATGTGTTATTATTTTAGGCCTTCGATGCCTGTCTGCGGTCACTCCTTCCACTAGACTTCCACTGACCAGACCACTGCTGCCCGTGTACCCCTGGAACCAATTTAAAAGTGCCTACAGCCAGCCCAAGTTTGTTATGTTAGGCCTTCGATGCCTGTCTGCGGTCCATTCTTTCAACTACTACTACACTGACCAGGTCACTGCTGCCCGTGTACCCCTGGAACCAATTTAAAATTGCCTACAGCCAGCCCAATTTTTTTATTTTAGGCCTTCGATGCCTGTCTGCGGTCCATTCTTTCAACTACTACTACACTGACCAGGTCACTGCTGCCCGTGTACCCCTGGAACCAATTTAAAATTGCCTACAGCCATGTGTTATTATTTTAGGCCTTCGATGCCTGTCTGCGGTCACTCCTTCCACTAGGCCTCCACTGACCACACCACTGCTGTCCGTGTACCCCTGGAACCAATTTAAAATTGCCTACAGCCATGTGTTATTATTTTAGGCCTTCGATGCCTGTCTGCGGTCACTCCTTCCACTAGACTTCCACTGACCAGACCACTGCTGCCCGTGTACCCCTGGAACCAATTTAAAAGTGCCTACAGCCAGCCCAAGTTTGTTATGTTAGGCCTTCGATGCCTGTCTGCGGTCCATTCTTTCAACTACTACTACACTGACCAGGTCACTGCTGCCCGTGTACCCCTGGAACCAATTTAAAATTGCCTACAGCCAGCCCAATTTTTTTATTTTAGGCCTTCGATGCCTGTCTGCGGTCCATTCTTTCAACTACTACTACACTGACCAGGTCACTGCTGCCCGTGTACCCCTGGAACCAATTTAAAATTGCCTACAGCCATGTGTTATTATTTTAGGCCTTCGATGCCTGTCTGCGGTCACTCCTTCCACTAGGCCTCCACTGACCACACCACTGCTGCCCGTGTACCCCTGGAACCAATTTAAAATTGCCTACAGCCATGTGTTATTATTTTAGGCCTTCGATGCCTGTCTGCGGTCACTCCTTCCACTAGGCCTCCACTGACCACACCACTGCTGTCCGTGTACCCCTGGAACCAATTTAAAATTGCCTACAGCCATGTGTTATTATTTTAGGCCTTCGATGCCTGTCTGCGGTCCATTCTTTCAACTACTACTACACTGACCAGGGCACTGCTGGCCGTGTACCCCTGGAACCAACATCAGAAAATATAAAAATAAGTATTTTGCTTATAAAAAAGAAAATACTGGTGAGATATCAAATGCAGACATTTTAACATTAAAAACAAACACACAACTCTAATCTGGTACAGTACTAAAAATGGCCACCAGCTACAATTACTTTCTCCTGCAAGTAGTTAACTGAAAGTTTTTTTAAATTGAAAACACACATATGGCATCCACCGAGTGTTGTCCTGTCGCGTCTTCTTTATATTATTGCCGAGAAGATGCAAAATAATGAAAATAATAAAATCATTAATTACCAAAATAATAGAGAAAGTCAACACCACATTGCAAATAAACATTCATTCCAAATAAAGAAGCAGGGCGCGTCCGAGGGTGAGTATATACCTAATAAGAATATAATCACCCTCGGACGCGCAATGCTTATTTCCAACAGCCTTCCTTCCTAAGAATCAGCCCTTCCGTCGTGTAGAGAGACGTTGTGTTACACTCCAAGGTGTTCCCCAGGTTGCCTTTCCTGAGCTTCGATCTTCCGGCTCTCGTTTAGTAGTTCTTGGAAACTACTCTGCATTAGGCCTTCAAATTGGGTATGGGGTGTAGAGAGATGGTGTGTTCCACTCCAAGGTGTTCCCCAGGTTGCCTTTCCTGAGCTTCGATCTTCCGGCTCTCGTTTAGTAGTTGTTGGAAACTACGCTGCATTAGGCCTTCAAATTGGGTATGGGGTGTAGCGAGAGGGTGTGTTACACTCCAAGGTGTTCCCCAGGTTGCCTTTCCTGAGCTTCGATCTTCCGGCTCTCGTTTAGTAGTTCTTGGAAACTACACTGCATTAGGCCTTCAAATTGGGTATGGGGTGTAGAGAGAGGGTGTGTTACACTCCAAGGTGTTCCCCAGGTTGCCTTTCCTGAGCTTCGATCTTCCGGCTCTCGTTTAGTAGTTGTTGGAAACTACGCTGCATTAGGCCTTCAAATTGGGTATGGGGTGTAGCGAGAGGGTGTGTTACACTCCAAGGTGTTCCCCAGGTTGCCTTTCCTGAGCTTCGATCTTCCGGCTCTCGTTTAGTAGTTCTTGGAAACTACACTGCATTAGGCCTTCAAATTGGGTATGGGGTGTAGAGAGAGGGTGTGTTACACTCTAAGGTGTTCCCCAGGTTTCCTTGCCATTGCTTCGGTCTTCCGACTCTCGTTTAGTAGTTGTAGAAAAGTACACTGCATTAGGCCATACAAAATGGGTATGGGGTGGAGAGAGATGGTGTGTTACACTCCAAGGTGTTCCCCAGGTTGCCTTTCCTGAGCTTCTATCTTCAGGCTCTCATTAAATTGTGGTTAAATGGAACAACTGCATTTGGCGTACTAGTTGGTTTGGGGCCTACTATCGGTGTCTGCCACTCCTTGCTGTTCTCCTCCACTGAACAAAGCTGTGCCGCCTGTTTACTACGGTTGCCAATTTTGAACTGCATTTCGACTACTTACTGATTTGGCCCTACTCTCTGTGTCAGCCTCTCATTCCAGTTGTCCTCCACTGCAATGCCCCCTGGTTATTCCTGTGTTACCAATTTTGAACTGCATTTAGCCCACTTTCTTCTTTGGGCCTATATCTGTGTTTCCACTTCATCGTGCCCATTGCCCAGCCAGTGATAGATGAGTCTGCTGGTACATTGACCCATAACGCAACATTCCCCGTGCACGCTACACAACAACATTGTGACCCTGCTGAAAGTCAGGTTGCTCTTCCCGCATACCATACCACCTTACACGGGGACAAAGAGGAAGGTGCAGATGAAAGTGCAGGTTCCTTCATCAGGTGGGGGGAGGAATACTAGTTGGCGACGTCACTGGCACAGGGCCTCTCATAGTACGCAAAAGTGTTGCTGCCGGTGGGAGGCGCCCCCGCCGTGCAAACACACCGCTGTACTTTGAGGGGCCCTGTGCCAGTGCCAATGCCAACGAGTGGGCCCCCCCTGCTTGCTCAGGTTCACAGCACTTGCAAAGTTGAAATACTTACCTCTCCCTGCTCCACTGCCGTGACGTGGTCCAGATTTCCTGGGCCCACTAATTACTTGAACCAGCCCTACCCCCCACAACTTTAGCCAAATGACCCCCAATTTCAAATGCCTTCCAATTATTATAAGGTAAATTACGCTTGACAAGCTTCATTAAGAAGAATGGATGGTTTTGACATTAAAATGGCCACTCTAGGTGTTTTCCTGGCCCCCACTCACTGCCGACTATGCTGCCCCATTGACTTGCATTGGGTTTCGTGTTTCGGTCGATCCCGACTTTACGTCATAATCGGCCGATTTCACTCGACCCGACTTTGGACATAGTCGGGTTTCGCAAAACCCGGCTCGACTCTAAAAAGGTCAAGGTCGCTCAACTCTATTCGGCGGTATGATAATAAAGCGTTGTTTTTTGCCTCGTTTTTTTTTTTTTTTCTTACTGAGTTCACTGAAGGGGTTAACTAGTGGGACAGTTTTATAGGTTGGGTCGTTACGGACGCGGCGATACTAAATATGTGTACTTTTATTGTTTTTTTTTATTTAGATAAAGAAATGTATTAATGGGAATAATATAAATATATTTTTTTCTTTATTTAGGATTTTTTTTTTTTTTTACACATTGTGGGATTTTTTTTTTTTTTACTTTTTTACTTTGTCCCAGGGGGGACATCACAGATCGCTGATCTGACAGTTTGCACACCACTCTGTCAGATCAGCGATCTGACTTACAACGCTGCAGGCTTACCAAGCGCCTGCCTTGCGCAGGCACTTGCTAAGCCACCTCCCTCCCTGCAGGACCCTGATGCCGCGGCCATCTTGGAATCGGGCCTGCTGCAGGGAGGAGAGGTAAGAGACCATCGCAGCAACGCGATCACATCGTGTTGCTCCGGGGGTCTCAGGGAAGCCCGCAGGGAGCCCGCTCCCTGCGCAATGCTTCCCTATACCGCCGGCACACCACGATCATGTTTGATCATGGTGTCATGGGGGTTAATGTGCCGGGAGTGGTCCGTGACCGCTCCTGGCACATAGTGCCGGATGTCAGGTGCGATAGTCAGCTGACACCCGGCCACGAACGGCCACGCTCCCCCCGTGAATGCGGCCGATCGCATATGACGTACTATCCCGTCACTGGCAATTAAGTCCCAGGTCACCTTGACAGGATAGTACGTCATATGGGATTAAGGGGTAATAAGGAATCCTAAGAAGTGTGGGCACATCCTGTTCTGCATGTTAGGCATGTAACTACTGGCATGGCTGAGATTGGCTGCTGAAATGATGTCATGATGCACTATAAAAGCCACCGCCATTTTGGGTTCACTCTGCTGTGAATTCAGTTAGAGACAGGATGCTGTTGTTCTGACTGAGGGATAGTTTGAGATATTGATTTGCTTCATTGTGCTTTACCCAGGCTAATTTAGGAACCGCTGTGTGAGAACCTTGTATTTATCTTGCAGCGTTGTTCACGGCTGTCTGCAAGGTGTCTGTGTGAGTGCAGCTCACTTTGTAGTCTGTTCTGCAGCCACAGCTGGTTGTAGTCAGCTCAGCGTGCATCAATGCCTCATACTGATCCATTGTCCTTTTTTCAATTAGTGCTGCCTGCTGCACATTTTTTCCAGATTTATCCTATTAGTGGGTTTCCATCTATATCCTGCTAGATTGCGGAAAAACACTATATAGGAGTACATAGAGGAGCCTTTCTGCAGCCTTGTGCCCTGCAGCCCCAGTCAGATTAGTATTAGCCTATTTTTTATAGCCTCATCTATTGCATTGTAGGTTACCTTCCTGCATTGCAATTGCTACAAAAAGTTTGTGATACTATCGTTTTTACATCTTTGGGCACATCCAGTGTCTTTTTGTGAAAAAAAACAAAAAGTTATTAAAGTTTACCAAACACTCCACTTTACAGTTGTGTAGGCCACATTAGCTCATATTAAAGTCTAGTCCACACTTTATAAAACTAGTGTTTCTTATACCTGTTAGCAGCTGTTCAGGAATAAGCACACTAAGCCCTTAGTACTTTTCTGCCTATCTTTATCAGTCTACCAAGATGAAGAAGGCAGGGAGTAAGGCACGTGGTCGTGGGTGTGGAGTTTCTGCAGGGAGAGGACGTGAGGATTCTGTGCCTGCTGCAGGCATCGGTTGACTCATCATCCCCCTTCAGTCTTTCATGCGCAGCTTTGTAGGAGCTTGCCATATCAAACTGCTGCGGGACGAACAAATTGAAGCCGTTGTCGGATGGATGGCAACTAACCCATCGACTTCAATTAGTGCCACATCCTGTCAGGCACAGAGCACTGAAGAGCACCCATTGGCCAGGCAGTCAGAGAGCCCAGGACAGGAGCCGTCTCTACTTCTGTTTTCTGAATCTCTTGGCTTGGAAAGAGGGGGCCAGCCAAGCAGCATTCGAGAAACTTAAGAAGAGGCACTTTCTGGTGCGTACTGTGCTGCTGAGACTACCCAGGAGAAGCAGTTGTTGGAAGAGGGTAGTGTAGATGATGAGGTCCTTGACCCATCATGGTGTGAGGTACAGGAAGGTGGTGGGAGCAGCTCTGAGGAAGAGATTCCCCGAAAGGCCCACAAAGAAGGGAGAGGGAGGGGGAAGACTGCGCTGTCTGTAGCCTCCACTTCAGCACCCATTAGGAGCATGCCTCTTCCAAATCCCGAAATGGGCACTCCCAAGACTTGCAGTGCCTGGTCCTTTTTTGACACAGTTGCAGATGACATTTGCTTTGTCAAATGCAAGCTGCGTAATCAGAAAGTCAAAACAGGGAAAAGTGTCAGCAACCTCAATACCACAAATATGTGGAAAAATGTGCGGACCAAGCACGTGGTGAAGTTACAAAAACACACTGAAGACCTAGGCCAACCTACAGCGGCACCTACCACCTCTTCAGCTCATGTTGTAGCCTCTTCCTCCAGCTCACACACAGCTGGTTCGGCTTCCTCACAGGATCGCCATGGAAGAACCTCTGGCACTGTTGTACAGAGACCCAGTGTAATTCCACCCACAGCACCACGTTCCCTGTCATCCTCACACTCCAAGCCCAGTCTACAGCCATCGGTAGCACAGGCATGGGAGAAAAGGCAGCCATTCTCGGCAAACCACCCCCAAGCACAGACTCTGAATGCTTGCATTGCAAATCTACTGTCCCTTGAAATGCTCTCATTCAGACTGGTGGAGACTGACACCTTCCGTAACTTCATGGCTTTGGCAGTCCCACAATACAACGTGCCCAGCCACTGTTATTTCAGCAGGCAAGCCGTCCCTGCCTTGCAAAAGCATGTGGAGGGAAACATTAAAAATGCACTACTAAACGCCGTCAGTTGCAAGGTACACCTCACCACCGATGCGTAGAGCAGTCAACATGGACAGGGATGATAGCTTTCACTCACTGCCCATTAGGTAAATGTTGTGGAGCCGGGTACAGATCTTGAGAGTGGTGCTGTACGTGTTCTGCCAACTCCAAGGATTACAGGAATCCAGTCTGTACACATTGACTCCTCCTCATACTCAAGTTCCTCTGAATCAGCGCTGCAGGAGCCGTCACAGTCTACCTCCACATGGACCTGTGAACGCTTACCTGTTATGACCGATATGAGCACAGCCGTGGCCAAACGTCAACAGGCCATATTGAAATTCATTTCTTTGAGGAATCGAAGCCACACAGTGCAGGAGCTCTGGAATGCCATCAAGCAGGAGAGCGATGTGTGGTTTGTGCCAGCGAATCTCTAGCCAGGCATGGTACTGTGTGACAATGGCCAAAATCTGGTGGCAGCTCTGGGCCTAGGCAACCTCACTCACATCCCATGTCTGGCACATGTGCTCAACTTGGTCGTGCAGAGGTTTTTGAAGGACTAACCAGATCTTGATGTACTGCTGCACAAGGTCCGACTAGAGTGTGATCACTTGTGGCATTCCAGCATGGCAAGATCGTGCATTGCAGCTCTGCAGCGCCGATTCCACCTTCTGGAACATTGCATCATATGTGACCTACCCACCAGGTGGAATTAAACGTTACATATTTTTGGACGGTTGTGTGAGCAGCAGGCAACAGGAATGGAGTAACAGCTGCATCAGGTGCAAAAAAGTCACACTGCGCGCCGTTCAAACTTCACAACCACTGAGTGGGCCACAATGAAGGACATCTGCCAGGTTTTGCGTGCCTTCAATGATTCCACGTGGATGGCGAGTGCAGAAGACGCACTAGTCAGCATGATTGTCCCTCTTATCTGCCTGCTTGAAAAAACACTGCAAGCGCTAAGGGAGGAGGTTGTGGAAGAGGTGGAGGATGAGGAGTCACAAATGCCATCTGCTTCTGGACAGTCTGCGCAACGTGTTTCCTTACAAAGGCCTAGGCTGGGAACCCTTTGTGAGGAGGATGAGGAGGAGTCAATGGAGAAGGAAGACATCTGTCCAGAGGAGGGAGTTACACAATGCTCTAGTAGTCAGTATGTAGAGCGAGGGTGGGGTAATGCAGAGCAGTCGGAGATCACGCCTCAAGCAGGGGACAGCGTTTCTTGGCCCGTTGGCAGTCTGCAGCACATTGTTGATTTCATGCTGCAGTGCTTGAGAAATGACCGCCGCATCGCCCACATTCTCAACACGACTGATTATTAGGTCTACACCCTCCTAGATCCTTGCTATTGGGACAACTTACAAAGCCTCATAACACCATAAAATGTGGGAGTACCAAGACACACTGGTCCACTCCATCGGAGAGCAGTGCTGCTAATGCTTTACAAAGCAGCTCAGTGCGTCGAGGCAGTGGAGGAATCTCTGCACAAAGAGTGAGCTGAAGCAGTGCCTCAGCACAAGGCAAGACCAGTTTGGCCCAAATGTGGCAAAGTTTGTGTGCCCGCCACAAATGTCTACACCATCACAGACGGCTCCAGTCAGCAGGAGGCAACGTTTCCGTCAGATGGTGACAGACTACATGTTTTGCCCTCTCAGTGTACTCCCACACGGCTCTTCCCCCTTCAAGTTTTGAGTCTCTAAGCTGGATACGTGGCCAGAGCTTAGCCAGTATGCATTGGAGGTGCTGGCTTGCCCTGCTGCTGGTGTATTATTGGAACGCGTCTTTAGTGCCGCAGGTGGTGTACTAACAGACCATCGCATGCGACTATCCTCTGATAATGTTGAGCGGCTTACTTTTCTGAAAATGATCAAGGCCTGAATCTCGCAGGAATTTGCCACTCCTCTTCCAGATTAAATAATTGGTTGGCAACAGTATCCAGGTCTCCTTTTGTGTTCATGTTGCTACCACCTGAACTGTAATCCCTGGGTCCAACATCGCCAGTTGCTGCTCAGAAGTGCATTCTGCACAGTCAACACTTGCTGCCATGTTATTGGGGTTCAGTAACATCAGCTGCTCCCCTGTTGTGTGTCCGGAAATTTCTCCTGCTCCATCTACTCCCACACTACTACAGATATTAAACTTGCTCCAATTAGGCCTCAGCCTACACTCTGCTCCTCCTGGATTCCCTGGGCTCCAACATCGCCAGTTGCTGCTCGGAAGTGCCGTCTGCACAGTCAACACTTGCTGCCGTGTTATTGGGGTTCAGTAATGTCAACTGATCCCCTGCTGTGCATGCGGCAATTTCTCCACTCTGTTTCTAGCATTGACCCTGGGTTCCAACATGGCCAGTTGCTGCTCTGAAGTGCCGTCCTCACAGTCAACAGTTGCTCCTCTGTCATTGGGGTTCAGTAATGCCAGCTGCTGCCCTGCTGTGTATGCGGCAATTTCTCCTGCTCCCTCCACACTAAGACTACAGCAGATATTAAACTTGCTCAAATTAGGTGTCGGCCTACACTCTGCTTCTAACATTGACCCTGAGCTCCAACACCGCCAGTTGCTGCTCGGAAGTGCCATTTTTTATTCATGTGGACCTTCTGCTGCCTATCTGAGTTCCAGTACCATTAGCTGGTTCTTTGGAAGTCAATTTTGAATAGGTCCCCCTGGTTCCAGTACAGTCAGCTGGTTCCAGGCAGAGCCTTTGGCTTAGGTGCCTCCATCTCAGTATCCGAGTTCCACCAACGTCTGGTGGTCCTTGGTAGTGCTTTCTGGCACGGGTACCTCCTGCTTAGTAACCAGGTTCCGGTACCGTCAGCTGGTCCTCAATAGTTCCATTGGCTCTTGTACCTTTGGCTACCCATCCGGGTTCCAGTACCGTCAGCTGGTTCTCGGCAGTGTGTTTTGCTCTTGTACCTTCTGCTCCCCATCCTGGTTCCAGTACCGTCAGCTGGTTCCAGGCAGAGCCTTTGGCTTAGGTGCCTCCTTCTGGGTATCCAAGTTCCAACAACATATGGTGATCCTTGGTAGTGCTTTCTGGCACGGGTACCTCCTGCTTAGTAACCGGGTTCCAGTACCGTCAGCTGGTCCTCGTAGTTCCATTGGCTCTTGTACCTTCGGCTACCTATCCGAGTTCCAGTACCGTCAGCTGGTTCTCGGCAGTGTCTTTTGCTCTTGTACCTTCTGCTCCCCATCCTGATTCCAGTACAGTCAGCTGGTTCCAGGCAGAGCCTTTGGCTTAGGTGCCTCCTTCTCGGTATACGAGTTCCACCAATGTCTGGTGGTCCTTGGTAGTGCTTTCTGGCATGGGTACCTCCTGCTTAGTAACCGGGTTCCAGTACTGTCAGCTGGTCCTCGGCAGTTCCATTGGCTCTTGAACCTTCGGCTACCCATCTGGGTTCCAGTACCGTCAGCTGGTTCTTGGCAGTGTCTTTGGCACGGTTACTCCCTCCTGCCCAGCCTGGTTCCAGCACGCCAGCTGTTTCCGGGAAGTGTCAAGTTACTTTGCCTCCAATATGTTGTCCTGTCGGTTTGTGGTCGGGTTAGCCGACACTATGGTGCATTCCATTTTAGGTGCTTCCTATGTGGGCTGCGGGAACTCGCAATCGAGGCTGGTTCCGTAGTGCCAATAGGACAAGCTCCCCCTGTAGGATTGTGGGTATTCGGTAACTCTGGCCGGCTCGCGGCCTAGCAATTTCTTTTCATGTAGACCTTCTGAAGCCTGAGTTCCAGCACAATTAGCTGGTTCTTTGGAAGTCAATCTTGAATAGGTCCCCCTGGTTCCTGTACTGTCAGCTGGTTCCAGGCAGAGCCTTTGGCTTAGGTACCTCCTTCTCGGTATCCGAGTTCCACCAACGTCTGGTGGTCCTTGGTAGTGCTTTCTGGCACGGGTACCTCCTGCTTAGTAACCAGGTTCCAGTACCGTCAGCTGGTCTGGAGACGACGACCCTGAAGACCACCCCGAAGAAGACCAAGAAGCAGAAGAACAAGAAGCTTCAGAACAAAAAGCAGAAGAACATTAAGCACAAGACTAAAAATTAGAGCAAAAGATATTATCTAAATTATAAGCAGAAGAAGACTAAGCAGTGTATGGGGGTGAGTCTGTTTCTCCTCGTGGTGGCCCTGGAAAAAACCTGCTGCTGCAGGCCAAACTGAACGCGGACAAATCCTGTTGTAAAACTTTTATAGATAACTACAGGAATGCCTGTCACAATTAAGAATATGATGAAGAAGAAGAATATGAACAAGATGAAGAACTGGAATATGAAGAAAAATAATAGTTGAATAAGGAGAATATGAAGAATGTAAAAAAAAGAATAATGGAAAGAAGAAGATGAATAAGATGAAGAAGTTGATGAAAAAGATGCTGCTGAGGATGATGAAGAAGAAAGTGTGGGAGAAGTAAAAAAGAAGGTGAAGAGCATGGAATTAGTGAAACATAAATATCTGACAAGATATAAAAAAGCTTAACATAGTCAATATCTTTGTAACTCCGAACGTTTAAAAAAAAAAAAAATAATTCCTGCTTTTCCATTTGATTGGGCTAAACCTCTATGCCTTTAATGTCTCCTCCACCTCCCTTAATACATTCTACATTATTCTTAGTTGTTTTCCTTCATGTAGAATTAACTTACAAGGAAAGAAAGGGTTTATTTTAATTCCGATATTTGTGTCCCATTGACTTGCATTGGTATAGGGAATCGGTATCGGCGATATCCGATATTTTTTTGGATATCGGCTGATCCAATCCGATACAGATATTTCCGAATATCGGAAGGTATCGCTCAACACTACTTAATGCTGAATAGGAGGATTTGTGGGTTAGCTCATCCAAAACGGACAAAGGGGCGACAGGGGAGCACGGAATCAGCCGGTATCATCTGATGCAGAGTCCCAACACACTTACGCCTCACGGCTGAGAGGTAATACATTTTCTAGGATCTGTGCCTAATAGGAGTATGATTTATGATGTATGCCCGGTCAGGGAACTGTTGAATGGTTAATTTTCGTCTCATATACTGGGCAGATTTGGCAACGCTGCAATGATTAATAACTTAAGCCAACCTTAAATAGCTTTAGACTTTTATCCTCGCTGTGATTATTCTGGTCCCCTGGGTCCTTTTTGCATTTTATGTACCATACCTGATCTCTTTTTTAATTTTTGTCAATAAACTATGATATTTTATTGTTATCCTTTTGGTTCTCTTCCTTGGGCTCATGGGTTAATTCATACTGAGTTCCCTACATGTTGTCTAAAGTGTACAATTGAACAGTGGTTTATTCTTACTTATTGAATAAATCACTGTTCAATTGTAATTGTCTGTTTTGGATAAGGTGGCAGCATGGACCATAACCCACAAATCCTCCTATTCAGCATTTTAGCTACGGTCGCAAGTCGACTGATGGATCTGCGGCAGCCACCACTACTTACTGTGAACAGTAACATTACTGTCAAATATTCTCTTAAATTATAAGATAAGACACTATCTGCACTTTTTCTTTTCTGCATGGTATATTTCTTGTTTATGCCTTAAATCATCACACAGTGGTTATGCTGGCAAAGCTATTGACATGACTAATATACAAGTGCTTCTCACTAAATTGGAATATTATCAAATAGTTTATTTATTTCAGTTCTTCAATACAAAAAGTGAAACTCATATATTATATGGAGTCATTAGAAACAGACTGATCTATTTCAAGTGTTTATTTATGTTAATGTTGATGATTATGGCTTACAGCCAATGAAAACCCAGTAGTCATTATCTCAGTAAATTAGAATAACTAACAAAATTCCTGCAAAGGCTTCCTAACATTTTAAAAGGTTCCTTAGTCTGTTTCAGTAGCTCCACAATCATGGGGAAGACTGCTGAATAGACAGATCTCCAGAAGGCAGTCATTGACACACTCCACAAGGAGGGGAAGCCACAAAAAGTAATTGCAGAAGAAGCTGGCTGAACAGAGATTGCTGTATCCAAGCATATTAATGGAAAGTTGGGTGGAAAAAGTGTGGTAGAAAAAGGTACACAAGCAACCGGGATAACCGCAGCCTTGAAAAGACTGTTAAGAAAATGCCATTCAAAAATTTTGGGGAGATTCACAAGGTGTGGACTGCTGCTGGAGACATTGCTTCAAGAGCCACCACACACAGACGTATCCTGGACATGGGCTACAAGTGTCACATTCCTTGTGTCAAGCCACTCATGACCAATAGACAACGCCAGAAGCGTCTTACCTGGGCCAAGGAGAAAAAGAACTGGACTGTTGTCAGTGGTCCAAAGTGTTTTCAGATGAAAGCAAATTTTGCATTTCATTTGGAAATCAAGGTCTCAGAGTCTGTAGGAAGAATGGAGAGGCCACAATCCAAGCTGCTGGACGTCTAGTGTGAAGTCTCCACAATCAGTGATGGTTTGGGGAGCCATGTCATCTGCTGGTGTAGATCCACTGTGTTTTATCAACACCAAAGTCAGAGTAGCCGTCTTCCAGGAAATTTTAGAGCACTTCATGCTTCCCTCTGCAACAAGCTTTTTGGAGATGGAAATTTAATTTTCAACCATGACTTGGCACCTGTCCAAAAGTATCAATACCTGGTTTAAAAAACAGCAGTATCCCTGCTGTATAATTGGTCAGAAAACTCATCTGACCTTAACCCCATAGAGAATCTATGGAGTATTGTCAAGAGGAAGATGAGAGACACCAGACCCAACAATGCAGACGAGCTGAAGGCTGCTATCAAAGCAACCTGGGCTTCCATAACATATCAGCAGTGCCACAGGCTGATCGCCTCCATGCCACACCGTATTGATGCAGTAATTGATGCAAAAGGATCCCTGACCAAGTATTGAGTGCATTTTCTGAACATACATTTCAGTAGGCAAACATTTTGGACTTTACAATAATTTTTCAAGCTAGTGTTAAAAAGTATTATAATTTGCTGAGATAATGACTTTTGAAGTTTCATTGGCTGTAAACAATAATCATAAACATTAACAGAAATAAACGCTTGAAATCAATCACTGTTTGTAGTGACTCTATATAATATATGAATTTCACTTTTTGCATTGAAGAACAGAAAAAACTTAACTTTTTGATGATGTTCTTTTTTTAGTGAGATGCACCTGTATATGAATATATACAATGAGAGATTGGTGAAAGGGTAATGATTGACAATATATATATATATATACACAGTACAGACCAAAGTTTGAACACACCTTGCCATTTAAAGATTTTTCTGTATTTTCATGACTATGAAATTTGTACATTCACACTGAAGGCATCAAAACTATGAATTAACACATGTGGAATTATATGCTTAACAAAAAAGTGTGAAACAACTGAAATTATGCCTTATATTCTAGGTTCTTCAAAGTAGCCACATTTTGCTTTGATGACTGCTTTGCACACTCTTGGCATTCTCTTGATGAGCATAAAGAGGTAGTCATCGGGAATGGTTTTCACTTCACAGGTGTGCCCTGTCAAGTTTAATAAGTGGGATTTCTTGCCTTATAAATGGGATTGGGACCATCAGTTGTGTTGAGCAGAAGTCTGGTGGATACACAGCTGATAGTCCTAATGAATAGACTGTTAGAATAAGTATTATGGCAAGAAAAAAAGCAGCTAAGTAAAGAAAACCGAGTGGCCATCATTACTCTAAGAAATGAAGGTCAGTCAGTCCAAAAAATAGGGAAAACTTTGAAAGTGTCCCCAAGTGCAGTGGCAAAAACCATCAAGTGCTACAAAGAAACTGGCTCACATGATGACCACCCCAGGAAAGGAAGACCAAGAGTCAACTCTGCTTCTGAGGATAAGTTTATCTGAGTCACAAGCCTCAGAAATCACAGGATAACAGCAGCTCAGATTAGAGACCAGGTCAATGCCAAATAGCTGCTAGGAAACCACTGCTAAGAACAGGCAACAAGCAGAAGAGACTTGTTTGGGCTAAAGAACACAAGGAATGGACATTAAAACAGTAGAAATCTTTGCTTTGGTCTGATGAGTCCAAATTTGAGATCTTTGGTTCCAACCACCGTGTCTTTATGCGACACAGAAAAGGTGAATGGATAGACTCTACATGCCTGGTTCCCAGCGTGAAGCATGGAGGAGGAGGTGTGATGGTGTGGGGGTGTTTTGCTGGTGACACTGTTGGGGACTTATTCAAATTTGAAGGCATACTGAACCAGCATAGCTACCACAGCATCTTGCAGCGGCATGCTACTCCATCCGGTTTGCGTTTAGTTGGACCATCATTTATTTTTCAACAGGACAATGACCCCAAGCACACCTCCAGGCTGTGTAAGGGCTATTTGACCAAGAAGGAAAGTGATGGGGTGCTACGCCAGATGACCTGGCCTCCACAGTAACCAGACCTGAACCCAATCAAGAGGGTTTTGGGTGAGCTGGAGTCCAGAATGAAGGCAAAAGGGCCAACAAGTGCTAAGCATCTCTGGGAACTCCTTCAAGATTGTTGGAAGACAATTCCCGGTGACTACTTCTTGAAGCCCATCAAGAGAATGCCAAGAGTGTGCAAAGCAGTCATCAAAGCAAAAGATGGCTACTTAGAAGAACATAGATTATAAGACATATTTTCAGTTGTTTCACACTTTTTTGTTAAGTATATAATTCCACATGTGTTAATTCATAGTTTTGATGCCTTCAGTGAGAATTTAGAATTTTCATAGTCATGAAAATACAGAAAAATATTTACATGAGAAGGTGTGTCCAAACTTTTGGTCTGTACTGTGTAGCACAGCCACGTAGTACAAAGCACAGCCATGTAGTATATAGCACAGCCACGTAGTATATAGCACAGGCACAGTCCACATAGTGTATAGCATAGCCACGTAGTATATAGCAGCCACATAGTATATAACACAGACCACATAGTATATAAAACAGACCACAGTCCACGTAGTATATAGCACAGTCCACGTAGTATATTGCACAATCCACGTAGTATATGGAAAAGTCCATGTGCTATATAACACAGCCAACATAGCATATAGCATAGTCCACGTAGTATATAGCACAGTGCACTTAGTATATAGCACAGCCACGTAGTATATAGCACAGCCATGTAGTATATAGCCCAGGCACAGCCCACGTAGTTTATAGCACAGCCACGTAGTATATAGCAGCCCACGAAGTTTATAGCAGAGCCCACATAGTATATAGCAGTGTGGGCAACATATCCCTGTTAAAAAAATAATTAAAATAAAAAATAGTTATATACTCACCTTCCGGCTGCCCCCGGATCCAGCTCAGGAGTTAGCGATGCTCTCGCCAGGTCCGTTCCCAGTGATGCTTTGCGGCAATAACCTGTAATGACTTAGCGGTCTTGCGTGATCCTACATCATCTGGGGTAATTTTGCAAAACATTACTGGGAACGGAGCTGCCGAGGGCATAGCGAGGATGGGGAAGGCTTTGAGGGCCGCCGGAAGGTGAGAATAGCATGATTTTTTATTTTTTATTACTTTTAACATTATATCTTTTTACTATTGATGCTGCATAGGCAGAATCAATAGTAAAGCCTGTTGCTGATTGGTCGCGGTCGGCCGGGAGTGACCAATCAGAGACGCGGTATTTCCGTTACAGTCTGTTTGTTTGTCTGTTTGTCTGTAACAGGAATCCCGCGTCGCTGATTGGTCGCGCCAGCTGGCCGCGTCCAATCAGCGATATTGGCGCAGGATTTAAACACCGCTTTGCTGATTGGTCACGTCCGGCCGGGCGCGGCCAATCAGCGAAGCGTGGTTCAAATCCCACGCCAATTCACCTCGACTAGACTGCGCCAGCCGCTGATTGGTCATGGGCAGCTGGCGTGACCAATCAGCGATGCGGGATTTCCGTTAAAGACAAACAGACGGAAATGGACCTTAGATGATTATATACAGTATATAGACTATTTTGTGCGATATAACTATGATTTAAATTGCGAAATTTTCAAAATTGCCAAATTTCCATTTTTTTTTAAATAAACATAAGTCATATTAAAGAGATTTTGCCACTACCATAAAGTACAATATGTAACAAGAAAACATTCTCAGAATCCCTGGGATTCATTGAAGCGTTCCAGAGTTTTTACCTCATAAATTGACAGTGGTCAGAATTGGAAAAATTGACCTGGTCAAGAAGGTAAAAATAGGCTTCAGGGTGAAGGGATTAAATCCTTTGTTTCCTTCAACAGCTAAATACAGATAGGTCCATATATATTTGGACAGAGAAAATATTTTTCTAATTTTGGTTATAGACATTACCACAATGAATTTTAAACAAAACAATTCAAATGCAGTTAAAGTTCAGACTTTCAGCTTTAATTTGAGGGTATCCACATTAAAATGGGATGAAGGGTTTAGGAGTTTCAGCTCCTTAACATGTGCCACCCTGTTTTTAAAGGGACCAAAAGTAATTGGACAGATTCAATAATTTTAAATAAAATGTTCCTTTTTAGTACTTGGTTGAAAACTCTTTGTTGGCAATGACTGCCTGAAGTCTTGAACTCATGGACATCACCAGACGCAGAGAAGGCCTGGCAGAGCATCAAAAAGAAGGAGACACAGCGTCAGGTGATGTCCATGAGTTCAAGACTTCAGGCAGTCATTGCCAATGAAGGGTTTTCAACCAAGTACTAAAAATGAACATTTTATTTAAAATTATTGAATCTGTCCAATTACTTTTGGTCCCTGTAAAAACAGGGTGGCACATGTTAAGGAGCTGAAACTCCTAAACCCTTCATCCAATTTTTATGTGGATACCCTCAAATGAAAGCTGAAAGTCTGAACTTCAACTGCATCTGAATTGTTTTTGCTTAAAATTAATTATGGTATCGTCTAGAACCAAAATTAGAAAAATGTTGTCTCTGTCCAAATATAAATATGGACCTAACTGTAACTGTCACTACATGAGTGGTTGTAACCATGGATACCTAAGCTAATGGTTTAGTGACATAGTTAATCAAGGGAACTATACTATATTTCTAATTGTCGTTATTTACTAATATTATTACATTTACTGCATGTTGGGATAGAATCTTGGATATGGGAATACTCCTTTAATGAAAGTGTAGAATAACAATATAAAAAAAAATTGTTTTACAGGTCCAACATATATTGAACTTCTACTTTATTTTATATCTTTCAGAATTTGCTTTGTAACTCACAATACATACCATTTTTACCTTTTAGAAAAAGTGCAAAATGAAATTGAAAACATTATTGGATCTGCTCAACCTCAAGTAGAACATAGAAAGGAAATGCCATATACTGATGCTGTCATTCATGAAATTCAAAGATTTGGGGACGTCGTACCTGGAAGCCTCCCACATGCCACAACTACGGACATCACATTCAGGGGTTATAATCTTCCAAAGGTTAGGAGACTTACGGTATTTTATATCTTAAGTCTGGACTTGTGTGTGTTTTCCATTGAATAATTTAATAAATGACGTATATTTATAATATTTTCATTATATTTTTTATGGTAATTCATATTGCCTTTTGTTTTTCCAGGGCACAACTGTCATTCCGTTACTTCACTCTGCTCTTAGAGATAAAGCTTATTTTGAGAAGCCAGAAGAGTTTTATCCTGGGCACTTTCTTGACTCAGAAGGAAAATCTAAGAAGAACGAAGCCTTCGTTCCCTTCTCATTAGGTACATTTCTTTCATTTCCTTTTAATGGCATCATGCGTTTATATAACGTAAAGCGAACTGTAGAAACTGTCCACAAAATTGGCCTTGGTTTAAACATACTCGTATATAATTGAGTATAAGCCGAGACCCCTAATTTTGCCACAAAAAACTGGGAAAGCTTAATGACTCGAGTATAAGCCTAGGGTGGAAAATGCAGCAGCTATGCAGCAGCTACTGGTAAATTTCAAAAATAAAAATAGATACCAATAAAAGTAAAATTAATTGAGACATCAGTAGGTTAAGTGTTTTTGAATATCCATATTGAATCAAGAGCCCCATATAATGCTCCATACCATTTATGATGGGCCCCATAAGATGCTCCATATTAAAATATGCCCCATACAATGCTGCACAAATGTTGATTATGGCCCCCTAAGATGCTCCATACAGACATTTGCCCCATATAATACTCCACAAATGCTGATTATGGCCCCATAAAATGCTCCAGAGACACATTTGCCCCATATAATGCTCCACAAAGGCTGATTATGGCCCCATCAGATGCTCCATTGAGATATTTGCCCCATATAATGCTGCACATGGCCCCATACAGATATTTGCCCCATATAATGCTGCACATGGCTCCATACAGATATTTGCCCCATATAATGCTGCACATAGCCTCATACATATATTTGCCCCATATAATGCTGCGCATGGCCCCATACAGATATTTGCCCCATTTAATGCTGCACATGGCCCCATAAGATGCTCCATACAGATATTTGCCCCATATAATGCTGTACATGGCCCCATACAGATATTTGCCTCATATAATGCTGCACATGGCCCCATAAGATGCTCCATACAGATATTTGCCCCATATAATTCTGCACATGGCCCCATACAGATATTTGCCCCATATAATGCTGCCCATGGCCTCATAAGATGCTCCATACAGACATTTGCCCCATATGCTGGTGCTGCGGTTAAAAAAAAAAATAATAATAATGATACTATCAGGCCCCCGGCACTTGCTATATTCACCGGTCCGCGTTCCACCGACGGCCGCTGCTGTGTCTTCCCTGTCCTCTGCACTGACTGCTCAGGCAAAGGGCGGCGCGCACACGAATTGCGTCACCGCGCCCTATGACCTGAGCATCACTGCAGAGGATGGGGAAGATGCAGCGGCGGCTGTCAGTGGAACGGGGAACAGGTGAATATCGCGCACTGAGTTATATTCACCTGTTCCTGACGCGGTGCAGTCCCTGGTTCTCCGGCGCCGGCAGCTTCTTCCTGTAGTGAGCGGTTACATGGTACCGCTGATTACAGTTATGGATATGTAGCTCCACCCCTATGGGAGTGGAGCCGGGTTCATATTCATTACTGTAATGAGCGGTACCATGTGACCGCTCACTACAGGAAGAAGCTGCCGGCGCCCAGAGAACCAGGGACGTGCAGGGACCATGCCAGGAGCAGGTGAAGACAAATCTAATAGCACTAGATGAAAAGCACTATAATAATATAATATAAGAAATATTAAAATATACCGTATATGCATTAAGAGCTGTTTTTGATATCTTGGGATAGGTATCCAATCAAGTTGTAAAATGGATAGGCATCTAGGCCATAGAATAAATAGGACGTAGGAAAAATATTTTGATGTTCTGATAAAAAAATAGGAGTCAACCTGATTCAATCCACCCTTACACCGTAACATACAGAGAATGCTAGATAAAATATCTCTTACATATATAGAGAGGATGAATAAGATTCAATAGCAGAGTAGATGTTTAGCCCACTCGCCCCTCTGAAGTCCTGCAAGATCCAGGGTCACAGTCACCAAAAATTTTCCAGCAAGACTACCCCCATATATATAATTCATGAGATGCTCTGGGGGAAGTAGAAGAAACATGGAGCTGCAAGTAGAGCTATCAGGGAGCCCAGGCTGGTGTTGTCCACAGATCCTGGTCCTTACACTTTTTGGAAATCTTGGTTTCCTTCATTAGAAGAGGCTATTAATATGCTGTGCATGCACAGACCAAGATCTTGTCTCCTGAGATCTCGTCTCCTGAAATCTCAGGAGCAAATGTCTTAATCTGTGCATGTGCCACCTCCTCCTGCCATTTTCCCGAACTCCACCGCAGTGAAAACAATGAGCAGCGCGGAGACTCTGCAAACATTTTCTGGAAGCCCGGGACCCGCCTCCACCTTGCACTGTCAAACATCCTCTCCTTGCAGTCTTGGTCCACATCATCACCCCACATGGCATCTCTGGCTTATTTATTGTTTAGCCGGCTGCAGTGTCATGTGACATTGCACTAGGCCGGCTACTCAAGGGCTGCAGATGGAGGAAGGTAGGAGGAAGTTTAAATGTCTCCTGTCCACTCACTGCAGATAACCCTGCTAATTAATTTGTATCACTTCTAACAAGTCACTCAAACTCCAATGTATCTGCTCAGAATTAAGTCCTAAACATCTTCTGAAATATTAGTAACTCTTTCAATTACATTGTATACCATTATGATTTATGGCTTTCTGGAAAAAAAGAAAAACTAAAATAAAGCTTGTTGGTCCTGCTCTATAACATGCATGATCAATATGACTGATCACTGGAAATTTGTTTTGTTTTTCTTTTTTTTTTCTTACACAGGTAAAAGAAGTTGTGCCGGAGAGAACTTGGCAAACATGGAAATGTTCCTGTTCTTCACAACCCTGCTCCAGAACTTCACATTCAAGGCTCCATCAGGGGCAAAGCTAGACCTTTCACCTGCAGTGGGATTGTTGAGTCCTCCATTACCCTATGACATGTGTGCAATCCCTCGCGGATGAGACATAGTGTGCATCTATAGCCAATTTATAGTTGCCCTTCAATTTGAAGATTCTTTCTATAAAATATTAGGAATGAAAATAAGCAAGTCTAAGATAAATGCTTCGCTAATTGTTAAAGTACAATGGAGGCTTAAATTCTTACATGTTGATCCTCACTTCAGCCTTTGCCGTCTTTCATAAGAGGAAAATTCAGCTGCATCGTAGGCAGCCATGTCATGCTATGGGTGAATGTGAAATTTAGAGATAGCCTTATGAACAGTTAACTACAGTACTAGAGGGTAAATTCAGATTCATCAGATTTGCATGATTTTGTGAACTTTGATTCATGTCAAATATATTTCACACAAATCGAATTTGAAATTTTACTCCGGAGATCTTGGCAGACCACAAAGCTTAATAAATGAAAGGTTATAAAAAATAGCTTTTCTCCATTTTCTCATTGGGGACACGGGACTGTGGGTGAATGCTACTGCTGCAAGGAGGCTGACACTAAGTAGACACAAAAAAAGTTAGCTCCTCCTCCGTAGTATACACCTTGACACTGGCCCTGACAGCTCCAGTTTATGCTGAGTGTCCGTAGGAGGCACATCTCTGGGTTTCCCCAGATACATTTTCTCTGAGGATGAGACAGGGGTGACGGATCCTTTTGAAGGGGTCCAATTTCCCCAAACCAACAACGGGCAAGCACGTGGAGTGATACCTCCACGTATCCTCTCCCGCAACGTGGGACCTCGTTTGCCGGACTAAAACCTGATCACTCTGGGGTAACGGAACCCTAGGTTGTACAGGCATACATGCTCTGTCCGTGCAGCCTTCACTTCATCACCAATGCACTGACTGCGGTGTTTAAAGGAGGCAGACGGTCCCTCTCCTCACCTTCTGAAGGGTGTACGGAGTTAGGGTGCCTGCATCGTCTTTCCATATATATATATATATATATATATATTTTCATATGTATACATATGTATGTCTCTCTGACCTCATGCTCTGTCAAGAGGCTGCGGGGAGGCTCCTGCTTCGTCGCGCGTTCTACTGGTGCAAAGTGCCATACTGCAGGGACCCGGCACGGTGCTTGCTTATTTGTTATTTCCCAGCGTGGGCGGAAGTCCGGCCCCTATCGGCTACTTCCAGTTTTAGACCCACGGCCTGTTGCATCATGGATCCTGTAGTTTCCAGCAAGGACACATGTTATGATCAGGCGGCCTTGGATCAACATGAAAAAACCTTCGCTGGAGTAGTGGTAACTATACAGACCGCTAACCCTGAACTTATCACAGACACTAGAAGTAGCCGTGGGGTGTGCCTATCCAGACCTAGACACCTCGACACAGCCGGAGGACTAATTATCCCTAAAGATAGAAAATAGGAAAAAAGACTTGCCTCCGAGTAGACCCCCAAAGTATAGGCAGCCCCCTCACAAATAATGACGGTGAGTAGGAGAGGAAAAGACACACGCAAGCGGAAAACAGATTTAGCAAAGGAGGCCACTTCTACCTAGATAGGAAAGTATAGTACAGGATACTGAGCGGTCAGCAAAAAATCTACAAAATATCCACAGCAGAAAAATACAAAAACTCCACCACCTAACTAAAGGTGTGGAGAGTATATCTGCAACTCCAGCGAATCCAACCAGACTGAAAAAACAGGACAGTCGAAGCTGGAACAAAATAGAAACTATGAACAGGACTGAAAAATAGACACACAACCTGTGAGCCAAAGAAACAGAATCAGACACTTATCTTTAGCTGAAATGGCAGCAGGCAGGAGAGGCCCGGCAGAGAACCATTACTGGCAATAGAACATTGACAACTGGCAGGGACTAATGAGTCCTGCAAAGCTAAATACCCCAGCCAGCTTTGCAATTAGCAGATACACCTGTCCAATCCTGCAGTCCAGGCACAACTGCATTGCCATCCACAACCACTGGAGGGAGCCCAAAAGCAGAATTCACAACAGACACAGGTGGAAGTCCCGCCCCCATCGGCCGCGTTTACTTCCGGCCACGCGCCCAGCTTTCCTGGGAGAGTTCAGGGAATGAAAAATCAAGCCCCCTGCTTCGGCCTATTTGCGGGCCGTACGCTGGTAACTCCTCCCCCTTTTTCTTCAGGCACATCCGCCCTGTAATCTGGACATAAGGAGGTTTTGCACAGAGGCATGGTTCAGTGTCGGGTCAAGACATACGGGGACACAGGACTGGGGTAAGTGCTACTTCCCTCAGTTTAACAGCGGCATTGTTTTAGATCCAGTAGCTCATGAAGGGTATGGATCATAGCAGCAGCAGCAGAGTGATCATGTCTAGAAAGACTAAGACTCATACAGTTCTGTATACCTCATGTATTACCTGTCGGTCTGCTTTTCCGCATGCGCAAACTAACCGTTTCTGTGAGGCTTGCAACTCTGAACGCACTCAGGAACCCCCCCTGCGACCCTGTCCGGTGTGCCTGTACCTGAGACTGCGGTATCGCCCCCTGAGTGGGTCATATCCTTAACGCAATCTATGGCGTCACTAACAAAGGCGGTTGAGTCCCTTTAAGCCCCTGTCAGGGACATTCATCCACCTGTCTTGGAAAGATCCTCCGGTTCTCAGGATCCTCCGGCCTGCAGGGGCTGTGCTCCCTCTAGGCAGACGCAGGGGAAACGAACCCACACAGCGTCTCCCGATCCGTCGGGTGCATCAGCATCTTTGAGTTCCATCTCTCGTTCTCCCTCACCTGTGGAAATGAGTGAACACGGTTCGGACTATGACTCAGAAGCGTCTCTTGATTTAGAAGCTCCTGATTATCAGGAATCAGTTGACAGTCTCATTGAGGCCGTTAACCAGACTTTGGGAGTAGAGGACGCAGCCACCTTACCTTCGGGTCATAAGGTGTCTTTTAAGAAATTCAAGCAACCTCATGGAAACGTTTTTAGGCCAGAAGGCCCTAGGTGCAAGGTATCCTTTCGCACCAGAGCTTCGTAAAAGGTGTGCAGAATCCCCTTCAGTGGATCCCCCCATGTCCCATTTGGCCTCTAACACGCTGCTGTCTCTGCCCAATGGGTCTGCTATTAAGGATCCGACTGATTGGCTCATAGAGAGTCTAGCTCGGTCTGTGTTTGAGGTTTCAGGTTCAGCCCTCGCGCCGTCTTTTGCGGCGACATGGGTTGCCAAAGCTATGATAGCTTGGTCAGAGTCCGTAACTAAGGCACTTCAGGATAGGGAGTTACCTATAGAAGTGACATAGATGTCTAATCAGATATCTTTAGCTGGATGCTACCTTATTAACGCAGCCCTGGATGCAGCAAATTGTGCAGCATTGGCAGCTGCAAATGCTATTTCTATCAGAAGGGCTCTATGGCTGAGAACTTGGCGGGCGGACTCTACCTCAAAGAAGTCCCTTACATCTCTTCCTAACAGAGTGGCCGACTATTTGGCTCATAATTGGATCAGCTTATATCTGATGCCACAGGAGGAAAAAGCAATTTTCTTCCACAACAAAAGGTTAAACAACCGTTTCGTCGACAATTTCAAGCAAGGTTTAAATCCTTTCGTAACACCCGGTGGACTGCAGCACCAAGCTCAGTCCCTCCAAGTCGATCTAACCAAGACAGAGAGCACCAGGTTTCATATAGGACCAATCCATTGACAAGAATGCGATCCCAACCTCCAAGATCAAGGGGATCTAGGTATCCTCGGTTTTCAGCTAAATGACTGGAGGCAGCCTCAGGTCGTTTCCAACAGAGTAGGCGGTCGCCTACTTCTGTTCCATCAGTCCTGGCTGTCGGTCGTTCACGACAGATGGATAAAAGAACTGGAACAAAGAGTTTATCAGTCTCCCTCCAGGCCGTTTTTTTCCGTCCAGTCTTCCCAGTTCAAAGTCCTGCTTACGAGTTTTATTCAAGGCAGTCGAGTCTCTTCAGTTCAATGGGGTCATTGTTCCCGTTCCAAAGGAAGAAAGGTTTCAAGGATTCTATTCCAATCTGTTTATAGTTCCAAAGAAGGATGGGGCCGTAAGACCCATTCTGGACCTAAAGTGTTTAAACAAATTTGTCAGCACTCGTCACTTCCGAATGGAGTCTCTCCGCTCTGCCATTGCGGCTATGGAAAGGGGAGAATTCCTAGCTTCCATAGACATTCAAGATGCCTATCTGCACGTCTCCATATTTCCTCCACATCAAAGATTTTTACGTTTTTCCATAGGTGAACTGCACTTCCAATTCACGGCGTTGCCTATTGGGCTCGCCACCGCTCCCAGGGTGTTCACAAAGGGAATGGCAGCAGTTGTGTCCATCCTGCACTCTCGGGGCATAGTCATTCTGCCATACTTAGACGACCTCTTGGTCAAGGGGTCAACTTTTCGGGCATGAAAAGAGAACGTCAGCATGACTCTGGACACTCTCTCTCGCCTAGGGTGGCTGGGCAATTTAAAGAAGTCATCTCTAGTACCATCTCGAAATGTTACTTTTTTAGGGATGGTCTTTGACACCTCTCGGGGTCTGACTGTCCTTCCCCAGGGCCAGGACAAGGTTCTCTGCCTCCGGCAGGAAGCAGAAATTCTTCGGCAGCCGAGTTCCCACACAATCCGATTCTGCATGAAGGTCTTAGGAAGAATGGTGGCTGCTATAGAATCAGTACCATTCGCACAATTCCATCTTCGCCCACTCCAACATGCACTTTTGACAGCCTGGAACAGGAGTCCTTTTTCACTCAATCTCAGGTGTCGTCTGTCAACCCGGGTCAGGCAATCCCTAATATGGTGGATAAGGAGTTCCTCTCTGCAGCAGGGGAAAGCCTTCCCTCCAGACCATTGGCTGGTAGTCACTACAGACGCCAGTCTTCTCGGTTGGGGAGCAGTGTTTTGCCAACACACAGTACAGGGACGTTGGTCCCCAAGGGAATCATCTCTTCCGATCAATCTGTTGGAAATAAGGGCGATTTGGCTGGCACTGCAGCACTTTCACCACTTTCTGGCGGATCGCCCGGTCCGGATCCAATCGGACAATGCCACGGCTGTGACCTACATAAATCATCAGGGGGCCACCAGGTCAGCCATGCACGAGAGCAAGTCCTCCGCTGGGCCGAAAACAACCATTCAGTGATCTCGGCAGTTCACATCCTGGGCAAGGTGAACTGGGCAGCGGATTTTTTGAGCCGACTGGGTCTTGCGTCCGGGGAATGGTCTCTTCACTCTGACATTTTTTGGCAGATATGCCAATGCTGGGGAACCCCGAACGTGGATCTAATGGCCTCCGGGTTGAATGCCAAGGTACCCAGGTTCGTCGCACGGTATCGAGATCCAAGAGCAATTGCCGTAGATGCACTAGTCCTATCTTGGAACCAATTTAGTCTCCCATATCTGTTTCCCCCTCTGACGCTGCTCCCAAAGGTAGTCAGGAAGATAAAGGCAGAGGGAGTTCCATCAATACTAGTCGCTCCAGATTGGCCTCGGCGGTCATGGTATGCAGACCTGGTACAGCTGCTTGCCGGGGTTCCTTGGCAACTTCCAATACAGCCAGATCTTCTGTCGCAGGGGCTGATATTCCGCCAGAACTTAGAGGCCCTGCGTTTGACGGCCTGGCCATTGAATCTTGGATTCTGACCCAGGCCGGTTTTTCTCAAAAGGTAGCTTCCACTATGATTAATGCTCGAAAGACCGTCTGAGCGCGCATTTACCATCACACCTGGAAAGTCTTTCTCTCATGCTTCAGGAAGCAGGGTCTTCCTACCCTACGGTTCTCCATTCCTAATATTTTAGCTTTTCTCCAAGCTGGTCTGGACTCAGGTCTCGCACCAAGAACCCTTAGAAGGCAAATATCAGCCTTATCGGTTCTTTTTAAGCGCAGGATCATAGTAACATAGCAACATTGTTAGTAAGGCCGAAAAAAGACATTTGTCCATCCAGTTCAGCCTATATTCCATCATAATAAATCCCCAGATCGCTATCAATTTGCAAGTAAAAACTTTTTTGCAGGGAGTCTCTCACATGGTTCCCCCTTACAGAGCTCCACTAGAAACTTGGGACCTTAACTTGGTCTTGAGTGCTCTTCAGGAAGCTCCAGTTGAGCCCCTCCAAGAAGTCTCTTTAACATATCTTTCTTGGAAGGTTTTGTTCTTGGTAGCTATAACCTCCATTAGGCGGGTGTCGGAATTGGCGGCCTTGTCCTGCCAGGCTCCGTTTTTACAATTTCATCAGGATAAGGTGGTGCTAAGACCAGCGCCGTCTTTTTTGCTAAAGGTAGTTTCCTCATTTCACATCAATGAGGACATTGTCTTGCCTTCTTTTTATCCTGCGCCAACGCACCGTGTGGAGAAAGCTCTCCATACCCCGGATCTGGTGAGAGCTCTGAGAAGATACGTTTCTCAGACCACTTCTTTTCAACAGATGGATCTGCTGTTCATTCTTCCTGTTAGTCATAGGAAGGGACTCGCAGCCTCTAGATCGACCTTAGCCAGATGGATACAAGTCACCATTCAAAAGGCCTATCGCATCAAGGGCATAGCCATCTCGGCTGGGATCAGGGCACACTCCACTCGAGCGGTAGGGGCTCCCTGGGCACTTCGGTACCAAGCATCAGCAGAACAGGTTTGCAAAGCGGCAACTTGGTCCAGTCTGCACACCTTCTCCAAACATTATAATATCCACACTCAGGCCTCTGCTGATGAAAGTTTGGGAAAGAGGATTCTTTAGGCTGCGGTATCACACCTAAAGGCGGTAAGTGCCTAGAGGTTTATTCCAGTGAGTCTTCTTCCCACCCTGAGACTGCTTTGGGACATCCTGTGTCCCACAATGAGATGATGGAGAAACAGGGATTTTTGTGTTACTCACCATAAAATCCTTTTCTCCCAGTCGTTCCTTGGGGGACACAGCTCCCGTCCTATTCATCTTTTGATTGTCAATGGGGTTGTTCAGTCAGTAGAGTTATTCTAGACAAACTCTCTCTGGCACTAGTCGCTCTTCAGTGCCTCGGTTGTGGATTAGGCCTCATAATATCATGATGTCTCAGGGTACTGAGTAGGCCTGATGATGCATCAGGACATGCTTCATCACCTGATGTCATTACATTGTGAGGCTAAGTCTGTACCAGGGCCCACCCGGTGGAGTCACTGGAGCCAGAGTGATCTGTACAGCTCGAAAGTTGAAGGCTGCCGAGAAGTGAGCATTATCTATACACTTTATTTTTTTTTTTTCACTCATTCCATGCTTTAAAATTAATCCAACAAATTGACAGTTGGCGTTTGTCCCATTGCAGCGAATAGAATCTTCAAATATTCTAAATTCAAATTTTGGGTAAAAATTCAGCGCAAATTTGATTTGCTTCAAATCGATCCGCTGATCTATGTACATAATTGTCTAAGGGGTACTTCCGTCTGTCTGTCCTTCTGTCACGGTTATTCGTTCGCTGATTGGTCTTGGCAGCTCCCTGTCATGGCTGCCGTGACCAATCAGCGACGGCCACAGTCCGATTAGTCCCTCCCCTGCTCCCCTGCACTCACTGCCTGGCGCCCGCTCCAGAATCCCCTCCACTCACCGCTCACACAGGGTTAATGGCAGCAGTAACAGCCCACGGTGTAAGGCACTCCGTTACCGCTGCTATTAACCCTGTGTGTCCCCAACTATTTACTATTGATGCTGCCTATGCAGCATCAATAGTAAAAATATATCATGTTAAAAATAATAAAAAAAAGCAAAAAACCTGCTATACTCACCCTCAGCCGTCTTTCTCGCTCCGCGCCACGCTCCCGGGACCGCTCCATTGCAAGCGGCAGCTTCCGGTCCCGTCCCAGGGCTGGTGTGCGGCAAGGACCTTCCGTGACGTCACGGTCATGTGACCGTGACGTTATCATAGGTCCTGCTCACACCAGCCCTGGGAGCGCAAGCTGTCGCTTGCAATGGAGCGATCCAGGGAGCGTGGCGAGGAGCGGTGAAGGCGGCGGATGGTGAGTATAGCAGGACTTCAACGGGCTATAGGTAAGTATATGGTTTTTTTTAAGTCTCTATACTACGTGGCTCTGTGCTGGGCAATATACTATGTGCCTGGGCAATATACTACGTGACTGGGCAATATACTACGTGGCTCTGCTATATACTATGTGGCTGGGCAATACGTGACTGGGCAATATACTACGTGACTGGGCAATATACTACATGACTGGGCAATATACTACGTGGCTGGGCAATATACTATGTGACTGGGCAATATACTACGTGGCTGGGCAATATACTACGTCGCTGGCCAATATACTACGTGGACATGCATATTCTAGAATACCCGATGCGTTAGAATCGGGCCAACATCTAGTCTCTAATAAATAGTGACATACTAAGTTGCTCCCATTGGAAGTGAATCTGGATGTCGAGAAGATATTAGAAATGTTTAAAACATTGTTGCAATAAAATTATTAAACTCCATTATTTCTACTCAATGTCATTTTTTCTGACTACATAACTAGTCTGAAAGTATGTGGCTCTTGAGACCGTATTTCTCTGAATGTCTGTACTGAACCAGTAGTTACATGAAGGATAAGTCAGATAGCTTAAACTCGACTGCAGAGGCATGTATGAAAATTTCAGAAGGTTTATTTTCAAGCTGAGTTCTTGTAGATATGCACAATTGCAGTAGATAAAAAGAATATTCTGAACCAGAGATATACAGAGATGAGCATCAAACGAATATGGCTGACATACAATAACACAGGATTATATACTCGTGTATAAGCCGAGTTTTTCAGCATATTTTTTTGTGCTGAAAACACCCCCCTCGACTTATACATGAATCAATTGTCCAAGAAAGCCTGTGGGGGAGGGGGAGTGGCGGGGGACAGAGGCAGGAGCCGGCAGCTGTGGCTAAAGCCTGTGCAGCTGCTAAAGAGAAATTAATATTCATTTCTCTTACAGCGTGCAGAGTGACACCCGCAACTGCCAGCTTCCAGAAGACATCCTACTCAGCTTCCTGCACACCCTCGCATCATCTCATAGGTTCTAGCGCCCTCGCAGCATCTCGTTGGTCTCGGTGACGGCAGCTCTTCTTGTGCCTAGCGATCACATGGCCCCGCTCATTAAGGTAATGAATATGCACACCTATCCACTCTCATAGGCGTGGAGGGAATATTCATTACCTTAATGAGTGGGGCCATGTGATTGCTCGGCACAGGAAGTGCTGCCGGCGCCACGACCAACGAGATGCTGCAAGGGCGTGTGAAAGGTGAGTAGGATATTTTTTTGTTTTTTTTAAGTAGGAACCATTCATACAAGGAGAGGGGACAAGGAGCCAAGCATACCAGGACAGGATGAGAGAGCCATGCATATTAGGACAAGACAAGGGAGCCATGCATACCAGGACAGTGATTACAGGACAATGCAGACCCGGCTTATACTCGATAAGCTTACCCAGTTTCTCATGGCAAAATGAGGTGCCTCGGCTTATACTCGAGTCAGCTTATACTCAAGTATATAGAGTATATCAGAGCGGAGTTACAGGGAGAGAGACAGGACAAACTTGTAACAGGCAAACCTGATTTCATACTATTGTAACAGCAACAATACAATCACAATACAATACTGTATGATTCCCAAGTTGTGGGACATGACAGGTTGTAATAAGCCTGATTATCCCACAAAAAATATAGCGAACCTTTGACATTTTGACTTTTGAAGTTTTTCTCTGGTGCCAATACTTAAAGAACAGAGGGGAATAAGGGGTACAGGAATAGTCAATTTACCAAACGTTGATTAGCAGTTTTCATCTGTAAGCCAGTGCATGGAGCTGTCCCAGTCTCAGCATGGAGAAAAATGGTAAAAAAAATAATATCCTTCAGCGGTAGCCCCGTAATGTCTAGGTTTATTGATCACATTAAAAACTGAAGTAGCATTTCACCAAAAGAGATCAATAGACATAGGAAAAACAGACCAGCTAGGTTCAGCTTAACGCCTTAATCTTACATTTTATATATTTTTGGGCTACAGCTGGAGGATATCATTTTTTTGTTACTATTTCTCTGGTGCTCTCTTCTCCTGCAGGCTTTGTCTGACATTGCAGCTCAGCTGCATTTTCAGGAATGTTACTGAACAGTAAAAAGCAAAAACATGACTTATTATTGCCCCAAAATGAAAAGAAATGTAGGAATTTAGACAAATTTAGAAATTTGATATAATTCAAACTGTGCTCAAATTTAACCAGAAAATTCAATTTACATTGAATGTATTTGATTCTGTTGGAAAGAAGCTGTTTAGGGTGAAGAAACCCTCAACTTATAATAAAGTGTAATACACGGGTGATATCAGAAATAATTATCATACTTGCTTCACCACTCATCTGCACTTACCACCCAAGCTTCCTGATGGTCCTCCGCTCGCCCCCTAAGCTTCAGCTTCATTATTCTCTTCATTGGGCAGGTCTTTATATGTGTTATATCATCATCCAACCCTTCTTGTCAATCCACATGTGTGGAGACCAAGTCAGCGTCCGTGAAGAGAAGACCAGAGCCAGGACTCAAGGAGCGAGCACAGGGCCAGCATTGTGTTTCGGTAGCAGGGATAGGGGGAAACAATATTTTATTGCATTTAACCCTTTCTCAGCCCATAAAGATTTTTTGAGCAGTGTAGTTAACTACCAGATTACCTCCAGTAAAATATCTACATATGGTCAGCTCATCACATTTTTTTTTTTGTTTGTCATTGAACTGAACTTACTCTACTGTTTGATCTGATTTACAACAGAAAAATGCCCCAACAGTGTATCAATCATTTGAACAGATTCTGCTATGTGTGTGGTTCTTTTACACCAAAGACCAAGTACATTCAATCACTCACGATTAGGGTTGAGCGAAACGGATCGGGCAAATTCAAAAATCGCCGACTTTCTACAAAGTCGGGTTTCATGAAACCCGACCCGATCCTAGTATGGGATCGGCCATGAGGTCACCAATCTTTGCGCCAAAGTCGTGTTTCGTATGATGCGTTCAGTGCCATCTTTCAGCCAATGAAGGAGGACGCAGAGTGTGGGCAGCGTGATGACATAGGACTCGGTCCGCACAATCTTAGGGAAGGGCTTGACAGTGATTGGCTTACTTTCTGCGGCGTCACAGGGGCTATAAAGGGGCATGCACGCCAACCGCCATCTTACTTCTGCCGATCGTAGCATAGGGAGAGGTTGCCGCAGCTGCACCAGAAGAAGGGATATAGTTAGGGAGGGAAGATTAACTCCCAAACTGCTTGTGCTGTAGCGATTTCTCTGTCCAACACCACCATTTGTTTGCAGGGACGGTGGAGTTTATATTTTTGTGCATCAGCTCTGTAGCTTATTAGGCTGCCTTATAAGGCTCCCTGATAGCTGCATTGCTGTTTGCTCGCCGCTGTGCAAACCAACTGCCTTTTTAAAAGCAAAAATCCTGTTGCTCCTTTCTGCACAGTTATCTTGTTTATTTGTCCACACTTTTGTGTGCATCAGTCCTTTTTATTGCTGCCATACTTTTCCTGAGATCATTGTAGGGAGATTAAAACTGTATTACAGTCCTTGTATTTTTTCATATATCTTCCAGCCACTTTCTGCCACTTAGATTGTGTTGTTATATACACTGGGCCTAAGTTGTGGTTCAGTCTCCCACCAAAAAAAGGCAGATTCAAATTCTCACAAGGTGGATATACTTCTGTCCTGTTAGTTTGTCGTATATCAGCCAGCCACTTTCAGCCACTTACATTGTGTTGTTTTTTTGCACAGGGCCTGAGGTTTTGTTCAGTCTCCCAAAAAAAGGGAGATTCAAATTCTCACAAAGTGGATATACTTCTGTCCTGTTAGTTTGTCGTATATCAGCCAGACACTTTCTGCCACTTAGATAGCGTTGTTATATACACTGGGCCTAAGTAGTGGTTCAGTCTCCCCCCAAAAAAGGGAGATTCAAATTCTCACAAAGTGGATATACTTCTGTCTTGTTAGTTTGTCGTATATCAGCCAGCCACTTTCAGCCACTTACATTGTATTGTTTTTTGCACAGGGCCTGATTTTTTGTTCAGTCTCCCCCCCCCCACAAAAAAAAAGGGAGATTTAAAATCTCAACAAGTTTATATTCACCCTCTACCTTGTATTACAGTACCATATAACGGTTGTTATTTTGGTTAGATTTTCCAAAAAATGAGGAAGTCTGGTGGAAGAGGCCGTGGGCGTCGTTGCCAGCTGGTACTGATGGTGGTGGTGTTGCCTCTGGTGGTAGTGGCAAAAGCACAATTGCACCTAAGGCTGGAGGAGTTGAGCCAGCATCATCGTCTGGCTACACAAGGCCTCGAAGGTTCCCTTATCTGGGAGTAGGAAAACGGATTTTAAAGCCGGAGCAGCAGGACAAAGTTTTGGCTTTCCTTGCTGACTCAGCCTCTAGCTCTTTCGCCTCCTCTTCAGAAAGTTCCAGATATAAAAGCAGCGAGTCGTCAGAGGATGCTCCCGGCCAGGAACAAGATGCTTCCTTGTGTCCTTCACCCAAACCAAAAGTGAAGGATGCGTCAGGTGACAATATAGGTTACTCCATGGAGCTCTTTACACATATCGTGCCTGGGTTATTTACTGCCCATTACAAGATGAATCAGACATGGAGTGCACTGATGCACAGCCACAGCTAGATTATAATGCTGTTCCATTGAGTCAGATCACTACATTGCCCTCGCAGTGTACTGAGCCAGAATCTGACCCTGATGAGACTATGATGCCCCGTCCCGAACACTATAGCACCTTACACGGTGACACAGGGAAGGTGCACATGACATTGAAGAGGAGGTGATAGATGACCCAGTAGTTGACCCAGATTGGCAGCCATCGGGGGAAGAGGGTGCAACTTCCAGTAGCTCAGAAGCGGAGGAGGATGATCCGCAGCAGCCATCTATATCGCAACAGCAGTCATCTGAGAGGCCCGTATCAGGTCAAAAACGGTTGTCAAAAACAGTTTTAGGACAGCGTGGCCATCCGGTGAAAGTAGCATAGCGTGCAATGCCTGAAAAGGTATTCCATAGTAGGAAGAGTGCAGTGTGGCAATTTTTTAACCAAGAGCCGAATGATCAGTCAAAAGTTATCTGTAAGAAATGCTCAAAGACCTTTAGCAGAGGGAAGAATCTTCAAAATTTAAATACAACGTGCATGCTTAGACATTTAACCAGCATGCACTTGCAAGCCTGGACTAACTACCAAACGTCCCGTACCTGCACAGAATGAAGGTAGTCAGCAAATCTACATTGCTTCCCTCACTGTAAGCCCACCGGTTAGGACACCACCAGCAGCAAATGTGGAGGTGTCGTCGCAAGGCCAAAGCAGTCAGGGAGTCACAAGGTTATTGGTAGGAAACACTGTATGGAGGCCAACATCGAGAATACCATCACCAACCCTCTCTCAATCCGCCATGTTCACCACCACCACCACCGCTAGTTCCACCATATGCACCGCTCCAGTCCAGCTCACCCTACAAGAGACTTTCGTTAGGAAAAGAAAGTACTCATCCTCTCATCCGCGTACACAGGGTTTGAACGCCCACATTGCTAGACGAATCTCGTTAGAGATGATGCCCTACCAAGCTGTTGAAAGCGAAGCTATGCAGTACCACGCTATGACCTACCCAGTCGACACTTCTTTGCGAGAAAAGCCATCCCAGCCCTCCACCAGCATATCAAAGACCGCATTGTCCATGCCTTGAGGCATTCAGTCAGTAGAAAGGTGCACCTCACAACAGATGCATGGACCAGTAGGCATGGCCAGGGATGTTATGTGTCCATCACAGCACACTGGGTTAATGTGGTGGATGCAGGGTCCACAGGGGACAGCCATAGTGGGACAGTTCTGCCTAGCCAATGGTCTAGGAAACAGTTGGCTGTAGGCATTCGCCACCCCTCCTCCTCCTCCTCCTCCAGAAGTGAAAGCTCGTCCACAGAGCGCAGTCGCACGACCACTCCATCCGCAGCTGCCAGTGTTGCACACGAGGTGTCCCTTTATCAAACAGCTAGTGATAAGCATCAGCAGGCTGTGTTAAAAATGAAGTGTTTGGGTGACAACAGACACACCGTGGAAGTACTGGCCGAGTACTTGCAGCATCAAACTCAGTCATGGCTGGGCAGTGTACATCTTGAGGCAGGCAAGGTAGTCAGTGATAATGGAAGGAATTTTATGGCAGCCATTGCCCTTTCAGAACTTAAACACATACCTTGCCTGGCTCACACCTTGAACCTGTTGGTGCAGTGCTTCCTCAAAAATTATCCGGAGTTACCAGCCCTGCTCCTGAAGGTGCGAAGACTTTGCTCGCACATCCGCCGTTCGCCCGTACACTCCAGCCATATGCTGAACCATTAGCGATCGCTGAATCGTCCCCAGCTCCGCCTATTAATCGACATTAAAACAAGGTGGAACTCCACACTGCACATGGTTCAGAGGCTGTGCGAACAGAGGCGTGCTGCGATTAATTGGTGGGAGGATACACATACACGGGCAGGCAGTTGGATGGCAGACATGGAGTTGTCTGATGTGCAGTGGTCGAAGCTCCAAGACCTCTGTTAATTCCTTCAGTGTTTTGAGGAATTCACACGGCTGGTAAGTGCAGACGACGCCATCATAAGCATGAGCATCCCACTAATGCGTCTGCTGATGCAAAGTTTGACGCACATTAAGGAGCTGGTGTCTGCAGCCAAAGAGGAGGAATGCCTTGATGACAGTCAGCCATTGTCTGCTCAGGGAACTCTCCTGGACAAGGTGGCGGACGAAGAGGAGGAGGAGGATGATGGGGATGAATATTTATGGGAGGAGGATGCTTCACAGGGGGCAATAGAAACTGGTGGCGTTGCAAGGTCAGGTACAGGGTTTTTGTGGGACACAAGTGATGTTGATTTGCAAGAAAGTGCTCCTCAACCCAGCAGAAGCAGTGAATTGACACCTGGAATATTGGCCCACATGTCTGAGTATGCCTTGCGTACCCTAAAAATGGACCCCCGCATTATCAAAATGATGACCGATGACGATTACTGGTTGGCCTGCCTCCTGGATCCACGATATAAAGGAAAATGACAAAATATCATGCCACATGAGAACCTTGAGCAAATATTGGCTACCAAACAAGAAACTCTTGTAGACCTTTTGGTTCAGGCATTCCCAGCACACAGCGGCGGTGATGGTTCTCACACGAGCTATAGGTGGCAACATGGCAGAGGTGTTAGAGGTGCACAAATCCGAAGTGGCGTTGGACAGAGGGGTTTTATGACCAGGTTGTGGAGTGATTTTGCAATGACTGCTGACACGACAGGTGCTGCATCAATTCAAAGTGACAGGAGACAGCATTTGTCCAGTATGGTTACGAACTACTTTTCCTCCCTTATCGATGTTCTCCCTCACAGGTCATTCCCATTTGATTACTGGGCATCTAAAATAGACACCTGGCCTGAATTGGCAGAATATGCATTACAGGAGCTCGCTTGTCCTGCTTCTAATGTGCTATCAGAAAGAGTCTTCAGTGCTGCTGGTTCAATACTGACCGAAAAAAGGACACGTCTGGCTACCCAGAATGTTGATGATCTAACCTTCAATAAGTTGAACCAATCATGGATTTGAAATTATTTTGCCCCTTCTCCTTCTCCTGCTGACATGTAGCTTGCCTGAAAAATGTCTTACTTTTGGCCTCCTCTTACTGACTTCTCCAATTCCGCCATTTGCCAGTGCTGAATGTCCACCTTAGGCCATTTTTATACCTCCCTAAATGGGCTGACTCCCCCCTCAGGGCCGTGGTCACCACCTGGCGCAAGCACCCGTGCGAGTGCTGTTTGCCTGGACAGGTGGGTGCGCCCACTCTTGGACGACGGCACTGGCACAGGGTCCCTCATAGTACAATGAAGTGTCTCTGACAGTGGTGGTGCACAACCAATGTCAGACTCACCGTCGTAATATGAGGGGCCCTGTGCCAGTACCACCGCCAATGAGAGAGAGTGTTCCCCCCAGCTCGAACAGTGCTCTACCACTTGCAATACTTACCTCTCCCTGCTTCACCACTGTGTAGTCTGTGCTGTTAAATCCTTCAGTGGCACTGCCAATACAAATTTGTTGAAATGATAGATGATAGTTAAAATATACAGGGGCCTGGCCTTCATTTAGACCAGTTTATACTTTGCGCCTACTACCACCGTCTGCTACTCAGCAAAGGAGCCCACCCCAGTACCTAGCTATGCCGCCTGTTTAGTCCTGTTACCAATTTTGAACTGCTTTTAGCCTACTTTTGTATTTGGGCCTACTAAGCGTGTCTGCGCCACTCATTACAGTTGTCCTCCACTGAACAAAGCAATGCTGCCGGTTGAGTCCTGTTACCAATTTTGAACTGCATTTAGCCTACTTTTTCATTTTGGGCCCACTAACTGTGTCTGCGCCACTCATTAGTGTTGTCCTCCACTGAACAAAGCAATGCCGCCTGTTTAGTCCTGTTACCAATTTTGAACTCCATTTAGCCTACTTTTGTATTTGGGCCTACTAACTGTGTCTGTGCCACACATCCTCATCTTGCCCTTTGCCCAGCCAATGAAAGATGAGTCTGCTGGTACATTGACCCAGACCACTACATTCCCCTTGCACTTTACACAGCCTGAATCTGACCCTGCTGAAAGTCAGGTTCCCCTTCCCGCACACTATACCACCTTACATGGGGACAAAGAGGAAGGTGCAGATGAAAGTGCAGGTTCCTTCATCAGGTGGGGGGCATACTCATTGGCAATGACACTGTCACATGGCCCCTCATAGTACGGAAAAGTGTCTCCGGCAGTCGGAGGCGCCACCCACCATCACACACACCGCCATACTATGAGGGGCCCTGTGCCAGTGCCAAGTACCCCGAAAATCATTAGCCAGCCCTATCCCCCCACAACTTTAGCCAAATGACCCCCTGCTTTCAATGCCTAACTATTATTATAAAGTAAATTAAGATTGACAAGCTTAAGAAATAAGAATTGATGATTTTGGCATTAAAATGGGCACTGTAGGTGTTTTCCTGTCCTCCACTCAATGCCGACTTTGATTCCCCATTGACTTGCATTGGCCGCTGACTTTTCAGTCGGCAGCTGACTTTTCAAAATAATCATCCGATTTCACCCGACCCGACTTTTGACAGTCGGGTTTCGCGAAACCGGACTCAATCCTAAAAAAGTAAAAGTTACTCAACTCTACCGAAGAGTGTGACTACTTATTCCAGACACTCAGATCTTATGAAGTTAATTCACTTCATAAATTGTCTTCATGTGTCTGCAAAGAAGCCTGATAGGCAAAAGGAAAGGGTGATTTTTCTTTTTTATGAAGAGTGTTTGCAAAGTTGCTCAAGTTAAATTTTCGATGGATTGGAGTAATAAAAACCTTAATTGAAGCACTTCCACATACCGGTAATGACATGCAAAGTGGCAAATAAATGAGTTTAATTTGTGTTGTTTTGGCCCAACAAACTTTGTTTTCATTCCTTGAACTAAGAACTTCCTAACATTGTATTTTCAGGGAAACCATTCAATAACCAAAACTTCATAAATTGTGCTGCGGCCAACATAATCGTGTGCATCCTGCTGGGTCATAGATATGGATATGATGATCCTACAATCCTAAAACTCATGAATCTAGTGAATAAAAATGTCAGGATCAAGGAAAGTAGGATGGTTCAGATATGTAAACTTTTATCACTATGTCAAAAGAAATGGGTTATTGGCAGTGGTGTAAATAGAGTCGCATGGGCCCTGGTGCAAAATTTGGACATAGGACCCCACCAGTATTTAGGTCAGATGTACAAGCCAGAGCTTGCTCCAGGTTTTAATGGGCCCTGGGTGAAAGAGTCCTGGTGGGCCCCTTTAACACATACCACAATTCATAATGCACAGATACGACAGAGAAATATAGGTATAGTACAATGCCAAAGATTTCACTTACTTCTTACATTACATGAGTGATATCTATTGTATATTCTACATTAGCTAAGAAACAGTATAGTCCTCTATACAGAATAATGAGCCCCATATATTGCGTCAAACAGAATAATGAGCCCCATGTATTGCCCCATACAGTATAATGGCCCCACATAGTGCTCCATTATTATTATTATTTATTATTATAGCGCCATTTATTCCATGGCGCTTTACATGTGAGGTATATATAATAAAAACAGGTGCAATAATCTTGAACAATACAAGTCACAATTGGTACAGGAGGAGAGAGGACCCTGCCCGCGAGGGCTCACAATCTACAGGGGATGGGTGAGGATACAGTAGGTGAGGATAGAGCTGGTCGTGCAGTGGTTTGGTCGATCGGTGATTACTGCAGGTTGTAGGCTTGCTGGAAGAGGTGGGTCTTCAGGTTCTTTTTGAAGGTTTCGATGGTAGGCGAGAGTCTGATATCTTGTGGTAGACAGTTCCAGAGTAGGGGTGATGCGCGAGAGAAATCTTGTATGCGATTGTGGGAAGAGGAGATAAGAGGGGAGTAGAGAAGGAGTTCTTGTGAGGATCGCAGGTTGCGTGCAGGAAAGTACCGGGAGATGAGGTCACAGATGTATGGAGGAGACATGTTGTGGATGGCTTTGTATGTAATGGTTAGGCTTTTGTACTGGAGTCTCTGGGTAATGGGGAGCCAGTGAAAGGATTGACAGAGGGGAGAGGCCGGGGAGTAGCGGGGGGACAGGTGGATTAGTCGGGAAGCTGAGTTTAGAATAGATTGGAGGGATGCGAGAGTGTTCGAGGGGAGGCCACAGAGCAGGAGGTTACAATAGTCAAGGCGGGAGATGAGGGAATGGACTAGTGTTTTTGCAGATTCTTGGTTTAGGAATGTACGGATCCATGAAATATTTTTGAGCTGAAGGCGGCAGGGAGTGGAAAGGGCTTGGGTATGCGGTTTGAAGGAGAGATCAGTGTCAAGAATTACCCCAAGACAGCGAGCTTGTGGGACTGGGGAGAGTGGGCAGCCGTTTACTGTAATGGATAGGTTCATTGGGGGGGTTGCATGAGATGAGGGAAAGACATCTATACAGAATAATGAGTCCTATATATTGCTCCAAACAGAATAATGAGCCCCATATTATACTCCAAACAGAATAATGAGCCCCTTATGTTGCTCCATTGTTATGACCTGGTGGTTAGGACAATAATGGACCTGGTGGTTAAGAGCACACGGGATGACCTGATAGTTACTAATAATACAAGACAAGCTCTGGGACATGGGAACTCTGCTGACCGCAATCCCTAATCCTATCACACACACTAGAAATAGCCGTGAATTGCTCCTAACGCTCCCTATGCAACTCGTCACAGCCTAAGGAACTAGCTAGCCCTAAAGACAGAAAAATAAAGCCTACCTTGCCTCAGAGAAATTCTCCAAAGGAAAAGGCAGCCCCCACATATAATGACTGTGAGTAAAGATGAAAATCACAAACACAGAGATGAAATAGATATAGCAAAGAGAGGCCCGACTTACTGAACAGACAGAGGATAGGAAAGGTAACTTTGCGGTCAGCACAAAAACTACAAAAAGACCACGCAGAGGGCGCAAAAGACCCTCCGCACCGACTCACGGTGCGGAGGCGCTCCCTCTGCGTCCCAGAGCTTCCAGCAAGCAAGACAAAAATCAAAATAGCCAGCTGGACAGAAAAACAGCAAACAAGAGAAAAACAAGCAGGAACTTAGCTTCTGCTGGGAAGACAGGTCACAAGAACGATCCAGGAGCGAACTAGACCAATACTGGAACATTGACAGGTGGCATGGAGCAATGATCTAAGTGGAGTTAAATAGAGCAGCCAGCTAACGAATTAACCTCGTGTTAGGAGTCGAGTTTCCTCTGCTGCACAGGGGGAATCTCGATCCGTGTCTGCTGCGGTCTCCCATTCGGTATCGGCCGCAGTGGGCTCTGCTCAGCGGAGACGTTGTTCCCAGCATCTCGCTGGGGCTGATTCGGTGCATAGGGTCACTACTGCCCTTTCTGGCTTTCCTATGGTACCCTGCACTGATCTGCGGCGAGCGAGCCTCTCTGGGACTAAGTCCTTGTTTACTCACACTGAACATGCCCAGGGCAGGGTCTCCCATTGGAGGTCGAGGGCCACATGTTCGGTCACATGCTCAGGTGCTGCAGTACATTCCATTGGTCCTTCTGGAAGGTCCTGAAAGGGCAAAACATGCTCAGGTACTGCAGCACTTTCCATTGGTCCTTCTGGAAGGTCCTGAAAGGGCAAAAACTTCAGTAGCAGCTTCCTGTGCTGCAACTATATTATCTGCGCATGACCGCACGGCCATGCGCTAGTATTGTCTTATGTTATGTGCTTTGCACCAGTGTGATCACATGTATGTGTGTTCAGGGACCCGGCTGAAATAAGCCCCTAGAATGCTGGCTCCTCCGGCGAGGAGATTGAGTCTGAGTGTATTCAGGGACCTGGCTGAAATAAGCCCCTAGAATGCTGGCTCCTCCGGCGAGGAGTTTTGTGTGTTTGTATGACCACTGACTGCTCTCTGTTTGGGCAGTTAGCCTGTGCCTCTGTGGAGTCTAACAGGGCACAGTGCTTTCCTTTCACGGCTACTCAGTGAATTAACTGAGCTAGTTAATACCGCCATATAGCTCCGCCGTTTGCTAGCAGCAGGTACTCCTGCACAGTGGACCCCGGGCTGCGAACGCACCAATATCAATAAACATCTCTATTTACTCAGTGCGTTCCGCTAGCCCTAACACCTCGTCACCTGTGGAAGGAAACTCAGAAGCCGCAGCCCCACTCACAACCACCAGAGGAAGCCCATGGACAGAACCAGCCGAAGTACCATTCATGACCACAGGAGGGAGCTTGACAACAGAATTCACAACAGTACCCCCCCCTTGAGGAGGGGTCACCGAACCCTCACCAGAGCCCCCAGGCCGACCAGGACGAGCCAAATGAAAGGCACGAACCAGATCGGCAGCATGAACATCAGAGGCAAAGACCCAGGAATTATCTTCCTGACCATAACCCTTCCACTTGACCAGGTACTGGAGTTTCCGTCTCGAAATACGAGAATCCAAAATCTTCTCCACCACATACTCCAACTCCCCCTCAACCAACACCGGAGCAGGAGGATCAACGGATGGAACCACAGGCGCCACGTATCTCCGCAACAACGACCTATGGAATACATTATGGATGGCAAAAGAAGCTGGAAGGGTTAAACGAAATGACTCAGGATTGAGAACCTCAGAAATATTATACGGACCAATGAAACGAGGCCTAAACTTAGGAGAGGAAACCTTCATAGGAACATAACGAGACGACAACCAAACCAAATCCCCAACACGAAGTCGGGGACCCACACAGCGCCGGCGGTTAGCGAAACGTTGAGCCTTCTCCTGGGACAATGTCAAATTGTCCACCACATGAGTCCAAATCTGCTGCAACCTATCCACCACAGTATCTACACCAGGACAGTCCGAAGACTCAACCTGCCCTGAGGAGAAACGCGGATGGAAACCGGAATTGCAGAAAAACGGCGAAACCAAAGTAGCCGAGCTGGCCCGATTATTAAGGGCGAACTCAGCCAAAGGCAAAAAGGACACCCAATCATCCTGATCAGCAGAAACAAAGCATCTCAGATATGTTTCCAAAGTCTGATTAGTTCGTTCGGTTTGGCCATTTGTCTGAGGATGGAAAGCCGAGGAAAAAGACAAATCAATGCCCATCCTAGCACAAAAGGATCGCCAAAACCTCTAAACAAACTGGGAACCTCTGTCCAAAACGATGTTCTTCGGAATGCCATGCAAACGAACCACATGCTGGAAAAACAATGGCACCAAATCAGAGGAGGAAGGCAATTTAGACAAGGGTACCAAATGGACCATCTTAGAGAAGCGATCACAAACCACCCAAATGACCGACATCTTTTGAGAGACAGAGAGATCCGAAATAAAATCCATAGAAATATGTGTCCAGGGCCTCTTCGGGACCGGCAAGGGCAAAAGCAACCCACTGGCATGAGAACAGCAGGGCTTAGCCCGAGCTCAAGTCCCACAGGACTGCACAAAAGAACGCACATCCCGCGACAAAGACGGCCACCAAAAGGATCTAGCCACCAAATCTCTGGTACCAAAGATTCCAGGATGACCAGCCAACACCGAACAATGAACCTCAGAGATAACTCTACTAGTCCATTTATCAGGGACAAACAGTTTCTCCGCTGGGCAACGGTCAGGTCTATCAGCCTGAAATTTTTGCAGCACCCGCCGCAAAACAGGGGAGATGGCAGACAAAATTACCCCCTCTCTGAGAATACCCGCCGGCTCAGGAACACCCGGAGAGTCGGGCACAAAACTCCTTGACAGGGCATCAGCCTTCACATTCTTAGAGCCCGGAAGGTACGAAACCACAAAATCAAAACGGGAGAAAAATAGCGACCAACGAGCCTGTCTAGGATTCAACCGTTTGGCAGACTCGATATAAGTCAAATTCTTGTGATCCGTTAAGACCACCACGCGATGCTTGGCTCCTTCAAGCCAATGATGCCACTCCTCGAATGCCCACTTCATGCCAACAACTCTCGATTGCCAACATCATAATTGCGCTCAGCAGGCGAAAACTTTCTAGAAAAGAAGGCACATGGTTTCATCACCGAGCCATCAGAACTTCTTTGCGACAAAACAGCCCCTGCTCCAATCTCAGAAGCATCAACCTCGACCTGAAACGGGAGCGAAACATCTGGCTGGCACAACACAGGGGCAGAAGAAAAACAACGCTTCAACTCCTGAAAAGCTTCCACAGCCGCAGAAGACCAATTGACCACATCAGCACCCTTCTTGGTCAAATCAGTCAACGGTTTAGCAACACTAGAAAAATTACTGATGAAGCGACGATAAAAATTAGTAAAGCCCAGGAACTTTTGCAGACTCTTCACAGATGTCGGCTGAGTCCAATCATAAATGGCCTGGACTTTAACAGGGTCCATCTCGATAGTAGAAGGGGAAAAAATGAAACCCAAAAATGAAACCTTCTGAACTCCAAAGAGACACTTTGACCCCTTCTCAAACAAAGAATTTGCACGAAGGACCTGGAACACCATTCTGACCTGCTTCACGTGAGAATCCCAATCATCCGAGAAGACCAAAATATCATCCAAATATATAATCAGGAATTTATCCAGGTACTTTCGGAAGATGTCATGCATAAAGGACTGAAATACTGATGGAGCATTGGAAAGCCCGAATGGCATAACCAGGTACTCAAAATGGCCCTCGGGCGTATTAAATGCTGTTTTCCATTCATCGCCCTGTATAATACGCACAAGATTATACGCACCACGAAGATCTATCTTGGTGAACCAACTAGCCCCCTTAATCCGAGCAAATAAATCAGACAGCAGCGGCAAAGAGTACTGAAATTTGACTGTGATCTTATTAAGAATGCGGTAATCAATACAAGGTCTCAAAGAACCATCCTTCTTAGACACAAAAAAGAACCCTGCTCCCAATGGTGACGAAGACAGGCGAATATGACCCTTCTCCAAGGATTCCTTTATATAACTCCGCATAGCGGCGTGTTCTGGCACAGATAAATTGAACTGTCGGCCCTTAGGGAACTTACCACCAGGAATCAAATTAATAGCACAATCGCAATCCCTATGAGGAGGTAGGGCACTGGATTTGGGCTCATCAAATACATCCCGGTAATCCGACAAAAACTCCGGGACTTCAGAAGGGGTGGATGACGAAATAGACAAAAATGGAACATCACCATGTACCCCCTGACAACCCCAGCTGGACACAGACATAGATTTCCAATCCAATACTGGATCATGGACATGTAGCCATGGCAACCCCAAAACGATCACATCATGCAGATTATGCAACACCAAAAAGCGAATATCCTCCTGATGTGCAGGAGCCATGCACATGGTCAATTGGGTCCAGTACTGAGGCTTATTCTTGGCCATAGGGGTAGCATCAAATCCTCTCAATGGAATAGGATACTGCAAGGGCTCCAAGAAAAAACCACAGCGCCTAGCAAACTCCAAGTCCATCAAATTCAGGGCAGCGCCTGAATCCACAAATGCCATAACAGAATAGGATGACAAAGAGCAAATCAGAGTAACGGACAAAAGAAATTTCGACTGTACCGTACCAATGGTGGCAGACCTAGCAAAACGCTTAGTGCGCTTAGGACAATCGGAGATAGCATGAGTGGAATCACCACAGTAAAAACACAGCCCATTCCGACGTCTGTGCTCTTGCCGTTCAGCTCTGGTCAAAGTCCTATCACATTGCATAGGCTCAGGTCTATGCTCAGATAATACCGCCAAATGGTGCACAGCTTTACGCTCACGCAAGCGTCGATCGATCTGAATGGCCAAAGACAGACTCATTCAGACCAGCAGGCATGGGAAATCCCACCATGACATCCTTAAGGGCTTCAGAGAGACCCTTTCTGAAAATTGCTGCCAGGGCACATTCATTCCACTGAGTGAGCACAGACCACTTCCTAAACTTCTAACAATATATCTCCGCTTCATCCTGACCCTGACACAGAGCCAGCAAGATTTTCTCTGCCTGATCCACTGAATTTGGTTCATCATAAAGCAATGCAAGCGCCAGAAAAAACGCATCAACATCACGCAATGCCGGATCTCCTGGCGCAAGGGATAATGCCCAGTCTTGAGGGTCACCACGTAGCAAAGAAATAATGATTTTCACTTGTTGAACAGGGTCACCTGAGGAGCGAGGTTTCAAAGCAAGAAACAATTTACAATTATTTTTGAAATTCAGAAACTTAGATCTATCCCCAAAAAACAAATCAGGAATTGGAATCCTAGGCTCTGACATCGGATTCTGAACCACAAAATCTTGAATGTTTTGTACCCTTGCAGTGATATTATCCATACAAGAGGACATACCTTGAATGTCCATATCTACACCTGTATCCTGAACCACCCAGAGGTAAAGGGGAAAAGAGAGACAAAACACACTGCAAAGAAAAAAAAATGGTCTCAGAACTTCTCTTATCACTCTATTGAGATGCATTAATACTTTGGGCCACCGCTACTGTTATGACCTGGTGGTTATGACAATAATGGACCTGGTGGTTAAGAGCACACGGGATGACCTGATAGTTACTAATAATACAAGACAAGCTCTGGGACATGGGAACTCTGCTGACCGCAATCCCTAATCCTATCACACACACTAGAAATAGCCGTGGATTGCTCCTAATGCTCCCTATGCAACTCGTCACAGCCTAAGGAACTAGCTAGCCCTAAAGACAGAAAAATAAAGCCTACCTTGCCTCAGAGAAATTCCCCAAAGGAAAAGGCAGCCCCCCACATATAATGACTGTGAGTAAAGATGAAAATCACGAACACAGAGATGAAATAGATATAGCAAAGAGAGGCCCGACTTACTGAACAGACAGAGGATAGGAAAGGTAACTTTGCGGTCAGCACAAAAACTACAAAAAGACCACGCAGAGGGCGCAAAAGACCCTCCGCACCGACTCACGGTGCGGAGGCGCTCCCTCTGCGTCCCAGAGCTTCCAGCAAGCAAGACAAAAATCAAAATAGCCAGCTGGACAGAAAAATAGCAAACAAGAGAAAAACAAGCAGGAACTTAGCTTCTGATGGGAAGACAGGTCACGAGAACGATCCAGGAGCGAACTAGACCAATACTGGAACATTGACAGGTGGCATGGAGCAATGATCTAAGTGGAGTTAAATAGAGCAGCCAGCTAACGAATTAACCTCGTCACCTGTGGAAGGAAACTCAGAAGCCACAGCCCCACTCACAACCACCAGAGGAAGCCCATGGACAGAACCAGCCGAAGTACCATTCATGACCACAGGAGGGAGCTTGACAACAGAATTCACAACACTCCATACAGTATAATGGGCAGCACGTAGTACTCCATACAGAATAATGAGCCCCATATAATGCTCCATACAGTATAATGGGCACCACAGAGTGCTCCATACAAAATGAGCCGCATATATTGCTCCATACTGAATTGATCCCATATAATGCTCCATACAGTATAGTGAGCCACATATAATTCTCCAGAAAGTATATGATAGGCCCATCTATTGCTCCATATATATTGGGCCTCATATAATGCTCCATACAGTAAATGATCGGCCCCATATAGTATATTGAGTCTCATATGTTGCTCCATATAGAATGGGCCCCATATGATTCTCCACACAGAATGGGCCCCATATAATGCTCCTTACAGAATGAGTCCATATAATGCTCCTCACAGTATATAATTGGCCCCATATAATGCTCCATGTATAATGTGCCCCATATAATGCTCCATATAAAATTGGCCATAGAAAATGCTCCATGTATAATTAGTTCCATAAGATGCTTCATATATTATTGGCCCCATATACTGCTCCATATGTAATTGGCCCCATATACTACTCCATATGTAATTGGCCCCATATACTGCTCCATATTGAATTGGCACCATAAGATGTTCCATGCTATGATCCGGTGACCTTGGAGCTGCATGAGAACTTTCACTGGAGAAAGTGGCCACTATACTGACTGCAAACCTGAACTTAACATTGCAACTAGAAGTAGCCGTGGAGTGTACCTAACACACCTAGACACCTCGTCACAGCCGGAGGACTAAATACCCCTAAAGATAGAAATCGGAATACTATCTTGCCTCAGAGAAAATCCCCAAAGGATAGACAGCCCCCCACAAATATTGGAGATGAGTCGGAGAGGAAAAAACATACACAGGCAGAAAAAACAGGATTTAGCACAGAAGGCCACTCTAGCTAGATAGAACAGGATTGGACAGAGTTCTGTGCGGTCAGTATTAAAACCCTTCAAAAAATCCACAGCAGAATATACAACAAACTTCCTACATCTAACTAAAGATGTAGGAGCGTATATCTGCAACTCCAGTGAATCCTACAAACAGAGCAGGAATAAACTGAAACAAGCACACAGCAGTGTGCCACAGATACAAAAACAAAACACTTATCTTTGCTGAATTTGGCAGCAAGCAGGAGAAGCCAGAAAGAGATCCAACACTTCACAAGGAACATTGACAACTGGCAAGGGCTAAAGGATCCTGCACATCTAAATATCCCAGTCAGAATTGTAATTATCCGATACACCTGGCCAGGACTGCGAGTCAGAGACAACTGCATTCCCACCAACAACCACTGGAGGGAACCCGAGAGCAGAATTCACAACAGTACCCCCCCTTGAGGAGGGGTCACCGAACCCTCACCAGGGCCCCCAGGACGATCAGGACGAGCCAGATGAAAGGCACGGACCAAATCAGCAGCATGGACATCAGAGGCAAAAACCCAAGAATTATCCTCCTGGCCATAACCCTTCCATTTGACCAGGTACTGAAGCTTCCGCCTCGAAATACGGGAATCCAAAATCTTCTCAACAACATATTCCAACTCCCCATCAAGCAACACAGGGGCCGGAGGATCAGCAGAGGGAACAAAGGGCTCCACATATTTCCGCAACAAAGATCTATGGAAGACATTATGGATAGCAAAAGAGGCCGGAAGCGCCAGTCAAAAAGACACCGGATTAATAATCTCAGAAATCCTATAAGGACCAATAAACCGAGGTTTAAACTTAGGAGAAGAAACCTTCATAGGAACATGATGGGAAGACAACCAGACCAGATCCCCAACCCGAAGCCGGGAACCAACACACCGATGACGATTAGCAAAACGTTGAGCCTCATCTTGAGACAACACCAACTTGTCCACCACATGAGCCCAAATCTGCTGCAACCTGTCCACCACAGAATCCACACCAGGACAGTCAGAAGGCTCAACCTGCCCTGAAGAAAAACGAGGATGAAACCAAAATTACAAAAGAAAGGCGAAACCAAGGTAGCAGAACTAGCCCGATTATTAAGGGCAAACTCGGCCAATGGCAAGAAGGCCACCCAATCATCCTGATCAGCAGACACAAAGCATCTCAAATAAGTCTCCAAGGTCTGATTAGTACGCTCGGTCTGGCCATTTGTCTGAGGATGAAATGCAGAAGAAAAAGACAAATCAATGCCCAGCCTAGCACAAAAGGCCTGCCAAAGCCTAGAAACAAACTGGGGATTTATTATGATGGAATATAGGCTGAACTGGATGGACAAATGTCTTTTTTCGGCCTTACTAACTATGTTACTATGTTACTATGACTTGGGCTCATCGAATACATCCTGAAAATCAGACAAAAACTCAGGAATCTCAGAAGGTGAAGAAGAGGAGATTGACATCAAAGGAACATCATTATGAACCCCCTGACAACCCCAACTAGTCACAGACATGGACTTCCAGTCCAACACAGGATTATGTACCTGCAACCATGGAAAACCCAGCATGATAACATCATGCAAGTTATGCAACACCAGAAATCAACAATCTCCCTGATGGGCTGGCGCCATGCGCATGGTTACCTGTGTCCAAAACTCTGGCTTATTTTTAGCCAAGGGTGTAGCATCAATGCCCCTCAAAGGAATATGGTTCTGCAAAGGCTGCAAGGGAAAACCACAACGCTTGGCAAACTCAAAATCCATTAAATTCAAGGCGGCGCCTGAATCCACAAACGCCATGACAGAAAATGACGACAATGAGCAGATCAAGGACACAGATAACAGAAATTTAGGTTGTACAGTACTGATGGTAATTGAACTGGCGATCCTCTTTGTCCGCTTAGGGCAGACAGAAAGGACATGAGAAGCGTCGCCACAATAAAAACACAACCTATTTTGACGTCTGAAACCTTGTCGTTCCATTCTAGACAGAATTCTATCACATTGCATAGGCTCAGAAATTTGCTCTGAGGATAACGCCACAGCGCGCACAGTTCTGCGCTCCCGCAGGCGTCGGTCAATCTGAATGGCCAGAGACATAGAATCACTCAGACCGGAAGGCGTGGGAAACCCCACCATAACATCTTTAACGGATTCAGAAAGCCCCCTTCTGAAAGTTTCCGCCAAAGCATCATTATTCCATTTAGTCAACACAGACCATTTTCTGAATTTCTGATAATACAATTCTGCCACCTCTTGACCCTGAGACAGGGCCAACAAGGTCTTCTCAGCTTGAGCCACAGAATTAGGTTCATCATATAACAGTCTTAAAGCCTGAAAAAAGGAGTCAACATCAAGCAAAGCCGGATTCCCAGTTTCCAGGGAAAATACCCAATCCTGCGGGTCGCCACGCAGCAGGGAGATTACGATTTTTACCTGCTGAATGGAATCACCAGAGGATCGAGGTCTCAGGTCAAAAAACAGTTTACAGTTGTTTTTAAAACTCAAAAATTTAGACCTGTCACCAGAAAACAAATCAGGAGTAGGAATCTTCGGTTCTAAAGCAGGAGTCTGAACAATATAATCAGAAATACCTTGCACCCTAGCAGCAAGCTGGTCTACACGAGAAGCTAATTCCTGAACATTCATGCTTGCACCAGGCTCCTCAGCCACCCAGATATTGAGAGGGAAGAGAACACAAAACAGACTGGAGAAAAAAAATGGCTCAAGAGCTTCCTTCCCTTCTTCTGAGATGCATTTAACTCATTGTAGGCTAGTTGTACTGTTATGATCCAGTGACCTTGGAGCTGCATGAGAACTTTCACTGGAGAAAGTGGCCACTATACTGACGGCAAACCTGAACTTAACACCGCAACTAGAAGTAGCCGTGGAGTGTACCTAACACACCTAGACACCTCGTCACAGCCGGAGGACTAAATACCCCTAAAGATGGAAATCGGAATACTATCTTGCCTCAGAGAAAATCCCCAAAGGTTAGACAGCCCCCCACAAATATTGGCAGTGAGTCGGAGAGGAAAAAACATACACAGGCAGAAAAAACAGGATTTAGCACAGGAGGCCACTCTAGCTAGATAGGACAGGATAGGACAGAGTTCTGTGCGGTCAGTATTAAAACCCTTCAAAAAATCCACAGCAGAATATACAAAAAACTTCCTACATTAACTAAAGATGTAGGAACGTATATCTGCAACTCCAGTGAATCCTACAAACAGAGCAGGAATAAACTGAAACAAGCACACAGCAGTGTGCCACAGATACAAAAACAAAACACTTATCTTTGCTGAATTTGGCAGCAAGCAGGAGAAGCCAGCAAGAGATCCAACACTTCACAAGGAACATTGACAACTGGCAAGGGCTAAAGGATCCTGCACACCTAAATATCCCAGTCAGAATTGTAATTATCCGATACACCTGGCCAGGACTGCGAGTCAGAGACAACTGCATTCCCACCAGCAACCACTGGAGGGAATCCAAGAGCAGAATTCACAACAGTTCCATATAGAATTGGCCCCATATGAAGCTCCATATAGAATTGGCCCCATTTAGAAGCTCCATATAGAATTGGCCCCATTAAGAAGTTTCATATAGAATTGGCTCCATAAGAAGCTCCATATAGAATTGGCCCCACAAGATGCTCCCTATAGAATTGGCCCCATAAGATGCTCCATATTAAACTGGCCCCAAAAGATGCTCCCTGTTATATTGGCCCCATAAGATACTCCATATAGAATTAGCCCCATATAATGCTCCATATATGGGCACCTTCTGATAGTCCCCATATATTGCTCCAAAAATAAAAAATATGAAATGCTTACCTCTCATTGCTTGTCCTGCTCTGCTCTGGACTTCTCAGTATTGCTTCTTCCTGCTCTCTGTGCAGTGACTGCTCAGGCAGAGGGTGCACACTGGTGACGGCATCGCGCCCTCTGACCTGAATGGCACAGTCAGAGGATGGAAGACGCTGCAGCACTGGAACTGGGAAAGGTAAGTATCACAAGTGCTGGGGCTCGGAGCGGCGGGGGGTGTCCATTCGCAGTCCGAATGGGTCCCGGCTTCAACTATATTAACCCAGTGTGCCATCAGTCAGATGAAGCATCCCTGCCCACAAATACTTATCCACATGTCCATGGTTAGGTGTACTTTCCCAGTAACAGCATTGTTGAGGTCACGGCTAATGTTGTCGGACACACTCTTGTGTAATGCGGGGATGGCATACTGGGAGAAAAAGTGGCGGCTGGGGACTGAGTACCTTGGGATGGCTGCCGCCATCAGGTTGCGGAAAGCTTCCATCTCCATAAGCGTTAAAGGTAATATTTCAAGCCAAGCAGAGGAGGAATGTGTGAATTTAGTAGTATGGCCTGTGGGCGTTGACTGCGTATTTCCACTTGCATTCCAAGGACTGGGGTATGGACAACTGAACCTTTCCCTAGAACAAGGATGTGAATGTGCTTAAGGATGATGCTAGTTGAGTGTGTGCAATGGCAGGTGCAGGGCAGGAGGCATCTTCATAGCCACCATGGACAGGGGATTGGCTTGCACACACAACAGCAGAAGAAGCACTGCTGTCACCCACAGACCCTGTGTTTCAGCCCACAAAGTTGGGTGCTTTGCTGCCATGTGCCTGATCATGCTGGTGTGGTCAGGCTGGTAGTTTTGCTTCCCCTGCTAATGCATTTCAAAAGACTGACCGTCACATCCAAACATAGACTAAGTGTAAACAGGTGCTGAACCGAGAGTCGCCAACTCATATATAGTCAAATAAATAAGGCAGCACACTGCGGCGCTAAACCATGCAAACATGAAACACGAAAATTGAACTGCATTACTGCACTAGAAATATGAAAAATGAGAGCGTTTAGCGCATAAAAATGGCCAATTTTATGTGTACCTGGTAGCCCCTTTACGGCATCTCTCTTATACCAGGTCCTAAACTTGCCTTTCCTCGCTGAGAATAAACGTCTTCATCTGAATGGGTACCTGTGAAACCTCTTCTTAGACTAAAATTCTCTCTCTCTATGGAGGGGTAATGGACCTGCTGTACTTAAAACACCTGTAACTAGGAGGAGGAGTGCTCAGTCAAAAAGCTAAAGAATACATTTCAAAAGACTGACCGTCACATTCAAACATAGACTAAGTGTGAACAGGTGCTGAACCTAGAGTCCCCTGCTAATGCAGGCCTGGCAGGTGGTACAAATGGCCTGTTTGGGTTTATCGGCAGAGTTTTTGAAAAAAAACCAGACTCGTGAAGACCTAATACATGTACTGGCAACTTCCATCGTATTGGTGTGACAGGAAGCAATTGACTGTCTTCTGTCTGCAGTCAACGCAATGCTTCTTCCAACTTGTTGGGTGCTACGCCTCCCTCCCTCTGTGTGCTGTTGTCCTCACTCTGCATGTCCTCCCTCCAGATTGGGTCAGTTATTATATCATCCACCATCTCTTCTTCCACTTCCGCATCTTGGTTCTCTTCCTGACTTCCGGGTCCTCCCGACCGCACACATGCCACACACACTCGGGTCATGGCGATAGGTGCATATTTGATAGAAAAATCCCCCCGGACCCTACAATAGCCACCCCCTGACGAAGGAAATTTTCCAAAATGTGCGCTGCGTGCGCTATTCCAGGACGTGGGGACCCTTAAAGGTAAACACCTATAATTATATAAATCCTCCTTTCACGCAGCACCTAATATAGTTAGTAGTGACCAATTATTGGCCCATTCAATCTGCAGTTTTGCACATAGCACTTTGTTTTTTTACACAGCATTGAGAATTTATATCTTTTACATCAGTTGCTCTATTTTATTTTTTGCACGGTGATCTTTATGGTTTATAAATTTGTGTATTTATTCTGTTTTGCACAACTGAGGAATATACAGTGGGGCAAAAAAGTATTTAGTCAGTCAGCAATAGTGCAAGTTCCACCACTTAAAAAGATGAGAGGCGGCTGTAATTTACATCATAGGTAGACCTCAACTATGGGAGAAAAACTGAGAAAAAAAAATCCAGAAAATCACATTGTCTGTTTTTTTATCATTTTTTTTGCATATTATGGTGGAAAATAAGTATTTGGTCAGAAACAAACAATCAAGATTTCTGGCTCTCACAGACCTGTAACTTCTTCTTTAAGAGTCTCCTCTTTCCTCCACTCATTACCTGTAGTAATGGCACCTGTTTAAACTTGTTATCAGTATAAAAAGACACCTGTGCACACCCTCAAACAGTCTGACTCCAAACTCCACTATGGTGAAGACCAAAGAGCTGTCAAAGGACACCAGAAACAAAAATGTAGCCCTGCACCAGGCTGGGAAGACTGAATCTGCAATAGCCAACCAGCTTGGAGTGAAGAAATCAACAGTGGGAGCAATAATTAGAAAATGGAAGACATACAAGACCACTGATAATCTCCCTCGATCTGGGGCTCCACGCAAAATCCCACCCCGTGGGGTCAGAATGATCACAAGAACGATGAGCAAAAATCCCAGAACCACGCGATGGGACCTAGTGAATGAACTGCAGAGAGCTGGGACCAATGTAACAAGGCCTACCATAAGTAACACACTACGCCACCATGGACTCAGATCCTGCAGTGCCAGACGTGTCTCACTGCTTAAGCCAGTACATGTCCGGGCCCGTCTGAAGTTTGCTAGAGAGCATTTGGATGATCCAGAGGAGTTTTGGGAGAATGTCCTATGGTCTGATGAAACCAAACTGGAACTGTTTGGTAGAAACACAACTTGTCATGTTTGGAGGAAAAAGAATACTGAGTTGCATCCATCAAACACCATACCTACTGTAAATCATGGTGGTGGAAACATCATGCTTTGGGGCTGTTTCTCTGCAAAGGGGCCAGGACGACTGATCCGGGTACATGAAAGAATGAATGGGGCCATGTATCGTGAGATTTTGAGTGCAAACCTCCTTCCATCAGCAAGGGCATTGAAGATGAAACGTGGCTGGGTCTTTCAACATGACAATGATCCAAAGCACACCGCCAGGTCAACGAAGGAGTGGCTTCGTAAGAAGCATTTCAAGGTCCTGGAGTGGCCTAGCCAGTCTCCAGATCTCAACCCTATAGAAAACCTTTGGAGGGAGTTGAAAGTCCGTGTTGCCAAGCGAAAAGCCAAAAACATCACTGCTCTAGAGGAGATCTGCATGGAGGAATGGGCCAACATACCAACAACAGTGTGTGGCAACCTTGTGAAGACTTACAGAAAACGTTTGACCTCAGTCATTGCCAACAAAGGATATATTACAAAGTGTTGAGATGAAATTTTGTTTCTGACCAAATACTTATTTTCCACCATAATATGCAAATAAAATGTTAAAAAAACAGACAATGTGATTTTCTGGATTTTTTTTTCTCATTTTGTCTCCCATAGTTGAGGTCTACCTATGATGTAAATTACAGACGCCTCTCATCTTTTTAAGCGGTGGAACTTGCACTATTGCTGACTGACTAAATACTTTTTTGCCCCACTGTATGTAATTTTATTAGTCCCGATACGCGCACTGATATTGTTTTTATTTTTTGCCACGAATATTGAATAAAGGCATTTTATAATCTACCTCCTGTGTGGTGCAGTCAATTGTCCAATTACTTTTGGTCCCTTAAAAAACAGGGTGGCACATGTTAAGGAGCTGAAACTCCTAAACCCTTTATCCAATATTAATCTGGATACCCTCAAATGAAAGCTGAAAGTCTGAACTTCAACTGCATCGGAATTGTTTTGTTTAAAATTCATTGTGGTAATATCTATAACCAAAATTAGAAAAATGTTGTCTCTGTCCAAATATATATGGACCTAACTGTATATAATGGGAAGGAGAAAAAGACCAAAACTTTAAGTTGTAACACTGGTAAGGTATGTTGTGATAGATTAACCACCTGGTATTGGTTGGAACCAACACACATAGATAAATCCACCCATGAATGTTGCCACTTTACTTCTATCACCATCCGTTTTGGGCGCATGTGCTGCTTGCCACTGCCCCCAAACACTTGCGGGAGCGCTTGGCTCTGACTCACATGTAGGGTTGAGCGAAACAGGTTGGTCATTTTCTTAAGTCGCCGACTTTTGGCAAAGTCGGGTTTCATGAAACCAGACCCGATCCCTGTGTGGGGTCGGCCATGCGGTACGCATCTTTCGCTCCAAAGTCGCATTTCAATGAAGCGAAAAGTGCCATTTCTCAGCCAATGAAGGTGGACGCAGAGTGTGGGCAGCGTGATGACATAGGTATCAGTCCCCACCATCTTAGAGAAGGGCATTACTGTGATTGGCTTGCTTTCTGCGGCGTCACAGGGGCTATAAAGGGGCGTTCCCGCCGACCACCATCTTACTGCTGCTGATCTGAGCATAGGGAGAGGTTGCTGCCGCTTCATCAGAAGCAGGGATAGCGTTAGGCAGGGTACATTAAACCCCAAACCGCTTGTGCTGTAGCGATTTCCACTGTCCAACACCACCTTTTGTTTGCAGGGACAGTGGAGGCTATTTTTTTTCCTCAGCGCTGTAGCTCATTGGGCTGCCCTAGAAGGCTCCCAGATAGCTGCATTGCTGTTTCTACACCGCTGTGCAAACCAACTGCTTTTTTCAAAGCACAAATCCTGTTGCTCCTTCCTTTCTGCACAGCTATCTTGTTTGTTTGTCCACACTTTTGACTTTTTTGTGCAGCAGTCAACTCCTTGTTATTGCTGCCTGCTATACTTTGCTGAGATTACTGCAGGGAGATAGTAATTGTAGGACAGTCCCTTTTTTTCCGTTATATCTCTTCAAGCCACTTTCTGCCACAGAAAATATACTCTAATACAGTGGCCCATATTTATTTATTAGTCTCACTGAAGAAAAAAAAAAATAAAGGGTGCAGATTAAAATTGACAAATCTGCATCAGTGGCAGTCCTGTGTGTGGCATCTGTGTCTCATTTTCTGGCACAGAAAACATACAGTCTAACAGTGGGCCTGATTTCTTGCCAATTCTCACATAAATAAAAAAAAATTAGTGGGAGATTAAGATTGGCCTTTCTGCTTCGGTGCCAGTGCTGTGTGTGGCATCTGTCTCAAATTTTGTGCCACATTAAACCTAGTGTGAAACACTGGGCCAGATTTCTTTCAAATTCTCCCGGAAAAAAAAAATAGTGGGAGATTAAGATTGGCATTTCTGCTTCGGTGCCAGTCCTGTGTGTGCCACTTGTCTCAATTTTTGTGCCACATTAAACCTAGTGTGTAACACTGGGCCAGATTTCTTTTAAATTCTCCTTGAAAAAAAAATAGTGGGAGATTAAGATTGGCATTTCTGCTTCGGTGCCAGTCATGTGTGTGCCACCTGTCTCTAATTTTGTGCCACATTAACCCCTTCGCGCCATGCGCCGTACTAGTACTGCGCTGCCGGCACTGCATTAGTGCCAGCAGCAGTACTAGTACGGCGCATCGATCACCGCGGTCTCGCGCTGAGCGCCGCGGTGATCGGGTGCGGGTGTCAGCTGTATATGACAGCTGACACCCCGCAGCAATGCCCACGATCGGCGCTATCGCCGATCGCGGGCATTTAACCCCTCTGATGCCGCTGTCAGTAGTGACAGCGGCATAGAGGGGGATCGCGCAGGGACGGGGGCTCCCTGCGCTCTCCCACCGGAGCAACGCAATGAGATCGCGTTGCTCCGGTGACCCGGAAGGAGTCCCCGGATCCAAGATGGCCGCCGGACTCCTTCCGGGTCATGAAGTGACCTGGCTAGCCGGCGCCTGCTGAGAGCAGGCGCTGGAGAGCCAGCTAAGCTGCCTGTCAGATCGTTGATCTGACAGTGTGCTATGCACAGTGTCAGATCAATGATCTGATCTAATACAGTGATGTCCCACCCTGGGACAATGTTAGAAAGTAAAAAAAAAAAAAAATAGAATGTGTAAAAAAAAATAAAAAAAAATCCCCAAATAAAAAAAAAAAAAACATTTCCCAATAAATCCATTTATTTATGTAAAAAAAAAAAAAACAATAAATGTACACATATTTGGTATCGCCGCGTCCGTAACGACCCGCTCTATAAAACTATCCCACTAGTTAACCCCTTCAGTGAACACCGCAAAAAAAAAAAATAAATAAACAAGGCAAAAAACAACGCTTTATTATCTTACAGGCGAACAAAAAGTGGAATAACACGCGATCAAAACGACGGATATAAATAACCATTGTACCGCTGAAAACGTCATCTTGTCCCGCAAAAAAAAAGCCGCCATACAGCATCATCAGCAGAAAAATAAAAAAGTTATAGCTCTCATAATAATGCGATGCAAAAAACAATTATTTTTTTATATAAAATAGTTTTTATTGTGTAAAAGCGCCAAAACATAAAAAAAATTACATAAATGAGGCATCGCTGTAATCGTACTGACCCGAAGAATAAAACTGCTTTATCCATTTTACCACACGTGGAACGGTATAAACGCCCCCCCTAAAAGAAATTCAGGAATTGCTGGTTTTTGTTCATTCCGCCTCCCAAAAATCGGAATAAAAAGCGATCAAAAAATGTCATCTGCCTGAAAATGTTACCAATAAAAACGTCAACTCATCCCGCAAAAAACAAGATCTCACATGACTCTGTGGGCCAAAATATGGATAAATTATAGCTCTCAAAATGTGGTGATGCAAAAACTATTTTTTGCAATAAAAAGCGTCTTTTAGTGTGTGACGGCTGCCAATCATAAAAATCCGCCAAAAAAAACGCTATAAAAGTAAATCAAACCCCCCTTCATCACCCCCTTAGTTAGGGAAAAATAATAAAATGTAAAAAAATGTATTTATTTCCATTTTCCCATTAGTGCTAGGGTTAGTGCTAGGGTTAGTGCTAGGGTTAGGGCTAGGGTTAGGGTTAGGGCTAGGGTTAGGGCTAGGGTTAGGGCTAGGGTTAGGGCTAGGGCTAGGGTTAGGGTTGGGGTTAGGGTTTCAGTTATAATTGGGGGTTTCCACTGTTTAGGCACATCAGGGGCTCTCCAAACGCGACATGGCGTCCGATCTCAATTCCAGCCAATTCTGCTTTGAAAAAGTAAAACAGGGCTCCTTCCCTTCCGAGTTCTCCTGTGTGCCCAAACAGTGGTTCCCCCCAACATATGGGGTATCAGCGTTCTCAGGACAAGTTGGACAACAACTTTTGGGGTCCAATTTGTCCTGTTACCCTTGGGAAAATAAAAACATAGGGGATAAAATATCATTTTCGTGGAAAAAAAAAATATTTTTTATTTTCACGGCTCTGCGTTATAAACTGTAGTGAAACACTTGTTGGTTCGAAGCTCTCACAACACATCTAGATAAGTTCCTTGGGGGGTCTAGTTTCCAATATGGGGTCACTTGTGGGGGGTTTCTACTGTTTAGGTACATCAGGGGCTCTGCAAATGCAACATGACGCCTGCAGACCATTCCATCTAAGTCTGCATTTCAAATGGCGCTCCTTCCCTTTCGAGCTCTGCCGTGCACCCAAACAGTGGTTCCCCCCAACATATGGGGTATCAGCGTTCTCAGGACAAGTTGGACAACAACTTTTGGGGTCCAATTTGTCCTGTTACCCTTGGGAAAATAAAAACATAGGGGATAAAATATCATTTTCGTGGAAAAAAAAATATTTTTTATTTTCACGGCTCTGCGTTATAAACTGTAGTGAAGCACTTGTTGGTTCAAAGCTCTCACAACACATCTAGATAAGTTCCTTGGGGGGGTCTAGTTTCCAATATGGGGTTACTTGTGGTGGGTTTCTACTGTTTAGGTACATCAGGGGCTCTGCAAATGCAACATGACACCTGCAGTCCATTCCATCTAAGTCTGCATTTCAAACGGTGCTCCTTCCCTTCCGAGCTCTGCCATGCACTCAAACGGTGGTTCCCCCCCCACATGTGGGGTATCATCGTACTCAGGACAAATTGGACAATAACATTTGTGGTCCAATTTCTCCTGTTACCCTTGGGAAAAAAAAAATTGCGGGCTAAAACATCATTTTGTGGAAAGAAAAAATGATTTTTTAATTTTCACAATGCTACATTCTAAACTTTAGTGAAACAATTGGGGGTTAAAAGTGCTCACCACACATCTAGATAAGTTCATTAGGGGGTCTTCTTTCCAAAATGGGGTCACTTGTGGGGGGTTTCCACTGTTAAGGCACGTCAGGGGCTCTCCAAATGCGACATGGCGTCCGATCTCAATTCCAGCCAATTTTGCATTGAAAAGTCAAATGGCACTCCTTCCCTTCCGAGCTCTGCCATGCGCTCAAACAGTGGTTTATCCCCATATATGAAGTATCGACGTACTCAGGACAAATTGCACAACAACTTTTGGGGTAAAATTTATCCTTTTACCCTTGGGAAAATAAAAAATTTGGGGCAAAAAGATCATTTTTTGTGAAAATTAATAAAAAATTTTGTTTTACGGCTCTACATTATAAACTTCTGTGAAGCACTTGGAGGTTCAAAGTGCTCACCACACATCTAGATTAGTTCCTTAGGGGGTCTACTTTCCAAAATGGTGTCACCTGTGGGGGTTTCCACTGTTTAGGCACATCAGGGGCTCTCCAATCGTGACATGGGCTCCGATCTCAATTCCAGCAAATCTTGCATTGAAAAGTCAAATAGCGCTCCTTCCCTTCCGAGCTCTGCCATGTGCCCAAACAGTGGTTTACCCCCACATATGGGGTATCGGCGTACTCAGGACAAATTGTACAACGACTTTTGTGGTCCAATTTCTCCTGTTACCCTTGGTAAAATGAAACAAATTGGACCTGAAGTAAAAATTTTGTGAAAAAAAAGTTAAATGTTCAATTTTTTTAAACATTCAAAAAATTCCTGTGAAGCACCTGAAGGGTTAATAAACTTTTTGAATGTGGTTTTCAGTACCTTGAGGGGTGCAGTTTTTAGAATGGTGTCACTTTTGGGCATTTTCTGTCATATAGACCCCTCAAAGTCACTTCAAGTGTGAGGTGGTCCGTAAAAAAATGGTTTTGCAAATTTTGTTGCAAAAATGAGAAATCGCTGGTCAACTTTTAACCCTTATAACGTCCTAACAAAAAAAAATTATGTTTCCAAAATTGTGCTGATGTAAAGCAGACATGTGGGAAATGTTGTTTATTAACTATATTATGTGATATAACTCTCTAATTTAAGGGCATAAAAACTAAGAGTTTGAAAATTGCTAAATTTTCATAATTTCCGACAAATTTTTGTTTTTTTCACAAATAAATGCAAGTCATATCGAAGAAGTTTTACCACTATCATGAAGTACAATATGTCACGAGAAAACAATGTCAGAATCACCAGGATCCGTTGAAGCGTTTCAGAGTTATAACCTCATAAAGTGACAGTGGTCAGAATTGTAAAAATTGGCCCTGTCACTTAGGTGAAAACAGGCTTTGGGGTGAAGGGGTTAAACCGAATGTGTAACACTGGGCCAGATTTTTTTCAAATTCTCCCTGGAAAAAAAAATAGATGGAGACTAAGATTGGCTTTTCTGCTTCGGTGCCAGTCCTGTGTGTGCCACCTCTCTCTAATTTTGTGCCACATTAAAACTATTGTGTAACACTGGGCCAGATTTTTTTCAAATTCTCCCTGGAAAAAAAAATAGTGGGAGATTAAGATTGGCATTACTGCATTGGTGCCATTCCTGTGTGTGCCACCTGTCTCTAATTTTGTGCCACATTAAACCTAGTGTGTAACATTGGTCAAGATTTCTTTTAAATTCTCCCTGAAAAAAAAAAAGTGGGAGATTAAGATTGGCATTTCTGCTTTGGTGACAGTCCTGTGTGTGCCACCTGTCTCTAATTTTGTGCAACATTAAACCGAGTGTGTAACACTGGGCCAGATTTTTTTCAAATTCTCCCTGGAAAAAAAAATAGTGGGAGATTAAGATTGGCATTATTGCATCGGTGCCATTCCTGTGTGGGCCACCTGTCTCTAATTTTGTGCCACATTAAACCTAGTGTGAAACACTGGGCAAGATTTCTTTTAAATTCTCTCTGAAAAAAAAAATAGTGGGAGATTAAGATTGGCATTTCTGCTTCGGTGCCAGTCCTATGTGTGCCACCTGTCTCTAATACTGGGCCAGAATTTTTTCAAATTCTCCCTGGAAAAAAAAATAGTGGGAGATTAAGATTGGCATTTCTGCTTCGGTGCCATTCCTGTGTGTGCCACCTGTCTCTAATTTTGTGCCACATTAAACGTAGTGTGTAACACTGGGCCAGATTTCTTTTAAATTCTCCCTGAAAAAAAAAAAGTTGGAGATTAAGATTGGCATTTCTGCTTCAGTGCCAGTCCTGTGTGTGCCACCTGTCTCTAATTTTGTGCCACATTAAACCTGTTGTGTAACACTGGCCAGATTTCTTTCAAATTCTCCCTGAAAAAAAAAATAGTGGAAGATTAAGATTGGCATTTCTGCTTTGGTGCCAGTTTTGTGTGTGCCACCTGTCTCTAATTTTGTGCCAAATTAAACCTAGTGTGTAACACTGGGCCAGATTTCTTTTAAATTCTCCCTGAAAAAAAAATAGTGGGAGATTAAGATTGGTATTTCTGCTTCGGTGCCAGTCCTGTGTGTGCCACCTGTCTCTAATTTTGTGCCACATTAAACCGAGTGTGTAACACTGGGCCAGATTTTTTTCAAATTCTCCCTGGAAAAAAAAATAGTGGGAGATTAAGATTGGCATTATTGCATCGGTGCCATTCCTGTGTGGACCACCTGTCTCTAATTTTGTGCCACATTAAACCTAGTGTGAAACACTGGGCCAGATTTCTTTTAAATTCTCCCTGAAAAAAAAATAGTGGGAGATTAAGATTGGCATTTCTGCTTCGGTGCCAGTCCTGTGTGTGCCACCTGTCTCTAATACTGGGCCAGATTTTTTTCAATTCTACTTGGAAAAAAAATAGTGGGAGATTAAGATTGGCATTTCTGCTACTTTTCCATTCCTGTGTGTGCCACCTGTCTCTAATTTTGTGCCACATTAAACCTAGTGTGTAACACTGGGCCAGATTTCTTTCAAATTCTCCCTGGAAAAAAAAAAGTGGGAGATTAAGATTGGCATTTCTGCTTCAGTGCCAGTCCTGTGTGTGCCACCTGTCTCTAATTTTGTGCCACATTAAACGTAGTGTGTAACACTGGGCCAGATTTCTTTTAAATTCTCCCTGAAAAAAAAAAAGTTGGACATTAAGATTGGCATTTCTGCTTCAGTGCCAGTCCAGTGTGTGTCACCTGTCTCTAATTTTAGGCCACATTAAACCTAGTGTGTAACACTGGGCCAGATTTCTTTTAAATTCTCCCTGAAAAAAAATAGTGGGAGATTAAGATTGGCATTTCTGCTTCGGTGCCAGTCCTGTGTGTGCCACCTGTCTCAAAATTTTGTGCCACATTAAACCGAGTGTGTAACACTGGGCCAGATTTTTTTCAAATTCTCCCTGGAAAAAAAAATAGTGGGAGATTAAGATTGGCATTATTGCATCGGTGCCATTCCTGTGTGGGCCACCTGTCTCTAATTTTGTGCCACATTAAACCTAGCGTGAAACACTGGGCCAGATTTCTTTTAAATTCTCCCTAAAAAAAAAAAATGGGAGATTAAGATTGGCATTTCTGCTTCGGTGTCAGTCCTATGTGCCACCTGTCTCTAATACTGGGCCAGAATTTTTTCAAATTCTCCCTGGAAAAAAAAATAGTGGGAGATTAAGATTGGCATTTCTGCTTCGGTGCCATTCCTGTGTGTGCCACCTGTCTCTAATTTTGTGCCACATTAAACCTAGTGTGTAACACTGGGCCAGATTTCTTTTAAATTCTCCCTGAAAAAAAAAAGTGGGAGATTAAGATTGGCATTTCTGCTTCAGTGCCAGTCCTGTGTGTGCCACCTGTCTCTAATTTTGTGCCACATTAAACCTAGTGTGTAACACTGGGCCAGATTTCTTTCAAATTCTCCCGGAAAAAAAAAATAGTGGGAGATTAAGATTGCCATTACTGCTTTGGTGCCATTCCTGTGTGGACCACCTGTCTCTAATTTTGTGCCACATTAAACCTAGTGTGAAACACTGGGCCAGATTTCTTTTAAATTCTCCCTGGAAAAAAAAATAGTGGGAGATTAAGATTGGCATTTCTGCTTCGGTGCCAGTCCTGTGTGTGCCACCTGTCTCTAATTTTGTGCCACATTAAACCTAGTGTGTAACACTGGGCCAGATTTCTTTCAAATTCTCCCGGAAAAAAAAAAATAGTGGGAGATTAAGATTGGCATTTCTGCTTCGGTGCCATTCCTGTGTGTGCCACCTGTCTCTAATTTTGTGCCACATTAAACCGAGTGTATAACACTGGGCCAGATGTTTTTCAAATTCTCCCTGGAAAAAAAATAGTGGGAGATTAAGATTGGTATTACTGCATCGGTGCCATTCCTGTGTGTGCCACCTGTCTCTAATTTTGTGCCACATTAAACCTAGTGTGTAACACTGGGCCAGATTTCTTTTAAATTCTCCCTGAAAAAAAATAGTGGGAGATTAAGATTGGCATTTCTGCTTCGGTGCCAGTCCTGTGTGTGCCACCTGTCTCTAATACTGGGCCAGATTTTTTTCAATTCTACCTGGAAAAAAAAATAGTGGGAGATTAAGATTGGCATTTCTGCTTCTGTGCCATTCCTGTGTGTGCCACCTGTCTCTAATTTTGTGCCACATTAAACCTAGTGTGTAACACTGGGCCAGATTTCTTTTAAATTCTCCATGAAAAAAAAAGTGGGAGATTAAGATTGGCATTTCTGCTTCAGTGCCAGTCCTGTGTGTGCCACCGGTCTCTAATTTTGTGCTACATTAAACGTAGTGTGTAACACTGGGCCAGATTTCTTTTAAATTCTCCCTGAAAAAAAAAAAGTTGGAGATTAAGATTGGCATTTCTGCTTCAGTGCCAGTCCTGTGTGTGTCACCTGTCTCTAATTTTGTGCCACATTAAACCTAGTGTGTAACACTGGGCCAGATTTCTTTCAAATTCTCCCTGGAAAAAAAAATAGTGGGAGATTAAGATTGGCATTTCTGCTTCGGTGGCAGTCCTGTGTGTGCCACCTGTCTCTAATTTTGTGCCACATTAAACCTAGTATGTAACACTGGGCCAGATTTCTTTCAAATTCTCCCGGAAAAAAAAAATAGTGGGAGATTAAGATTGCCATTACTGCTTCGGTGCCATTCCTGTGTGTGCCACCTGTCTCTAATTTTGTGCCACATTAAACCTAGTGTGTAACACTGGGCCAGATTTCTTTTAAATTCTCCCTGAAAAAAAATAGTGGGAGATCAAGATTGGCATTTCTGCTTTGGTGCCATTTCTGTGTGTGCCACCTGTCTCTAATTTTGTGCCACATTAAACCGAGTGTGTAACACTGGGCCAGATGTTTTTCAAATTCTCACTGGAAAAAAAATAGTGGGAGATTAAGATTGGCATTACTGCATCGGTCCCATTCCTGTGTGTGCCACCTGTCTCTAATTTTGTGCCACATTAAACCTAGTGTGTAACACTGGGCCAGATTTCTTTTAAATTCTCCCTGAAAAAAAAAAGTGGGAGATTAAGATTGGCATTTCTGCTTCAGTGCCAGTCCTGTGTGTGCCACCTGTCTCTAATTTTGTGCCACATTAAACGTAGTGTGCAACACTGGGCCAGATTTCTTTTAAATTCTCCCTGAAAAAAAAAAAAGTTGGAGATTAAGATTGGCATTTCTGCTTCAGTGCCAGTCCTGTGTGTGTCACCTGTCTCTAATTTTGTGCCACATTAAACCTAGTGTGTAACACTGGGCCAGATTTCTTTCAAATTCTCCCTGGAAAAAAAAATAGTGGGAGATTAAGATTGGCATTTCTGCTTTGGTGCCAGTTTTGTGTGTGCCACCTGTCTCTAATTTTGTGCCACATTAAACCTAGTGTGTAACACTGGGCCAGATTTCTTTTAAATTTTCCCTGAAAAAAAAAATAGTGTGAGATTAAGATTGGCATTTCTGCTTCGGTGCCAGTCCTGTGTGTGCCACCTGTCTCTAATTTTGTGCCACATTAAACCTAGTGTGAAACACTGGGCCAGATTTCTTTTAAATTCTCCCTGAAAAAAAAAATAGTGGGAGATTAAGATTGGCATTTCTGCTTCGGTGTCAGTCCTATGTGTGCCACCTGTCTCTAATACTGGGCCAGATTTTTTTCAAATTCTCCCTGGAAAAAAATAGTGGGAGATTAAGATTAGCATTTCTGCTTCGGTGCCAGTCCTGTGTGTGCCACCTGTCTCTAATTTTGTGCCACATTAAACGTAGTGTGTAACACTGGGCCAGATTTCTTTTAAATTCTCCCTGAAAAAAAAAAAAGTTGGAGATTAAGATTTGCATTTCTGCTTCAGTGCCAGTCCTGTGTGTGCCACCTGTCTCTAATTTTGTGCCACATTAACCTAGTGTGTAACACTGGGCCAGATTTCTTTCAAATTCTCCCTGAAAAAAAAAATAGTGGGAGATTAAGATTGGCATTTCTGCTTTGGTGCCAGTTTTGTGTGTGCCACCTGTCTCTAATTTTGTGCCACATTAAACCTAGTGTGTAACACTGGGCCAGATTTCTTTTAAATTCTCCCTGAAAAAATAAATAGTGGGAGATTAAGATTGGCATTTCTGCTTCGGTGCCAGTCCTGTGTGTGCCATCTGTCTCTAATTTTGTGCCACATTAAACCGAGTGTGTAACACCGGGCCAGATTTTTTTCAAATTCTCCCTGGAAAAAAAAATAGTGGGAGATTAAGATTGGCATTATTGCATCGGTGCCATTCCTGTGTGGACCACCTGTCTCTAATTTTGTGCCACATTAAACCTAGTGTGAAACACTGGGCCAGATTTCTTTTAAATTCTCCCTGAAAAAAAAATAGTGGGAGATTAAGATTGGCATTTCTGCATCGGTGCCATTCCTGTGTGGACCACCTGTCTCTAATTTTGTGCCACATTAAACCTAGAGTGTAACACTGGGCCAGATTTCTTTTAAATTCTCCCTGAAAAAACAAATAGTGGGAGATTAAGATTGGCATTTCTGCTTCGGTGCCAGTCCTGTGTGTGCCACCAGTCTCTAATTTTGTGCCACATTAAACCGAGTGTGTAACACTGGGCCAGATTTTTTTCAAATTCTCCCTGAAAAAAAAAATAGTGGGAGATTAAGATTGGCATTATTGCATCGGTGCCATTCCTGTGTGGACCACCTGTCTCTAATTTTGTGCCACATTAAACCTAGTGTGAAACACTGGGACAGATTTCTTTTAAATTCTCCCTGAAAAAAATATAGTGGGAGATTAAGATTGGCATTTCTGCATCGGTGCCATTCCTGTGTGGACCACCTGTCTCTAATTTTGTGCCACATTAAACCTAGTGTGTAACACTGGGCCAGATTTCTTTTAAATACTCCCTGAAAAAAAAAAAGTTGGAGATTAAGATTGGCATTTCTGCTTCAGTGCCAGTCCTGTGTGTGCCACCTGTCTCTAATTTTGTGCCACATGAAACCTAGTGTGTAACACTGGGCCAGATTTCTTTCAAATTCTCCCGGAAAAAAAAAATAGTGGGAGATTAAGATTGCCATTACTGCTTCGGTGCCATTCCTGTGTGTGCCACCCGTCTCTAATTTTGTGCCACATTAAACCTAGTGTGTAACACTGGGCCAGATTTCTTTTAAATTCTCCCTGAAAAAAAATAGTGAGAGATTAAGATTGGCATTTCTGCTTCGGTGCCATTCCTGTGTGTGCCACCTGTCTCTAATTTTGTGCCACATTAAACCTAGTGTGTAACACTGGGCCAGATTTCTTTTAAATTCTCCTTGAAAAAGAAATAGTGGGAGATTAAGATTGGCATTTCTGCTTCGGTGCCATTCCTGTGTGTGCCACCTGTCTCTAATTTTGTGCCACATTAAACCTAGTGTGTAACACTGGGCCAGATTTCTTTTAAATTCTCCCTGAAAAAAAAAAGTTGGAGATTAAGATTGGCATTTCTGCTTCAGTGCCAGTCCTGTGTGTGCCACCTGTCTCTAATTTTGTGCCACATTAAACCTAGTGTGTAACACTGGGCCAGATTTCTTTCAAATTCTCCCTGAAAAAAAAAATAGTGGGAGATTAAGATTGGCATTATTGCATCGGTGCCATTCCTGTGTGGACCACCTGTCTCTAATTTTGTGCCACATTAAACCTAGTGTGAAACACTGGGACAGATTTCTTTTAAATTCTCCCTGAAAAAAATATAGTGGGAGATTAAGATTGGCATTTCTGCATCGGTGCCATTCCTGTGTGGACCACCTGTCTCTAATTTTGTGCCACATTAAACCTAGTGTGTAACACTGGGCCAGATTTCTTTTAAATACTCCCTGAAAAAAAAAAGTTGGAGATTAAGATTGGCATTTCTGCTTCAGTGCCAGTCCTGTGTGTGCCACCTGTCTCTAATTTTGTGCCACATGAAACCTAGTGTGTAACACTGGGCCAGATTTCTTTCAAATTCTCCCGGAAAAAAAAAATAGTGAGAGATTAAGATTGCCATTACTGCTTCGGTGCCATTCCTGTGTGTGCCACCTGTCTCTAATTTTGTGCCACATTAAACCTAGTGTGTAACACTGGGCCAGATTTCTTTTAAATTCTCCCTGAAAAAAAAATAGTGAGAGATTAAGATTGGCATTTCTGCTTCGGTGCCATTCCTGTGTGTGCCACCTGTCTCTAATTTTGTGCCACATTAAACCGAGTGTGTAACACTGGGCCAGATGTTTTTCAAATTCTCCCTGGAAAAAAAATAGTGGGAGATTAAGATTGGTATTACTGCATCGGTGCCATTCCTGTGTGTGCCACCTGTCTCTAATTTTGTGCCACATTAAACCTAGTGTGTAACACTGGGCCAGATTTCTTTTAAATTCTCCCTGAAAAAAAAATAGTGGGAGATTAAAATTGGCATTTCTGCTTCGGTGCCAGTCCTGTGTGTGCCACCTGTCTCTAATACTGGGCCAGATTTTTTTCAATTCTACCTGGAAAAAAAAATAGTGGGAGATTAAGATTGGCATTTCTGCTTCGGTGCCATTCCTGTGTGTGCCACCTGTCTCTAATTTTGTGCCACATTAAACCTAGTGTGTAACACTGGGCCAGATTTCTTTTAAATTATCCATGAAAAAAAAAAATTGGAGATTAAGATTGGCATTTCTGCTTCAGTTCCAGTCCTGTGTGTGTCACCTGTCTCTAATTTTGTGCCACATTAAACCTAGTGTGTAACACTGGGCCAGATTTCTTTCAAATTCTCCCTGGAAAAAAAATAGTGGGAGATTAAGATTGGCATTTCTGCTTTGGTGCCAGTTTTGTGTGTGCCACCTGTCTCTAATTTTGTGCCACATTAAACCTAGTGTGTAACACTGGGCCAGATTTCTTTTAAATTCTCCCTGAAAAAAAATAGTGGGAGATTAAGATTGGCATTTCTGCTTCGGTGCCAGTCCTGTGTGTGCCACCTGTCTCTAATTTTGTGCCACATTAAACCGAGTGTGTAACACTGGGACAGATTTCTTTTAAATTCTCCCTGAAAAAAAAATAGTGGGAGATTAAGATTGGCATTTCTGCTTCGGTGCCATTCCTGTGTGTGCCACCTGTCTCTAATTTTGTGCCACATTAAACCGAGTGTATAACACTGGGCCAGATGTTTTTCAAATTCTCCCTGGAAAAAAAATAGTGGGAGATTAAGATTGGTATTACTGCATCGGTGCCATTCCTGTGTGTGCCACCTGTCTCTAATTTTGTGCCACATTAAACCTAGTGTGTAACACTGGGCCAGATTTCTTTTAAATTCTCCCTGAAAAAAAAATAGTGGGAGATTAAGATTGGCATTTCTGCTTCAGTGCCAGTCCTGTGTGTGCCACCTGTCTCTAATTTTGTGCTACATTAAACGTAGTGTGTAACACTGGGCCAGATTTCTTTTAAATTCTCCCTGAAAAAAAAAAAGTTGGAGATTAAGATTGGCATTTCTGCTTCAGTGCCAGTCCTGTGTGTGTCACCTGTCTCTAATTTTGTGCCACATTAAACCTAGTGTGTAACACTGGGCCAGATTTCTTTCAAATTCTCCCTGGAAAAAAAAATAGTGGGAGATTAAGATTGGCATTTCTGCTTCGGTGGCAGTCCTGTGTGTGCCACCTGTCTCTAATTTTGTGCCACATTAAACCTAGTATGTAACACTGGGCCAGATTTCTTTCAAATTCTCCCGGAAAAAAAAAATAGTGGGAGATTAAGATTGCCATTACTGCTTCGGTGCCATTCCTGTGTCTGCCACCTGTCTCTAATTTTGTGCCACATGAAACCTAGTGTGTAACACTGGGCCAGATTTCTTTCAAATTCTCCCGGAAAAAAAAAATAGTGGGAGATTAAGATTGCCATTACTGCTTCGGTGCCATTCCTGTGTGTGCCACCTGTCTCTAATTTTGTGCCACATTAAACCTAGTGTGTAACACTGGGCCAGATTTCTTTTAAATTCTCCCTGAAAAAAAAATAGTGAGAGATTAAGATTGGCATTTCTGCTTCGGTGCCATTCCTGTGTGTGCCACCTGTCTCTAATTTTGTGCCACATTAAACCGAGTGTGTAACACTGGGCCAGATGTTTTTCAAATTCTCCCTGGAAAAAAAATAGTGGGAGATTAAGATTGGTATTACTGCATCGGTGCCATTCCTGTGTGTGCCACCTGTCTCTAATTTTGTGCCACATTAAACCTAGTGTGTAACACTGGGCCAGATTTCTTTTAAATTCTCCCTGAAAAAAAATAGTGGGAGATTAAAATTGGCATTTCTGCTTCGGTGCCAGTCCTGTGTGTGCCACCTGTCTCTAATACTGGGCCAGATTTTTTTCAATTCTACCTGGAAAAAAAAATAGTGGGAGATTAAGATTGGCATTTCTGCTTCGGTGCCATTCCTGTGTGTGCCACCTGTCTCTAATTTTGTGCCACATTAAACCTAGTGTGTAACACTGGGCCAGATTTCTTTTAAATTATCCATGAAAAAAAAAAAGTTGGAGATTAAGATTGGCATTTCTGCTTCAGTGCCAGTCCTGTGTGTGTCACCTGTCTCTAATTTTGTGCCACATTAAACCTAGTGTGTAACACTGGGCCAGATTTCTTTCAAATTCTCCCTGGAAAAAAAATAGTGGGAGATTAAGATTGGCATTTCTGCTTTGGTGCCAGTTTTGTGTGTGCCACCTGTCTCTAATTTTGTGCCACATTAAACCTAGTGTGTAACACTGGGCCAGATTTCTTTTAAATTCTCCCTGAAAAAAAATAGTGGGAGATTAAGATTGGCATTTCTGCTTCGGTGCCAGTCCTGTGTGTGCCACCTGTCTCTAATTTTGTGCCACATTAAACCGAGTGTATAACACTGGGCCAGATGTTTTTCAAATTCTCCCTGGAAAAAAAATAGTGGGAGATTAAGATTGGTATTACTGCATCGGTGCCATTCCTGTGTGTGCCACCTGTCTCTAATTTTGTGCCACATTAAACCTAGTGTGTAACACTGGGCCAGATTTCTTTTAAATTCTCCCTGAAAAAAAAATAGTGGGAGATTAAGATTGGCATTTCTGCTTCAGTGCCAGTCCTGTGTGTGCCACCTGTCTCTAATTTTGTGCTACATTAAACGTAGTGTGTAACACTGGGCCAGATTTCTTTTAAATTCTCCCAAAAAAAAAAAATAGTGGGAGATTAAGATTGGCATTTCTGCTTCGGTGGCAGTCCTGTGTGTGCCACCTGTCTCTAATTCTGTGCCACATTAAACCTAGTATGTAACACTGGGCCAGATTTCTTTCAAATTCTCCCGGAAAAAAAAAATAGTGGGAGATTAAGATTGCCATTACTGCTTCGGTGCCATTCCTGTGTGTGCCACCTGTCTCTAATTTTGTGCCACATTAAACCTAGTGTGTAACACTGGGCCAGATTTCTTTTAAATTCTCCCTGAAAAAAAATAGTGGGAGATCAAGATTGGCATTTCTGCTTTGGTGCCATTTCTGTGTGTGCCACCTGTCTCTAATTTTGTGCCACATTAAACCGAGTGTGTAACACTGGGCCAGATGTTTTTCAAATTCTCTCTGGAAAAAAAAATAGTGGGAAATTAAGATTGGCATTACTGCATCGGTCCCATTCCTGTGTGTGCCACCTGTCTCTAATTTTGTGCCACATTAAACCTAGTGTGTAACACTGGGCCAGATTTCTTTTAAATTCTCCCTGAAAAAAAAAAGTGGGAGATTAAGATTGGCATTTCTGCTTCAGTGCCAGTCCTGTGTGTGCCACCTGTCTCTAATTTTGTGCCACATTAAACGTAGTGTGCAACACTGGGCCAGATTTCTTTTAAATTCACCCTGAAAAAAAAAAAAGTTGGAGATTAAGATTGGCATTTCTGCTTCAGTGCCAGTCCTATGTGTGCCACCTGTCTCTAATTTTGTGCCACATTAAACCTAGTGTGTAACACTGGGCCAGATTTCTTTTAAATTCTCCCTGAAAAAAAAATAGTGGGAGATTAAGATTGGCATTTCTGCTTCGGTGCCAGTCCTGTGTGTGCCACCTGTCTCTAATTTTGTGCCACATTAAACCGAGTGTGTAACACTGGGCCAGATTTTTTTCAAATTCTCCCTGGAAAAAAAAATAGTGGGAGATTAAGATTGGCATTATTGCATCGGAGCCATTCCTGTGTGGGCCACCTGTCTCTAATTTTGTGCCACATTAAACCTAGTGTGAAACACTGGGCCAGATTTCTTTTAAATTCTCCCTGAAAAAAAAAATAGTGGGAGATTAAGATTGGCATTTCTGCTTTGGTGTCAGTCCTATGTGTGCCACCTGTCTCTAACACTGGGCCAGATTTTTTTCAAATTCTCCCTGGAAAAAAAAATAGTGGGAGATTAAGATTGGCATTTCTGCTTCGGTGCCAGTCCTGTGTGTGCCACCTGTCTCTAATTTTGTGCCACATTAAACGTAGTGTGTAACACTGGGCCAGATTTCTTTTAAATTCTCCCTGAAAAAAAAAAAAGTTGGAGATTAAGATTGGCATTTCTGCTTCAGTGCCAGTCCTGTGTGTGCCACCTGTCTCTAATTTTGTGCCACATTAACCTAGTGTGTAACACTGGGCCAGATTTCTTTCAAATTCTCCCTGAAAAAAAAAATAGTGGGAGATTAAGATTGGCATTTCTGCTTTGGTGCCAGTTTTGTGTGTGCCACCTGTCTCTAATTTTGTGCCACATTAAACCTAGTGTGTAACACTGGGCCAGATTTCTTTTAAATTCTCCCTGAAAAAATAAATAGTGGGAGATTAAGATTGGCATTTCTGCTTCGGTGCCAGTCCTGTGTGTGCCACCTGTCTCTAATTTTGTGCCACATTAAACCGAGTGCGTAACACCGGGCCAGATTTTTTTCAAATTCTCCCTGGAAAAAAAAATAGTGGGAGATTAAGATTGGCATTATTCCATCGGTGCCATTCCTGTGTGGACCACCTGTCTCTAATTTTGTGCCACATTAAACCTAGTGTGAAACACTGGGACAGATTTCTTTTAAATTCTCCCTGAAAAAAAAATAGTGGGAGATTAAGATTGGCATTTCTGCATCGGTGCCATTCCTGTGTGGACCACCTGTCTCTAATTTTGTGCCACATTAAACCTAGTGTGTAACACTGGGCCAGATTTCTTTTAAATTCTCCCTGAAAAAATAAATAGTGGGAGATTAAGATTGGCATTTCTGCTTCGGTGCCAGTCCTGTGTGTGCCACCTGTCTCTAATTTTGTGCCACATTAAACCGAGTGTGTAACACTGGGCCAGATTTTTTTCAAATTCTCCCTGAAAAAAAAAATAGTGGGAGATTAAGATTGGCATTATTGCATCGGTGCCATTCCTGTGTGGACCACCTGTCTCTAATTTTGTGCCACATTAAACCTAGTGTGAAACACTGGGACAGATTTCTTTTAAATTCTCCCTGAAAAAAATATAGTGGGAGATTAAGATTGGCATTTCTGCATCGGTGCCATTCCTGTGTGGACCACCTGTCTCTAATTTTGTGCCACATTAAACCTAGTGTGTAACACTGGGCCAGATTTCTTTTAAATACTCCCTGAAAAAAAAAAAGTTGGAGATTAAGATTGGCATTTCTGCTTCAGTGCCAGTCCTGTGTGTGCCACCTGTCTCTAATTTTGTGCCACATGAAACCTAGTGTGTAACACTGGGCCAGATTTCTTTCAAATTCTCCCTGAAAAAAAAATAGTGGGAGATTAAGATTGGCATTTCTGCATCGGTGCCATTCCTGTGTGGACCACCTGTCTCTAATTTTGTGCCACATTAAACCTAGTGTGTAACACTGGGCCAGATTTCTTTTAAATTCTCCCTGAAAAAATAAATAGTGGGAGATTAAGATTGGCATTTCTGCTTCGGTGCCAGTCCTGTGTGTGCCACCTGTCTCTAATTTTGTGCCACATTAAACCGAGTGTGTAACACTGGGCCAGATTTTTTTCAAATTCTCCCTGAAAAAAAAAATAGTGGGAGATTAAGATTGGCATTATTGCATCGGTGCCATTCCTGTGTGGACCACCTGTCTCTAATTTTGTGCCACATTAAACCTAGTGTGAAACACTGGGACAGATTTCTTTTAAATTCTCCCTGAAAAAAATATAGTGGGAGATTAAGATTGGCATTTCTGCATCGGTGCCATTCCTGTGTGGACCACCTGTCTCTAATTTTGTGCCACATTAAACCTAGTGTGTAACACTGGGCCAGATTTCTTTTAAATACTCCCTGAAAAAAAAAAAGTTGGAGATTAAGATTGGCATTTCTGCTTCAGTGCCAGTCCTGTGTGTGCCACCTGTCTCTAATTTTGTGCCACATGAAACCTAGTGTGTAACACTGGGCCAGATTTCTTTTAAATTCTCCCTGAAAAAAAAATAGTGAGAGATTAAGATTGGCATTTCTGCTTCGGTGCCATTCCTGTGTGTGCCACCTGTCTCTAATTTTGTGCCACATTAAACCGAGTGTGTAACACTGGGCCAGATGTTTTTCAAATTCTCCCTGGAAAAAAAATAGTGGGAGATTAAGATTGGTATTACTGCATCGGTGCCATTCCTGTGTGTGCCACCTGTCTCTAATTTTGTGCCACATTAAACCTAGTGTGTAACACTGGGCCAGATTTCTTTTAAATTCTCCCTGAAAAAAAAATAGTGGGAGATTAAAATTGTTATGTCTGCTTCGGTGCCAGTCCTGTGTGTGCCACCTGTCTCTAATACTGGGCCAGATTTTTTTCAATTCTACCTGGAAAAAAAAATAGTGGGAGATTAAGATTGGCATTTCTGCTTCTGTGCCATTCCTGTGTGTGCCACCTGTCTCTAATTTTGTGCCACATTAAACCTAGTGTGTAACACTGGGCCAGATTTCTTTTAAATTATCCATGAAAAAAAAAAAGTTGGAGATTAAGATTGGCATTTCTGCTTCAGTGCCAGTTTTGTGTGTGCCACCTGTCTCTAATTTTGTGCCACATTAAACCTAGTGTGTAACACTGGGCCAGATTTCTTTTAAATTCTCCCTGAAAAAAAAATAGTGGGAGATTAAGATTGGCATTTCTGCTTCGGTGCCAGTCTTGTGTGTGCCACCTGTCTCTAATTTTGTGCCACATTAAACCGAGTGTGTAACACTGGGCCAGATTTTTTTCAAATTCTCCCTGGAAAAAAAAATAGTGGGAGATTAAGATTGGCATTATTGCATCGGTGCCATTCCTGTGTGGACCACCTGTCTCTAATTTTGTGCCACATTAAACCTAGTGTGAAACACTGGGCTAGATTTCATTTAAATTCTCCCTGAAAAAAAAAAATAGTGGGAGATTAAGATTGGCATTTATGCTTCGGTGCCAGTCCTGTGTGTGCCACCTGTCTCTAATACTGGGCCATATTTTTTTGAAATTCTCCCTGGAAAAAAAAAAAAGTGGGAGATTAAGATTGGCATTTCTGCTTCGGTGCCATTCCTGTGTGTGCCACCTGTCTCTAATTTTGTGCCACATTAAACCTAGTGTGTAACACTGGGCCAGATTTCTTTTAAATTCTCCTTGAAAAAGAAATAGTGGGAGATTAAGATTGGCATTTCTGCTTCGGTGCCAGTCCTGTGTGTGCCACCTGTCTCTAATACTGGGCCAGATTTTTTTCAAATTCTCCCTGGAAAAAAAAAATAGTTGGAGATTAAGATTGGCATTTCTGCTTCGGTGCCATTCCTGTGTGTGCCACCTGTCTCTAATTTTGTGCCACATTAAACCTAGTGTGTAACACTGGGCCAGATTTCTTTTAAATTCTCCCTGAAAAAAAAAAGTTGGAGATTAAGATTGGCATTTCTGCTTCAGTGCCAGTCCTGTGTGTGCCACCTGTCTCTAATTTTGTGCCACATTAAACCTAGTGTGTAACACTGGGCCAGATTTCTTTCAAATTCTCCCTGGAAAAAAAAATAGTGGGAGATTAAGATTGGCATTTCTGCTTCGGTGCCAGTCCTGTGTGTGCCACCTGTCTCTAATTTTGTGCCACATTAAACCTAGTGTGTAACACTGGGCCAGATTTCTTTCAAATTCTCCCTGAAAAAAAAAATAGTGGGAGATTAAGATTGGCATTATTGCATCGGTGCCATTCCTGTGTGGACCACCTGTCTCTAATTTTGTGCCACATTAAACCTAGTGTGAAACACTGGGACAGATTTCTTTTAAATTCTCCCTGAAAAAAATATAGTGGGAGATTAAGATTGGCATTTCTGCATCGGTGCCATTCCTGTGTGGACCACCTGTCTCTAATTTTGTGCCACATTAAACCTAGTGTGTAACACTGGGCCAGATTTCTTTTAAATACTCCCTGAAAAAAAAAAAGTTGGAGATTAAGATTGGCATTTCTGCTTCAGTGCCAGTCCTGTGTGTGCCACCTGTCTCTAATTTTGTGCCACATTAAACCTAGTGTGTAACACTGGGCCAGATTTCTTTTAAATTATCCATGAAAAAAAAAAAAGTTGGAGATTAAGATTGGCATTTCTGCTTCAGTGCCAGTCCTGTGTGTGTCACCTGTCTCTAATTTTGTGCCACATTAAACCTAGTGTGTAACACTGGGCCAGATTTCTTTTAAATTATCCATGAAAAAAAAAAAGTTGGAGATTAAGATTGGCATTTCTGCTTCAGTGCCAGTCCTGTGTGTGTCACCTGTCTCTAATTTTGTGCCACATTAAACCTAGTGTGTAACACTGGGCCAGATTTCTTTCAAATTCTCCCTGGAAAAAAAATAGTGGGAGATTAAGATTGGCATTTCTGCTTTGGTGCCAGTTTTGTGTGTGCCACCTGTCTCTAATTTTGTGCCACATTAAACCTAGTGTGTAACACTGGGCCAGATTTCTTTTAAATTCTCCCTGAAAAAAAATAGTGGGAGATTAAGATTGGCATTTCTGCTTCGGTGCCAGTCCTGTGTGTGCCACCTGTCTCTAATTTTGTGCCACATTAAACCGAGTGTGTAACACTGGGCCAGATTTCTTTTAAATTCTCCCTGAAAAAAAAATAGTGGGAGATTAAGATTGGCATTTCTGCTTCGGTGCCATTCCTGTGTGTGCCACCTGTCTCTAATTTTGTGCCACATTAAACCGAGTGTATAACACTGGGCCAGATGTTTTTGAAATTCTCCCTGGAAAAAAAATAGTGGGAGATTAAGATTGGTATTACTGCATCGGTGCCATTCCTGTGTGTGCCACCTGTCTCTAATTTTGTGCCACATTAAACCTAGTGTGTAACACTGGGCCAGATTTCTTTTAAATTCTCCCTGAAAAAAAAATAGTGGGAGATTAAGATTGGCATTTCTGCTTCAGTGCCAGTCCTGTGTGTGCCACCTGTCTCTAATTTTGTGCTACATTAAACGTAGTGTGTAACACTGGGCCAGATTTCTTTTAAATTCTCCCTGAAAAAAAAAAAGTTGGAGATTAAGATTGGCATTTCTGCTTCAGTGCCAGTCCTGTGTGTGTCACCTGTCTCTAATTTTGTGCCACATTAAACCTAGTGTGTAACACTGGGCCAGATTTCTTTCAAATTCTCCCTGGAAAAAAAAATAGTGGGAGATTAAGATTGGCATTTCTGCTTCGGTGGCAGTCCTGTGTGTGCCACCTGTCTCTAATTTTGTGCCACATTAAACCGAGTGTGTAACACTGGGCCAGATTTCTTTCAAATTCTCCCTGGAAAAAAAAATAGTGGGAGATTAAGATTGGCATTTCTGCTTTGGTGCCAGTTTTGTGTGTGCCACCTGTCTCTAATTTTGTGCCACATTAAACCTAGTGTGTAACACTGGGCCAGATTTCTTTTAAATTCTCCCTGAAAAAAAAATAGTGGGAGATTAAGATTGGCATTTCTGCTTCGGTGCCAGTCCTGTGTGTGCCACCTGTCTCTAATTTTGTGCCACATTAAACCGAGTGTGTAACACTGGGCCAGATTTTTTTCAAATTCTCCCTGGAAAAAAAAATAGTGGGAGATTAAGATTGGCATTATTGCATCGGAGCCATTCCTGTGTGGGCCACCTGTCTCTAATTTTGTGCCACATTAAACCTAGTGTGAAACACTGGGACAGATTTCTTTTAAATTCTCCCTGAAAAAAATATAGTGGGAGATTAAGATTGGCATTTCTGCATCGGTGCCATTCCTGTGTGGACCACCTGTCTCTAATTTTGTGCCACATTAAACCTAGTGTGTAACACTGGGCCAGATTTCTTTTAAATACTCCCTGAAAAAAAAAAGTTGGAGATTAAGATTGGCATTTCTGCTTCGGTGCCAGTCATGTGTGTGCCACCTGTCTCTAATTTTGTGCCACATTAAACCGAATGTGTAACACTGGGCCAGATTTTTTTCAAATTCTCCCTGGAAAAAAAAATAGATGGAGACTAAGATTGGCTTTTCTGCTTCGGTGCCAGTCCTGTGTGTGCCACCTCTCTCTAATTTTGTGCCACATTAAAACTATTGTGTAACACTGGGCCAGATTTTTTTCAAATTCTCCCTGGAAAAAAAAATAGTGGGAGATTAAGATTGGCATTACTGCATTGGTGCCATTCCTGTGTGTGCCACCTGTCTCTAATTTTGTGCCACATTAAACCTAGTGTGTAACATTGGTCAAGATTTCTTTTAAATTCTCCCTGAAAAAAAAAAAGTGGGAGATTAAGATTGGCATTTCTGCTTTGGTGACAGTCCTGTGTGTGCCACCTGTCTCTAATTTTGTGCAACATTAAACCGAGTGTGTAACACTGGGCCAGATTTTTTTCAAATTCTCCCTGGAAAAAAAATAGTGGGAGATTAAGATTGGCATTATTGCATCGGTGCCATTCCTGTGTGGGCCACCTGTCTCTAATTTTGTGCCACATTAAACCTAGTGTGAAACACTGGGCCAGATTTCTTTTAAATTCTCTCTGAAAAAAAAAATAGTGGGAGATTAAGATTGGCATTTCTGCTTCGGTGCCAGTCCTATGTGTGCCACCTGTCTCTAATACTGGGCCAGAATTTTTTCAAATTCTCCCTGGAAAAAAAAATAGTGGGAGATTAAGATTGGCATTTCTGCTTCGGTGCCATTCCTGTGTGTGCCACCTGTCTCTAATTTTGTGCCACATTAAACGTAGTGTGTAACACTGGGCCAGATGTCTTTTAAATTCTCCCTGAAAAAAAAAAAGTTGGAGATTAAGATTGGCATTTCTGCTTCAGTGCCAGTCCTGTGTGTGCCACCTGTCTCTAATTTTGTGCCACATTAAACCTAGTGTGTAACACTGGCCAGATTTCTTTCAAATTCTCCCTGAAAAAAAAAAATAGTGGAAGATTAAGATTGGCATTTCTGCTTTGGTGCCAGTTTTGTGTGTGCCACCTGTCTCTAATTTTGTGCCAAATTAAACCTAGTGTGTAACACTGGGCCAGATTTCTTTTAAATTCTCCCTGAAAAAAAAATAGTGGGAGATTAAGATTGGTATTTCTGCTTCGGTGCCAGTCCTGTGTGTGCCACCTGTCTCTAATTTTGTGCCACATTAAACCGAGTGTGTAACACTGGGCCAGATTTTTTTCAAATTCTCCCTGGAAAAAAAAATAGTGGGAGATTAAGATTGGCATTATTGCATCGGTGCCATTCCTGTGTGGACCACCTGTCTCTAATTTTGTGCCACATTAAACCTAGTGTGAAACACTGGGCCAGATTTCTTTTAAATTCTCCCTGAAAAAAAAATAGTGGGAGATTAAGATTGGCATTTCTGCTTCGGTGCCAGTCCTGTGTGTGCCACCTGTCTCTAATACTGGGCCAGATTTTTTTCAATTCTACTTGGAAAAAAAATAGTGGGAGATTAAGATTGGCATTTCTGCTACTTTTCCATTCCTGTGTGTGCCACCTGTCTCTAATTTTGTGCCACATTAAACCTAGTGTGTAACACTGGGCCAGATTTCTTTCAAATTCTCCCTGGAAAAAAAAAAGTGGGAGATTAAGATTGGCATTTCTGCTTCAGTGCCAGTCCTGTGTGTGCCACCTGTCTCTACTTTTGTGCCACATTAAACGTAGTGTGTAACACTGGGCCAGATTTCTTTTAAATTCTCCCTGAAAAAAAAAAAGTTGGACATTAAGATTGGCATTTCTGCTTCAGTGCCAGTCCAGTGTGTGTCACCTGTCTCTAATTTTGTGCCACATTAAACCTAGTGTGTAACACTGGGCCAGATTTCTTTTAAATTCTCCCTGAAAAAAAAATAGTGGGAGATTAAGATTGGCATTTCTGCTTCGGTGCCAGTCCTGTGTGTGCCACCTGTCTCAAAATTTTGTGCCACATTAAACCGAGTGTGTAACACTGGGCCAGATTTTTTTCAAATTCTCCCTGGAAAAAAAAATAGTGGGAGATTAAGATTGGCATTATTGCATCGGTGCCATTCCTGTGTGGGCCACCTGTCTCTAATTTTGTGCCACATTAAACCTAGCGTGAAACACTGGGCCAGATTTCTTTTAAATTCTCCCTAAAAAAAAAATAGTGGGAGATTAAGATTGGCATTTCTGCTTCGGTGTCAGTCCTATGTGTGCCACCTGTCTCTAATACTGGGCCAGAATTTTTTCAAATTCTCCCTGGAAAAAAAAATAGTGGGAGATTAAGATTGGCATTTCTGCTTCGGTGCCATTCCTGTGTGTGCCACCTGTCTCTAATTTTGTGCCACATTAAACGTAGTGTGTAACACTGGGCCAGATTTCTTTCAAATTCTCCCTGGAAAAAAAATTAGTGGGAGATTAAGATTGGCATTTCTGCTTTGGTGCCAGTTTTGTGTGTGCCACCTGTCTCTAATTTTGTGCCACATTAAACCTAGTGTGAAACACTGGGACAGAATTCTTTTAAATTCTCCCTGAAAAAAAAATAGTGGGAGATTAAGATTGGCATTTCTGCTTCGGTGCCAGTCCTGTGTGTGCCACTTGTCTCTAATACTGGGCCAGATTTCTTTCAAATTCTCCCTGGAAAAAAAAAATAGTGGGAGATTAAGATTGGCATTTCTGCTTCGGTGCCATTCCTGTGTGTGCCACCTGTCTCTAATTTTGTGCCACATTAAACCTAGTGTGTAACACTGGGCCAGATTTCTTTTAAATTCTCCCTGAAAAAAAAAAGTGGGAGATTAAGATTGGCATTTCTGCTTCAGTGCCAGTCCTGTGTGTGCCACCTGTCTCTAATTTTGTGCCACATTAAACCTAGTGTGTAACCCTGGGCCAGATTTCTTTCAAATTCTCCCGGAAAAAAAAAATAGTGGGAGATTAAGATTGCCATTACTGCTTTGGTGCCATTCCTGTGTGGACCACCTGTCTCTAATTTTGTGCCACATTAAACCTAGTGTGAAACACTGGGCCAGATTTCTTTTAAATTCTCCTTGGAAAAAAAAATAGTGGGAGATTAAGATTGGCATTTCTGCTTCGGTGCCAGTCCTGTGTGTGCCACCTGTCTCTAATTTTGTGCCACATTAAACCTAGTGTGTAACACTGGGCCAGATTTCTTTCAAATTCTCCCAGAAAAAAAAATAGTGGGAGATTAAGATTGCCATTACTGCTTCGGTGCCATTCCTGTGTGTGCCACCTGTCTCTAATTTTGTGCCACATTAAACCTAGTGTGTAACACTGGGCCAGATTTCTTTTAAATTCTCCCTGAAAAAAAAATAGTGGGAGATTAAGATTGGCATTTCTGCTTCGGTGCCATTCCTGTGTGTGCCACCTGTCTCTAATTTTGTGCCACATTAAACCGAGTGTATAACACTGGGCCAGATGATTTTCAAATTCTCCCTGGAAAAAAAATAGTGGGAGATTAAGATTGGTATTACTGCATCGGTGCCATTCCTGTGTGTGCCACCTGTCTCTAATTTTGTGCCACATTAAACCTAGTGTGTAACACTGGGCCAGATTTCTTTTAAATTCTCCCTGAAAAAAAAATAGTGGGAGATTAAGATTGGCATTTCTGCTTCGGTGCCAGTCCTGTGTGTGCCACCTGTCTCTAATACTGTTAGGACTGGCGGAACGCACCAAGACAGGTGACAAAGATGCGTTCGCAGTCCGGGGTCCACCGTGCAGGTGAGAACCTGCTGCTAGCAATTTGCAGACTAAATAGCGGTACACTAAAGTAAACACGCGTGGGTTAAACCTCACCCAGCGTGAGGAAAGCGATCCTGTTAATTCACAGGACCGCAATACCGCACTAGAGTGCGAGCAAGTGGCCAGCGGACTTAACCCCAGAAGGGATTGAAGCCCGATTAGGCCCTTGCTAGCACAACACCGCAACTGGGTGTGTAGAGAACCTACAGAAATATAAGCGCACAAGTGCGCGAGCGATGCCGCACTAACGGACGCCACTAACCACCCAGACTTGGGTATGGAAAGCGCAAGGCAGGCGCACGGCGCCGTACTGGCAGGCACAGCTACAGGACGCTGTGATGTGTGTTTAGTGTAGTAGGCTAAGTCGGGCGCTAGATAGCAGCCGTACACCTTCCGCGAACAGACATTCAATAGGGAAGGGGTAACCAAGAACGACTTGCACTCACACATACACACATATCAATTGTAAGACAATACTAGCGCATGGCCGTGCGGTCATGCGCAGTTTATATAGCTGCAGCACAGGAAATGGCTATAGAACTTTTGCCCTTCTAGGACCTGCCAAGAGGACCAATGGAATGTGCCGCAGAGCCTGAGCACATGACCCTCGATCTCCAACGGGAGATCTTGCCCTGGGCATGCTCAGTGTGTGCAGATAAGGACTTAGTCCCAGAGAAGTCCGCTCGCTGCTGACCAGAATAGGCTTCAAAGGCAGAAGCTGGAGAAGCAGCAATAACTCTTCTCACAGAGTCAGACTGAGCGAGACGCTGGGATCGACGTCCCTGCTGAGCAGACTCCACTGCGGCTGGAGGGGAATGGGAGACCGCAGCGGAGACGGATCGAGATTCCCCCTGTGCAGCAGAGGAAACTCGACTCCTAACATTACCCCCCCTCCTAGGGCCCCCCCCTCCTTGGGCCTCGCTACGCTCGAAGGCAGCAATGAGCTGTGGGGCCCGAATGTTTTCAGCAGGCTCCCAAGACCTGTCCTCTGGACCATAACCCTTCCAATCCACCAAATAAAACTTTTTGCCGCGTACCACCTTGCACCCCAAAATAGCGTTCACCTCGTAATCGTCCGTAGACGAACCCGATGTCCCGGCAGATGACTCGGAAAACCGGGACATGTATACGGGTTTCAAGAGGGACACATGAAAGGTGTCGGTGATACCCAAGCGTGGAGGAAGAGCCAGGCGGTAGACCACGGGATTAACCTGCTCGAGGACCTTGAATGGACCCAAGTAGCGAGGAGCAAACTTAGTGGACTCAACTCGCAGCCTGATGTTACGGGCGGAGAGCCACACCAAGTCGCCAGGAGCAAAGGCCGGGGCAGGGCGCCGATGTGCATCGGCGGAGGACCTCATTCTCTCCTTCGAGGCCCGAATGGCATCCTGAGTGCGGTCCCAAATGTCCCGTGCCTCCACTGCCCAGTCTGCCACCCTGGAGTCAGCAGAGGACACGGGCATAGGCACAGGAACCCGCGGATGCTGGCCGTAATTAAGGAGGAAAGGAGTCTGACCGGTGGAATCGGCAACAGCGTTATTAAGGGCGAACTCTGCCCATGGTAATAAAGATGCCCAGTCATCCTGCCTGGCAGAAACAAAATGTCGCAGATATGTGACCAGAGTCTGATTGGCCCTCTCTACCAACCCATTCGTCTCGGGATGATATGCGGAAGAGAGATTTAACTCAATGCTGAGAAGACGACAAAGCTCTCTCCAGAACCGAGACGCAAACTGGGGACCCCGGTCACTGACAATTTTGTCTGGCATGCCGTGTAGGCGGAAGATGTGTCTTATGAACAACGCTGCCAAGGCCCGTGCAGAAGGTAACCGTGGGAGCGGCACCAAGTGCACCATTTTCGAGAAATGATCGGTAATTACCCAAATGACGGTACAGCCGCGAGACTTGGGCAAACCCACTACAAAGTCCATCCCGACCATCTCCCAGGGCCTGTCTGCCACCGGCAAGGGATAGAGTAACCCAGACGGCCGTTGTCGAGGAGACTTATTTTTGGCGCATGAGACACACGCCAGAACGTAATCCCTGACATCTCGCAGCATATGCGGCCACCAGTACGTCCTCGCCAGCAGCTCAGATGTCCTTTTAGTCCCAAAGTGTCCACCCACCCTGGAGGAATGAGCCCAAGAGAGAACCTCCGGTCGCAAATTTATGGGCACAAAAGTCTTGCCCGGAGGCACAGACTCAAGCGACACCGGAGCCACGGTTCTCAAGCTCTCAGAAGGAACAATAAGCCGAGGCTCTCCTTCCTCCTCCTCAGATGACACAACAGAGCGAGAAAGAGCATCAGCTCGAATGTTCTTCTCCCCAGCGACATAATGGAGGGTGAAGTGGAATCGGGAGAAGAATAAGGACCATCTGGCCTGGCGAGAATTTAGCCTCTGGGCTGTTTGCAAATATAGCAAATTTTTATGGTCTGTAAATACTTGAAAGGGAAAACGAGCCCCCTCCAAGAGATGTCTCCACTCAGAGAAAGCCAATTTCATCGCTAGCAACTCCCTGTCCCCGATGGAATAATTCCTCTCCGCTGGTGTGAAGGTCTTGGAGAAGAAAAAGCACGGATGCTTCCGACCTTGAGCATCCTTCTGGAAGAGGACTGCTCCAGCACCAACGGAAGAGGCATCCACCTCCATTATAAACGGCTTATCGACATCGGGACGATGTAGGATGGGAGCGCTAGCAAAATGAGACTTAGTAGAAGAAAAGGCCCTGGAGACCTCTTCAGACCACACTTTGGGATTTGCTCCCTTCTTGGTGAGGGCTACCAAGGGAGCTACCAAAGTTGAGAAATGAGGGATGAACTGGCGGTAATAATTAATGAACCCCATAAAGCGCTGCACCGCTTTAAGTGAATGGGGTTCTTGCCAGTCCATCACAGCCTGTAGTTTGGCAGGATCCATAGCCAATCCTTGGGCAGAGATGATATAGCCCAGGAAAGGTAAAGACTCCTGCTCAAACACACACTTCTCCAACTTTGCGTAAAGAGAGTTTGCCCGTAAGAGGTCGAAGACTCTGCCAACATCTCTCCGGTGGGAGTCAATATCTGGAGAGAAGATGAGAATATCATCCAGATAGACTACGACCGAGGTGGAAAGCATATCCCGGAAGATGTCGTTGACAAAGTCTTGGAAAACGGCTGGGGCATTACAGAGCCCGAAGGGCATCACCAGATACTCATAATGCCCATCTCTGGTGTTAAACGCCGTCTTCCATTCGTCCCCCTCACGAATGCGAATCAGGTTATAAGCTCCCCGCAGGTCTAATTTGGTAAATACCTTAGCTCCCCGTAGCCTATCAAAAAGCTCAGAAATCAGGGGCAGCGGGTACTTATTTTTAACGGTGATGGCGTTAAGACCCCTGTAGTCTATGCAAGGACGCAACTCTCCACTCTTCTTCTGTACGAAGAAGAACCCTGCCCCAGCTGGTGACACTGACTTCCTAATAAATCCTCTTGCCAAATTCTCCTGGATGTATTGGGACATAGCCTCCGTTTCCGGGAGAGAGAGGGGATAGACACGTCCCCGAGGAGGTTCTGCTCCAGGCAAGAGATCTATAGGACAGTCATAGGGACGGTGAGGCGGAAGGGTCTCCGCGGCTTTTTTGGAAAAGACGTCTGCATAAGACCAATAGTGTTTGGGGAGAGTAGAGAGATCTGCGGGTATCTCAGTGGTGGAAACCTGAACGCACTCTTTCACACATCTGCCCTTGCAGGATTCACTCCAACCCAATATCCACCCAGAGGTCCACTCAATATGTGGGGAGTGGAAACGAAGCCAGGGCATTCCCAGCAGAATCTCATCCATTCCCTCGGGAAGGACAAGAAGGGAAATAGTCTCCTGGTGGGATGGGGACATGGCTAACGTGAAAGGGACAGTCTGATGTGTGATCTGTAATGGAAGTGTCGACCCATTCACCACTCTCACGGTTACTGGTTTGGCTAGCATAGCCAGAGGTATTGCGTGGCGCTGAGCAAAAGCAGAAGACATAAAATTTCCCTCTGCTCCTGAATCCACACAAAGCTCTACTGTAAGAGTGGATGTGCCTAACAGGATTGTCCCTTTAAAGGACAATTTTGAGGAAAATGCCGCGGTGTCCAGTGAACCTCCTCCAATGGACACTAGACGCGATCGTTTTCCCGACCGCCGTGGACATTTATTAGCGAAATGTCCCGGTTGCTGGCAATTTTTACATAGCACAGGTACTCGAGCGGTCTGAGACCTAGATCCCGCTCGAGAAACCTCCATGGCCTCATGGGAGTCGGACGCCATAACAGGAGATTCTAGAGGTTTGGCAAAGATGGGAGCCAGCCGAAACCTCTGCCTACACTGGGTCCGCTCCAACCTCCGCTCGTTAAAACGGAGATCGATGCGGGTAGCTATAGTAATAAGCTCCTCCAGTGTGGCGGGAATCTCCCTGGTGGCCAAGGCGTCCTTCACATGATCTGCCAGTCCTTTCCAGAACACCGGAATAAGGACTTTATCCGGCCATTCCAGCTCAGAAGCTAGAGTCCGGAATAGGATGGCAAACTGGCTGACCATGGACGAAGCCTGAGTAATTGCCAACAATTGGAGCGCGGTATCGTGGGTGACACGAGGTCCCAGAAAGACCTGCCTCAGAGCGTCCAGGAAGATAGGAGCACTCTGCACCACACGATCACCACGTTCCCAAAGCGGCGTTGCCCACTCCAACGCCCTGCCCGACAAGAGAGATATAATGAATCCCACTTTCGCCCGTTCCGTAGGAAAACGTGCAGCCAGCAGCTCGAGATGTATGGAGCACTGGCTCACGAATCCCCGACATGGCTTACTGTCACCAGCAAACTTGTCTGGGAGCGGGAGACGGGATAAGGTCGGAGCAGGGGTAGCAGCGGACAAACTGGCTGCAGCTGCACTTGCAGCCTGAACAGCGACAGCAGTAACGTCCACAGCTGAGGTTGTGCGCTCGAGAGCCGCCAACCTACCCTCCAGCTGCTGGATGTACTGCTGTAGACGCTGACCGTCTGCCATTTACTAGCCAGACCCTGGCGCTAGTATTATGTTAGGACTGGCGGAACGCACCAAGACAGGTGACAAAGATGCGTTCGCAGTCCGGGGTCCACCGTGCAGGTGAGAACCTGCTGCTAGCAATTTGCAGACTAAATAGCGGTACACTAAAGTAAACACGCGTGGGTTAAACCTCACCCAGCGTGAGGAAAGCGATCCTGTTAATTCACAGGACCGCAATACCGCACTAGAGTGCGAGCAAGTGGCCAGCGGACTTAACCCCAGAAGGGATTGAAGCCCGATTAGGCCCTTGCTGGCACAACACCGCAACTGGGTGTGTAGAGAACCTACAGAAATATAAGCGCACAAGTGCGCGAGCGATGCCGCACTAACGGACGCCACTAACCACCCAGACTTGGGTATGGAAAGCGCAAGGCAGGCGCACGGCGCCGTACTGGCAGGCACAGCTACAGGACGCTGTGATGTGTGTTTAGTGTAGTAGGCTAAGTCGGGCGCTAGATAGCAGCCGTACACCTTCCGCGAACAGACATTCAATAGGGAAGGGGTAACCAAGAACGACTTGCACTCACACATACACACATATCAATTGTAAGACAATACTAGCGCATGGCCGTGCGGTCATGCGCAGTTTATATAGCTGCAGCACAGGAAATGGCTATAGAACTTTTGCCCTTCTAGGACCTGCCAAGAGGACCAATGGAATGTGCCGCAGAGCCTGAGCACATGACCCTCGATCTCCAACGGGAGATCTTGCCCTGGGCATGCTCAGTGTGTGCAGATAAGGACTTAGTCCCAGAGAAGTCCGCTCGCTGCTGACCAGAATAGGCTTCAAAGGCAGAAGCTGGAGAAGCAGCAATAACTCTTCTCACAGAGTCAGACTGAGCGAGACGCTGGGATCGACGTCCCTGCTGAGCAGACTCCACTGCGGCTGGAGGGGAATGGGAGACCGCAGCGGAGACGGATCGAGATTCCCCCTGTGCAGCAGAGGAAACTCGACTCCTAACAAATACTGGGCCAGATTTTTTTCAATTCTACCTGGAAAAAAAAATAGTGGGAGATTAAGATTGGCATTTCTGCTTCTGTGCCATTCCTGTGTGTGCCACCTGTCTCTAATTTTGTGCCACATTAAACCTAGTGTGTAACACTGGGCCAGATTTCTTTTAAATTCTCCATGAAAAAAAAAGTGGGAGATTAAGATTGGCATTTCTGCTTCAGTGCCAGTCCTGTGTGTGCCACCTGTCTCTAATTTTGTGCTACATTAAACGTAGTGTGTAACATTGGGCCAGATTTCTTTTAAATTCTCCCTGAAAAAAAAAAAGTTGGAGATTAAGATTGGCATTTCTGCTTCAGTGCCAGTCCTGTGTGTGCCACCTGTCTCTAATTTTGTGCCACATTAAACCTAGTATGTAACACTGGGCCAGATTTCTTTCAAATTCTCCGGGAAAAAAAAAATAGTGGGAGATTAAGATTGCCATTACTGCTTCGGTGCCATTCCTGTGTGTGCCACCTGTCTCTAATTTTGTGCCACATTAAACCTAGTGTGTAACACTGGGCCAGATTTCTTTTAAATTCTCCCTGAAAAAAAATAGTGGGCGATCAAGATTGGCATTTCTGCTTTGGTGCCATTTCTGTGTGTGCCACCTGTCTCTAATTTTGTGCCACATTAAACCGAGTGTGTAACACTGGGCCAGATGTTTTTCAAATTCTCACTGGAAAAAAAAATAGTGGGAGATTAAGATTGGCATTACTGCATCGGTCCCATTCCTGTGTGTGCCACCTGTCTCTAATTTTGTGCCACATTAAACCTAGTGTGTAACACTGGGCCAGATTTCTTTTAAATTCTCCCTGAAAAATAAAAGTGGGAGATTAAGATTGACATTTCTGCTTCAGTGCCAGTCCTGTGTGTGCCACCTGTCTCTAATTTTGTGCCACATTAAACGTAGTGTGCAACACTGGGCCAGATTTCTTTTAAATTCTCCCTGAAAAAAAAAAAAGTTGGAGATTAAGATTGGCATTTCTGCTTCAGTGCCAGTCCTGTGTGTGTCACCTGTCTCTAATTTTGTGCCACATTAAACCTAGTGTGTAACACTGGGCCAGATTTCTTTCAAATTCTCCCTGGAAAAAAAAATAGTGGGAGATTAAGATTGGCATTTCTGCTTTGTTGCCAGTTTTGTGTGTGCCACCTGTCTCTAATTTTGTGCCACATTAAACCTAGTGTGTAACACTGGGCCAGATTTCTTTTAAATTCTCCCTGAAAAAAAAAATAGTGGGAGATTAAGATTGGCATTTCTGCTTCGGTGCCAGTCCTGTGTGTGCCACCTGTCTCTAATTTTGTGCCACATTAAACCGAGTGTGTAACACTGGGCCAGATTTTTTTCAAATTCTCCCTGGAAAAAAAAATAGTGGGAGATTAAGATTGGCATTATTGCATCGGAGCCATTCCTGTGTGGGCCACCTGTCTCTAATTTTGTGCCACATTAAACCTAGTGTGAAACACTGGGCCAGATTTCTTTTAAATTCTCCCTGAAAAAAAAAATAGTGGGAGATTAAGATTGGCATTTCTGCTTCGGTGTCAGTCCTATGTGTGCCACCTGTCTCTAATACTGGGCCAGATTTTTTTCAAATTCTCCCTGGAAAAAAAAATAGTGGGAGATTAAGATTGGCATTTCTGCTTCGGTGCCAGTCCTGTGTGTGCCACCTGTCTCTAATTTTGTGCCACATTAAACGTAGTGTGTAACACTGGGCCAGATTTCTTTTAAATTCTCCCTGAAAAAAAAAAAAGTTGAAGATTAAGATTGGCATTTCTGCTTCAGTGCCAGTCCTGTGTGTGCCACCTGTCTCTAATTTTGTGCCACATTAACCTAGTGTGTAACACTGGGCCAGATTTCTTTCAAATTCTCCCTGAAAAAAAAAATAGTGGGAGATTAAGATTGGCATTTCTGCTTTGGTGCCAGTTTTGTGTGTGCCACCTGTCTCTAATTTTGTGCCACATTAAACCTAGTGTGTAACACTGGGCCAGATTTCTTTTAAATTCTCCCTGAAAAAATAAATAGTGGGAGATTAAGATTGGCATTTCTGCTTCGGTGCCAGTCCTGTGTGTGCCACCTGTCTCTAATTTTGTGCCACATTAAACCGAGTGTGTAACACTGGGCCAGATTTTTTTCAAATTCTCCCTGAAAAAAAAAATAGTGGGAGATTAAGATTGGCATTATTGCATCGGTGCCATTCCTGTGTGGACCACCTGTCTCTAATTTTGTGCCACATTAAACCTAGTGTGAAACACTGGGACAGATTTCTTTTAAATTCTCCCTGAAAAAAATATAGTGGGAGATTAAGATTGGCATTTCTGCATCGGTGCCATTCCTGTGTGGACCACCTGTCTCTAATTTTGTGCCACATTAAACCTAGTGTGTAACACTGGGCCAGATTTCTTTTAAATACTCCCTGAAAAAAAAAAAGTTGGAGATTAAGATTGGCATTTCTGCTTCAGTGCCAGTCCTGTGTGTGCCACCTGTCTCTAATTTTGTGCCACATGAAACCTAGTGTGTAACACTGGGCCAGATTTCTTTCAAATTCTCCCTGAAAAAAAAATAGTGGGAGATTAAGATTGGCATTTCTGCATCGGTGCCATTCCTGTGTGGACCACCTGTCTCTAATTTTGTGCCACATTAAACCTAGTGTGTAACACTGGGCCAGATTTTTTTCAAATTCTCCCTGGAAAAAAAAATAGTGGGAGATTAAGATTGGCATTTCTGCTTCGGTGGCAGTCCTGTGTGTGCCACCTGTCTCTAATTTTGTGCCACATTAAACCTAGTATGTAACACTGGGCCAGATTTCTTTCAAATTCTCCCGGAAAAAAAAAATAGTGGGAGATTAAGATTGCCATTACTGCTTCGGTGCCATTCCTGTGTGTGCCACCTGTCTCTAATTTTGTGCCACATTAAACCTAGTGTGTAACACTGGGCCAGATTTCTTTTAAATTCTCCCTGAAAAAAAATAGTGGGAGATCAAGATTGGCATTTCTGCTTTGGTGCCATTTCTGTGTGTGCCACCTGTCTCTAATTTTGTGCCACATTAAACCGAGTGTGTAACACTGGGCCAGATTTCTTTCAAATTCTCCCTGGAAAAAAAATAGTGGGAGATTAAGATTGGCATTTCTGCTTTGGTGCCAGTTTTGTGTGTGCCACCTGTCTCTAATTTTGTGCCACATTAAACCTAGTGTGTAACACTGGGCCAGATTTCTTTTAAATTGTCCCTGAAAAAAAAATAGTGGGAGATTAAGATTGGCATTTCTGCTTCGGTGCCAGTCCTGTGTGTGCCACCTGTCTCTAATTTTGTGCCACATTAAACCGAGTGTGTAACACTGGGCCAGATTTTTTTCAAATTCTCCCTGGAAAAAAAAATAGTGGGAGATTAAGATTGGCATTATTGCATCGGAGCCATTCCTGTGTGGGCCACCTGTCTCTAATTTTGTGCCACATTAAACCTAGTGTGAAACACTGGGACAGATTTCTTTTAAATTCTCCCTGAAAAAAATATAGTGGGAGATTAAGATTGGCATTTCTGCATCGGTGCCATTCCTGTGTGGACCACCTGTCTCTAATTTTGTGCCACATTAAACCTAGTGTGTAACACTGGGCCAGATTTCTTTTAAATACTCCCTGAAAAAAAAAAGTTGGAGATTAAGATTGGCATTTCTGCTTCGGTGCCAGTCATGTGTGTGCCACCTGTCTCTAATTTTGTGCCACATTAAACCGAATGTGTAACACTGGGCCAGATTTTTTTCAAATTCTCCCTGGAAAAAAAAATAGATGGAGACTAAGATTGGCTTTTCTGCTTCGGTGCCAGTCCTGTGTGTGCCACCTCTCTCTAATTTTGTGCCACATTAAAACTATTGTGTAACACTGGGCCAGATTTTTTTCAAATTCTCCCTGGAAAAAAAAATAGTGGGAGATTAAGATTGGCATTACTGCATTGGTGCCATTCCTGTGTGTGCCACCTGTCTCTAATTTTGTGCCACATTAAACCTAGTGTGTAACATTGGTCAAGATTTCTTTTAAATTCTCCCTGAAAAAAAAAAAGTGGGAGATTAAGATTTGCATTTCTGCTTTGGTGACAGTCCTGTGTGTGCCACCTGTCTCTAATTTTGTGCAACATTAAACCGAGTGTGTAACACTGGGCCAGATTTTTTTCAAATTCTCCCTGGAAAAAAAAATAGTGGGAGATTAAGATTGGCATTATTGCATCGGTGCCATTCCTGTGTGGGCCACCTGTCTCTAATTTTGTGCCACATTAAACCTAGTGTGAAACACTGGGCCAGATTTCTTTTAAATTCTCTCTGAAAAAAAAAATAGTGGGAGATTAAGATTGGCATTTCTGCTTCGGTGCCAGTCCTATGTGTGCCACCTGTCTCTAATACTGGGCCAGAATTTTTTCAAATTCTCCCTGGAAAAAAAAATAGTGGGAGATTAAGATTGGCATTTCTGCTTCGGTGCCATTCCTGTGTGTGCCACCTGTCTCTAATTTTGTACCACATTAAACGTAGTGTGTAACACTGGGCCAGATTTCTTTTAAATTCTCCCTGAAAAAAAAAAAGTTGGAGATTAAGATTGGCATTTCTGCTTCAGTGCCAGTCCTGTGTGTGCCACCTGTCTCTAATTTTGTGCCACATTAAACCTAGTGTGTAACACTGGCCAGATTTCTTTCAAATTCTCCCTGAAAAAAAAAATAGTGGAAGATTAAGATTGGCATTTCTGCTTTGGTGCCAGTTTTGTGTGTGCCACCTGTCTCTAATTTTGTGCCAAATTAAACCTAGTGTGTAACACTGGGCCAGATTTCTTTTAAATTCTCCCTGAAAAAAAAATAGTGGGAGATTAAGATTGGTATTTCTGCTTCGGTGCCAGTCCTGTGTGTGCCACCTGTCTCTAATTTTGTGCCACATTAAACCGAGTGTGTAACACTGGGCCAGATTTTTTTCAAATTCTCCCTGGAAAAAAAAATAGTGGGAGATTAAGATTGGCATTATTGCATCGGTGCCATTCCTGTGTGGACCACCTGTCTCTAATTTTGTGCCACATTAAACCTAGTGTGAAACACTGGGCCAGATTTCTTTTAAATTCTCCCTGAAAAAAAAATAGTGGGAGATTAAGATTGGCATTTCTGCTTCGGTGCCAGTCCTGTGTGTGCCACCTGTCTCTAATACTGGGCCAGATTTTTTTCAATTCTACTTGGAAAAAAAATAGTGGGAGATTAAGATTGGCATTTCTGCTACTTTTCCATTCCTGTGTGTGCCACCTGTCTCTAATTTTGTGCCACATTAAACCTAGTGTGTAACACTGGGCCAGATTTCTTTCAAATTCTCCCTGGAAAAAAAAAAGTGGGAGATTAAGATTGGCATTTCTGCTTCAGTGCCAGTCCTGTGTGTGCCACCTGTCTCTAATTTTGTGCCACATTAAACGTAGTGTGTAACACTGGGCCAGATTTCTTTTAAATTCTCCCTGAAAAAAAAAAAGTTGGACATTAAGATTGGCATTTCTGCTTCAGTGCCAGTCCAGTGTGTGTCACCTGTCTCTAATTTTGTGCCACATTAAACCTAGTGTGTAACACTGGGCCAGATTTCTTTTAAATTCTCCCTGAAAAAAAAATAGTGGGAGATTAAGATTGGCATTTCTGCTTCGGTGCCAGTCCTGTGTGTGCCACCTGTCTCAAAATTTTGTGCCACATTAAACCGAGTGTGTAACACTGGGCCAGATTTTTTTCAAATTCTCCCTGGAAAAAAAAATAGTGGGAGATTAAGATTGGCATTATTGCATCGGTGCCATTCCTGTGTGGGCCACCTGTCTCTAATTTTGTGCCACATTAAACCTAGCGTGAAACACTGGGCCAGATTTCTTTTAAATTCTCCCTAAAAAAAAAATAGTGGGAGATTAAGATTGGCATTTCTGCTTCGGTGTCAGTCCTATGTGTGCCACCTGTCTCTAATACTGGGCCAGAATTTTTTCAAATTCTCCCTGGAAAAAAAAATAGTGGGAGATTAAGATTGGCATTTCTGCTTCGGTGCCATTCCTGTGTGTGCCACCTGTCTCTAATTTTGTGCCACATTAAACGTAGTGTGTAACACTGGGCCAGATTTCTTTCAAATTCTCCCTGGAAAAAAAAATAGTGGGAGATTAAGATTGGCATTTCTGCTTTGGTGCCAGTTTTGTGTGTGCCACCTGTCTCTAATTTTGTGCCACAATAAACCTAGTGTGAAACACTGGGACAGAATTCTTTTAAATTCTCCCTGAAAAAAAATAGTGGGAGATTAAGATTGGCATTTCTGCTTCGGTGCCAGTCCTGTGTGTGCCACTTGTCTCTAATACTGGGCCAGATTTCTTTCAAATTCTCCCTGGAAAAAAAAAATAGTGGGAGATTAAGATTGGCATTTCTGCTTCGGTGCCATTCCTGTGTGTGCCACCTGTCTCTAATTTTGTGCCACATTAAACCTAGTGTGTAACACTGGGCCAGATTTCTTTTAAATTCTCCCTGAAAAAAAAAAAGTTGGAGATTAAGATTGGCATTTCTGCTTCAGTGCCAGTCCTGTGTGTGCCACCTGTCTCTAATTTTGTGCCACATTAAACCTAGTATGTAACACTGGGCCAGATTTCTTTCAAATTCTCCCGGAAAAAAAAAATAGTAGGAGATTAAGATTGCCATTACTGCTTCGGTGCCATTCCTGTGTGTGCCACCTGTCTCTAATTTTGTGCCACATTAAACCTAGTGTGTAACACTGGGCCAGATTTCTTTTAAATTCTCCCTGAAAAAAAATAGTGGGAGATCAAGATTGGCATTTCTGCTTTGGTGCCATTTCTGTGTGTGCCACCTGTCTCTAATTTTGTGCCACATTAAACCGAGTGTGTAACACTGGGCCAGATGTTTTTCAAATTCTCACTGGAAAAAAAAATAGTGGGAGATTAAGATTGGCATTACTGCATCGGTCCCATTCCTGTGTGTGCCACCTGTCTCTAATTTTGTGCCACATTAAACCTAGTGTGTAACACTGGGCCAGATTTCTTTTAAATTCTCCCTGAAAAAAAAAAGTGGGAGATTAAGATTGACATTTCTGCTTCAGTGCCAGTCCTGTGTGTGCCACCTGTCTCTAATTTTGTGCCACATTAAACGTAGTGTGCAACACTGGGCCAGATTTCTTTTAAATTCTCCCTGAAAAAAAAAAAAGTTGGAGATTAAGATTGGCATTTCTGCTTCAGTGCCAGTCCTGTGTGTGTCACCTGTCTCTAATTTTGTGCCACATTAAACCTAGTGTGTAACACTGGGCCAGATTTCTTTCAAATTCTCCCTGGAAAAAAAAATAGTGGGAGATTAAGATTGGCATTTCTGCTTTGTTGCCAGTTTTGTGTGTGCCACCTGTCTCTAATTTTGTGCCACATTAAACCTAGTGTGTAACACTGGGCCAGATTTCTTTTAAATTCTCCCTGAAAAAAAAAATAGTGGGAGATTAAGATTGGCATTTCTGCTTCGGTGCCAGTCCTGTGTGTGCCACCTGTCTCTAATTTTGTGCCACATTAAACCGAGTGTGTAACACTGGGCCAGATTTTTTTCAAATTCTCCCTGGAAAAAAAAATAGTGGGAGATTAAGATTGGCATTATTGCATCGGAGCCATTCCTGTGTGGGCCACCTGTCTCTAATTTTGTGCCACATTAAACCTAGTGTGAAACACTGGGCCAGATTTCTTTTAAATTCTCCCTGAAAAAAAAAATAGTGGGAGATTAAGATTGGCATTTCTGCTTCGGTGTCAGTCCTATGTGTGCCACCTGTCTCTAATACTGGGCCAGATTTTTTTCAAATTCTCCCTGGAAAAAAAAATAGTGGGAGATTAAGATTGGCATTTCTGCTTCGGTGCCAGTCCTGTGTGTGCCACCTGTCTCTAATTTTGTGCCACATTAAACGTAGTGTGTAACACTGGGCCAGATTTCTTTTAAATTCTCCCTGAAAAAAAAAAAAGTTGGAGATTAAGATTGGCATTTCTGCTTCAGTGCCAGTCCTGTGTGTGCCACCTGTCTCTAATTTTGTGCCACATTAACCTAGTGTGTAACACTGGGCCAGATTTCTTTCAAATTCTCCCTGAAAAAAAAAATAGTGGGAGATTAAGATTGGCATTTCTGCTTTGGTGCCAGTTTTGTGTGTGCCACCTGTCTCTAATTTTGTGCCACATTAAACCTAGTGTGTAACACTGGGCCAGATTTCTTTTAAATTCTCCCTGAAAAAATAAATAGTGGGAGATTAAGATTGGCATTTCTGCTTCGGTGCCAGTCCTGTGTGTGCCACCTGTCTCTAATTTTGTGCCACATTAAACCGAGTGTGTAACACCGGGCCAGATTTTTTTCAAATTCTCCCTGGAAAAAAAAATAGTGGGAGATTAAGATTGGCATTATTGCATCGGTGCCATTCCTGTGTGGACCACCTGTCTCTAATTTTGTGCCACATTAAACCTAGTGTGAAACACTGGGACAGATTTCTTTTAAATTCTCCCTGAAAAAAAAATAGTGGGAGATTAAGATTGGCATTTCTGCATCGGTGCCATTCCTGTGTGGACCACCTGTCTCTAATTTTGTGCCACATTAAACCTAGTGTGTAACACTGGGCCAGATTTCTTTTAAATTCTCCCTGAAAAAATAAATAGTGGGAGATTAAGATTGGCATTTCTGCTTCGGTGCCAGTCCTGTGTGTGCCACCTGTCTCTAATTTTGTGCCACATTAAACCGAGTGTGTAACACTGGGCCAGATTTTTTTCAAATTCTCCCTGAAAAAAAAAATAGTGGGAGATTAAGATTGGCATTATTGCATCGGTGCCATTCCTGTGTGGACCACCTGTCTCTAATTTTGTGCCACATTAAACCTAGTGTGAAACACTGGGACAGATTTCTTTTAAATTCTCCCTGAAAAAAATATAGTGGGAGATTAAGATTGGCATTTCTGCATCGGTGCCATTCCTGTGTGGACCACCTGTCTCTAATTTTGTGCCACATTAAACCTAGTGTGTAACACTGGGCCAGATTTCTTTTAAATTCTCCCTGAAAAAAAATAGTGAGAGATTAAGATTGGCATTTCTGCTTCGGTGCCATTCCTGTGTGTGCCACCTGTCTCTAATTTTGTGCCACATTAAACCTAGTGTGTAACACTGGGCCAGATTTCTTTTAAATTCTCCTTGAAAAAGAAATAGTGGGAGATTAAGATTGGCATTTCTGCTTCGGTGCCATTCCTGTGTGTGCCACCTGTCTCTAATTTTGTGCCACATTAAACCTAGTGTGTAACACTGGGCCAGATTTCTTTTAAATTCTCCCTGAAAAAAAAAAGTTGGAGATTAAGATTGGCATTTCTGCTTCAGTGCCAGTCCTGTGTGTGCCACCTGTCTCTAATTTTGTGCCACATTAAACCTAGTGTGTAACACTGGGCCAGATTTCTTTCAAATTCTCCCTGGAAAAAAAAATAGTGGGAGATTAAGATTGGCATTATTGCATCGGTGCCATTCCTGTGTGGACCACCTGTCTCTAATTTTGTGCCACATTAAACCTAGTGTGAAACACTGGGACAGATTTCTTTTAAATTCTCCCTGAAAAAAATATAGTGGGAGATTAAGATTGGCATTTCTGCATCGGTGCCATTCCTGTGTGGACCACCTGTCTCTAATTTTGTGCCACATTAAACCTAGTGTGTAACACTGGGCCAGATTTCTTTTAAATACTCCCTGAAAAAAAAAAAGTTGGAGATTAAGATTGGCATTTCTGCTTCAGTGCCAGTCCTGTGTGTGCCACCTGTCTCTAATTTTGTGCCACATGAAACCTAGTGTGTAACACTGGGCCAGATTTCTTTCAAATTCTCCCGGAAAAAAAAAATAGTGGGAGATTAAGATTGCCATTACTGCTTCGGTGCCATTCCTGTGTGTGCCACCTGTCTCTAATTTTGTGCCACATTAAACCTAGTGTGTAACACTGGGCCAGATTTCTTTTAAATTCTCCCTGAAAAAAAAATAGTGAGAGATTAAGATTGGCATTTCTGCTTCGGTGCCATTCCTGTGTGTGCCACCTGTCTCTAATTTGTGCCACATTAAACCGAGTGTGTAACACTGGGCCAGATGTTTTTCAAATTCTCCCTGGAAAAAAAATAGTGGGAGATTAAGATTGGTATTACTGCATCAGTGCCATTCCTGTGTGTGCCACCTGTCTCTAATTTTGTGCCACATTAAACCTAGTGTGTAACACTGGGCCAGATTTCTTTTAAATTCTCCCTGAAAAAAAAAATAGTGGGAGATTAAAATTGGCATTTCTGCTTCGGTGCCAGTCCTGTGTGTGCCACCTGTCTCTAATACTGGGCCAGATTTTTTTCAATTCTACCTGGAAAAAAAAATAGTGGGAGATTAAGATTGGCATTTCTGCTTCAGTGCCAGTCCTGTGTGTGTCACCTGTCTCTAATTTTGTGCCACATTAAACCTAGTGTGTAACACTGGGCCAGATTTCTTTCAAATTCTCCCTGGAAAAAAAATAGTGGGAGATTAAGATTGGCATTTCTGCTTTGGTGCCAGTTTTGTGTGTGCCACCTGTCTCTAATTTTGTGCCACATTAAACCTAGTGTGTAACACTGGGCCAGATTTCTTTTAAATTCTCCCTGAAAAAAATAGTGGGAGATTAAGATTGGCATTTCTGCTTCGGTGCCAGTCCTGTGTGTGCCACCTGTCTCTAATTTTGTGCCACATTAAACCGAGTGTGTAACACTGGGCCAGATTTCTTTTAAATTCTCCCTGAAAAAAAAATAGTGGGAGATTAAGATTGGCATTTCTGCTTCGGTGCCATTCCTGTGTGTGCCACCTGTCTCTAATTTTGTGCCACATTAAACCGAGTGTATAACACTGGGCCAGATGTTTTTCAAATTCTCCCTGGAAAAAAAATAGTGGGAGATTAAGATTGGTATTACTGCATCGGTGCCATTCCTGTGTGTGCCACCTGTCTCTAATTTTGTGCCACATTAAACCTAGTGTGTAACACTGGGCCAGATTTCTTTTAAATTCTCCCTGAAAAAAAAATAGTGGGAGATTAAGATTGGCATTTCTGCTTAAGTGCCAGTCCTGTGTGTGCCACCTGTCTCTAATTTTGTGCTACATTAAACGTAGTGTGTAACACTGGGCCAGATTTCTTTTAAATTCTCCCTGAAAAAAAAAAAGTTGGAGATTAAGATTGGCATTTCTGCTTCAGTGCCAGTCCTGTGTGTGTCACCTGTCTCTAATTTTGTGCCACATTAAACCTAGTGTGTAACACTGGGCCAGATTTCTTTCAAATTCTCCCTGGAAAAAAAAATAGTGGGAGATTAAGATTGGCATTTCTGCTTCGGTGGCAGTCCTGTGTGTGCCACCTGTCTCTAATTTTGTGCCACATTAAACCTAGTATGTAACACTGGGCCAGATTTCTTTCAAATTCTCCCGGAAAAAAAAAATAGTGGGAGATTAAGATTGCCATTACTGCTTCGGTGCCATTCCTGTGTGTGCCACCTGTCTCTAATTTTGTGCCACATTAAACCTAGTGTGTAACACTGGGCCAGATTTCTTTTAAATTCTCCCTGAAAAAAAATAGTGGGAGATCAAGATTGGCATTTCTGCTTTGGTGCCATTTCTGTGTGTGCCACCTGTCTCTAATTTTGTGCCACATTAAACCGAGTGTGTAACACTGGGCCAGATGTTTTTCAAATTCTCTCTGGAAAAAAAAATAGTGGGAGATTAAGATTGGCATTACTGCATCGGTCCCATTCCTGTGTGTGCCACCTGTCTCTAATTTTGTGCCACATTAAACCTAGTGTGTAACACTGGGCCAGATTTCTTTTAAATTCTCCCTGAAAAAAAAAAGTGGGAGATTAAGATTGGCATTTCTGCTTCAGTGCCAGTCCTGTGTGTGCCACCTGTCTCTAATTTTGTGCCACATTAAACGTAGTGTGCAACACTGGGCCAGATTTCTTTTAAATTCTCCCTGAAAAAAAAAAAAGTTGGAGATTAAGATTGGCATTTCTGCTTCAGTGCCAGTCCTGTGTGTGTCACCTGTCTCTAATTTTGTGCCACATTAAACCTAGTGTGTAACACTGGGCCAGATTTCTTTCAAATTCTCCCTGGAAAAAAAAATAGTGGGAGATCAAGATTGGCATTTCTGCTTTGGTGCCAGTTTTGTGTGTGCCACCTGTCTCTAATTTTGTGCCACATTAAACCTAGTGTGTAACACTGTGTTAAGGACTGGCGGAACGCACCATGTATAGATGGTACGAAACTAGGTGCGTTCGCAGTCCGAGGTCCACCGTGCAGGTAAAAGACCCTGCAGCTAGCAAGACGGACAATATGGCGGTACACTAAAGGATACACGCGTGGGTTAAACCTCACCCAGCGTGAAGAAAGCGATCCTGTTAATCCACAGGACCGCAGTACCGCACTAGTGCGCGAGCAAGTGGTCAGCGGACTTAATCCCAGAAGGGATTGGAGCCCGATTAGACCCTTGCTGGCGTAACACCGCAACTGGGTGTGTAGAGAACTTTAAGAAGTATAAGTGCACAAGAGTGCGAGCGATGCCGCACTAACGGACGCCACTAACCACCCAGACTCGGGTATGGAAAGCGCAAGGCAGGCGCACGGCGCCGTACTGGCAGGCACAGCTACAGGACGCTGAGATGTGTGTCTAGTGCTGTAGGCTAAGTCGGGCGCTAGGTAGCAGCCATACACCTTCCGCGAACAGACATTCAATAGGGAAGGGATTTCAAAGGACGACTTGCACTCACAACATACACACATCAACAATTGTTAGACAATACTAGCGCATGGCCGTGCGGTCATGCGCAGTTTATATAGGAGCAGCACAGGAAGTGGCCACAGCACTTTTGCCCTTCTAGGACCTGCCAAGAGGACCAATGGAATGTGCTGCAGAGCCTGAGCACATGACCCTCGATCTCCAACGGGAGACCTTACGCTGGGCATGCTCAGTACATGCAGACAAGGACTTAGTCCCAGAGAAGTCCGCTCGCTGCTGACCAGTACTGACTTTAATGGCAGAGACTGGAGAAGCAGCACTAACTCTCTGAACAGAGTGAGAATGAGCAAGACGCTGGGACCGACGTCCTTGCTGAGCAGGCTCCACTGCGGCTGGACAAGAATGGGAGACCGCAGCGGAAGTGGCTCGAGATTCCCCCAGTGCAGAAGCGGGAACTCGACCCCTAACATTACCCCCCCTCCTAGGGCCCCCCCCTCCTTGGGCCTCGCTACGTTCAAAGGCAGCAATGAGCTGCGGAGCCCGAATGTGCTCCACAGGCTCCCAGGTTCTATCCTCTGGACCATGACCCTTCCAATCCACCAAATAAAATTTTTTGCCACGTACCACCTTGCTTCCCACAATAGCATTCACCTCAAATTCATCCGTGGATGAACCCGATGTCCCAGCAGAAGACTCAGAAAACCGAGACAAGCGAACGGGCTTTAAGAGGGAAACGTGAAAGGTATCGGTGATACCAAGGCGTGGAGGAATGGCCAAACGGTAAACCACAGGGTTGACCTGTTCCAGAACTTTAAACGGGCCAATGTAGCGAGGAGCAAACTTAGTGGACTCAACTCGCAGCCTGATGTTACGGGCGGAGAGCCACACTAAGTCGCCGGGAGCAAAGACCGGAGCGGGGCGCCGGTGTGTATCAGCCGAAACCCTCATTCTCTCCTTGGAGGCCCGGATAGCATCCTGTGTGCGGTCCCAGATGTCACGTGCCTCCACCGCCCAGTCTGCCACCCTAGAATCGGTGGAGGACACGGGCATGGGCACAGGGACACGCGGATGCTGGCCGTAATTAAGGAGAAAAGGAGTTTGACCAGTGGAATCGGCTACGGCGTTGTTCAGGGCAAATTCCGCCCAAGGTAGCAAAGATGCCCAGTCATCCTGCCTAGCAGAGACGAAATGTCGCAAATATGTCACCAGAGTCTGGTTGGTTCTCTCCACCAACCCATTCGTCTCGGGATGGTAAGCAGAGGAGAGGTTTAACTCTATGCTGAGTAAACGGCAGAGCTCTCTCCAAAACCGAGATGCGAACTGGGGACCCCGATCGCTGACAATCTTATCAGGCATACCATGCAAACGGAAAACGTGTTTAACGAACAACACCGCCAAGGCCCGTGCTGAGGGTAACCGAGGAAGCGGCACCAAATGCACCATCTTAGAGAAATGGTCAGTGACAACCCAAATAATGGAGCAGCCACGCGACTTGGGTAGACCCACCACAAAGTCCATTCCGACCATCTCCCAGGGCCTGTCTGCCACCGGTAGAGGGTAAAGCAACCCAGCAGGCCGTTGCCGAGGAGACCGATTCTGGGCGCAAGAAACGCACGCCTGAATGTAGTCCCTGACATCTCGGGCCATATGCGGCCACCAGTATGTTCTCGCCAAAAGCTCTGATGTCCTCTTTGTCCCAAAATGCCCCCCCACTCTGGAGGAGTGAGCCCAAGAGAGAACCTCCGGTCGCAAGTTAGCTGGCACGAAAGTCTTGCCCGGGGGCACAGACTCTAGCGAAACCGGAGCTACAGTTCTCAGGCTCTCAGAAGGGACAATAAGCCGAGGCTCCTCCTCCTCCTCCTCAGATGACACTACGGAGCGGGAGAGAGCGTCGGCACGAACGTTCTTCTCCCCGGAGAGAAAATGGAGAGTAAAATGGAACCGGGAGAAGAACAGGGACCATCTAGCCTGGCGAGAATTCAGCCGCTGGGCCGTCTGTATATACACCAAGTTCTTGTGGTCAGTGAAGACTTGGAAGGGAAAGCGAGCTCCCTCCAAGAGGTGTCTCCACTCTGAAAAAGCCAACTTCATAGCTAGCAACTCCCTGTCCCCGATGGAATAATTCCTCTCCGCTGGTGTGAAGGTCTTGGAGAAGAAGAAGCAAGGATGCTTCCGACCTTGAGCATCCTTTTGGAAAAGGACTGCTCCAGCACCAACGGATGAGGCATCCACCTCCAAGATGAATGGTTTATCTACATCGGGGCGATGTAGGATGGGAGCGCTAGCGAAGTGTGACTTAATCGAGAGAAAGGCCTTGGAGACCTCCTCTGACCACAACTTGGGATTTGCTCCCTTCTTGGTGAGGGCGACCAAGGGAGCTACCAAAGTTGAGAAGTGTGGAATGAACTGGCGATAATAATTAATGAACCCCATAAAGCGCTGCACCGCTTTAAGAGAATGGGGTTCCTGCCAGTCCATTACAGCCTGTAGCTTGGCAGGATCCATAGCCAAACCCTGGGCAGAAATGATATATCCAAGGAAAGGCAAGGACTCCTGCTCAAACACACACTTCTCCAACTTAGCGTAGAGGGAGTTTGCCCGTAAGAGGTCGAAGACTTTGCGAACATCTCTCCGATGGGAGTCTATATCTGGAGAGTAGATGAGAATGTCATCCAGATAGACTACGACCGAGGTGGTGAGCATATCCCGAAAGATGTCGTTCACAAAGTCTTGGAAAACGGCTGGGGCATTACAGAGCCCAAAGGGCATCACTAGATATTCATAGTGCCCATCCCTGGTGTTAAAAGCCGTCTTCCATTCATCCCCCTCACGGATGCGAATCAGGTTGTAAGCACCCCGCAGATCTAACTTTGTAAATACCTTTGCTCCCCGTAGCCTATCAAAGAGCTCAGATATCAGGGGTAATGGGTACTTGTTCTTAACGGTAATTGCGTTAAGACCCCTGTAGTCTATGCATGGACGTAAGTCTCCAGTCTTCTTCTGTACGAAGAAGAACCCAGCCCCTGCCGGTGACACTGACTTCCTAATGAATCCTCTTGCCAGATTCTCCTGAATATACTGGGACATTGCCTCCGTCTCCGGGAGAGATAACGGGTAGACTCGACCCCGGGGAGGCTCAGCACCAGGCAAGAGGTCAATAGGACAGTCATAGGGGCGGTGAGGCGGAAGGGTCTCCGCAGCTCTTTTGGAGAACACGTCTGCATGGGACCAATAGTGCTTGGGGAGAGAGGAAAGATCTGCGGGTACCTGTGTAGAAGCAACCTGAACGCACTCCCTCTGACATCTACCCTCACAGGATTTACTCCATCCCAAAATTCTCCCAGAGGACCACTCAATATGAGGAGAATGGTAGCGAAGCCATGGCATCCCCAACAGGACCTCATCAATTCCCTCAGGAATGACTAATAGGGAGATTATCTCCTGATGTGATGGAGACACAGATAGGGTGAAAGGAATGGTTTGGTGAGTAATCTGTGAAGGTAGTGTTGACCCATTTACCACTCGAACGGTCACTGGCTGGGCGAGCATCACCAAGGGTATTGCGTGACGCTGGGCAAAGGCGGAGGACATAAAGTTACCCTCTGCCCCAGAGTCCAAGCATAGCTCGACCGTGAGAGTGGATGGGCCTATGGTAATTGTCCCCTTGAAGGACAACTTTGAGGCAAACGTCGCCGTGTCTAGTGTACCTCCTCCAACTGCCACTAGACGCTGACGTTTCCCCGACCGCTGAGGACTCTTGGAGGCAAGACGTCCTGACTGCTGGCGAACATGACGAACCTTATGTGCACGAGCGGACTGAGACTTGGATCCCGCTCGTGTCACCTCCAAGGTCTCATGTGACTCAGATGTCTGGACTGGAGATTTCAAAGGTTTGGCGAAGGTAGGAGCCAGCCGAAACCTCTGCCTACACTGGGCTCGTTCCAACCTCCGCTCGTTAAAACGGAGGTCTATACGAGTAGAAATAGATATTAACTCCTCCAGTGTGGCAGGAATCTCCCTAGTGGCCAGAGCGTCCTTAACATGGTCAGCCAGGCCCCTCCAGAATATGGGGATAAGGGCTTTATCCGACCACTCCAGCTCGGAAGCTAACGTACGGAATCGGACGGAAAAATGGCTGACCAAGGACTCACCCTGAGTTAATGCCAGTAGTTGGAGCGCTGTATCATGGGTGAGTTGAGGTCCTAGAAAGACCTTTTTCAGCGTGCCCAGAAACAACGGAGCACTCTGCACCACATGATCATCACGCTCCCACAGCGGCGTAGCCCACTCCAACGCCCTGTCCGACAACAGCGAGACAATAAATCCCACCTTAGCCCGCTCTGTAGGAAAACGTGCAGCCAGGAGCTCGAGGTGGATAGAGCACTGACTCACGAATCCCCTACAAGTTTTGCAATCTCCAGAAAATTTTTCTGGCAACGGGAGGCGGGATAATGTCGGAACAGGGGTGGCAGTGGACAAGGTTGCTGCCGCCACGCCAGCAGCCTTTACAGCAACTGCGGTAACATCCACAGCTGAGGTTGAGTTCTCGAGAACCTTCAACCTACCCTCCAACTGCTGGATATACCGCAAAGATTGCTGAATGTCCGCCATACTAGCCAGACCTTGGCGCTAGTATTATGTTAAGGACTGGCGGAACGCACCATGTATAGATGGTACGAAACTAGGTGCGTTCGCAGTCCGAGGTCCACCGTGCAGGTAAAAGACCCTGCAGCTAGCAAGACGGACAATATGGCGGTACACTAAAGGATACACGCGTGGGTTAAACCTCACCCAGCGTGAAGAAAGCGATCCTGTTAATCCACAGGACCGCAGTACCGCACTAGTGCGCGAGCAAGTGGTCAGCGGACTTAATCCCAGAAGGGATTGGAGCCCGATTAGACCCTTGCTGGCGTAACACCGCAACTGGGTGTGTAGAGAACTTTAAGAAGTATAAGTGCACAAGAGTGCGAGCGATGCCGCACTAACGGACGCCACTAACCACCCAGACTCGGGTATGGAAAGCGCAAGGCAGGCGCACGGCGCCGTACTGGCAGGCACAGCTACAGGACGCTGAGATGTGTGTCTAGTGCTGTAGGCTAAGTCGGGCGCTAGGTAGCAGCCATACACCTTCCGCGAACAGACATTCAATAGGGAAGGGATTTCAAAGGACGACTTGCACTCACAACATACACACATCAACAATTGTTAGACAATACTAGCGCATGGCCGTGCGGTCATGCGCAGTTTATATAGGAGCAGCACAGGAAGTGGCCACAGCACTTTTGCCCTTCTAGGACCTGCCAAGAGGACCAATGGAATGTGCTGCAGAGCCTGAGCACATGACCCTCGATCTCCAACGGGAGACCTTACGCTGGGCATGCTCAGTACATGCAGACAAGGACTTAGTCCCAGAGAAGTCCGCTCGCTGCTGACCAGTACTGACTTTAATGGCAGAGACTGGAGAAGCAGCACTAACTCTCTGAACAGAGTGAGAATGAGCAAGACGCTGGGACCGACGTCCTTGCTGAGCAGGCTCCACTGCGGCTGGACAAGAATGGGAGACCGCAGCGGAAGTGGCTCGAGATTCCCCCAGTGCAGAAGCGGGAACTCGACCCCTAACACACTGGGCCAGATTTCTTTTAAATTCTCCCTGAAAAAAAAATAGTGGGAGATTAAGATTGCCATTTCTGCTTCGGTGCCAGTCCTGTGTGCCACCTGTCTCTAATTTTGTGCCACATTAAACCGAGTGTGTAACACTGGGCCAGATTTTTTTCAAATTCTCCCTGGAAAAAAAAATAGTGGGAGATTAAGATTGGCATTATTGCATCGGAGCCATTCCTGTGTGGGCCACCTGTCTCTAATTTTGTGCCACATTAAACCTAGTGTGAAACACTGGGCCAGATTTCTTTTAAATTCTCCCTGAAAAAAAAAATAGTGGGAGATTAAGATTGGCATTTCTGCTTCGGTGTCAGTCCTATGTGTGCCACCTGTCTCTAACACTGGGCCAGATTTTTTTCAAATTCTCCCTGGAAAAAAAAATAGTGGGAGATTAAGATTGGCATTTCTGCTTTGGTGCCAGTCCTGTGTGTGCCACCTGTCTCTAATTTTGTTTCCACATTAAACGTAGTGTGTAACACTGGGCCAGATTTCTTTTAAATTCTCCCTGAAAAAAAAAAAAGTTGGAGATTAAGATTGGCATTTCTGCTTCAGTGCCAGTCCTGTGTGTGCCACCTGTCTCTAATTTTGTGCCACATTAACCTAGTGTGTAACACTGGGCCAGATTTCTTTCAAATTCTCCCTGAAAAAAAAAAATAGTGGGAGATTAAGATTGGCATTTCTGCTTTGGTGCCAGTTTTGTGTGTGCCACCTGTCTCTAATTTTGTGCCACATTAAACCTAGTGTGTAACACTGGGCCAGATTTCTTTTAAATTCTTCCTGAAAAAATAAATAGTGGGAGATTAAGATTGGCATTTCTGCTTCGGTGCCAGTCCTGTGTGTGCCACCTGTCTCTAATTTTGTGCCACATTAAACCGAGTGCGTAACACCGGGCCAGATTTTTTTCAAATTCTCCCTGGAAAAAAAAATAGTGGGAGATTAAGATTGGCATTATTCCATCGGTGCCATTCCTGTGTGGACCACCTGTCTCTAATTTTGTGCCACATTAAACCTAGTGTGAAACACTGGGACAGATTTCATTTAAATTCTCCCTGAAAAAAAAATAGTGGGAGATTAAGATTGGCATTTCTGCATCGGTGCCATTCCTGTGTGGACCACCTGTCTCTAATTTTGTGCCACATTAAACCTAGTGTGTAACACTGGGCCAGATTTCTTTTAAATTCTCCCTGAAAAAATAAATAGTGGGAGATTAAGATTGGCATTTCTGCTTCGGTGCCAGTCCTGTGTGTGCCACCTGTCTCTAATTTTGTGCCACATTAAACCGAGTGTGTAACACTGGGCCAGATTTTTTTCAAATTCTCCCTGAAAAAAAAAAATAGTGGGAGAATAAGATTGGCATTATTGCATCGGTGCCATTCCTGTGTGGACCACCTGTCTCTAATTTTGTGCCACATTAAACCTAGTGTGAAACACTGGGACAGATTTCTTTTAAATTCTCCCTGAAAAAAATATAGTGGGAGATTAAGATTGGCATTTCTGCATCGGTGCCATTCCTGTGTGGACCACCTGTCTCTAATTTTGTGCCACATTAAACCTAGTGTGTAACACTGGGCCAGATTTCTTTTAAATACTCCCTGAAAAAAAAAAAGTTGGAGATTAAGATTGGCATTTCTGCTTCAGTGCCAGTCCTGTGTGTGCCACCTGTCTCTAATTGTGTGCCACATGAAACCTAGTGTGTAACACTGGGCCAGATTTCTTTCAAATTCTCCCGGAAAAAAAAAATAGTGGGAGATTAAGATTGCCATTACTGCTTCGGTGCCATTCCTGTGTGTGCCACCTGTCTCTAATTTTGTGCCACATTAAACCTAGTGTGTTACACTGGGCCAGATTTCTTTTAAATTCTCCCTGAAAAAAAAATAGTGAGAGATTAAGATTGGCATTTCTGCTTCGGTGCCATTCCTGTGTGTGCCACCTGTCTCTAATTTTGTGCCACATTAAACCGAGTGTGTAACACTGGGCCAGATGTTTTTCAAATTCTCCCTGGAAAAAAAATAGTGGGAGATTAAGATTGGTATTACTGCATCGGTGCCATTCCTGTGTGTGCCACCTGTCTCTAATTTTGTGCCACATTAAACCTAGTGTGTAACACTGGGCCAGATTTCTTTTAAATTCTCCCTGAAAAAAAAATAGTGGGAGATTAAAATTGGCATTTCTGCTTCGGTGCCAGTCCTGTGTGTGCCACCTGTCTCTAATACTGGGCCAGATTTTTTTCAATTCTACCTGGAAAAAAAAATAGTGGGAGATTAAGATTGGCATTTCTGCTTCTGTGCCATTCCTGTGTGTGCCACCTGTCTCTAATTTTGTGCCACATTAAACCTAGTGTGTAACACTGGGCCAGATTTCTTTTAAATTATCCATGAAAAAAAAAAAGTTGGAGATTAAGATTGGCATTTCTGCTTCAGTGCCAGTCCTGTGTGTGTCACCTGTCTCTAATTTTGTGCCACATTAAACCTAGTGTGTAACACTGGGCCAGATTTCTTTCAAATTCTCCCTGGAAAAAAAATAGTGGGAGATTAAGATTGGCATTTCTGCTTCGGTGCCATTCCTGTGTGTGCCACCTGTCTCTAATTTTGTGCCACATTAAACCGAGTGTGTAACACTGGGCCAGATGTTTTTCAAATTCTCCCTGGAAAAAAAATAGTGGGAGATTAAGATTGGTATTACTGCATCGGTGCCATTCCTGTGTGTGCCACCTGTCTCTAATTTTGTGCCACATTAAACCTAGTGTGTAACACTGGGCCAGATTTCTTTTAAATTCTCCCTGAAAAAAAAATAGTGGGAGATTAAAATTGGCATTTCTGCTTCGGTGCCAGTCCTGTGTGTGCCACCTGTCTCTAATACTGGGCCAGATTTTTTTCAATTCTACCTGGAAAAAAAAATAGTGGGATATTAAGATTGGCATTTCTGCTTCTGTGCCATTCCTGTGTGTGCCACCTGTCTCTAATTTTGTGCCACATTAAACCTAGTGTGTAACACTGGGCCAGATTTCTTTTAAATTATCCATGAAAAAAAAAAAGTTGGAGATTAAGATTGGCATTTCTGCTTCAGTGCCAGTCCTGTGTGTGTCACCTGTCTCTAATTTTGTGCCACATTAAACCTAGTGTGTAACACTGGGCCAGATTTCTTTCAAATTCTCCCTGGAAAAAAAATAGTGGGAGATTAAGATTGGCATTTCTGCTTTGGTGCCAGTTTTGTGTGTGCCACCTGTCTCTAATTTTGTGCCACATTAAACCTAGTGTGTAACACTGGGCCAGATTTCTTTTAAATTCTCCCTGAAAAAAAAATAGTGGGAGATTAAGATTGGCATTTCTGCTTCGGTGCCAGTCTTGTGTGTGCCACCTGTCTCTAATTTTGTGCCACATTAAACCGAGTGTGTAACACTGGGCCAGATTTTTTTCAAATTCTCCCTGGAAAAAAAAATAGTGGGAGATTAAGATTGGCATTATTGCATCGGTGCCATTCCTGTGTGGACCACCTGTCTCTAATTTTGTGCCACATTAAACCTAGTGTGAAACACTGGGCTAGATTTCATTTAAATTCTCCCTGAAAAAAAAAATAGTGGGAGATTAAGATTGGCATTTCTGCTTCGGTGCCAGTCCTGTGTGTGCCACCTGTCTCTAATACTGGGCCATATTTTTTTGAAATTCTCCCTGGAAAAAAAAAATAGTGGGAGATTAAGATTGGCATTTCTGCTTCGGTGCCATTCCTGTGTGTGCCACCTGTCTCTAATTTTGTGCCACATTAAACCTAGTGTGTAACACTGGGCCAGATTTCTTTTAAATTCTCCTTGAAAAAGAAATAGTGGGAGATTAAGATTGGCATTTCTGCTTCGGTGCCAGTCCTGTGTGTGCCACCTGTCTCTAATACTGGGCCAGATTTTTTTCAACTTCTCCCTGGAAAAAAAAAATAGTGGGAGATTAAGATTGGCATTTCTGCTTCGGTGCCATTCCTGTGTGTGCCACCTGTCTCTAATTTTGTGCCACATTAAACCTAGTGTGTAACACTGGGCCAGATTTCTTTTAAATTCTCCCTGAAAAAAAAAAGTTGGAGATTAAGATTGGCATTTCTGCTTCAGTGCCAGTCCTGTGTGTGCCACCTGTCTCTAATTTTGTGCCACATTAAACCTAGTGTGTAACACTGGGCCAGATTTCTTTCAAATTCTCCCTGGAAAAAAAAATAGTGGGAGATTAAGATTGGCATTTCTGCTTCGGTGCCAGTCCTGTGTGTGCCACCTGTCTCTAATTTTGTGCCACATTAAACCTAGTATGTAACACTGGGCCAGATTTCTTTCAAATTCTCCCTGAAAAAAAAAATAGTGGGAGATTAAGATTGGCATTATTGCATCGGTGCCATTCCTGTGTGGACCACCTGTCTCTAATTTTGTGCCACATTAAACCTAGTGTGAAACACTGGGACAGATTTCTTTTAAATTCTCCCTGAAAAAAATATAGTGGGAGATTAAGATTGGCATTTCTGCATCGGTGCCATTCCTGTGTGGACCACCTGTCTCTAATTTTGTGCCACATTAAACCTAGTGTGTAACACTGGGCCAGATTTCTTTTAAATACTCCCTGAAAAAAAAAAAGTTGGAGATTAAGATTGGCATTTCTGCTTCAGTGCCAGTCCTGTGTGTGCCACCTGTCTCTAATTTTGTGCCACATGAAACCTAGTGTGTAACACTGGGCCAGATTTCTTTCAAATTCTCCCGGAAAAAAAAAATAGTGGGAGATTAAGATTGCCATTACTGCTTCGGTGCCATTCCTGTGTGTGCCACCTGTCTCTAATTTTGTGCCACATTAAACCTAGTGTGTAACACTGGGCCAGATTTCTTTTAAATTCTCCCTGAAAAAAAAATAGTGAGAGATTAAGATTGGCATTTCTGCTTCGGTGCCATTCCTGTGTGTGCCACCTGTCTCTAATTTTGTGCCACATTAAACCGAGTGTGTAACACTGGGCCAGATGTTTTTCAAATTCTCCCTGGAAAAAAAATAGTGGGAGATTAAGATTGGTATTACTGCATCGGTGCCATTCCTGTGTGTGCCACCTGTCTCTAATTTTGTGCCACATTAAACCTAGTGTGTAACACTGGGCCAGATTTCTTTTAAATTCTCCCTGAAAAAAAAATAGTGGGAGATTAAAATTGGCATTTCTGCTTCGGTGCCAGTCCTGTGTGTGCCACCTGTCTCTAATACTGGGCCAGATTTTTTTCAATTCTACCTGGAAAAAAAAATAGTGGGAGATTAAGATTGGCATTTCTGCTTCGGTTCCATTCCTGTGTGTGCCACCTGTCTCTAATTTTGTGCCACATTAAACCTAGTGTGTAACACTGGGCCAGATTTCTTTTAAATTATCCATGAAAAAAAAAAGTTGGAGATTAAGATTGGCATTTCTGCTTCAGTGCCAGTCCTGTGTGTGTCACCTGTCTCTAATTTTGTGCCACATTAAACCTAGTGTGTAACACTGGGCCAGATTTCTTTCAAATTCTCCCTGGAAAAAAAATAGTGGGAGATTAAGATTGGCATTTCTGCTTTGGTGCCAGTTTTGTGTGTGCCACCTGTCTCTAATTTTGTGCCACATTAAACCTAGTGTGTAACACTGGGCCAGATTTCTTTTAAATTCTCCCTGAAAAAAAATAGTGGGAGATTAAGATTGGCATTTCTGCTTCGGTGCCAGTCCTGTGTGTGCCACCTGTCTCTAATTTTGTGCCACATTAAACCGAGTGTGTAACACTGGGCCAGATTTTTTTCAAATTCTCCCTGGAAAAAAAAATAGTGGGAGATTAAAATTGGCATTATTGCATCGGTGCCATTCCTGTGTGGACCACCTGTCTCTAATTTTGTGCCACATTAAACCTAGTGTGAAACACTGGGCTAGATTTCATTTAAATTCTCCCTGAAAAAAAAAAATAGTGGGAGATTAAGATTGGCATTTCTGCTTCGGTGCCAGTCCTGTGTGTGCCACCTGTCTCTAATACTGGGCCATATTTTTTTGAAATTCTCCCTGGAAAAAAAAAATAGTGGGAGATTAAGATTGGCATTTCTGCTTCGGTGCCATTCCTGTGTGTGCCACCTGTCTCTAATTTTGTGCCACATTAAACCTAGTGTGTAACACTGGGCCAGATTTCTTTTAAATTCTCCTTGAAAAAGAAATAGTGGGAGATTAAGATTGGCATTTCTGCTTCGGTGCCAGTCCTGTGTGTGCCACCTGTCTCTAATACTGGGCCAGATTTTTTTCAACTTCTCCCTGGAAAAAAAAAATAGTGGGAGATTAAGATTGGCATTTCTGCTTCGGTGCCATTCCTGTGTGTGCCACCTGTCTCTAATTTTGTGCCACATTAAACCTAGTGTGTAACACTGGGCCAGATTTCTTTTAAATTCTCCCTGAAAAAAAAAAGTTGGAGATTAAGATTGGCATTTCTGCTTCAGTGCCAGTCCTGTGTGTGCCACCTGTCTCTAATTTTGTGCCACATTAAACCTAGTGTGTAACACTGGGCCAGATTTCTTTCAAATTCTCCCTGGAAAAAAAAATAGTGGGAGATTAAGATTGGCATTTCTGCTTCGGTGCCAGTCCTGTGTGTGCCACCTGTCTCTAATTTTGTGCCACATTAAACCTAGTATGTAACACTGGGCCAGATTTCTTTCAAATTCTCCCTGAAAAAAAAAATAGTGGGAGATTAAGATTGGCATTATTGCATCGGTGCCATTCCTGTGTGGACCACCTGTCTCTAATTTTGTGCCACATTAAACCTAGTGTGAAACACTGGGACAGATTTCTTTTAAATTCTCCCTGAAAAAAATATAGTGGGAGATTAAGATTGGCATTTCTGCATCGGTGCCATTCCTGTGTGGACCACCTGTCTCTAATTTTGTGCCACATTAAACCTAGTGTGTAACACTGGGCCAGATTTCTTTTAAATACTCCCTGAAAAAAAAAAAGTTGGAGATTAAGATTGGCATTTCTGCTTCAGTGCCAGTCCTGTGTGTGCCACCTGTCTCTAATTTTGTGCCACATGAAACCTAGTGTGTAACACTGGGCCAGATTTCTTTCAAATTCTCCCGGAAAAAAAAAATAGTGGGAGATTAAGATTGCCATTACTGCTTCGGTGCCATTCCTGTGTGTGCCACCTGTCTCTAATTTTGTGCCACATTAAACCTAGTGTGTAACACTGGGCCAGATTTCTTTTAAATTCTCCCTGAAAAAAAAATAGTGAGAGATTAAGATTGGCATTTCTGCTTCGGTGCCATTCCTGTGTGTGCCACCTGTCTCTAATTTTGTGCCACATTAAACCGAGTGTGTAACACTGGGCCAGATGTTTTTCAAATTCTCCCTGGAAAAAAAATAGTGGGAGATTAAGATTGGTATTACTGCATCGGTGCCATTCCTGTGTGTGCCACCTGTCTCTAATTTTGTGCCACATTAAACCTAGTGTGTAACACTGGGCCAGATTTCTTTTAAATTCTCCCTGAAAAAAAAATAGTGGGAGATTAAAATTGGCATTTCTGCTTCGGTGCCAGTCCTGTGTGTGCCACCTGTCTCTAATACTGGGCCAGATTTTTTTCAATTCTGCCTGGAAAAAAAAATAGTTGGAGATTAAGATTGGCATTTCTGCTTCGGTGCCATTCCTGTGTGTGCCACCTGTCTCTAATTTTGTGCCACATTAAACCTAGTGTGTAACACTGGGCCAGATTTCTTTTAAATTATCCACGAAAAAAAAAAAGTTGGAGATTAAGATTGGCATTTCTGCTTCAGTGCCAGTCCTGTGTGTGTCACCTGTCTCTAATTTTGTGCCACATTAAACCTAGTGTGTAACACTGGGCCAGATTTCTTTCAAATTCTCCCTGGAAAAAAAATAGTGGGAGATTAAGATTGGCATTTCTGCTTTGGTGCCAGTTTTGTGTGTGCCACCTGTCTCTAATTTTGTGCCACATTAAACCTAGTGTGTAACACTGGGCCAGATTTCTTTTAAATTCTCCCTGAAAAAAAATAGTGGGAGATTAAGATTGGCATTTCTGCTTCGGTGCCAGTCCTGTGTGTGCCACCTGTCTCTAATTTTGTGCCACATTAAACCGAGTGTGTAACACTGGGCCAGATTTCTTTTAAATTCTCCCTGAAAAAAAAATAGTGGGAGATTAAGATTGGCATTTCTGCTTCGGTGCCATTCCTGTGTGTGCCACCTGTCTCTAATTTTGTGCCACATTAAACCGAGTGTATAACACTAGGCCAGATGTTTTTCAAATTCTCCCTGGAAAAAAAATAGTGGGAGATTAAGATTGGTATTACTGCATCGGTGCCATTCCTGTGTGTGCCACCTGTCTCTAATTTTGTGCCACATTAAACCTAGTGTGTAACACTGGGCCAGATTTCTTTTAAATTCTCCCTGAAAAAAAAATAGTGGGAGATTAAGATTGGCATTTCTGCTTCAGTGCCATTCCTGTGTGTGCCACCTGTCTCTAATTTTGTGCTACATTAAACGTAGTGTGTAACACTGGGCCAGATTTCTTTTAAATTCTCCCTGAAAAAAAAAAAGTTGGAGATTAAGATTGACATTTCTGCTTCAGTGCCAGTCCTGTGTGTCACCTGTCTCTAATTTTGCGCCACATTAAACCTAGTGTGTAACACTGGGCCAGATTTCTTTCAAATTCTCCCTGGAAAAAAAAATAGTGGGAGATTAAGATTGGCATTTCTGCTTCGGTGGCAGTCCTGTGTGTGCCACCTGTCTCTAATTTTGTGCCACATTAAACCTAGTATGTAACACTGGGCCAGATTTCTTTCAAATTCTCCCGGAAAAAAAAAATAGTGGGAGATTAAGATTGCCATTACTGCTTCGGTGCCATTCCTGTGTGTGCCACCTGTCTCTAATTTTGTGCCACATTAAACCTAGTGTGTAACACTGGGCCAGATTTCTTTTAAATTCTCCCTGAAAAAAAATAGTGGGAGATCAAGATTGGCATTTCTGCTTTGGTGCCATTTCTGTGTGTGCCACCTGTCTCTAATTTTGTGCCACATTAAACCGAGTGAGTAACACTGGGCCAGATGTTTTTCAAATTCTCTCTGGAAAAAAAAATAGTGGGAGATTAAGATTGGCATTACTGCATCGGTCCCATTCCTGTGTGTGCCACCTGTCTCTAATTTTGTGCCACATTAAACCTAGTGTGTAACACTGGGCCAGATTTCTTTTAAATTCTCCCTGAAAAAAAAAAGTGGGAGATTAAGATTGGCATTTCTGCTTCAGTGCCAGTCCTGTGTGTGCCACCTGTCTCTAATTTTGTGCCACATTAAACGTAGTGTGCAACACTGGGCCAGATTTCTTTTAAATTCTCCCTGAAAAAAAAAAAAGTTGGAGATTAAGATTGGCATTTCTACTTTGGTGCCAGTTTTGTGTGTGCCACCTGTCTCTAATTTTGTGCCACATTAAACCTAGTGTGTAACACTGGGCCAGATTTCTTTTAAATTCTCCCTGAAAAAATAAATAGTGGGAGATTAAGATTGGCATTTCTGCTTCGGTGCCAGTCCTGTGTGTGCCACCTGTCTCTAATTTTGTGCCACATTAAACCGAGTGTGTAACACCGGGCCAGATTTTTTTCAAATTCTCCCTGGAAAAAAAAATAGTGGGAGATTAAGATTGGCATTATTCCACTGGTGCCATTCCTGTGTGGACCACCTGTCTCTAATTTTGTGCCACATTAAGCCTAGTGTGAAACACTGGGACAGATTTCTTTTAAATTCTCCCTGAAAAAAAAATAGTGGGAGATTAAGATTGGCATTTCTGCATCGGTGCCATTCCTGTGTGGACCACCTGTCTCTAATTTTGTGCCACATTAAACCTAGTGTGTAACACTGGGCCAGATTTCTTTTAAATTCTCCCTGAAAAAATAAATAGTGGGAGATTAAGATTGGCATTTCTGCTTCGGTGCCAGTCCTGTGTGTGCCACCTGTCTCTAATTTTGTGCCACATTAAACCGAGTGTGTAACACTGGGCCAGATTTTTTTCAAATTCTCCCTGAAAAAAAAAATAGTGGGAGATTAAGATTGGCATTATTGCATCGGTGCCATTCCTGTGTGGACCACCTGTCTCTAATTTTGTGCCATATTAAACCTAGTGTGAAACACTGGGACAGATTTCTTTTAAATTCTCCGTGAAAAAAATATAGTGGGAGATTAAGATTGGCATTTCTGCATCGGTGCCATTCCTGTGTGGACCACCTGTCTCTAATTTTGTGCCACATTAAACCTAGTGTGTAACACTGGGCCAGATTTCTTTTAAATACTCCCTGAAAAAAAAAAAGTTGGAGATTAAGATTGGCATTTCTGCTTCAGTGCCAGTCCTGTGTGTGCCACCTGTCTCTAATTTTGTGCCACATGAAACCTAGTGTGTAACACTGGGCCAGATTTCTTTCAAATTCTCCCTGAAAAAAAAATAGTGGGAGATTAAGATTGGCATTTCTGCATCGGTGCCATTCCTGTGTGGACCACCTGTCTCTAATTTTGTGCCACATTAAACCTAGTGTGTAACACTGGGCCAGATTTCTTTTAAATTCTCCCTGAAAAAATAAATAGTGGGAGATTAAGATTGGCATTTCTGCTTCGGTGCCAGTCCTGTGTGTGCCACCTGTCTCTAATTTTGTGCCACATTAAACCGAGTGTGTAACACTGGGCCAGATTTTTTTCAAATTCTCCCTGAAAAAAAAAATTGTGGGAGATTAAGATTGGCATTATTGCATCGGTGCCATTCCTGTGTGGACCACCTGTCTCTAATTTTGTGCCACATTAAACCTAGTGTGAAACACTGGGACAGATTTCTTTTAAATTCTCCCTGAAAAAAATATAGTGGGAGATTAAGATTGGCATTTCTGCATCGGTGCCATTCCTGTGTGGACCACCTGTCTCTAATTTTGTGCCACATTAAACCTAGTGTGTAACACTGGGCCAGATTTCTTTTAAATACTCCCTGAAAAAAAAAAAGTTGGAGATTAAGATTGGCATTTCTGCTTCAGTGCCAGTCCTGTGTGTGCCACCTGTCTCTAATTTTGTGCCACATGAAACCTAGTGTGTAACATTGGGCCAGATTTCTTTCAAATTCTCCCGGAAAAAAAAAATAGTGGGAGATTAAGATTGCCATTACTGCTTCGGTGCCATTCCTGTGTGTGCCACCTGTCTCTAATTTTGTGCCACATTAAACCTAGTGTGTAACACTGGGCCAGATTTCTTTTAAATTCTCCCTGAAAAAAAAATAGTGAGAGATTAAGATTGGCATTTCTGCTTCGGTGCCATTCCTGTGTGTGCCACCTGTCTCTAATTTTGTGCCACATGAAACCTAGTGTGTAACATTGGGCCAGATTTCTTTCAAATTCTCCCTGGAAAAAAAATAGTGGGAGATTAAGATTGGTATTACTGCATCGGTGCCATTCCTGTGTGTGCCACCTGTCTCTAATTTTGTGCCACATTAAACCTAGTGTGTAACATTGGGCCAGATTTCTTTCAAATTCTCCCGGAAAAAAAAAATAGTGGGAGATTAAGATTGCCATTACTGCTTCGGTGCCATTCCTGTGTGTGCCACCTGTCTCTAATTTTGTGCCACATTAAACCTAGTGTGTAACATTGGGCCAGATTTCTTTCAAATTCTCCCGGAAAAAAAAAATAGTGGGAGATTAAGATTGCCATTACTGCTTCGGTGCCATTCCTGTGTGTGCCACCTGTCTCTAATTTTGTGCCACATGAAACCTAGTGTGTAACATTGGGCCAGATTTCTTTCAAATTCTCCCTGGAAAAAAAATAGTGGGAGATTAAGATTGGTATTACTGCATCGGTGCCATTCCTGTGTGTGCCACCTGTCTCTAATACTGGGCCAGATTTTTTTCAAATTCTCCCTGGAAAAAAAAAATAGTGGGAGATTAAGATTGGCATTTCTGCTTCGGTGCCATTCCTGTGTGTGCCACCTGTCTCTAATTTTGTGCCACATTAAACCTAGTGTGTAACACTGGGCCAGATTTCTTTTAAATTCTCCCTGAAAAAAAAAAGTTGGAGATTAAGATTGGCATTTCTGCTTCAGTGCCAGTCCTGTGTGGACCACCTGTCTCTAATTTTGTGCCACATTAAACCTAGTGTGTAACACTGGGCCATATTTCTTTTAAATTCTCCCTGAAAAAATAAATAGTGGGAGATTAAGATTGGCATTTCTGCTTCGGTGCCAGTCGTGTGTGTGCCACCTGTCTCTAATTTTGTGCCACATTAAACCGAGTGTGTAACACTGGGCCAGATTTTTTCAAATTCTCCCTGAAAAAAAAAATAGTGGGAGATTAAGATTGGCATTATTGCATCGGTGCCATTCCTGTGTGGACCACCTGTCTCTAATTTTGTGCCACATTAAACCTAGTGTGAAACACTGGGACAGATTTCTTTTAAATTCTCCCTGAAAAAAATATAGTGGGAGATTAAGATTGGCATTTCTGCATCGGTGCCATTCCTGTGTGGACCACCTGTCTCTAATTTTGTGCCACATTAAACCTAGTGTGTAACACTGGGCCAGATTTCTTTTAAATACTCCCTGAAAAAAAAAAAGTTGGAGATTAAGATTGGCATTTCTGCTTCAGTGCCAGTCCTGTGTGTGCCACCTGTCTCTAATACTGGGCCAGATTTTTTTCAATTCTACCTGGAAAAAAAAATAGTGGGAGATTAAGATTGGCATTTCTGCTTCTGTGCCATTCCTGTGTGTGCCACCTGTCTCTAATTTTGTGCCACATTAAACCTAGTGTGTAACACTGGGCCAGATTTCTTTTAAATTATCCATGAAAAAAAAAAAGTTGGAGATTAAGATTGGCATTTCTGCTTCAGTGCCAGTCCTGTGTGTGTGTCACCTGTCTCTAATTTTGTGCCACATTAAACCTAGTGTGTAACACTGGGCCAGATTTCTTTCAAATTCTCCCTGGAAAAAAAATAGTGGGAGATTAAGATTGGCATTTCTGCTTTGGTGCCAGTTTTGTGTGTGCCACCTGTCTCTAATTTTGTGCCACATTAAACCTAGTGTGTAACACTGGGCCAGATTTCTTTTAAATTCTCCCTGAAAAAAAAATAGTGGGAGATTAAGACTGGCATTTCTGCTTCGGTGCCAGTCTTGTGTGTGCCACCTGTCTCTAATTTTGTGCCACATTAAACCGAGTGTGTAACACTGGGCCAGATTTTTTTCAAATTCTCCCTGGAAAAAAAAATAGTGGGAGATTAAGATTGGCATTATTGCATCGGTGCCATTCCTGTGTGGACCACCTGTCTCTAATATTGTGCCACATTAAACCTAGTGTGAAACACTGGGCTAGATTTCATTTAAATTCTCCCTGAAAAAAAAAAATAGTGGGAGATTAAGATTGGCATTTCTGCTTCGGTGCCAGTCCTGTGTGTGCCACCTGTCTCTAATACTGGGCCATATTTTTTTGAAATTCTCCCTGGAAAAAAAAAATAGTGGGAGATTAAGATTGGCATTTCTGCTTCGGTGCCATTCCTGTGTGTGCCACCTGTCTCTAATTTTGTGCCACATTAAACCTAGTGTGTAACACTGGGCCAGATTTCTTTTAAATTCTCCTTGAAAAAGAAATAGTGGGAGATTAAGATTGGCATTTCTGCTTCGGTGCCAGTCCTGTGTGTGCCACCTGTCTCTAATACTGGGCCAGATTTTTTTCAAATTCTCCCTGGAAAAAAAAAATAGTGGGAGATTAAGATTGGCATTTCTGCTTCGGTGCCATTCCTGTGTGTGCCACCTGTCTCTAATTTTGTGCCACATTAAACCTAGTGTGTAACACTGGGCCAGATTTCTTTTAAATTCTCCCTGACAAAAAAAAAGTTGGAGATTAAGATTGGCATTTCTGCTTCAGTGCCAGTCCTGTGTGGACCACCTGTCTCTAATTTTGTGCCACATTAAACCTAGTGTGTAACACTGGGCCAGATTTCTTTTAAATTCTCCCTGAAAAAATAAATAGTGGGAGATTAAGATTGGCATTTCTGCTTCGGTGCCAGTCCTGTGTGTGCCACCTGTCTCTAATTTTGTGCCACATTAAACCGAGTGTGTAACACTGGGCCAGATTTTTTCAAATTCTCCCTGAAAAAAATAATAGTGGGAGATTAAGATTGGCATTATTGCATCGGTGCCATTCCTGTGTGGACCACCTGTCTCTAATTTTGTGCCACATTAAACCTAGTGTGAAACACTGGGACAGATTTCTTTTAAATACTCCCTGAAAAAAAAAAAGTTGGAGATTAAGATTGGCATTTCTGCTTCAGTGCCAGTCCTGTGTGTGCCACCTGTCTCTAATTTTGTGCCACATGAAACCTAGTGTGTAACACTGGGCCAGATTTCTTTCAAATTCTCCCGGAAAAAAAAAATAGTGGGAGATTAAGATTGCCATTACTGCTTCGGTGCCATTCCTGTGTGTGCCACCTGTCTCTAATTTTGTGCCACATTAAACCTAGTGTGTAACACTGGGCCAGATTTCTTTTAAATTCTCCCTGAAAAAAAAATAGTGAGAGATTAAGATTGGCATTTCTGCTTCGGTGCCATTCCTGTGTGTGCCACCTGTCTCTAATTTTGTGCCACATTAAACCGAGTGTGTAACACTGGGCCAGATGTTTTTCAAATTCTCCCTGGAAAAAAAATAGTGGGAGATTAAGATTGGTATTACTGCATCGGTGCCATTCCTGTGTGTGCCACCTGTCTCTAATTTTGTGCCACATTAAACCTAGTGTGTAACACTGGGCCAGATTTCTTTTAAATTCTCCCTGAAAAAAAAATAGTGGGAGATTAAAATTGGCATTTCTGCTTCGGTGCCAGTCCTGTGTGTGCCACCTGTCTCTAATACTGGGCCAGATTTTTTTCAATTCTACCTGGAAAAAAAAATAGTGGGAGATTAAGATTGGCATTTCTGCTTCTGTGCCATTCCTGTGTGTGCCACCTGTCTCTAATTTTGTGCCACATTAAACCTAGTGTGTAACACTGGGCCAGATTTCTTTTAAATTATCCATGAAAAAAAAAAAGTTGGAGATTAAGATTGGCATTTCTGCTTTGGTGCCAGTTTTGTGTGTGCCACCTGTCTCTAATTTTGTGCCACATTAAACCTAGTGTGTAACACTGGGCCAGATTTCTTTTAAATTCTCCCTGAAAAAATAAATAGTGGGAGATTAAGATTGGCATTTCTGCTTCGGTGCCAGTCTTGTGTGTGCCACCTGTCTCTAATTTTGTGCCACATTAAACCGAGTGTGTAACACTGGGCCAGATTTTTTTCAAATTCTCCCTGGAAAAAAAAATAGTGGGAGATTAAGATTAGCATTATTGCATCGGTGCCATTCCTGTGTGGACCACCTGTCTCTAATTTTGTGCCACATTAAACCTAGTGTGAAACACTGGGCTAGATTTCATTTAAATTCTCCCTGAAAAAAAAAAATAGTGGGAGATTAAGATTGGCATTTCTGCTTCGGTGCCAGTCCTGTGTGTGCCACCTGTCTCTAATACTGGGCCATATTTTTTTGAAATTCTCCCTGGAAAAAAAAAATAGTGGGAGATTAAGATTGGCATTTCTGCTTCGGTGCCATTCCTGTGTGTGCCACCTGTCTCTAATTTTGTGCCACATTAAACCTAGTGTGTAACACTGGGCCAGATTTCTTTTAAATTCTCCTTGAAAAAGAAATAGTGGGAGATTAAGATTGGCATTTCTGCTTCGGTGCCAGTCCTGTGTGTGCCACCTGTCTCTAATACTGGGCCAGATTTTTTTCAAATTCTCCCTGGAAAAAAAAAATAGTGGGAGATTAAGATTGGCATTTCTGCTTCGGTGCCATTCCTGTGTGTGCCACCTGTCTCTAATTTTGTGCCACATTAAACCTAGTGTGTAACACTGGGCCAGATTTCTTTTAAATTCTCCCTGAAAAAAAAAAGTTGGAGATTAAGATTGGCATTTCTGCTTCAGTGCCAGTCCTGTGTGTGCCACCTGTCTCTAATTTTGTGCCACATTAAACCTAGTGTGTAACACTGGGCCAGATTTCTTTCAAATTCTCCCTGGAAAAAAAAATAGTGGGAGATTAAGATTGGCATTTCTGCTTCGGTGCCAGTCCTGTGTGTGCCACCTGTCTCTAATTTTGTGCCACATTAAACCTAGTATGTAACACTGGGCCAGATTTCTTTCAAATTCTCCCGGAAAAAAAAAATAGTGGGAGATTAAGATTGGCATTATTGCATCGGTGCCATTCCTGTGTGGACCACCTGTCTCTAATTTTGTGCCACATTAAACCTAGTGTGAAACACTTGGACAGATTTCTTTTAAATTCTCCCTGAAAAAAATATAGTGGGAGATTAAGATTGGCATTTCTGCATCGGTGCCATTCCTGTGTGGACCACCTGTCTCTAATTTTGTGCCACATTAAACCTAGTGTGTAACACTGGGCCAGATTTCTTTTAAATACTCCCTGAAAAAAAAAAGTTGGAGATTAAGATTGGCATTTTTGCTTCAGTGCCAGTCCTGTGTGTGCCACCTGTCTCTAATTTTGTGCCACATGAAACCTAGTGTGTAACACTGGGCCAGATTTCTTTCAAATTCTCCCGGAAAAAAAAAATAGTGGGAGATTAAGATTGCCATTACTGCTTCGGTGCCATTCCTGTGTGTGCCACCTGTCTCTAATGTTGTGCCACATTAAACCTAGTGTGTAACACTGGGCCAGATTTCTTTTAAATTCTCCCTGAAAAAAAAATAGTGAGAGATTAAGATTGGCATTTCTGCTTCGGTGCCATTCCTGTGTGTGCCACCTGTCTCTAATTTTGTGCCACATTAAACCGAGTGTGTAACACTGGGCCAGATGTTTTTCAAATTCTCCCTGGAAAAAAAATAGTGGGAGATTAAGATTGGTATTACTGCATCGGTGCCATTCCTGTGTGTGCCACCTGTCTGTAATTTTGTGCCACATTAAACCTAGTGTGTAACACTGGGCCAGATTTCTTTTAAATTCTCCCTGAAAAAAAAATAGTGGGAGATTAAAATTGGCATTTCTGCTTCGGTGCCAGTCCTGTGTGTGCCACCTGTCTCTAATACTGGGCCAGATTTTTTTCAATTCTACCTGGAAAAAAAAATAGTGGGAGATTAAGATTGGCATTTCTGCTTCTGTGCCATTCCTGTGTGTGCCACCTGTCTCTAATTTTGTGCCACATTAAACCTAGTGTGTAACACTGGGCCAGATTTCTTTTAAATTATCCATGAAAAAAAAAAAGTTGGAGATTAAGATTGGCATTTCTGCTTTGGTGCCAGTTTTGTGTGTGCCACCTGTCTCTAATTTTGTGCCACATTAAACCTAGTGTGTAACACTGGGCCAGATTTCTTTTAAATTCTCCCTGAAAAAAAAATAGTGGGAGATTAAGATTGGCATTTCTGCTTCGGTGCCAGTCTTGTGTTTGCCACCTGTCTCTAATTTTGTGCCACATTAAACCGAGTGTGTAACACTGGGCCAGATTTTTTTCAAATTCTCCCTGGAAAAAAAAATAGTGGGAGATTAAGATTGGCATTATTGCATCGGTGCCATTCCTGTGTGGACCACCTGTCTCTAATTTTGTGCCACATTAAACCTAGTGTGAAACACTGGGCTAGATTTCATTTAAATTCTCCCTGAAAAAAAAAAATAGTGGGAGATTAAGATTGGCATTTCTGCTTCGGTGCCAGTCCTGTGTGTGCCACCTGTCTCTAATACTGGGCCATATTTTTTTGAAATTCTCCCTGGAAAAAAAAAATAGTGGGAGATTAAGATTGGCATTTCTGCTTCGGTGCCATTCCTGTGTGTGCCACCTGTCTCTAATTTTGTGCCACATTAAACCTAGTGTGTAACACTGGGCCAGATTTCTTTTAAATTCTCCTTGAAAAAGAAATAGTGGGAGATTAAGATTGGCATTTCTGCTTCGGTGCCAGTCCTGTGTGTGCCACCTGTCTCTAATACTGGGCCAGATTTTTTTCAAATTCTCCCTGGAAAAAAAAAATAGTGGGAGATTAAGATTGGCATTTCTGCTTCGGTGCCATTCCTGTGTGTGCCACCTGTCTCTAATTTTGTGCCACATTAAACCTAGTGTGTAACACTGGGCCAGATTTCTTTTAAATTCTCCTTGAAAAAGAAATAGTGGGAGATTAAGATTGGCATTTCTGCTTCGGTGCCAGTCCTGTGTGTGCCACCTGTCTCTAATACTGGGCCAGATTTTTTTCAAATTCTCCCTGGAAAAAAAAATAGTGGGAGATTAAGATTGGCATTTCTGCTTCGGTGCCATTCCTGTGTGTGCCACCTGTCTCTAATTTTGTGCCACATTAAACCTAGTGTGTAACACTGGGCCAGATTTCTTTTAAATTCTCCCTGAAAAAAAAAAGTTGGAGATTAAGATTGGCATTTCTGCTTCAGTGCCAGTCCTGTGTGTGCCACCTGTCTCTAATTTTGTGCCACATTAAACCTAGTGTGTAACACTGGGCCAGATTTCTTTCAAATTCTCCCTGGAAAAAAAAATAGTGGGAGATTAAGATTGGCATTTCTGCTTCGGTGCCAGTCCTGTGTGTGCCACCTGTCTCTAATTTTGTGCCACATTAAACCTAGTATGTAACACTGGGCCAGATTTCTTTCAAATTCTCCCTGAAAAAAAAAATAGTGGGAGATTAAGATTGGCATTATTGCATCGGTGCCATTCCTGTGTGGACCACCTGTCTCTAATTTTGTGCCACATTAAACCTAGTGTGAAACACTTGGACAGATTTCTTTTAAATTCTCCCTGAAAAAAATATAGTGGGAGATTAAGATTGGCATTTCTGCATCGGTGCCATTCCTGTGTGGACCACCTGTCTCTAATTTTGTGCCACATTAAACCTAGTGTGTAACACTGGGCCAGATTTCTTTTAAATACTCCCTGAAAAAAAAAAGTTGGAGATTAAGATTGGCATTTTTGCTTCAGTGCCAGTCCTGTGTGTGCCACCTGTCTCTAATTTTGTGCCACATGAAACCTAGTGTGTAACACTGGGCCAGATTTCTTTCAAATTCTCCCTGAAAAAATAAATAGTGGGAGATTAAGATTGGCATTTCTGCTTCGGTGCCAGTCTTGTGTGTGCCACCTGTCTCTAATTTTGTGCCACATTAAACCGAGTGTGTAACACTGGGCCATATTTTTTTGAAATTCTCCCTGGAAAAAAAAATAGTGGGAGATTAAGATTAGCATTATTGCATCGGTGCCATTCCTGTGTGGACCACCTGTCTCTAATTTTGTGCCACATTAAACCTAGTGTGAAACACTGGGCTAGATTTCATTTAAATTCTCCCTGAAAAAAAAAAATAGTGGGAGATTAAGATTGGCATTTCTGCTTCGGTGCCAGTCCTGTGTGTGCCACCTGTCTCTAATACTGGGCCATATTTTTTTGAAATTCTCCCTGGAAAAAAAAAATAGTGGGAGATTAAGATTGGCATTTCTGCTTCGGTGCCATTCCTGTGTGTGCCACCTGTCTCTAATTTTGTGCCACATTAAACCTAGTGTGTAACACTGGGCCAGATTTCTTTTAAATTCTCCTTGAAAAAGAAATAGTGGGAGATTAAGATTGGCATTTCTGCTTCGGTGCCAGTCCTGTGTGTGCCACCTGTCTCTAATACTGGGCCAGATTTTTTTCAAATTCTCCCTGGAAAAAAAAAATAGTGGGAGATTAAGATTGGCATTTCTGCTTCGGTGCCATTCCTGTGTGTGCCACCTGTCTCTAATTTTGTGGCACATTAAACCTAGTGTGTAACACTGGGCCAGATTTCTTTTAAATTCTCCCTGAAAAAAAAAAGTTGGAGATTAAGATTGGCATTTCTGCTTCAGTGCCAGTCCTGTGTGTGCCACCTGTCTCTAATTTTGTGCCACATTAAACCTAGTGTGTAACACTGGGCCAGATTTCTTTCAAATTCTCCCTGGAAAAAAAAATAGTGGGAGATTAAGATTGGCATTTCTGCTTCGGTGCCAGTCCTGTGTGTGCCACCTGTCTCTAATTTTGTGCCACATTAAACCTAGTATGTAACACTGGGCCAGATTTCTTTCAAATTCTCCCTGAAAAAAAAAATAGTGGGAGATTAAGATTGGCATTATTGCATCGGTGCCATTCCTGTGTGGACCACCTGTCTCTAATTTTGTGCCACATTAAACCTAGTGTGAAACACTGGGACAGATTTCTTTTAAATTCTCCCTGAAAAAAATATAGTGGGAGATTAAGATTGGCATTTCTGCATCGGTGCCATTCCTGTGTGGACCACCTGTCTCTAATTTTGTGCCACATTAAACCTAGTGTGTAACACTGGGCCAGATTTCTTTTAAATACTCCCTGAAAAAAAAAAAGTTGGAGATTAAGATTGGCATTTCTGCTTCAGTGCCAGTCCTGTGTGTGCCACCTGTCTCTAATTTTGTGCCACATGAAACCTAGTGTGTAACACTGGGCCAGATTTCTTTCAAATTCTCCCGGAAAAAAAAAATAGTGGGAGATTAAGATTGCCATTACTGCTTCGGTGCCATTCCTGTGTGTGCCACCTGTCTCTAATTTTGTGCCACATTAAACCTAGTGTGTAACACTGGGCCAGATTTCTTTTAAATTCTCCCTGAAAAAAAAATAGTGAGAGATTAAGATTGGCATTTCTGCTTCGGTGCCATTCCTGTGTGTGCCACCTGTCTCTAATTTTGTGCCACATTAAACCGAGTGTGTAACACTGGGCCAGATGTTTTTCAAATTCTCCCTGGAAAAAAAATAGTGGGAGATTAAGATTGGTATTACTGCATCAGTGCCATTCCTGTGTGTGCCACCTGTCTCTAATTTTGTGCCACATTAAACCTAGTGTGTAACACTGGGCCAGATTTCTTTTAAATTCTCCCTGAAAAAAAAATAGTGGGAGATTAAAATTGGCATTTCTGCTTCGGTGCAAGTCCTGTGTGTGCCACCTGTCTCTAATACTGGGCCAGAATTTTTTCAATTCTACCTGGAAAAAAAAATAGTGGGAGATTAAGATTGGCATTTCTGCTTCGGTGCCATTCCTGTGTGTGCCACCTGTCTCTAATTTTGTGCCACATTAAACCTAGTGTGTAACACTGGGCCAGATTTCTTTTAAATTATCCATGAAAAAAAAAAAGTTGGAGATTAAGATTGGCATTTCTGCTTCAGTGCCAGTCCTGTGTGTGTCAACTGTCTCTAATTTTGTGCCACATTAAACCTAGTGTGTAACACTGGGCCAGATTTCTTTCAAATTCTCCCTGGAAAAAAAAAATGGGAGATTAAGATTGGCATTTCTGCTTTGGTGCCAGTTTTGTGTGTGCCACCTGTCTCTAATTTTGTGCCACATTAAACCTAGTGTGTAACACTGGGCCAGATTTCTTTTAAATTCTCCCTGAAAAAAAAATAGTGGGAGATTAAGATTGGCATTTCTGCTTCGGTGCCAGTCCTGTGTGTGCCACCTGTCTCTAATTTTGTGCCACATTAAACCGAGTGTGTAACACTGGGCCAGATTTTTTTCAAATTCTCCCTGGAAAAAAAAATAGTGGGAGATTAAGATTGGCATTATTGCATCGGTGCCATTCCTGTGTGGACCACCTGTCTCTAATTTTGTGCCACATTAAACCCAGTGTGAAACACTGGGCTAGATTTCATTTAAATTCTCCCTGAAAAAAAAAAATAGTGGGAGATTAAGATTGGCATTTCTGCTTCGGTGCCAGTCCTGTGTGTGCCACCTGTCTCTAATACTGGGCCATATTTTTTTGAAATTCTCCCTGGAAAAAAAAAATAGTGGGAGATTAAGATTGGCATTTCTGCTTCGGTGCCATTCCTGTGTGTGCCACCTGTCTCTAATTTTGTGCCACATTAAACCTAGTGTGTAACACTGGGCCAGATTTCTTTTAAATTCTCCTTGAAAAAGAAATAGTGGGAGATTAAGATTGGCATTTCTGCTTCGGTGCCAGTCCTGTGTGTGCCACCTGTCTCTAATACTGGGCCAGATTTTTTTCAAATTCTCCCTGGAAAAAAAAAATAGTGGGAGATTAAGATTGGCATTTCTGCTTCGGTGCCATTCCTGAGTGTGCCACCTGTCTCTAATTTTGTGCCACATTAAACCTAGTGTGTAACACTGGGCCAGATTTCTTTCAAATTCTCCCTGAAAAAAAAAAGTTGGAGATTAAGATTGGCATTTCTGCTTCAGTGCCAGTCCTGTGTGTGCCACCTGTCTCTAATTTTGTGCCACATTAAACCTAGTGTGTAACACTGGGCCAGATTTCTTTCAAATTCTCCCTGGAAAAAAAAATAGTGGGAGATTAAGATTGGCATTTCTGCTTCGGTGCCAGTCCTGTGTGTGCCACCTGTCTCTAATTTTGTGCCACATTAAACCTAGTATGTAACACTGGGCCAGATTTCTTTCAAATTCTCCCGGAAAAAAAAAATAGTGGGAGATTAAGATTGCCATTACTGCTTCGGTGCCATTCCTGTGTGTGCCACCTGTCTCTAATTTTGTGCCACATTAAACCTAGTGTGTAACACTGGGCCAGATTTCTTTTAAATTCTCCCTGAAAAAAAATAGTGGGAGATCAAGATTGGCATTTCTGCTTCGGTGCCATTTCTGTGTGTGCCACCTGTCTCTAATTTTGTGCCACATTAAATCGAGTGTGTAACACTGGGCCAGATGTTTTTCAAATTCTCCCTGGAAAAAAAAATTGTGGGAGATTAAGATTGGCATTACTGCATCGGTGCCATTCCTGTGTGTGCCACCTGTCTCTAATACTGGGCCAGATTTCTTTTAAATTCTCCCTGGAAAAAAAATAGTGGGAGATTAAGATTGGCATTACTGCTTCGGTGCCATTCCTGTGTGTGCTACCTGTCTCTAATTTTGTGCCACAGAAAACCTAGTGTGTAACACTGGGCCAGATTTCTTTTAAATTCTCCCTGGAAAAAAAACAAATAGTGGGAGATTAAGATTGGCAATTCTGCCTCAGTGCCAGTGCTGTGTGTGGCATCTGTCTCTAATTTTGTGCCACAGAACATATATTGTATAAGAGTGGGCCACATTTCTTCAATATTCTCCCAGAAAAAAATAAAAAGGGGGAGATTTTAATTGTGAGTTTCTGCATCAGCGTCAGTCCTGTTAGTGGCATATCTGTCTGCCACTGAACCTGTGTACTGTTATACATTGGGCCTAATTTTCCCTGCAGTCTCACCCACCTATAAAGGGATATATAAATCCAACAGAAGTTTGAGTTCACCTTGTAACTGGTTTTACAGTAACAAATACCGTTAGTTTGGTTCCGTTTTTCAAACAATGAGGAAGTCTGGTGGAAGAGGTCGTGGCCGTGGGCGGTCATTGCCAGCTGGTAATGATGGTAGTGGAGCATCAGTTGGTCATGGGAAAAGCAATATAGCACCTAAGTCTCGAGTTGTTGAGCCAGGTTCGTCGTCTGGCTACACAAGGCCTCGAACGCTCCCTTTTCTGGGAGTAGGAAAACCGCTTTTAAAGCCGGAGCAGCAAGAACAAGTTTTGGCTTTCCTTGCTGACTCAGCCTCTAGCTCTTTCGCCTCCTCTTCTGAAACTGCTAAATGTAAAAGCAGCGCATAGTTAGTGGATGTTCACGGTCAGGGACAAGTCGCTTCCTTGTCTTCTTCACCAAGAACAACAGAGAAGGATGCGTCAGGCGACTGTTATGATCTGGTGGCCTAGGAGCAGCATGTGACGTACTCTAGAGAAGGTGGTACCTGTACTGAACGCAGACCCTGAACTTAGCACTGCAACTAGAAGTAGCCGTGGGATGTACCTAACACTCCCTAGACACCTCAACACAGCCTAAGGACTAACTTCCCCTAAAGATAGAAACGGGAAAACTATCTTGCCTCAGAGAAAATCCCCAAAGGATAGACAGCCCCCCACAAATATTGACTGTGAGAGGAGAGGGAAATGACATACGCAGATTGAAATCAGGATTTAGCAAAGGAGGCCTTTCTAGCTAAAAAGAAAGAATAGGACAGAGTACTATGCTGTCGGTATTAAAACACTAGAAAATATCCACCACAGAAAATACAAATCTTCGCATCTGACTAAAGACATGGAGGGTATATCTGCATCTCCAGAGATACAGCTTGGTTGCAAAAAATCCTTACACAGACAAAGCTGGACAAGACAAAACATGAAAATGCACAGAACTATAAGGCCCACAGCATGTGGACAGCAAAAACAAAGCCAGAACTTATCTTTGTTGAAAAGAACAGCAAAACAGGAGAGACCAGTCAGGGATGAGAATCCTCCAAAAACAATGGACAACTGGCACTGACTAAAGGATCAAGCAAGACTAAATAGCCCAGTCCAAATTGCAATAAGTGGACACACCTGATAAATGCTGCGATCCAAAGACAGCAGCACTACCACTCATAACCACTGGAGGGAATCCAAGAGCAGAATTCACAACAGTACCCCCCCTTGAGGAGGGGTCACCGAACCCTCACCAGAGCCACCAGGCCAATCAGGATGAGCCAAATGAAAGGCACGAACCAAATCGTCAGCATGAACATCAGAGGCAACAACCCAAGAATAATCCTCCTGGCCATAACCCTTCTATTTGACAAGATACTGAAGCTTCCGCCTCAAAAAACAAGAATCCAAAATCTTCTCAACCACATACTCCAACTCCCCATCAATCAACACCGGAGGCGGAGGATCAACAGAGGGAACAACGGGCACCACATACTTCCGCAACAAAGATCTATGGAAAACATCATGGATGGAAAAAGAGGCTGGAAGGGCCAAACGAAAAGACACTGGATTGATAGTCTCAGAAATCCTATAAGGACCAATTAACCGAGGCTTGAACTTAGGGGAAGAAACCTTCATAGGAACTTGACGGGAAGACAACCAGACCAAATCCCCAACCCAAAGCCGTAAACCTACACACCGACGACGGTTAGCAAAACGCTGAGCCTCCTCCTGAGACAACACCAAATTTTTCCACCACATGAGCCCAAATTTGCTGCAGCCTGTCAACCACAGAATCCACACCAGGACAATCAGAAGGCTCAACCTGCCCTGAAGAAAAACGAGGATGAAAACCAAAATTAAAAAAAAAAGGTGAAACCAAGGTAGCAGAACTAGCCCGATTATTAAGGGCAAACTCGGCCAATGGCAAGAAAGCCACCCAATCATCCTGATCAGCAGACACAAAGCATCTCAAATAAGTTTCCAAAGTCTGATTAGTTCGCTCGGTTTGGCCATTTGTCTGAGGATGAAATGCAGAAGAAAAAGACAAATCAATGCCCAGCCTTGCACAAAAGGCCCGCCAAAACCTAGACACAGACTGGGAACCTCTATCGGACACAATATTCTCCGGAATGCCATGCAAACGAACCACATGCTGAAAAAACAACGGAATCAAATCAGAAGAGGAAGGCAATTTAGGCAAAGGTACCAAATGAACCATCTTAGAAAACCGATCAGAAACCACCCAGATAACCGACATCCTCTGGGAAACCAGAAGATCTGAAATACAATCCATAGAAATATGCGTCCAAGGCCTCTCAGGGACCGGCAAAGGCAGAAGCAACCCACTAGCACGGGAACAACAAGGCTTGGAATGCACACAAGTCCCACAGGACTGCACAAAAGAACGCACATCCCGCGACAAAGAAGGCCACCAAAAAGACCTACTAACCAAATCTCTGGTACCAAAAATCCCAGGATGGCCAGCCAACACAGAACAATGAACCTCAGAAATCACTTTACTAGTCCATCTATCAGGAACAAACAGTTTCCCCACTGGACAGCGGTCAGGTTTATCAGCCTGAAATTCCTGAAGAATCCGTCGTAAATCAGGGGAGATGGCAAAAAGAATCACCCCTTCCTTCAGAATTCCGATCGGCTCAAGGACCCCAGGAGAATCAGGCAAAAAACTCCTGGAGAGGGCATCAGCCTTAACATTCTTAGAACCCGGAAGATACGAGACCACAAAATCAAAACGGGAGAAAAACAGGGACCATCGAGCCTGTCTAGGGTTCAGTCGTTTGGCAGACTCGAGGTAAATCAGATTTTTATGATCAGTCAGGACCACAATACGGTGCTTGGCCCCCTCAAGCAAATGTCGCCACTCCTCAAATGCCCACTTCATAGCCAACAACTCCCGATTGCCGACATCATAATTGCATTCCGCAGGCGAAACCTGCATCTGGAGGAAAAAAGAGTCCCGGAATAAGAAAAAATTATGAGTGAGTACAAAATCCAGGGTCCTTATCAGAAAGGAAACTAGACCCTGGTCCAATCCACTACTAGACAGAAAAAAGGAAACTGCTTCAATTCCATCCTGGTGTCGAATCGAGGTATATAATGACTCGACATCACAGGTGACTAAAGCCATGTTCTCCTCCAGTTGTAATCCATCTAGTTTTTTCAAGACATCCGTGGTGTCTTTAAGAAAAGAAGGTAAGGTTTCCACTAGAGGTTTGAGATGGAAATCTATCAGTTTGGAAACAGAATCACATAGGCTATCAACCCCGGACACTATGGGCCTACCTGGGGGTGAGACCGGATCTTTGTGGATCTTAGGCAGGAGATAAATGCACGCAACCGTTGGATCATCATTCCAGAGGCCATCCCCTTGTTTGGATGTTAAGACACCATCGGCAACAGCTTCATCCAGAAAATCAGATAATTCATGCCTGAATTTAGATAAGGGATTAAATGTAAGTCTCTTGTAGCATAACGGATCTTTCAACTGCCTCATCATTTCCTTCTCGTAAGCTTTCTTAGACCAAACCACCACATTCCCACCTTTGTCCGATGGTTTAATAGTTACCTCTTTGAGATCTCTTAGTTCCTTGAGAGCTCGTCTTTCTTCAAAGCTGAGGTTATCCCTCTTAATGGTCTCAGGAATTAATTCAACTTCCTTCATTACCAGCTGAATAAAGAGGTCAATTGATGGTACTGTACTAATCTGTGGGAATTTTTTCGATTTCGGAAGAAGATGTTTGGGGTACTGTTTGGAGGTGTCAGCCTCCACAGCCAAGTCCTCTAAGATCTGAAGTACTTCTTCCTCTGTCTCTATGGGAGAAAATCCAATATGTGGTGGTTGGTTATACAGTCTCTTAAAGTATAGCTTACTTGCAAAAAGTTGTAAATCCTTAAGTATTGAAAAATGGTCCGGCGCAGAAGATGGAGCAAATGTAAGACCCTTACTCAAAACTCCCACCTGGGCATCAGTCAGCACCACATCCGATAAGTTAATAGTCATACTAGGCGCCGCTTGCTGGTTACTATGGGCGGATGTTATCACTGCCAGTGTCGAGCCGGATATTGCGTTGTGACATCTCGTCATTTCCGGTTTGCGGCCCCGCATCTGTGTTTTCCATAGGATAACACGCTAGTGCCAGTTCGAATTACGGTGCTTCCGGTTTCATTTCATTGCCTGCAGGCATATGTCGGCGCGGCATTCTACCTGTATTGCGCATGCGTCCACAGCATTTCTCTATTGCATTATAATGTCAGTACCATTCCTATTTGACTATTTGGATATATATAAGATTGCTGGCCGGCACCTAACCACCCCCAGATGAAGCATTTCGGTGCGAAACGGGTGTGGTGGGTTCCCAGGAGCGCTCCCTTCGGTAACTATATATGCTACTTTTACATTTTACTATTTGTATGTGTGTACATGATTAATTGCACATTGGCACTTGCCGGTTCATATTGTCCTTACCAGTGATGTTATTTATGGAACTATTGCTCTGGGTTTCCCACCTTTTGTCCTGTGTCCTGGGTATTTCATCTGCCACTATCTGATTTTAACATGTATTGTGTTTAATAAAGGTTATATATTTTTTATCTTATGGCCTTGGTGTGAAGGTTGTCTTTTCGGTGTACTATATGTTTCCTTCATGGCTTTACATTAGGGATATCTATAGGTGTTTAATATTGAACCAGCAGCACTGAAAACTCGTTCTGATAGCACACTAGCTGCTGGGCAAGCAAGCTCCTGCAATGCATATTCTGCCAATTCTGGCCAGGTGTCTAATTTGGATGCCCAGTAATCAAATGGGAATGACGGTTGAGGGAGAACATCGATAAGGGATGAAAAATAGTTAGTAACCATACTGGACAAATGTTGTCTCCTGTCACTTTGAATTGATGCTGCAGTACCTGTCCTGTCTACGGTCATAGCAAAATTACTCCACAACCTGGTCAGAAAACCCCTCTGTTCAACGCCACTTCTGATTTGTGCACCTCTAACACCTCTGGTCTGCTGCCCCCTGCAGCTCGTGTGAGAACCATCACCGGCGCTGTGTGCTGGGAATGCCTGAATCAAACCGTCAACAACAGTTGATTGTTTGGTTGCTAATATTTGTTCGAGGTTCTCATGTGGCATGATATTTTGCAATTTGCCTTTATAGCGAGGATCAAGGAGGCAGGCCAACCAGTAATAGTCATCGGTCATCATTTTAATAATGCGTGGGTCCATTTTGAGGATACGTAAGGCATAATCCGCCATGTGGGCCAAAGTTCCAGTTCACAAATCTGCGGTTGTGCTGGGTTGAGGGGCAGTTACAGGCAAATCTACGTCACTTGTGTCCCTCAAAAAACCAGAACCCGGCCTTGCCACGCCACCAATTTCCATTGGCCCCGGAGAAGCTTCCTCATTAAAAAAATACTCATCCCCATCATCCTCCTTGTCCTCCTCCTCCTCCTGTTCGCCCGCTACCTCTTCCTGTACACTGCCCTGGCCAGACAATGGCTGACTGTCATCAAGGCTTTCCTCTTCCTCTGCTGCAGACGCCTGCTCCTTTATGTGCGTCAAACTTTGCATCAGCAGACGCATTAGGGGGATGCTCATGCTTATTATGGCGTTGTCTGCGCTTACCAGCCGTGTGCATTCTTCAAAACACTGAAGGACTTGACACATGTCTTGTACCTTCGACCACTGCACACCTGACAACTCCATGTCTGCCATCCAACTGCCTGCCCGTGTATGTGCATCCTCCCACAAATACATAACAGCACGCCTCTGTTCGCACAGTCTCTGAAGCATGTGCAGTGTTGAGTTCCACCTTGTTGCAACGTCGATGATTAGGCGATGCTGGGGAACGTTCAAAGACCGCTGATAGTTCTGCATACGGCTGGAGTGTACGGGCGAACGGCGGATATGCGAGCAAAGTCTGCGCACTTTGAGGAGCAGGTCGGATAACCCCGGATAACTTTTCAGGAAGCACTGCACCACCAGGTTTAAGGTGTGAGCCAGGCAAGGAATGTGTTTCAATTGGGAAAGGGCTATGGCAGCCATGAAATTCCTTCCATTATCACTCACTACCTTGCCTGCCTCAAGATGTACAGTGCCCAGCCATGACTGCGTTTCTTTCTGCAAGAACTCAGACAGAACTTCCGCGGTGTGTCTGTTGTCGCCCAAACACTTAATTGCCAATACAGCCTGCTGACGCTTGCCAGTAGCTGCCCCATAACGGGACACCTGAAGTGCAACAGTGGCAGCTGCGGATGGAGTGGTTGTGCGACTGCAGTCTGTGGACGAGCTCTCGCTTCTGCAGGAGGACGAGGAGGAGGAGGAGGGGGGGCAATCGGCTACAGCCAACTGTTTCCTAGACCGTGGGGTAGGCAGAACTGTCCAAATATTGCTGTCCCCTGTGGACCCTGCATCCACCACATTCACCCAGTGTGCCGTGATGGACACGTAACGTCCCTGGCCATGCCTACTGGTCCATGCATCTGTTGTCAGGTGCACCTTTGTACTCACAGATTGCCTGAGTGCATGGACGATGCGCTGTTTAACATGCTGGTAGAGGGCTGGGATGGCTTTTCTCGAAAAGAAGTGTCGACTGGGTAGCTCATAGCGTGGTACAGCGTAGTCCATCAGGGCTTTGAAAGCTTCCCTTTCAACTAACCGGTAGGGCATCATCTCTAACGAGATTAGTCTAGCAATGTGGGCGTTCAAACCCTGTGTACGCGCATGCGAGGATGAGTACTTCCTTTTTCTAACGAGAGTATCATGTAGGGTGAGCTGGACTGGAGAGCTGGAGATCGTGGAACTAGCGGGGGTGCCGGTGGACATGGCAGACTGAGAGACAGTTGGAGACAGTGTTCTTGCCGGTGCCCTACATGCCGTGTTTCCTACTACGAAACTGGTGATTTCCTGACCCTGACTGCTTTGGCCTAACAAAGAAACCTGCAGGTACTGCAGGTGGTGAGGGAAATGGTGGGCTTACAGTAACGGAAGGGATGTGGCGTTGCTGACTAGCTTCATTGGCCGAGGGTGTTACAACTTTAAGGGACGTTTGGTAGTTAGTCCAGGCTTGCAAATGCATGGTGGTTAAATGTCTATGCATGCAACTTGTATTGAGACTTTTCAGATTCTGACCTCTGCTTAAGGTAGTTGAACATTTTTGACAGATGACTTTGCGCTGATCATTTGGATGTTGTTTAAAAAAATGCCAGACTGCACTCTTTCTACCATCGGATACCTTTTCAGGCATTGCAGACTGAGCTTCTTTAACCGGATGGTCACGCTGTCCTCCAACTGGTTTTGGCTTTGCCACGCGTTTTGGGCCAGATACGGGCCCGGCAGATGGAACCTGTTGCGATGTTGATGCCTGCTGCGGCCCCTCCTCCTCCGCTTCAGAACTACTGCCGCCTGCACCCTGTTCCCCCAATGGCTGCCAATCGGGGTCTTCTATCTCGTGTGCAACTTCGTCTGTGTCACCGTGTAAGCCGGTGGTATAGCGTTCGTGACGGGGCACCATAGTCTCATCAGGGTCTGATTCTGGATCAGTACACTGCGAGGGCAATGTTGTGGTCTGAGTCAAAGGAACAGCATAGTAATCTGGCTGTGGCTGTGCATCTGTGCACTCCATGTCCGATTCAACTTGTAATGGGCATGGCCTGTTAACTGTTTCACTTTCTAACCTAGGAACGGTATGTGTAAAGAGCTCCATGGAGTAACCCGTTGTGTCGCCTGACGCATCCTTCTCTGTTGTTTTTGCTGAAGAAGACAAGGAAGCGACTTGTCCCTGACCGGGAACATCCACTGACGACGCGCTGCTTTTACATTTACCAGTTTCAGAAGAGGAGGCAAAAGAGCTAGAGGCTGAGTCAGCAAGGAAAGCCAAAACTTGCTCTTGCTGCTCCGGCTTTAAAAGCGGATTTCCTACTCCCAGAAAAGGGAGCGTTCAAGGCCTTGTGTAGCCAGACGACGAACCTGGCTCCACAGCTCGAGACTTAGGTGCTATATTGTTTTTCCCACGACCACCTGATGCTCCATCACCACTACCATCATTACCAGCTGGCAATGACCGCCCACGGCCACAACCTCTTCCACCAGACTTCCTCATTGCTTGCAAAACGTAACCAAAGTAACGGTATTTGTTACTGTAAAACAACCTACAAGGTGAACTTTAACTTCTGTAGGATTTAGATATCCCTTTATAGGTGGGTGAGACTGCAAGGAAAATCAGGCACAATGTTACACACTAGGTTTTCTGTGGCACAAAATGATCTCCCACTAATTTTTTTTTTTTCAGGGAGAATTAAAAAAAATAAAAATAAAACAGTATTATAGACACTAGGCTTTCTGTGCCCCACAATATGAGAGAGATGGCACACACGACTGGCACTCAAGCACAAATGCCAATATTAATCTCCCACTATTTTTTTTTTTATTTCTGGGAGAATTGGCAAGAAATCATGCCCACTGTTAGACTGTATGTTTTCTGTGCCAGAAAATGAGACACAGATGCCACACACAGGACTGCCACTGATGCAGATTTGCCAGTTTTAATTTGCACCCTTTTTTTTTTAATTCAGGGAGACTAGTGAATAAATGTGGGCCACTGTATTAGAGTATATTTTCTGTGGCAGAAAGTGGCTTGAAGAGATGTAACGAAAAGAAAAAAAATGGGACTGTCCTACAATTACTATCTTCCTGCAGTAATCTCAGCCAGGTATGGAAGGCAGGCAGCAATAACAAGGAGTGGACTGCTGCACAAATTAAATTAAAAGTGTGGACAAACAAACAAGATAGCTGTGCAGAAAGGAAGGAACAACAGGATTTGTGCTTTGAAAAAAGCAGTTGGTTTGCACAGCGGCGTACACACAGCAATGCAGCTATCAGGGAGCCTTCTAGGGCAGCCCAATGAGCTACAGCGCTGAGGAAAAAAAATGTTGCTTCCACTGTCCCTGCAAACAAAAGGTGGTGTTGGACAGTGGAAATCGCTACAGCATAAGCGGTTTCGGGGTTAATGGACCCTGCCTAACGCTATCCCTGCTTCTGACATAGCGGCAGCAACCTCTCCCTATACTCAGATCAGCAGCAGTAAGATGGCGGTCGGCGGGAACTCCCCTTTATAGCCCCTGTGACGCCGCAGACAGCAAACCAATCACTGCAATGCCCTTCTCTAAGATGGTGGGGACTGAGACCTATGTCATCACGCTGCCCACACTCTGCGTCCACCTTCATTGGCTGAGAAATGGCGCTGAATGCGTCATATGAAACCCGACTTTGGCGCAAAAGTCGCGTACCGCATGGTCGACCCCACACAGGGATCGGGTCGGGTTTCATGAAACCCGACTTTGCCAAAAGTCGGCGACTTATGAAAATGAACGATCCGTTTCACTCAACCCTAGTATTCAGTGCTGCTGGTTGAATATTGACCGAAAAAAGGACTCGTCTGGCTACCCAAAATGTTGATGATCTAACCTTCATTAAAATGAACCACTCATGGATTTCTAATTATTTTGCCCCACCTTTCCCGGCTGACACCTAGCTTTCCTATAAAAAGGTCTTGCTTGTGGACTGGTCTTACTGACTGTTCCAATCTCTTAATCTGCAGCAGCTGTTTGTCCAGCATGCGACATGTTTACACCTCCCTAAATGCGCTAACTCCCCCCCATGGGGCCGTGGTCTCACCACTTGGCGCAAGCACCCATAAGGGTGCCGTTTGTCTGAAGAGGTGGGTGTGCCCGCTTTTGGCCGACGGCACTGCCACTGGGTCCCTCATAGTACAATAAAGTGACTCTGGCGGTGGTGGCGCGCAACCAACGTCAGACACACAATTGTAACATGAAGAGCCCTGGCCCTGTACCACCGGCCACAAGAGAGTTTCCCCCCCCAGCTCAAACAGTGCTCTACCACTTGCAAAATTATCTCTCACAGCTCCACCAATGTTTAGTCTATGCGCTGACATCCTTCAATGCCTGGCACTGACAATACCAATTTGTTGACATGTATGATGCTAGTTAAAATAGTCAGGGTCAGTGTCCTATATTGACACCAGTAAATACTTAGCGGCGCCAAATTACTATGTCTGAAACTCAGCAGAGGAGCCCACCCCTGTACCTAAGTATGCCACCCTTTTGTTTTTTGGTTTAGTTGTTTTGAGAGACATTAACATCTATTTATTTTTGGGGAGTACTAACTGTGTCCCTCCTTCCAATAGTCCTCCGCTGACCACACCAATGCTGCCTGTGTACCCCTGGAACCTATTTAAAAGTGCATAGAGCCTACTTTCTTTATTGTAGGCCTACTAAGTCTGTCTGCGGTCCATCCTTCCATTTGTCCTCCGCTGAGCACACCAATACCGACCGTGTACCCATGTACGTTTTTTTCAACCTGCAGTGAGCCAACTTTGTGGTGTAAGGCCTACTAGCAGTGTCTGTCTGCGCCACTTAATACAGCTGTTCTCCTCTAAAGAAAAAAAAAAAAGGCTGGTTTTCAGCCTGTCAGAATTATAAAACTGCATTGGGGCCACAAGTTTCGTTGTGGTCTACAAACTGATTCTTCCGCTCCAAGCTGTTCTCCTGGTTGCCTTTCCTGAGCTTCAATCTTCAGGTTCTCGTTAAATAGTTTTTTAATGGAACAACTGCAGTGGGGCTACTAGTTGGGTTGGGGCCTACTACCAGTTTCTGCCGCACCAAGCTGTTCTCCTGGTTGCCTTTCCTGAGCTTCAATCTTCAGGCTCTTGTTAAATAGTTTTTTAATGGAACAACTTCAGTGGGACTACTAGTTGGGTTGGGGCCTACTACCAGTGTCTGCCGCTCCAAGGTGTTCTCCAGGTTGCCTTTCCTGAGCTTCAATATTCAGGCTCTTGTTAAATAGTTTTTTAACCCCTTAATCCCATATGACGTACTATCCCGTCCAGGTGACCTGGGACTTAATTCCCATGGACGGGATAGTACGTCATATGCGATCGGCCGCGCTCACGGGGGGAGCGCGGCCGATCGCGGCCGGGTGTCAGCTGCCTATCGCAGCTGACATCCGGCACTATGTGCCAGGAGCGGTCACGGACCGCTCCCGGCACATTAACCCCCGGCACACCGCGATCAAAGATGATCGCGGTGTGCCGGCGGTGCAGGGAAGCATCGCGCAGGGAGGGGGCTCCCTGCGGGCTTCCCTGAGACGATCGGTACACGGTGATGTGCTCACCGTGTACCGAGCGTCTTCTCCCTGCAGTCCCCGGATCCAAAATGGCCGCCGGGCTGCATCCGGGTCCTGCAGGGAGCACTTCCGGGTCAGGATCAGGCTGCAGCTGCAGCTCTAATCCTGCCCGGCTGTATGTCAGATCACCGATCTGATAGAGTGCTGTGCACACTGTCAGATCGGTGATCTGTGATGTCCCCCCCTGGGACAAAGTGAAAAAGTAAAAAAAAAAATTTCCACACTTGTAAAAAAAAAAATAAAAAAAAAATTCCTAAATAAAGCAGAAAAAAAAAAATATTATTCCCATAAATACATTTCTTTACATAAAAAAAAAACAAAAAAACAATAAAAGTACACATATTTAGTATCGCCGCGTCCGTAACGACCCGACCTATAAAACTGGCCCACTAGTTAACCCCTTCAGTGAACACCGTAAGAAAAAAAAAAAAAAATGAGCCAAAAAACAACGCTTTATTATCATAACGCTGAACAAAGAGTGGAATAACACGCGATCAAAAAGACGGATATAAATAACCATGTTACCTCTGAAAACGTCATCTTGTCCCGCAAAAAACGAGCCACCATATAGCATCATAACCAAAAAAATAAAAAAGTTATAGTCCTCTGAATAAAGCGATGCCAAAATAATTATTTTTTCTATAAAATAGCTTTTATCGTATAAAAGCGCCAAAACATAAAAAAAATGATATAAATGAGGTGTCGCTGTAATCGTACTGACCCGAAGAATAAAACTGCTTCATCAATTTTACCAAACGCGGAACGGAATAAACGCCTCCCCCAAAAGAAATTCATGAATAGCTGGTTTTTGGTCATTCTGCCTCACAAAAAAATCGGAATAAAAAGCGATCAAAAACTGTCACGTGTCCGAAAATGTAACCGATAAAAACGTCAACTCGTCCCGCAAAAAACAAGACCTCACATGACTCTGTGGACCAAAATATGGAAAAATTATAGGTCTCAAAATGTGGAGACGCAAAAACTTTTTTGCTATAAAAAGCGTCTTTTAGTGTGTGACGGCTGCCAATCATAAAAATCCGCTAAAAAACTCGCTATAAAAGTAAATCAAACCCCCCTTCATCACCCCCTTAGTTAGGCTAGGTTCACATTGCGTTAATGGGTTAACGCTAACGGACAGCGTTGCACGGCGAAAATGTCACAATTAACGCCGTGCAACGGGTCCGTTAGCACAACCATTGACAGCAATGTGATTTTCAGGTGTATCGCATCGCTAGAGCGTGCCATTTTCGGCTCGCGCTAGCAAGGTGCCATTCTTTTGTGGCGCGCCTCAGACGCTGCTTGCAGCGTCCGCGGCGCGCCCGAGGTCCGATCCCCGATCTTCCAGAGCGGGGACGTTAACGCGACCACTAAACACGACACCTAAAAAGACATTGTGTTAGCGCAATCCGCTAGTGCTAAACGGATTTCCCTAACACAATGTGAACCTAGCCTTAGGGAAAAATAATAAAATTTAAAAAAATGTATTTATTTCCATTTTCCGGTTAGGGTTAGGGTTAGGGCTAGGGTTGGGGCTAGGGTTAGGGTTTGGATTACATTTACGGTTGGGATTAGGGTTGGGATTAGAATTAGGGGTGTGTCTGGGTTAGGTGTGTGGTTAGGGTTACAGTTGGGATTAGGGTTAGTGGTGCGTTTGGATTAGGGTTTCATTTATAATTGGGGGGTTTCCACTGTTTAGACACATCAGGGGCTCTCCAAACGCGACATGGCGTCCGATCTCAATTCCAGCCAATTCTGCATTGAAAAAGTAAAACAGTGCTCCTTCACTTCCGAGCTCTCCCGTGCGCCCAAACAGGGGTTTACCCCAACATATGGGGTATCAGCGTACTCGAGACAAATTGGACAACAACTTTTTGGGTCCAAGTTCTCTTGTTATCCTTGGGAAAATAAAAATTTGGGGGGCTAAAAATCATTTTTGTGGGAAAAAAAAGGATTTTTATTTTCACGGCTCTGCGTTGTAAACTGTAGTGAAACACTTGGGGGTTCAAAGTTTTCACAACACATCTAGATAAGTTCCATGGGAGGTCTAGTTTCCAATATGGGGTCACTTGTGGGTGGTTTCTACTGTTTGGGTACATCAGGGGCTCTGCAAATGCAACGTGACGCCTGCAGACCAATCCATCTAAGTCTGCATTCCAAATGGCGCTCCTTCCCTTCCGAGCTCTGCCATGAGCCCAAACAGTGGTTCCCCCCCACATATGGGGTATCAGCGTACTCAGGACAAATTGAACAACAACTTTTGGGGTCCAATTTATTCTGTTACCCTTGTAAAAATACAAAGCTGGGGGCTAAAAAATCATTTTTGTGAAAAAAAAAAGAATTTTTATTTTCACGGGTCTGCGTTATAAACTGTAGTGAAACACTTAGGGGTTCAAAGTTCTCACAACACATCTAGATAAGTTCCATGGGAGGTCTAGTTTCTAATATGGGGTCACTTGTGGGGGGTTTGTACTGTTTGGGTACATCAGGGGCTCTGCAAATGCAACGTGACGCCTGCAGACCAATCCATCTAAGTCTGCATTCCAAATGGCGCTCCTTCCCTTCCGAGCTCTGCCATGCGCCCAAACAGTGGTTCCCCCCCACATATGGGGTATCAGCGTACTCAGGACAAATTGGACAACAACTTTTGGGGTCCAATTTATTATGTTACCCTTGTGAAAATACAAAACTGGGGGCTAAAAAATTTTTGCGAAAAAAAAATAAATTTATTTTAACGGCTCTGCGTTATAAACTGTAGTGAAACACTTGGGGGTTCAAAGCTCTCAAAACACATCTAGATAAGTTCCTTAGAGGGTCTAATTTCCAAAATGGTGTCACTTGTGGGGGTTTTTAATGTTTAGGCACATCAGGGGCTCTCCAAACCAACATGGCGTCCCATCTTAATTCCAGTCAATTTTGCATTGAAAAGTCAAATGGCGCTCCTTCCCTTCCGAGCTCTGCTATGCACCCAAAAAGTGGTTTACCCCCACATATGGGGTATCGTCGCACTCAGGACAAATTGCACAACAACTTTTGTGGTCTAATTTCTTCTCTTACCCTTGGGAAAATAAAAAATTGGGGGCGAAAAGATCATTTTTGTGAAAAAATAAGATTTTTTATTTTTACGGCTCTGCATTATAAACTTCTGTGAAGCACTTGTTGGGTCAAAGTGCTCACCACACATCTAGATAAGTTCCTTAAGGGGTCTACTTTTCAAAATGGTGTCACTTGTGAGGGGTTCCAATGTTTAGGCACATCAGGGGCTCTCCAAACGCAACATGGCGTCCCATCTCAATTCCAGTCAATTTTGCATTGAAAAGTCAAATGGCGCTCCTTTCCTTCCGAGCTCTGCCATGCGCCCAAACAGTGGTTTACCCCCACATATGGGGTATCGTCGCACTCAGGACAAATTGCACAACAACTTTTGTGGTCTAATTTCTTCTCTTACCCTTGGGAAAATAAAAAATTGGTGGCGAAAAGATTATTTTTGTGAAAAAATATGATTTTTTATTTTTACGGCTCTGCATTATAAACTTCTGTGAAGCACTTGTTGGGTCAAAGTGCTCACCACACCTCTAGATAAGTTCCTTAAGGGGTCTACTTTCCAAAATGGTGTCACTTGTGGGGATTTCAATGTTTAGGCACATCAGGGGCTCTCCAAACGCAACATGGCATCCCATCTCAATTCCAGTCAATTTTGCATTGAAAAGTAAAATGGCGCTCCTTCCCTTCCGAGCTCTGCCATACGCCCAAACAATGGTTTACACCCATATACGGGGTATCAGCGTACTCAGGACAAATTGGCCAACAATTTTTGAGGTTCAATTTCTTCTCTTACTCTTGGGAAAATAAAAAATTGGGGGCGAAAAGATCATTTTTGTGAAAAAATATGATTTTTTATTTTTACGGCTCTGCATTATAAACTTCTGTGAAGCAATTGGTGGGTCAAAGTGGTCACCACACATCTAGATAAGTTCCTTAGGGTGTCTACTTTCCAAAATGGTGTCACTTGTGGGGGGTTTCAATGTTTAGGCACATCAGTGGCTCTCCAAACGCAACATGGTGTCCCATCTCAATTCCTGTCAATTTTGCATTTAAAAGTCAAATGGCGCTCCTTCCCTTCCGAGCTCTGCCATGCGCCCAAACAGTGGTTTACCCCCACATATGGGGTATCAGCGTACTCAGTACAGATTGTACAACAATGTTTGGCATCCATTTTATCCTGTTACCCTTGGTAAAATAAAACAAATTGGAGCTGAAATAAATTTTGTGTGAAAAAAAGTTAAATATTCATTTTTATTTAAACATTCCAAAAATTCCTGTGAAACCCCTGAAGGGTTAATAAACTTCTTGAATGTGGTTTTGAGCACCTTGAGGGGTGCAGTTTTTAGAATGGTGTCACACTTGGCTATTTTCTATCATATAGACCCCTCAAAATGACATCAAATGAGATGTGGTCCCTAAAAAAAAATGGTGTTGTAAAAATGAGAAATTGCTGGTCAACTTTGAACCCTTATAACTCCCTAACAAAAAAAATTTTGGTTCCAAAATTGTGCTGATGTAAAGGAGACATGTGGGAAATGTTACTTATTAAGTATTTTGCGTGACATATCTCTGTGATTTAAGGGCATAAAAATTTAAAGTTGGAAAATTGCGAAATTTTCAAAATTTTCGCCAAATTTCCGTTTTTTTCACAAATAAACGCAAGTTATATCGAATAAATGTTACTACTAAAATGAAGAACAATATGTCACGAGAAAACAATGTCAGAATCGCCAAGATCCGTTGAAGCGTTCCAGAGTTATAACCTCATAAAGGGACAGTGGTCAGAATTGTAAAAATTGGCCCGGTCATTAACGTGCAAACCACCCTCGGGGCTTAAGGGGTTAATCGAACAACTGCAGTGGGGCTACTAGTTGGGTTGGGGCCTACTAATGGTGTATGCCGCTCCAAGGTGTTCTCCAGGTTGCCTTTCCTGAGCTTTAATCTTCAGGCTCTTGTTAAATAGTTTTTTAACGGAACAACTGCAGTGGGACTACTAGTTGGGTTGGGGCCTACTACCAGTGTCTGCCGCTCCAAGGTGTTCTCCAGGTTGCCTTTCCTGAGCTTCAATCTTCAGGCTCTTGTTAAATAGTTTTTTAATGGAACAACTGCAGTGGGGCTACTAGTTTGGTTGGGGCCTACTAACAGTGTCTGCCGCTCCAAGGTGTTCTTCTGGTTGCCTTTCCTGAGCTTCAATCTTCAGGCTCTTGTTAAATAGTTTTTTAATCGAACAACTGCAGTGGGGCTACTAGTTTGGTTGGGGCCTACTACCAGTTTCTGCCGCACCAAGCTGTTCTCCTGGTTGCCTTTCCTGAGCTTCAATCTTCAGGCTCTTGTTAAATAGTTTTTTAACGGAACAACTTCAGTGGGACTACTAGTTGGGTTGGGGCCTACTACCAGTGTCTGCCGCTCCAAGGTGTTCTCCAGGTTGCCTTTCCTGAGCTTCAATATTCAGGCTCTTGTTAAATAGTTTTTTAATCGAACAACTGCAGTGGGGCTACTAGTTGGGTTGGGGCCTACTAATGGTGTATGCCGCTCCAAGGTGTTCTCCAGGTTGCCTTTCCTGAGCTTTAATCTTCAGGCTCTTGTTAAATAGTTTTTTAACGGAACAACTGCAGTGGGACTACTAGTTGGGTTGGGGCCTACTACCAGTGTCTGCCGCTCCAAGGTGTTCTCCAGGTTGCCTTTCCTGAGCTTCAATCTTCAGGCTCTTGTTAAATAGTGTTTTAATGGAACAACTGCAGTGGGGCTACTAGTTTGGTTGGGGCCTACTAACAGTGTCTGCCGCTCCAAGGTGTTCTCCTGGTTGCCTTTCCTGAGCTTCAATCTTCAGGCTCTCATTAAATAGTTGTTGAAACAACACTGCATTAGGCCTACAAGTTGGGTCTGGGTTCTACAAACGGTGTCTTCCTCTCCAAGGTGTTCTCCAGGTTGCCTTTCCCTAGCTTCTATCTTCAGGCTCTCGTTAAATTGTTTTTAATATAACACTGCATTTGGCCTACTTGTTTTGTTGGCCCTACCAACGGTGTCTGCCGCTCACTGAACAAACCAGTGCCACCTGTTTAATACTGTTACCAATTTTGAACTGCATTTAGCCTACTTACTGATTTGGGCCTACTCACTGTGTCAGCCTCTCATTACAGTTGTACTACACTCAACAAAGCAATGCCCCCTGGTTAGGCCTGTTACCAATTTTGAACTGCATTTAGCCCACTTTATTCTTTGGGCCTATATCTTTGTTTCCTCCTCATCCTGCCCATTGCCCAGCCAGTGATAGATGAGTCTGCTGGTACATTGATCCAGAACGCTACATTCCCCGTGCACGCTACACAGCAAGAATGTGACCCTGCTGAAAGTCAGGTTCCCCTTCCCGCATACCATAACACCTTACACGGGCACAAAGAGGAAGGTGCAGAAGAAAGTGCAGGTTCCTTCATCAGGTGGGGGGGAATACTCGTTGGCGACATCACTGGCACAGGGCCCTTCATAGTATGCAAAAAGTGTCGCTGCCGGTGGGAGGCGCCCCCGCCATGCAAACACACCGCCGTACTTTGAGGGGCCCTGTGCCAGTGCCAATGCCAACGAGTGGGCCCCCCCTGCTTGCTCAGGATCATAGCACTTGCAAAGTTTAAATACTTACCTCTCCCTGCTCTACTGCCCTGAAGTGGTCCAGATTACTTGGGCCCACTAAATACTTGAACCAGCCCTACCCCCACAACTTTAGCCAAATGACCCCCAATTTCCAATGCCTTACTATTATTATAAGGTAAATTGACAAGCTTCAGTAACAAGATTGGATGTTTTTGCCATTAAAATGGGCACTGTAGGTGTTTTCCTGGCCTCCACTCACTGCCGACTATGCTCCCCCATTGACTTGCATTGGGTTTTGTGTTTCGGTCGATCCCCGACTTTTCGCGATAATCGGCCGATTCCACTCGGCTCGACTTTTGAGATAGTCGGGTTTCGCGAAACCCGACTCGACCCTAAAAAACTAAAAGTCGCTCAACCCTACTCACATGCGTTCCTGCATGTGTTCCTGCGAGCGCGTCCCTGGAAGTGCACCTTCACTAGGGGCAGGGTAGGCGCTTCATGCGTCAACACATATGGACGGTGATTCAGTGTCATCCATCTACGTACTCCCTCTTTCTGATTGAGTCATTACTTGAACCATAGTTATAAGTCCCCCTCTCCTCACCCAGAGATGCCCCCAAAAGGAGCTCTGGGTGGAAAGGCACTTCGGGGTGAAGGGGGGGAGTCCCGACCTATGACTCCTTATCTTGTGGCCTGCTGATCACTCTAATAAGCTATGCTGCTATGTTTTTCTTATAAATGCTTTCTGCAGCTTACCTCTCAGTGCTGCTGTATGCTCATTATATTACACTATACCTTTATATGTTTCATTAATGTTATGATACACCCTTGGGTCTTGATAAAAGTTTAAATTAGGCTTTGATTATACATAGGTACATTTTACCTTTGCACCATACCTGTACATTATTTTATGCGACCACTTTTAAAATATAACATTGGTGATTGCAAAAGTATTTTACTTCATTTATCGACTCTATTTCAGTAATATTCATGATCATTATGCAGATGATAGAGACTACTCTCATGTTATCCTTGCTTTATACTTTATCATTTTACATAAATTCTTATGTGAACTTATAAATTAACTGCAGGAGTGTAGTGTAATATGGTTGCCCCCCACCCCCCTCCCCTCCTTGCTGGATACTTTGCTAATAAAGCTTTATACATTGGTTTAACAATAAATGGTTCTCTTCTCTCAGCCACATGGTATGTAAGTGCATATTTGGTTGCATTTAAATGGGTAGGGTAGGTACAGTAAGATCCTGCTGTGATTAAAACCAACATAGGCTTAGAGTTATGTATGGAGATAGCTACTCTTAGTATGCACCCGTTCACACCTGTTCTGTTTGGAAGTGATGGTCAGACTTTTGATATTTGTATGTATAGGCTCTCTGACTGAGCACTCCACCCATCAGCCTATGGTGGTTTTAATCATAGCAGGATCTTACCTAACCATTCAAATGTAGACTATCAGCTCAAGAGAGGGAACACATTAGGATAGGTTCCCAGCAAAGAAGATCGCCTTGTCATGGCTGCTGGGCATACATGAATTGTCCAGTAATGCAATTCCAATTTTATACATAACAATAGGAGGCAACTTAGGCAGCACCCAGCTGCATTTGCTATACATTTGTAGAAAATGCTCCTGTAATTGTCTGGAACTGAGCAGTTCTGGACAATGACAGCAGCAGGAACAGCTAAACTGTGGCAGTGTCGGATGCCGCACCCCAAGGATCAGACACTGGTGACCTCTCCTAAGGATAGGCCACCAATGTTGAAGTCCTAGACCATCCCTTTAATTTATAAATCTTATCATTTTGTGTATTCAGCTCCTTCTTGTCCTGATAAAGAGAACAAACAAACCCTATGTAGATTCTGCAGTCATGGGTTACTCCATTCCTTATGCTCAACATCAATATTTTCCTTATTTTCAGGCAGTAGACTACAGGGCAGATAAATTAGACTAACACATGACTGCAGGATCACACTACAAAGTTGTTTGCAAAAGTTGTTCCAAAATTTACAAATGTTGTTTTATATTTTTAAGGCATTAAATTCATTGTCTAGTATTTTAACAAAATTGCCCACAAGGAACAAATGGTATATAATAATCCCCCGATAGTTTCTACTTGCTTCCTGCCATGATGGTGACCTCACTGCCAGGGACAATAATTGGCTGCAGCGGTCATGTGTGCATGAATAATACACAGGAAGTAGCCAGAGCGAAGACCACCACCAGCACGGCAGAACTGAAGCCAAGAGTGTGTCAGATATGGGTTATCCTTATTTTATTTATTTTTTTCCTTGTGGCCCAATTTTTTTAAAAATATCAGAAACCACTTTTTACAAAATAGATAATTGGGCTTCAGATTTTCTGTCAGCATTGAAGAGAGCAGAATTTCGACATGTAGACTAGCTGCTACAAAAATGCATCAAATGGAGGCTTTTAATGATAAGCTGTAAAATCATTTTAATATACAGTATATTCTTACTATCTTATGTTTATCCAGATGTCAAAGAAATATGGACCGATATTCACCGTGTATCTAGGTGTCCAAAGGCTGGTTGTACTGTGTGGTTATGACATGGTGAAAGATGCTCTCGTCAACCATGACGAGAAATTTTCTGGCAGGCCGTATACAGAGATGGGTTCTAAAGTATCAGACAAGAATGGTTAAGCTACTTACTGGTAGCGGCATTTCTCGGAAGCCCATGACAGCACGACGAGAGAGGGGATCCGCCCATTAGGAACAGGAAACCTACAGATACAAAAGGGCGGCACCTCTCCCTTGCCTCAGTTGTATTTCAGAGTCTTGAGAGGACTACCGCGGTTAGTGGCACACAAAAATATACACTATATACAGATTATATACAAAATATTAGCCATCTATTGGAACTGGTATCATATGTGAGATATATACATTTATAGGAAGTGCAACCCCCACGTGAATTGGGAGGGAACTAAGGGTGCTGTAATGGGCCTCCGAGAAATGCCGCTACCAGTAAGTAGCTTAATGCTTTACTCGGACTCCCATGACAGCACGACGAGAGAATTACAGAGATGTAAGGTACCTTAGGGAGGGACTATGGCCTGTAGCACCCTTAACCTGAATGTGAGATCAGAGGAGGCCCCCAAATCCAACCTATAGTGTTTAAAGAAGGTGGACAGGGATGACCATGTGGCCGCCTTACATATCTGGTCGATTGATACTCCAGATTTTTCCGCCCAGGATGTAGCCATGGCCCTGGTGGAATGCGCCCTCAGATTCTGCGGAGCCGGACCCCCACCTGCAGTATAAGCCAAAGAGATAGCCTCCCTAATCCACTTTGCTAGTGTGTACTTTGATACCCTGAGTCCCTTTCTAGGATTTTGGAAAGATAGAAATGACGCATCATCTTTCTTCCACGTATCGGTAACCGAGATGTATTCTAGCAGGCATCTCCTAACATCTAATGTATGGAGTAGTTCTTCTTTAGGGTTGGAGGGATTGGGAAGGAAGGATGGTAAGACTATCTCCTGTGACCTGTGAAACCGTGACGACACTTTTGGTAAATAGGCCGGGTCCGGTCTGAGGACTACCCTATCTGGCAGAAACTCTGTATAAGGAGAAAGCCTGGAGAGAGCTTGTATGTCTCCCACTCTACGGGCAGATGTAATTGCTACAAGAAATGCTGTCTTAAGGGATAAGGCCTTAATTGAAGCTGATTGTAATGGTTCAAACGGCTCTCTAGTCAATGCTGACAGGACTAGGTTGAGATCCCAAGGCATAGATCTATCTTTATGTATGGGTCTAGATCTACTAGATGCTTTAATGAACCTTGAGATCCAATAATTATTGGCGATGTTACAGGAAAATAGAGCCCCTAGGGCTGAGACCTGTACCCTTAGAGCACTAGTGGATAGATCTAGCTCTAAGCCTCTTTGCAGGAATTCTAAGATTTGTTTTATAGGTATTCCCTCTTCTAAATTAAAATCAGAAGAGGCCAGAAACTTCCGCCAGGTTCTAGCGTAAATTGTTGTGGTTATTTGCTTCCTACTTTTCATAAGGGTCTCAATTAAATTCGGGGAGAACCCTTTGTTTTTTAGTAACGCCCTCTCAAACTCCATGCCGTTAAATGGAGATTCTTTACTTGCGGATGGCTGATCGGACCCTGGTAGAGCAAATCTGGAATGTCCGGAAGTACCCAGGGGTCCTCCACTGACATGATCCTGAGCCAAGTGAACCAGGCCCTTCTGGGCCAGAATGGGGCAATCAATATAACTCTGGCTCGATCTTCTCTTATCTTCCTGATTACCAAGGGTATCAGGCCTAGTGGAGGAAACGCATAAGCCAGCCGAAAATCCCAATTGATCAGAAAGGCGTCTACCGCCAGAGGACTCTCCCTTGGATTTAGAGAGCAGAATTTTATTGTCTTTCGGTTGTCCCTGGTGGCAAATAAATCTACCTCTGGATGTCCCCATTTGTGGACAATCTGGTCGAACACGAGACTGTTTAGAGACCACTCCCCTTGCCTTAAGGTGTTGCGGCTTAGAAAGTCCGCTTTGACATTTTCTTTTCCTCTTATATGTAGAGCGGTTAAAGATAAGAAATGATTTTCTGCTGTCTGGAACAGACGATCCGCCACTCTCATCAGTAATTCGGAATGAGTTCCACCCTGGTGATTTATGTATGCGACCGCCACCTGGTTGTCCGAGAGGATCTTGACATGATGACCCTGCAGATATATGAGGAATTTTTTCACTGAAAGTTCTACTGCCATTAACTCTTTTTGGTTGGAGGAGGCTGATGTTAGGGGGTTCCATAGACCCTGAACTATCATGTCATCCATGTGTGCTCCCCAACCCGAAGGGCTAGCATCTGTTGTTACAATACGTGTTACCTGTGTCACCCAGGGAACTCCCGCTGATAAATTTCCATTGTTTAGCCACCACCTAAGAGATGTAAGAGTTTTTGGACCTAAAGTAATCTGACTCTGCAAGGACCCATGTAAAATTCTATCATTAACCAGCACCTCGGATTGTAACAGTCTGGTGTGGAATTGGGCCCAATGGACAGCGGGAATGCAAGAGGTTAGAGATCCTAATAGTGACATTGCCTGTCTAAGGGTCATGGATGGTTTATGAATTGCCTTAGACACCTGTTGCTGGATGTGTAACAACTTGTCGGGTGGAAGACAACACTGTTGGGATTCTGAGTTTAACAACAGTCCTAAGAATCTTTGTATTTTTTGGGGCTGTAAACGAGATTTCTCATAATTTATGATCCACCCCAGACGCTCAAGTTTGGATGTGGCTGTTTCTAGTTGAGAAAGGCAATGGTCTGCTGAGCTCCCTACTATAAGGAAATCATCCAAGTAGGGAATAATCAGGATGTCAGACTCTCGTAAGTGCACCATGACCTCGGCCACTAGCTTTGTAAACACCCTAGGAGCCGCTGATAAGCCAAAGGGAAGAGCTCTGAACTGGAAATGGCGAATCTGGCCCCCCATTGACACAGCTACTCTCAGGAACCTCTGGAAGTCTTCATGTATCGGAACATGATAGTATGCATCTTTTAGATCTACAACTACCATGAAACAGTGATTAAACAACATTTTTATTGCTGAATTAATTGTTTCCACATTAACTTTTTAGAACAAGAATCAGGTAAGGGGACTCCACAGAGGGCACACTCCTTATGTTTTGATTTGTCTGTACTCTTCTTCCCCTGGAAAGATAAAGTATAAGGGGCCCGCGTCACAGAGTGAACTTTCACGTAGATCACTTACCCGCGCCAAAGTAAAGTACCGGAATACGAGGGGGTTCTTTCCTAGTCGAAGCTCTGGATCCCTGCTCGGATGAGCTTTTACGACTGGGCTGGTCGCCTCTATCTTTCTGCTTCTGACGCACCTCGTCTGGCAGCTGCTGCTGCTCACCACCACTCTCCATGACGAATTGCGAACAAAAGCAGGGTTCTATCGTCGTAACCTGCTTAAATCCCCCTTGGATCCGGTCAGCAGATGGGCCAGCGCTGTCCCTATTGGCCCAGGACACAGCAGGGAGGGCAGGAGGTCTTGCGGACAAACCGGCGTTCAGATGCGATGGGCGCCGCCATCTTGGATCGACTGCACATGCGCAGACGTCCGGCGACCCGGAAGCGGCTACTAACTCCGCCCCCCCACGTCACTGCACCCGGAAATGCTCCAGCACGCGCTGAGAGCGGTGCAGGACGCCGGGGATGGATCGCAGCGCTCCGGGGGCTCACCCACACACCTGAGCCCGGCACCCGCAACCACTCCGTACCGCTGCACCACCAATGGGAATACTTACCTGATAGAGGCAGGAAATCCTCTGGACTCCGCTCCCTGCTGCGAACGCCACCGCGTGCAATCCAGCAAGGACCACCGTGGCGTCTCCAGGGATCTCCGCAGCGGCCGAGGTAGGAGACCCCCCCGCTACCGTATTCGGCCGGCCTGGGCTCCTTCTGTAGGCACCCGTCCCCTCAGGAACAGGAAACCAACTGAGGCAAGGGAGAGGTGCCGCCCTTTTGTATCTGTAGGTTTCCTGTTCCTAATGGGCGGATCCCCTCTCTCGTCGTGCTGTCATGGGAGTCCGAGTAAAAAAGACTTAGGTTCATAAAGTTCAACCTTTCTCCACCAGTTCTACATTCTTTTTCGCTCGATTTTTTATCACCCATTGGATGTGAGAATATCATCCAGCTCTCCTATAATTGCAGTTATAGCATTGGCCATTACTACCTCTTGTGGTCGGCATTCCACATTCTGACTCCTCTAACTTTAAAGAACCCTTTCCTACTTAGCTACCAAAAGTCTTTCCTTCACATGTAATGAAAATTCTTTGTAAGGTATTTAGAAGCAATAAGTCATGTGCCATCCTTAGTACTGACAACACTTGTACTATACATATAAATAAGGTCTCCTCTAAAGCATTGTTTTTTCTAAGCTACTTAATTTCAAATATCCTATTACAACATTTTACATCTGGTTTGTGGGACTTGGATATTGATTACTGATCACTGGAAGTCCAACCCCCGGCACCCCAACTGATCAGCTGTTTGCAGATCCATGACAGCCAGCTCAGCTTCTATTTAGGTGAGTTACATTACTGCAAGTTGGGGGTTCCGGGTGTCAGACCCCCATCTATCTTATATGGATGACCAGTAAAGTATTTCGCTGAAGATTGTGGAAATAGAATGATCCACCATATCTGAAAGTTAGTGAGTGGATTTTCCTTAATGGCAAATAATATCAATCAAGTCAAAAAAATAATAATTTGCTAATAACTTCTGCCGTAGGTGTAGGCAACATAACTTCCATTTCGAGGTTATTAGCATTTTAGCAATCAGTAAAACCTGAAAGATTATGTATCTACACTTAATCAGGAAGTTTTCTTTGCTTAGTAAAGGAAAAGCCAACAATTTTTGAAATATGATGAAAGGCACCTTGCCAAAATGAAGCCAATACAAAACAATCCCAAAGATAAATAAGATGAATTCTGTACCCAGAACATTCATTATACAACCATTAACAACCACATTGAATGAAGCCAAGGAAGTTAGTGTTTGTTTTTCTGTGTACGGTGCTCATAATGTTTCCAAACATCTCAATTAATTTTATAGATTTTTCAATTTGCATGTACCGTAATTATCATGGCTATTGATCCTGTGATTTCCATAGGTCCATGACTTTTCTATTTTGTTGTTGCAATTTGAATAAATATTAAAGGGACACTGTCACCTGAATTTGGAGGGAACAATCTTCAGCCATGGAGGCGGGGTTTTACGGGTGTTTGATTCACCCTTTCCTTACCCGCTGGCTGCATGCTGGCTGCAATATTGAAGTTCATTCTCTGTCCTCCATAGTACACACCTGCGCAAGGCAAGATTGCCTTGTGCAGGCATGTACTACGGAGGACAGAGAATGAACTTCAAGCCAGTATGCAGCCAGCGGGTAAGGAAAGGGTGAATCAAACACCCCAAAACCCCGCCTCCATGGCTGAAGATTGTTCCCTCCAAATTCAGGTGACAGTGTCCCTTTAAGGAGTAGAATACTATCACATATTTCAAAATGTGGCTACAGGATGATCAACCGGTCACACCAGGTTGTTCTTATTTTTTCGCAGCAAAAAAACGGATGGTAGCAGCGAAAGTGAGACCAGCCAGACATCTCTTGTACAGCACCCAATAAGATGAGTGATGTACAGAGAACTTCTAATTGGGAAGAATAGATAAAGTTGTCTTCATAGGACTGTCAAAAATGCATATGCATAGAGCTCCTGAGCCACATACTGTACCATACAAAACTCCTCAAGGCTGGAGAACCTGAAGAACAGTCTTGGGTTTATCCCTTAGCTTCAATATTTTGCCATTATTATAATAGCAGTTACCTGTGCTTATTCCATGCAGGTATCCTCTCCAATGGAGAGAACTGGAGACTGATCTGGGCAGCACGGTGGCGCAGTGGTTAGCACTGCAGCCTTGCAGCGCTGGGGTCCTGGGTTCTAATCCCACCCAGGACAACATCTGCAAAGAGTTTGTATGTTCTCTCCGTGTTTGCGTGGGTTTCCTCCGGGCACTCCGGTTTCCTCCCACATTCAAAAGACATACTGATAGGGAATTTAGATTGTGAGCCCAATCGGGGACAGTGATGATAATGTGTGCAAAAACTGTAAAGCGCTGCAGAATATGTTAGCGCTATATAAAAATAAAGATTATTATTATTATGAGAAGATTCACGCTGTCCACATTACGAGACTACGGCATTTGGAGAAAGGACATAGAAAACAAGATCACCGAAGAGTGTGACTGCTTATTACTGACACTCAGATCTTATGAAGTTAATTCAGTTCATAAAATGTCTTCATTAGTGTTGAGCGATACCTTCCGATATCAAGACGTATCGGTATCGAATTGAATCGGTCAATATCCAAAAAATATTGGATATTACCGATACCGATACCCGATACCAATGCAAGTCAATGGGACACAAATATCGGAATGTAAATAAGCCCTTTCTGTCCTTATACATCCTGTTCCGGAGGGTGGAAGAGTGTGGGCGATACGTGGGCGGACACTGTGCGTGTCTGTGTGTGTGGGCGGGGTCTGTGCGGGCCTGCCAGGGATCTGTACGGGCATCTCGGGGCTCTGTGCTGCCTGCCTGGGCGCTGTGTGGGCTTGCCGGGGCTCTGTGTGGCTTGTGGGGGCTCTGTGCAGGCTTGTCGGGGCTCTGTGCCGGCTTGTCGGGGCTATGTGCGGGCTTGCCGGGGCTCTGTGCGGCTTGTGGGGGCTCTGCGGGCTTGCAGGGCTCTGTGCGGGCTTGCAGGGGCTCTGATCGGGCTTGCCAGGGCTCTGTGCGGCTTGCGGGGGCTCTGTGCGGGCTTGATGAGGCTCTGTTCGGGCTTGCCGGGGCTCTGTGCAGGCTTGCGGGGCTCTGTGCGGCTTGCGGGGGCTGTGCGGGCTTGCCGGGGCTCTGTGCGGGCTTTCCTGGGCTCTGTGCGGCTTGCGGGGGCTCTGTGTGGCTTGTGGGGGCTCTGGGCGGCTTGCAAAGGGCTCTGTGCGGGCTTGCCATGGCTCTGTGCGGGCTTGTGGGACTCTGTGCGGCTTGTGGGGGCTCTGTGCGGGCTTGCAGGGCTCTGTGCGGGCTTGCAGGGGCTCTGATCGGGCTTGCCAGGGCTCTGTGCGGCTTGCGGGGGCTCTATGCGGCTTGCAGGGGCTCTGTGCGGGCTTGCAGGGGCTCTGATTGGGCTTGCCAGGGCTCTGTGTGGCTTGCGGGGGCTCTGTGTGGCTTGTGGGGGCTCTGGGCGGCTTGCAAAGGGCTCTGTGCGGGCTTGCCATGGCTCTGTGCGGCTTGCGGGGGCTCTATGCGGCTTGCAGGGGCTCTTTGCGGGCTTGCTGAGGCTCTGTTCGGGCTTGCCAGGGCTCTGTGCAGGCTTGCGGGGCTCTGTGTGGCTTGCAGGGGCTCTGTGTGGGCTTTCCGGGGCTCTGTGTGGGCTTGCCGGGGCTCTGTGCGGCTTGCCGGGGCTCTGTGCGGGCTTGCCAGGGCTCTGTGCGGTCTTGCTGGGGCTCTGTGCGGGCTTGCCGGGGCTCTGTGCGCCTTGCGGGGGCTCTGTTGGGGCTTGCCGGGGCTCTGTGTGGTTTGCGGGGTCTCTATGCGGGCTTGCGGGGGCTTTGTGTGGGCTTGCCGGGGCTCTGTGCGGGTTTGCTGGGGCTCTGTGCGGTTTGCAGGGGCTCTGTGTGGGCTTGCCGGGGCTCTGTGCGGCTTGCGAGGGCTCTGTGCGGGCTTGCCGGGGCTCTGTGCGGCTTGCCGGGGCTCTGTGCGGGTTTGCTGGTGCTCTGTGCGGTTGCGGGGGCTCTGTGTGGGCTTGCCGGGGCTCTGTGCGGCTTGCGGGGGTCTGTGCAGGCTCGCCGGGGCTCTCTGCGGGCTGCCGGGGGTTTATTCAGGCATCGTCCGATGGGACTACAAGTCCCATCGGACGATGCCTGCAACACTGACAGTGATTGACACATTAACCAATCATGGGAGAGTAGCTATCCCATCATCCGGCTAATGTGTTGAATGTAAAAAAAGAAAAAAATACTACATACATACTACATACATACTACACACATGCAACATACATACTACATACATGCAACATACATACTACATACAATACATTCATACATTACATACAATACATACATACCGACATACAGTACATTAAACATAGAGTTCATACTCACCATTAGGGTTGAGCGAAACGGATCGGACAATTTCAAAAATCGCCAAATTTTGACAAAGTCGGGTTTCGTGAAATCCGACCCGATCCTAGTGTGGGATCGGCCATAAGGTCGGCGATCTTCGTGCCAAAGTCGCGTTTCATATGACGCTTTCAGTGCCATTTCTCATCCAATGAAGGAGGACACAGAGAGTGGGCAGCGTGATGACATAGGTCTCGGTCCCCACCATCTTAGAGAAGGGCATGACAGTGATTGGCTTGCTTTCTGCGGCGTCACAGGGGCTATAAAGGTGCGGGCACATTGACCGCCATCTTACTTCTGCCGATCTTAGCATAGGGAGAGGTTGCTGCAGCTTCATCAGAAGAAGGGATATAGTTAGGGAGGGAAGATTAACCCTGAAACTGCTTGTGCTGTAGCGATTTCCACTGCCCAACAGCACGTTCTGCCACTTACATTGTGTAGTGTAATATACAGGGCCTGTTTTTAGCTGCAGTCTCCCCCCCAAAAAAGTGAGATTTAAATTGACAACAAGTTTCTATACGTCAGTTCTGTTGGTCGTATATCTGCTAGCCACGTTGTACCACTTACATTGTGTAGTGTAATACACAGGGCCTGTTTTTTGCCGCAGTCTCCCCCCCAAAAAAAAAAAAAGTGAGGTTTAAATTACCAACAAGTTTATATACCTCTTCTACTCTCTTGTTTTACAGTAACATATAACGGTTGTTATTTTGGTTAGATTTTAACAAAAAATGAGGAAGTCTGGTGGAAGAGGCCGTGGGCGGTCGTTGCCAGCTGGTACTGATGGTGGTGGTGGAGCATCTGGTGGTAGTGGGAATAGCAAAATAGCACCTAAGGCTGGAGATGTTGAGCCAGCGTCATCGTCTGGCTACACAAGGCCTTGAAGGCTCCCTTTTCTGGGAGTAGGAAAGCGGCTTTTAAAGCCGGAGCAGCAGGAAAAAGTTTTGGCTTTCCTTGCTGACTCAGCCTCTAGCTCTTTCGCCTCCTCTTCCGAAAGTTCAAAATATAATAGCAGCGAGTCATCAGTGGATGCTCCTGGTCAGGACCAAGTCGCTTCCTTGAGTCCTTCACCCAAAGCAAAAGTGAAGGATACGGCAGGCGACACTACAGTTTACTCCATGGAGCTCTTTACACATATCGTGTCAGGGCTAGAAAGGGAAATAGTTAACAGCCCATTGCAAGATGAATCGGACATGGAGTGCACAGATGCACAGCCACAGCTAGATTATTATGCTGTTACATTGACTCAGATCACTACATTGCCCTCACAGTGTACTGAGCCAGAATCTGACTCTGATGAGACTATTGTGTCCCGTCCCAAATGCTATAGCACCTTACACGGTGACACAGAGGGAGGTGCACATAACATTGAAGAGGAGGTGATAGATGACCCAGTTGTTGACCCAGATTGGCAGCCATTGGGGGAACAGGGTGCCACTGGCAGTAGCTCTGAAGCGGAGGAGGATGATCCGCAGCAGGCATCTACATCGCAACAGCTTTGATCTGGCAGGCCCGTATCTGGCCAAAAATGTTTGACAAAACCAAAAACACTTTTAGGACAGCGTGGCCATCCGGTGAAAGGAGAACAACGTGCAATGCCTGAAAAGGTATTCGATAGTAGGAAGAGTGCGGTGTGGGAATTTTTTAACCAAGATCCGAATGATCCGCGTAAAGTTATCTGTAAGAAATGCTCAAAGACCTTTAGCAGAGGGAAGAATGTCCAAAATTTAACTACAACGTGCATACGTAGACATTTAACCAGCATGCACTTGCAAGCCTGGACTAACTACCAAACGTCCCGTACCATTGGTGCACCCGCTCAGTATGAAGGTAGTCAGCATCGCAACATTGCTTCCCTCACTGTAAGCGCACAGGTTAGGACACCACCAACAGCAAATGTGGAGGTATAGTCCCAAGGCCAAAGCAGTCAAGGAATCACACGGTTCTTGGTAGGAAACACTGTAGGTAGGCCAACATCAAGAATATCATCACCAACCCTCTCTCAATCTGCCATGTCCACCACCACCTCACTAGTTCCACCATATGTGCTGCGCCCCAGAGACCTGTTCGTTGCAGTATGGCGCTCTGCCGCTAAGGGGATCAGCGGTACGTCTGATGGCACTAAGGAGTTCTCCTGACCAGGTATCACCAGAACACATTACACTTCACACTCCGGCCACTAGGGGGAGAAAAAGGCTTTATTTATTGGGCCACTCCTCACACTGGTAAAACTAGGGGCTGGGGAGGAAGTTAGTTAGAAGCTGACTGGGTTGGAACCAGGCAACATCCCATGGCAGGGAGTGTTGCAGGGAGAAGGCACAGGGGGGTCCCTGTCAGGCGTGGGAACCTGGCAGGTGCCTAGCGAACAGAACAGAACGTAACGGAACCGCACCTGCACACCCTGCGGCGGTATCCAGGAGAGAGACACGAAGGGAAGGATATTGTGGAACAGTGTAAACGAGATCAGCACAAAGGAGAGCCAGTAAGAGTCGTGCCGAGAGAGAAAGGCAACATCTTACTGAGGCGCGTAGTCGGTGGCCGGATCACCGTAGGAGTAACTGACTTCAGGCCTTACTTCAAATTCCGCTGGACAGTTAATCATAGGTTGGCTGTCTACCTTCTACACCTACAAAGACATAGGGGGCAACATTGGGAGAGGGGCGTCTCTAGGGTCCCGGAAGACCTCCAAGCCTTCCCGTCAAATGGGTGGCGTCCTAGCCATAACAAATCTGGGGGACGTTAGAAACTAGTAACATCTGGAACCAAAGAACGAGAGAGAGAAAGCTGTAGAGAACGAACGAACGAGAGCAGCAGTTGTGAGGACTATTCCGAATGCTCAGCAGGGTAGGACTACAACACACAGGCGCTATTGGTAGGCAACGATTTCCATCTGCGAAGGAAACTCTGGATGTCCCCATCGGACCGGCCGGTCTCTGATAGCCTGGTTGAACGTGCTCTGGACTGAGGATATTGAAGTCTTCAGTAAAGAGGTAAAGAGACTGCAACCTTGTGTCCTCGTTATTGCCTGCACCTCACACCATTGCCATCTACCTTACTGGGAAACCCTGGGGACATACTTCACCTCTGGGAAGGTATACCATCCAGCTGCCATTCCATCACCCCAGCGGACCCCACAGCAGCGTCGGTCACCCTGACCGAACACCACAGGTGGCGTCACGTACCCCTGACAGACTGTACTATCACCTTTATTGGACACCCCTTAGTAGGGTCACGACCGGGTCCAGCCACCGTGACAACCGCATAGCTGAGCAGAAAGGACCGGTACCGAGTGACTTGTGGCCCTGTATCTGGGGGCGATCCATATGCAGCTCTCCAGTCCAACTCACCCTACAAGAGACTCTCGATAGGAAAAGGAAGTACTCATCCTCTCATCCGCGTATACAGGGTTTAAACGCCCACATTGCTAGACTAATCTCGTTAGAGATTATGCCCTACCGGTTGGTTGAAAGTGAAGCTTTCAAAGCCCTGATGGCCTATGCAGTACCACACTATGACCTACCCAGTCGACACTTCTTTGCGAGAAAAGCCATCCCAGCCCTCCACCAGCATGTCAAAGACCGCGTTGTCCATGCACTCAGGCAATCAGTCAGTAGAAAGGTGCACCTCACAACTGATGCATGGACCAGTAGGCATGGCCAGGGACGTTACGTGTCCATCACGGCGCACTGGGTTAATGTGGTGGATGCAGGGTCCACAGGAGACAGCCATAGTGAGACATTTCTGCTTAGCCCACAGTCTAGGAAACAGTTGGCAGTAGGTGTTCGACACCCCTCCTCCTTCTCCTCCTCATCCTCCAGAAGCGAAAGCTCGTCCACAGAGTGCAGTTGCCCGATCACTCCATCCGCAGCTGCCTGTGTTGCACACGAGGTGTCACATTATGGAACAGCTTGTGGTAAGCTTCAGCAGTCTGTGTTGGAAATTAAGTGTTTGGGTGACAACAGACACACCACGGAAGTACTGGCCGAGTACTTGTGGCAAGAAACTCAGTCATGGCTGGCCAGTGTACATCTTGAGGCAGGCAAGGTAGTCAGTGATAACGGAAGGAATTTTATGGCTGCCATAGCCCTTTCAGAACTGAAACACATTCCTTGCCTGGCTCACACCTTGAACCTTGTGGTGCAGTGCTTCCTGAAAAATTATCTGGGGTTACCATCCTTGCTCCTGAAGGTGAGAAGACTTTGCTCGCACATCCGCCGGTCGCCCGTACACTCCAGCCGTATGCTGAACCATTAGCGATCGCTGAAGCTTCCCCAGCACCGCCTAATTATCAATGTTGCAACAAGGTGGAACACCACACTGCACATGCTTTAGAGGCTGTGCGAACAGAGGCATGCTGTAATGTATTTGTGGCAGGATACACATACACGGACAGGCAGTTGGATGGCAGGAATGGAGTTGTCTGGTGTGCAGTGGTCGAAGCTCCAAGACCTCTGTCAAGTCCTTCAGTGTTTTGAGGAATGCACATGGCTGGTAAGTGCAGACAACACCATCATAAGCATGAGCATCCCACTAATGCGTCTGCTGATGCAAAGTTTGACGCACATTAAGAAGCAGGCATCTGCGGCCGAGGAGGAGGGAAGCCTTGATGACAGTCAGCCATTGTTTGGTCAAGGAACTCTCCTGGATGAGGTGGCAGACGAAGAGGAGGAGGAGGAGGATGATGGGGATGAATATTTATGGGAGGAGGATGCTTCACAGGGGGCAATAGAAACTGGTGGCGTTGCAAGGTCAGGTACAGGGTTTTTGCGGCAGACAAGTGATGTTGATTTGCAAGAAAGTGCTCCTCAACCCAGCACAAGCAGTGAATTGACACCTGGAACTATGGCCCACATGGCTGATTATGCCTTGCATATCCTAAAAAGGGACCCCTGTATTATAAAAATGATGACCGATGATGATTACTGGTTGGCCTGCCTCCTGGATCCACGATATAAAGGGAAATTACAAAATATCATGCCACATGAGAACCTTGAGCAAATATTGGCTACCAAGCAAGCAACTCTTGTAAACCGTTTGGTTCAGGCATTCCCAGCACACAGCGGCGGTGATGGTTCTCACATGAGCTGTAGGGGGAAACATGGCAGAGGTGTTAGAGGTGCACAAATCAGAAGTGGCATTGGACAGAGGGGTTTTATGACCAGGTTGTGGAGTGATTTCTCAATGACCGCAGACATGACAGGTACTGCTGCATCGATTCAAAGTGACAGGAGACAGCATTTGTCCAGTATGGTTACGAACTATTTTTTCTCCCTTATCAATGTTCCCCCTCACAGGTCATTCCCCTTTGATTACTGGGCATCTAAAATAGACACCTGGCCTGAATTTGCAGAATATGCATTACAGGAACTCGCTTGCCCTGCTTCTAGTGTGCTACCAGAAAGAGTCTTCAGTGCTGCTGGTTCAATACTGACCGAATAAAGGACTCGTCTGGCTACCCGAAATGTTGATGATCTAACCTTAATTAAAATGAACCAATCATGGATTTCTAATTATTTTGCCCCACCTTCCCCTGCTGACACTTAGCTTGCCTGAAAAATGTCTTGCTTTTGGCTTCCTCTTACTGACTGCTCCAATTCCTCCATTTGCAGCTGCTGAATGTCCACCATAGGCCATTTTTCTACCTCCCTAAATGGTCTGACTTCCCCCACAGGGCCGTGGTCACCACTTGGCGCAAGCACCCGTGCGAGTGCTATTTGCCTGGACAGGTGGGTGTGCCCACTCTTGGGCGACGGCACTGGCACAGTGTTCCCTCATAGTACAATGAAGTGTCTCTGACGGTGGTGGTGCACACCCAATGTCAGACACACAGTCTTAATATAAGGGGCCCTGTGCCAGTACCGCCGCCCACGAGAGAGTATTCCCCCCAGCTCGAACAGTGCTCTACCACTCGCAAAACTTACCTCTCCCTGCTCCATCACTGTGTAGTCTGTGCTGTTAAATCCTTCAATGGCACTGCCAATACAAATTTGTTGAAATGATAGATGATAGTAAAAATATACAGGGGCCCTGGCCTCCATTTAGACCAGTTAATACTTTGCGCCAACTACCGCTGTCTGCTATTCAGCAGAGGAGCCCACCCCTGTATCTAGCTATGCCACCAGTTTATTTATAAACATTTTTTGGGCTGACATTTAGCCCACTTTATTATTTTGGCCTACTAACTGTGTCAGCCACTTATTACAGTTGTCCTCCACTGAACAAAGCAATGCCGCTTGTGTACTCCTGTTACCAATTGTTAACTGCATTTAGCCTACTTTTTTATTTTAGGTCTACTAAGTCGGTCTGAGCCACTTATTACAGTTGTCCTCCACTGAACAAAGCAATGCTGCCTGTGTTCTCCTGTTACCAATTTTGAACTTCATTTAGCCTACTTACTTACTTGGGCCTAGTAACTGTGTTAGCCTCTCATAACAGTTGTCCTCCTCCTCTGAAGAAAGCTATGCCGCCTGTGTACTCCTGTTAGCAATTTTGAACTGCATTTAGCCTACTTTCTTATTTGGGCCTACTAACCGTGTCTGCCCCTCATTACAGTTGTCCTCCGCTGAACAAAGCAGTGCCGCCAGTTTAGTCCTGTTAGCAATTTTGAACTGCATTTAACCTACTTTCTTATTTGGGCCTAGTAACTGTGTCTGCCCCTCATTACAGTTGTCCTCCACTGAACAAAGCTATGCCGCCTGTTTAGTCCTGTTAGCAATAGGATTGAGCGACTTTTAATTTTTTATGGTCGAGTTGGGTTTCGCGAAACCCAACTATCTCAAAAGTCGAGTCGAGAGAAATCGGCCGATTATCGCAAAAAGTCGGGATCGACCGAAACACAAAACCCAATGCAAGTCAATGGGGAAGCATAGTCGGCAGTGAGTGGAGACCAGGAAAACACTTACAGTGCCCATTTTAATGGCCAAAACATCCATTCTTGGTACTGAAGCTTGTCAATCTTAATTTACCTTATAATAATAGTTAGGCATTGGACATTGGAGGTAATTTAGCAAAATTTGTGGGGGGTATGGCTGGGTCAAGTATTTAGTGGGCCCAGGAAACGTGGACCACGTCACGGCAGTGGAGCAGGGAGAGGTAAGTATTTCAACTTTCCAAGTGCTGTGATCCAGAGCAAGCATGGCGGGGGCACTCGTTCGCATTGCCACTGGCACAGGGCCCGTCAAAGTAAGGCGGCGTGTTTGCACGGCGGGGGCGCCTCCCACCGGCAGCGACACTTTTGCGTACTATGAGGGGCCCTGTGCCAGTGGCAATGCGAACGAGTGGGCCCCCCCACCTGATGAAGGAACCTGCACTTTCATCTGCACCTTCCTATTTGTCCCCGTGTACGGTGGTATAGTATGCGAAGGGGAACCTCACTTTCAGCAGAGTCAGAATCTGGCTGTGTATTGTGCAAGGGGAATGGAGCGGTCTGGGTCAGTGTACCAGCAGTGTCATCTAGCACTGGCTAGGAGGAACAACAGATCTAGGCCCAAATAATAAAGTGGGCTAAATACATTTCAAAATTGGTAACGGACTAACCAGATGGCATTGCTTTGTTCAGAGGAGGACAACTGTAATGAGAGGCTGACACAGAGAGCATGCCCAAATCAGTAAGTAGTCTAAATGCAGTTCAAAATTGGCAACAGTAGTAAACAGGCGGCACAGCTTTGTTCAGTGGAGGAGAACAGCAAGGAGCGGCAGACACTGTTAGTAGGCCCAAACCCAATTAGTAGGCCAAATGCAGTGTAACATTAACAACTACTTAACGAGAGCCTGAAAATGGAAGTTCAGGACAGGAAACCAGGAGAACAGCACGGAGCGGCATACACAGTTAGTAGGCCCCAGCCACACTAATAGGCCAAATGCAGTGTAATATTAACAACTAGTTAACGAGAGCCTGAAGATCGAAGTTAATGACAGGAAACCAGGAGAACACCTTGGAGTGGCAGACACTGTTAGTAGGCCCCAACCAAACTTGGATCCCCACTGCATTTCTTCCATTTAACAACTATTTAACAAGAGCCTGAAGATAGAAGGTCAGGAAAGTTAACCTGGAGAACACCTTGGAGCGGCAGACACTGTTAATAGGCCCCAACCAAACTTATAGCCGCAGTGCCCCACTGCAGCTTTAAAATTCCGATAGGCTGAAAACCTGACAATTGCAGGTCCTTTTTTTAAAGAGGACAGCTGTATTGAGTGGCACAGACAGACCCAACTTGTAGGCCTAATGCAGTGTTGTTTCAACAACTACTTAACAAGAGCTTCAAGATAGAAGCCAGGGAGAGGGAACCTGGAGAACACCTTGGAGCGGGAGACACCGTCTCTAGAACCCAGACCCAACTTGTGGGCCCAATGCAGTGTTGTTTCAACACCTACTTAACAAGAGCTACAAGATAGAAGCTATCGAGAGTCAACCTGGAGAACACCTTGGAGCGGCAGACACCGTCTCTACAACCCAGACCCAACTTGTAGGCCAAATGCAGTGTTGTTTCAACACCTACTTAACAAGAGCTACAAGATAGAAGCTATCGAGAGTCAACCTGGAGAACACCTTGGAGCGGCAGACACCGTCTCTACAACCCAGACCCAACTTGTAGGCCAAATGCAATGTTGTTTCAACAACTACTTAACAAGAGCTTCAAGATAGAAGCTAGGGAGAGGCAACCAGGAGAACACCTTGGAGCGGCAGACACCGTCTCTACAACCCAGACCCAACTTGTAGGCCTAATGCAGTGTTGTTTCAACAACTACTTAACAAGAGCTTCAAGATAGAAGCCAGGGAGAGGGAACCTGGAGAACACCTTGGAGCGGGAGACACCGTCTCTAGAACCCAGACCCAACTTGTGGGCCCAATGCAGTGTTGTTTCAACAACTACTTAACAAGAGCTTCAAGATAGAAGCGAGGGAGAGGCAACATAGAGAACACCTTGGAGTAGAAGACTCAGTTTGTAGACCACAACGAAACTTGTTGCCCCAATGCAGTTTTATAATTCCGACAGGCTGAAAACCAGACAATTGTGCTTTTTTTTGTGTGTTTTTTTAGAGGAGGACAGCTCTATTAAGTGGCGCAGACAGACACTGCTAGTAGGCCTTACACCACAAATTTGGCTCACTGCAGGTTGAAAAAAGGTTACATGGGTATACGGTCGGCATTGGTGTGCTCAGCGGAGGACAATTGGAAGGAGAGACCGCAGACAGACTTAGTTGGCCTAAAATTTAAAAAAAAAAGCTCAAATCAGTTTGAATTATCTTGCAGGGGTACACAGGCAGCATTGGTGTGGTCAGCGGAGGACAATTTGAAGGAGAGACCGCAGACACACTTAGTAGGCCTAAAATAAAAAAATTAGGCTCAATGCAGTTTGAATTATCTTGCAGGGGTACACAGGCAGCATTGGTGTGGTCAGCGGAGGACAATTTGAAGGAGGGACGCAGACAGACTTTGTAGGCCTAAAATTAAAAAAAAAGGCTCAAAGCACCTTCGATTATGTGGCAGGGGTACACAGGCAGCATTGGTGTGGTCAGCGGAGGACAATTGGAAGGAGTGTCTGACACAGTTAGTACTCCCAAAAAAGAAATAGATGTTAATGTCTCGCAAAACAACAATACCAAAAAACAAAAGGGTGGCATACTGAGGTACAGGGGTGGGCTCCTCTGCTGAGTTTCAGACATAGTAATTTGGTGCTAAGTATTTACTGGTGTCAATATAGGACACTGACCCTGACTATTTTAACTAGCATCATACATGTCAACAAATTGGTATTGTCAGTGCCAGGCATTGAAGGATATCAGCGCATAGACTAAACATTGGTGGAGCTGTGAGAGATAATTTTGCAAGTGTTAGAGCACTGTTTGAGCTGGGGTGGGGGAAACTCTCTTGTGGCTGGCAGTACAGGCCCAGGGCCCCTCATGTTACAACGGTGTGTCTGGTGCGCGCCACCACCGCCAGAGACGCTTTATTGTACAATGAGGGACCCAGTGGCAGGGCCGTCGACCAAAAGTGGGCACACCCACCTCTTCAGACAAACGGCACTCTCACGGGTGCTTGCGCCAAGTGGCGAGACCACAGCCCCGTGTGGGTAGTTAGCCCATTTAGGGAGGTGTAAACATGTTGTATGCTGGACAAACAGCAGCTGCAAATTAAGAGATTAAAACAGTCAGAAAGACCAGTCCACCAGCAAGACCTTTTTATAGGAAAGCTAGAGGCAGAATTGCCAATCTTATTCTCCCACTATTTTTTTTGTTCCTGGGAGAATTGTCAAAATATCTGGCCCAGTGTTACCCACTAGGTTTTCTGTGGCACAAAATGAGAGACAGATACCACACACAGGACTGGCACAGAAGCAGAATGGCCAATCTTAATCTCCCACTATTTTTTTTTTCTGGGAGAATTGTCAAAAAATCTGGCCCAGTGTTACACACTAGGTTTTCTGTGGCACAAAATGAGAGACAGATGCCACACACAGGACTGGCACTGAGGCAGAAATGCCAATCTTAATCTCCCACTTGTTTTACTTTATTGTGGGAGAATTGTCAAGAAATCAGGCCCAGTGTTACACACTAAGTTTTCTGTGGCACAAAATGAGAGACAGATGCCACAAACAGGACTGGCACAGAGGCAGAATGGCCAATCTTAATCTCCCACTATTTTTTTTTCCTGGGAGAATTGTCAAAAAATCTGGCCCAGTATTACACACTAGGTTTTCTGTGGCACAAAATGAGAGACAGATGCCACACACAGCACTGGCACTGAGGCAGAAATTGCAATCTTAATCTCCCACTATTTTTTTTTATTTATGGGAGAATTGGCAAGAAATCAGGCCCACTGTTAGACTGTATGTTTTCTGTGCCAGAAAATGAGACACAGATGCCACACACAGGACTGCCACTGATGCAGATTTGCCAATTTTAATCTGCACCTTTTTTTTTTTTCTTCAGGGAGACTAGTGAATAAATCTGGGCCACTGTATTAGAGTATATTTTCTGTGGCAGAAAGTGGCTTGAAGAGATATAACGAAAAAAAAAAAAAAAGGGACTGTCCTACAATTACTATCTCCCTGCAGTAATCTCAACAAAGTATGGCAGGCAGCAATAACAAGGAGTGGACTGCTGCACAAAAAAGTCAAAAGTTTGGACAAACAAACAAGATAGCTGTGCAGAAAAGAAGGAGCAACAGGATTTGTGCTTTGAAAAAAGCAGTTGGTTTGCACAGCGGCGTACAAACAGCAATGCAGCTATCAGGGAGCCTTCTAGGGCAGCCCAATGAGCTACAGCACTGAGGAAAAAAAATGTAGCCTCCACTGTCCCTGCAAACAAAAGGTGGTGTTGGACATTGGAAATCGCTACAGCACAAGCGGTTTGGGGGTTAATGAAAAATGCCTAACACTATCCCTGCTTCTGACGAAGCGGCAGCAACCTTTCCCTATGCTCATATCAGCAGCAGTAAGATGGTGGTCGGCGGGAACGCCCCTTTACAGCCCCTGTGACGCCGCAGAAATCAAGCCAATCACTGCCATGCCCTTCTCTAAGATGGTGGGGACCAGGACCTATGTCATCACGCTGCCCACACTCTGCGTCCACCTTCATTGGCTTAGAAATGGCACTGAAGGCGTCATCAAAACACGACTTTGGCGCGAAGGTCACGTACTGCGTGGCCGACCTCACACAGGGATCGGGTCGGGTTTCATGAAACCCGACTTTGCCAAAAGTCGGCGACTTATGAAAATGACTGATCCGTTTCGCTCAACCCTAGTTGGCAATTTTGAACTGCATTTAGCCTACTTTCTTATTTGGGCCTACTAACTCTGTCTGCCTCTCATTACAGTTGTCCTCCGCTGAACAAAGCAATGCCGCCTGTTTAGTCCTGTTAAAAAAACAAAAAAAACAAACTGCAATAGCTAAGGTCTAATATTCAAAAAAGCAAAACCAAAAAACAAACAAGAGACCTAAAAAGATATATTTTAATGTAATAATTAAAAATCAAATAACAATAATATCATAAAGACCAGCAGTAGGGAGCCTGCTGAAAAAAGGGTCTCTGGTAGAGTTGAGCGACCTTGACCTTTTTAGAGTCGAGCCGGGTTTCGCGAAACCCGACTATCTCAAAAGTCGAGTCGAGTGGAATCGGCCGATTATCGCGAAAAGTCGGGGATCGACCGAAACACGAAACCCAATGCAAGTCAATGGGGGAGCATAGTCGGCAGTGAGTAGAGGCCAGGAAAACATGTACAGAGCCCATTGTATTGGCAAAAACATCCATTCTTGCTACTGAAGCTTGTCAATCATAATTTAGCTTATAATAATTGTAAGGCATTTGAAATTGGGGGTCATTTGGCTAAAGTTGTGGGGGGTAGGGCTGGTTCAAGCAATTAGTGGGCCCAGGACATCTGGACCACGTCACGGCAGTGGAGCAGGGAGAGGTAAGTATTTCAACTTTGCAAGTGCTGTGATCCAAGCAGGGGGGGCCCCCTCATTGGCATTGGCACTGGCACAGGGCCCCTCAAAGTACAGCGGTGTGTTTGCACGGCGGGGGCGCCTCCCACCGGCAGCAACACTTTTGCGTACTATGAGGGGCCCTGTGCCAGTGACGTTGCCAATGAGTATTCCTCCCCCCATCTGATGAAGGAACCTGCACCTTCATCTGCACCTTCCTCTTTGTCCCCGCGTAAGGTGGTATGGTATGCTGGAAGGGGGACCTGACTTTCAGCAGGGTCTCAATCTTGCAGTGTAGCGTGCACGGGGAATGTTGCATTATGGGTCAATGTACCAGCAGACTCATCTATCACTGGCTGGACAATGGGCAGGATGAGGAGGAAACACAGATATAGGCCCAAAGACTAAAGTGGGCTAAATGCAGTTCAAAATTGGTAACAGGACTAACCAGGGGACATTGTTTTGTTCAGTGGAGGACAACTGGAATGAGAGGCTGACACAGAGAGTAGGCCCAAATCTGTAAGTAATCTAAATGCAGTTCAAAATTGGCAAGAGTAGTAAACAGGCGGCACAGCTTTGTTCACTGTAGGAGAACAGCAAGGAGCGGCAGACACAGATAGAATGCCCCAACCCAGTTAGTAGGCCCACTGCAGTTTTAAAATCCCGATAGGCTGAAAACCAGATAATTGTAAGTCATTTTTTGTAAAGAGGACAGCTTTGTTGAGTGGCGCAGCCAGACACTACAAGTAGGCCTTAAATCACAAAGTTGGCTCGACGCTGGTTTAAAAAAGGTTACATGGGTACACGTTCTGCATTGTTGTGCTCAGTGGAGGACAATTGGAAGGAGGGACCGCAGAAAGACTTTGTAGGCGTAAAATTACAGCTTCGATTAAGTGGCAACCTGGAGAACACCTTGGAGCGGCAGACAACGTCTCTACGACCCAGACCCAACTTGTAGGCCTAATGTAGTGTTGTTTCAACAACTACTTAAGACGAGCATGAAGATTGAAGCTATGGAGAGGAAACCTGGAGAACACCTTGGAGCGGAAGACACCGTCTCTACAACCCACACCCAACTTGTAGGCCGAATGCAGTGTTGTTTTCAACAACTACTAAACAAGAGCTTTAAGATTGAAGCAATGGAGAGGCAACCTGGGGAACTTCTTGGAGTGTAACACACCGTCTCTACACCCCTGACCCAACTTGTAGGCCGAATGCAGTGTTGTTTTCAACAACTACTAAACAAGAGCTTTAAGATTGAAGCAATGGAGAGGCAACCTGGGGAACACCTTGGAGTGGAACACACCGTCTCTACACCCCTGACCCAACTTGTAGGCCGAATGCAGTGTTGTTTTCAACAACTACTAAACAAGAGCTTTAAGATGGAAGCAATGGAGAGGCAACCTAGGGAACACCTTGGAGTGGAAGACACCGTCTCTACAACCCAGACCCAACATGTAGGCCGAATGCAGTGTTGTTTTCAACAACTACTAAACAAGAGCTTTAAGATTGAAGCAATGGAGAGGCAACCTGGGGAACACCTTGGAGTGGAACACACCTTCTCTACACCCCTGACCCAACTTGTAGGCCGAATGCAGTGTTGTTTTCAACAACTACTAAACGAGAGCCAGAAGATTGAAGCAATGGAGAGGAAACCTGGGGAACACCTTGGAGTGGAACACACCGTCTCTCCACCCCTGACCCAACTTGTAGGCCGAATGCAGTGTTGTTTTCAACAACTACTAAACAAGAGCTTTAAGAATGAAGCAATGGATAGGCAACCAGGGGAACACCTTGGAGTGGAACACACCGTCTCTACACCCCAGACCCAACTTGTAGGCCGAATGCAGTGTTGTTTTCAACAACTACTAAACGAGAGCCAGAAGATTGAAGCAATAGAGAGGAAACCTGGGGAACACCTTCGAGTGGAACACACCGTCTCTACACCCCATACCCAATTTGTAGGCCTCATGCAGTGTAGTTTTCAACAACTACTAAACGAGAGTCAGAAGATCGAAGCAATGGCGAGGAAACCTGGGGAACACCTTGGAGCGGCAGACACCGTTAGTAGGCCCTACCGAAGTAGTAGCCCCAATGCAGTTTTCAAATTCCTAGAGGCTGAAAACAAGACTATTGACGCTCAGCTTTTTTCAAAGGAGGACAGCTGTATTGAGTGGCGTAGACAGACACAGGTAGTAGGCCTTAAAACAAAAATGTGGCTCAATGCATTTTAAAAAAGGTTACAGGGGAACACAGGCAGCAGTAGACAGGTCAGTGGACGCCTAGTGGAAGGAGGTCTACACCCCTGACCCAACTTGAAGACACAAAAGAGAATAGTAAAACCAAAAACACTCAGTTTGAAAAAATGTTGCAGTAATCCGCAAGTGCTAGTAAAAGATGTAAAAAACAGGGTATTTGGTTGATACGTTTTTTGCAAAAAATGTATACTAAGCTGCTCTACCAATGTTCACGGTATACCCTTATCAGAGCAGTCCTAACTAATGTATGCAATCCCTATCTGATGTATTTAAAAACCTGATCATCTGTATATAACCTGTGTGAACAGGGTTCAGAGAGGAAAAATCCATGTGTGCATACAGGGTAGAACAGCTTTTGTGCAGATAGCCCAAGAGGAGTGGTGGAACTCCCCAGTCTTGTAGACACAAGAGAACAATTATGGAAACAGGAACACATGGGCTACTTGCACAGTGAACAAGTCTGTATGATCATGTTCACACACCACCAAGAAACCTGAAGACACAAAAGAGAATAGTAAAACCAAAAACACTCAGTTTGAAAAAATGTTGCAGTAATCCGCAAGTGCTAGTAAAAGATGTAAAAAACAGGGTATTTGGTTGATACGTTTTTTGCAAAAAATGTATACTAAGCTGCTCTACCAATCTTCACGGTATACCCTTATCAGAGCAGTCCTAACTAATGTATGCAATCCCTATCTGATGTATTTAAAAACCTGATCATCTGTATATAACCTGTGTGAACAGGGTTCAGAGAGGAAAAATCCATGTGTGCATACAGGGTAGAACAGCTTTTGTGCAGATAGCCCAAGAGGAGTGGTGGAACTCCCCAGTCTTGTAGACACAAGAGAACAATTATGGAAACAGGAACACATGGGCTACTTGCACAGTGAACAAGTCTGTATGATCATGTTCACACACCACCAAGAAACCTGAAGACACAAAAGAGAATAGTAAAACCAAAAACACTCAGTTTGAAAAAATGTTGCAGTAATCCGCAAGTGCTAGTAAAAGATGTAAAAAACAGGGTATTTGGTTGATACGTTTTTTGCAAAAAATGTATACTAAGCTGCTCTACCAATCTTCACGGTATACCCTTATCAGAGCAGTCCTAACTAACCCCTGACCCAACTTGTAGGCCGAATGCAGTGTTGTTTTCAACAACCACTAAACAAGAGCTTTAAGATTGAAGCAATGGATAGGCAACCTGGGGAATACCTTGGAGTGGAACACACCGTCTCTACACCTCAGACCCAACTTGTACGCCGAATGCAGTGTTGTTTTCAACAACTACTAATCGAGAGCCAGAAGATTAAAGCAATGGAGAGGAAATCTGGGGAACACCTTCGAGTGGAACACACCGTCTCTACACCCCATACCCAATTTGTAGGCCTAATGCAGTGTAGTTTTCAACAACTACTAAACGAGAGTCAGAAGATCAAAGCAATGGCGAGGAAACCGGGGGAACCTGGGGAACACCTTGGAGCGGCAGACACCGTTAGTAGGCCCTACCGAAGTAGTAGCCCCAATGCAGTTTTCAAATTCCTAGAGGCTGAAAACAAGACTATTGACGCTCAGCTTTTTTTCAAAGGAGGACAGCTGTATTGAGTGGCGTAGACAGACACAGGTAGTAGGCCTTAAAACAAAAATGTGGCTCAATGTAGTTTAAAAAAGGTTACAGGGGGACACAGGCAGCAGTAGACAGGTCAGTGGACGCCTAGTAGAAGGAGGGACCGCAGACAGGCTTCGAAGGCCTAACATAATAAAATGTGGCTGTAGGCACTTTATAATTGGTTCCAGGGGTACACGGGCAGCAGTGGTCTGGTCAGTGGAGGACTAGTGGAAGGAGGGACCGCAGACAGGCTTCGAAGGCCTAACATAATAAAATTGGGCTGTAGGCACTTTATAATTGGTTCCAGGGGTACACGGGCAGCAGTAGACAGGTCAGTGGACGCCTAGTGGAAGGAGGGACTGCAGACAGGCTTCGAAGGCCTAACATAATAAAATATGGCTGTAGGCACTTTAAAATTGGTTCCAAGGGCACACGGGCAGCAGTAGACAGGTCAGTGGACGCCTAGTGGAAGTAGGGACCGTAGACAGGCTTCGAAGGCCTAACATAATAAAATATGGCTGTAGGCACTTTAAAATTGGTTCCAGGGGCACACAGGCAGCAGTAGACAGGTCAGTGGAGGCCTAGTGGAAGGAGGGACCGCAGACAGGCTTCGAAGGCCTAACATAATAAAATGTGGCTGTAGGCACTTTATAATTGGTTCCAGGGGTACACGGGCAGCAGTAGACAGGTCAGTAGAGGCCTAGTGGAAGGAGGGACCGCAGACAGGTTTCGAAGGCCTAACATAATAAAATTGGGCTGTAGGCACTTTATAATTGGTTCCAGGGGTACACGGGCAGCAGTGGTCTGGTCAGTGGAGGACTAGTGGAAGGAGGGACCGCAGACAGGCTTCGAAGGTCTAACATAATAAAATTGGGCTGTAGGCACTTTATAATTGGTTCCAGGGGCACACGGGCAGCAGTAGACAGGTCAGTGGACACCTAGTGGAAGGAGGGACCGCAGACAGGCTTCAAAGGCCTAACATAATAAAATATGGCTGTAGGCACTTTAAAATTGGTTCCAGGGGCACATGGGCAGCAGTAGACAGGTCAGTGGAGGCCTAGTGGAAGGAGGGACCGCAGACAGGCTTCGAAGGCCTAACATAATAAAATGTGGCTGCAGGCACTTTATAATTGGTTCCAGGGGTACACGGGCAGCAGTAGACAGGTCAGTGGAGGCCTAGTGGAAGGAGGGACCGCAGACAGGCTTTGAAGGCCTAACATAATAAAATTGGTCTGTAGGCACTTTATAATTGGTTCCAGAGGTACACGGGCAGCAGTAGACAGGTCAGTGGAGGCCTAGTGGAAGGAGGGACCGCAGACAGGCTTCGAAGGCCTAACATAATAAAATATGGCTGTAGGCACTTTAAAATTGGTTCCAGGGGCACACGGGCAGCAGTAGACAGGTCAGTGGACACCTAGTGGAAGGAGGGACCGCAGACAGGCTTCAAAGGCCTAACATAATAAAATATGGCTGTAGGCACTTTAAAATTGGTTCCAGGGGCACATGGGCAGCAGTAGACAGGTCAGTGGAGGCCTAGTGGAAGGAGGGACCGCAGACAGGCTTCGAAGGCCTAACATAATAAAATGTGGCTGCAGGCACTTTATAATTGGTTCCAGGGGTACACGGGCAGCAGTAGACAGGTCAGTGGAGGCCTAGTGGAAGGAGGGACCGCAGACAGGCTTTGAAGGCCTAACATAATAAAATTGGTCTGTAGGCACTTTATAATTGGTTCCAGAGGTACACGGGCAGCAGTAGACAGGTCAGTGGAGGCCTAGTGGAAGGAGGGACCGCAGACAGGCTTCGAAGGCCTAACATAATAAAATGTGGCTGTAGGCACTTTATAATTGGTTCCAGGGGTACACGGGCAGCAGTAGACAGGTCAGTGGAGGCCTAGTGGAAGGAGGGACCGCAGACAGGCTTCGAAGGCCTAACATAATAAAATGTGGCTGTAGGCACTTTATAATTGGTTCCAGGGGTACACGGGCAGCAGTAGACAGGTCAGTGGAGGCCTAGTGGAAGGAGGGACCGCAGACAGGCTTCGAAGGCCTAACATAATAAAATGTGGCTGTAGGCACTTTAAAATTGGTTCCAGGGGTACACGAGCAGCAGTGGTCTGGTCAGTGGAGGACTAGTGGAAGGAGGGACCGCAGACAGGCTTTGAAGGCCTAACATAATAAAATTGGGCTGTAGGCACTTTATAATTGGTTCCAGGGGCACACAGGCAGCAGTAGACAGGTCAGTCGACGCCTAGTGGAAGGAGGGACCGCAGACAGGCTTCGAAGGCCTAACATAATAAAATATGGCTGTAGGCACTTTAAAATTGGTTCCAGGGGCACACGGGCAGCAGGGTTGAGCGACCTTGACCTTTTTAGAGTCGAGCCGTGCTTCGCGAAACCCGACTATCTTAGAAGTCGAGTCGAGTGGAATCGGCCGATTATCGCGAAAAGTCGGGTATCGCCCGAAACACGAAACCCAATGCAAGTCAATGGGGGAGCATAGTCGGCAGTGAGTGGAGGCCAGGAAAACACCTACACTGCCCATTTTAATGGCAAAAACATCCATTCTTGTTACAGAAGCTTGTCAATCATAATTTACCTTATAATAATTGGAAGGCATTTGAAATTGGGGGTCATTTGGCTAAAGTTGTGGGGGGTAGGGCTGGTTCAAGTAATTAGTGGGCCCAGGAAATCTGGACCACGTCACGGCAGTGGAGCAGGGAGAGGTAAGTATTTCAACTTTGCAAGTGCTGTGATCCTGAGCAAGCAGGGGGAGGCCCACTCGTTGGCATTGGCACTGGCACAGGGCCCCTCAAAGTACAGCGGTGTGTTTGCACGGCAGGGGCGCCTCCCACCGGCAGCAACACTTTTGCGTACTATGAGAGGCCCTGTGTCAGTGACGTCACCAACTAGTATTCCTCCCCCCACCTGATGAAGGAACCTGCACTTTCATCTGCACCTTCCTCTTTGTCCCCGTGTAAGGTGGTATGGTATGCGGGAAGAGGAACCTGACTTTCAGCAGGGTCACAATTTTGTTGTGTAGCGTGCACGGGGAATGTTGCGTTATGGGTCAATGTACCAGCAGACTCATCTATCACTGGCTGGGCAATGGGCAGGATGAGGAGGAAACACAGATATAGGCCCAAAGAATAAAGTTGGCTAAATGCAGTTCAAAATTGGTAACACAGGACTAACTAGTAGGCATTGCAGTGGAGGACAACTGGAATGAGAGGCTGACACAGAGAGTAGGCCCAAATCAGTAAGTAGTCGAAATGCAGTTCAAAATTGGCAACCGTAGTAAACAGGCGGCACAGCTTTGTTCAGTGGAGGAGAACAGCAAGGAGTGGCAGACACCGATAGTAGGCCCCAACCCAACTAGTGGGCCAAATGCAGTCTAACATTAACAACTACTTAACGAGAGCCTGAAAATGGAATTTCAGGACAGGAAACCAGGAGAACAGAAAGGAGCGGCAGACACTGTTAGTAGGCGCCAAACCAACTAGTACGCCAAATGCAGTTGTTCCATTTAGCCACTATTTAACAAGACCCTGAAGATAGAAGCTCAGGAAAGGTAACCTGGAGAAGACCTTGGAGTGGAACACACCGTCACTACACCCCATACCAAATGTGTAGGCCTAATGCAGTGTAGTTTCCAACAACTACTAAACGAGAGCATTAAGATTGAAGCAATGGAGAGGAAACCTGGGGAACACCTTGGAGTTGAACACACCGTCTCTCTACACCCCATACCCAATTTGTATGCCTAATGCAGTGTAGTTTCCAACAACTACTAAACGAGAGCATTAAGATTGAAGCAATGGAGAGGAAACCTGGGGAACACCTTGGAATGGAACACACCGTCTCTACACCCCATACCAAATGTGTAGGCCTAATGCAGTGTAGTTTCCAACAACTACTAAACGAGAGTTGGAAGACCGAAGCAATGGCGAGGAAACCTGGGGAACACTTTGGAGTGGGACACACCGTCTCTACACCCCATAACCAATTTGTAGGCCTAATGCAGTGTAGTTTGCAACAACTACTAAACGAGAGTCGGAAGACCGAAGCAATGGCGAGGAAACCTGGGGAACACCTTGGAGTGGGACACACCGTCTCTACACCCCATACCCAATTTGTAGGCCTAATGCAGTGTAGTTTGCAACAACTACTAAACGAGAGCATTAAGATTGAAGAAATGGAGAGGAAACCTGGGGAACACCTTGGAGTTGAACACACCGTCTCTCTACACCCCATACCCAATTTGTATGCCTAATGCAGTGTAGTTTCCAACAACTACTAAACGAGAGCATTAAGATTGAAGCAATGGAGAGGAAACCTGGGGAACACCTTGGAGTGGAACACACCGTCTCTCTACACCCCATACCCAATTTGTAGGCCTAATTGTTGTGAATTCTGTGGCAGAGCTCCCTCCTGTGGTCACAAGTGGTACTTCGGCTGATTCTCTCTGTGAGCTTCCATTGGTGGAGGAAAGTGGTACTGCGGCTTCTGAGTTTCCTTCCTCAGGTGATGTGGTGAAGTCGTTAGGTGCTGCTCTATTTAACCCCACCTAGTGCTTTGATTCTGGCCTCCAGTCAATGTTCTAGTATTGGACCTGTTTCCTCCTGGATCGTTCCTGTGGCCTGCTGCTCTGCATAGCTAAGTTCTGCTTTGCTATTTTGTTTACTGTTTTTTTCTGTCCAGCTTGTCTATTTGTTTCTTCCTGCTTGCTGGAAGCTCTGGGACGCAGAGGGTGTACCTCCGTGCCGTTAGTTCGGTACAGAGGGTCTTTTTGCCCCCTTTGCATGGTTTTTGTAGGGTTTTGTGTTGACCGCAAAGTTACCTTTCCTATCCTCGCTCTGTTCAGAAAGTCGGGCCTCACTTTGCTAAATCTATTTCATCTCTACGTTTGTCTTTTCATCTTAACTCACAGTCATTATATGTGGGGGCTGCCTTTTCCTTTGAGGCATTTCTCTGAGGCAAGGTAGGCTTATTTTCTATCTTCAGGCTAGCTAGTTTCTCAGGCTGTGCCGAGTTGCATAGGGAGCGTTAGGCGCAATCCACGGCTGCCTCTAGTGTGGTTGGAGAGGATTAGGGATTGCGGTCAGCAGAGTTCCCACGTCTCAGAGCTCGTTCTATGTTTTTGGATTATTGTCAGGTCACTGTATGTGCTCTGACCTCTGTGTCCATTGTGGTACTGAATTACCTTATCAGAACAGTACTGGAGGCCCAAAGTACTAATGATTCTCAATAGAGGGAAAAAAGAAGTTCTGAGACCATTTTTTTTTCTCTGCACTGTGTTTTGCCTTTTTTTTCCCCTAGACATTTGGGTGGTTCAGGACACAGGTGTAGCGATGGACATTAAAGGTCTGTCTTCATGTGTGGATCAGCTCACGGCAAGAGTACAAAATATTCAAGACTTTGTGGTTCAGAATTCTATGTTAGAACCGAGAATTCCTATTCCTGATTTGTTTTTTGGAGATAGAACTAAATTTCTGAGTTTCAAAATTAATTGTAAACTATTTCTGGCTTTGAAACCTCGCTCCTCTGGTGACCCAGTTCAACAAGTTAGGATCATTATTTCTTTTTTACGTGGCGACCCTCAGGACTGGGCATTTTCTCTTGCGTCAGGAGATCCTGCATTAAGTAATATCGATGCGTTTTTCCTGGCACTCGGATTGCTGTACGATGAACCTAATTCAGTGGATCAGGCAGATAAAAATTTGCTGGCTCTGTGTCAGGGTCAGGATGAGATAGAGGTATATTGTCAGAAATTTAGAAAGTGGTCCGTACTCACTCAATGGAATGAAGGTGCGCTCGCAGCTATTTTCAGAAAAGGTCTCTCTGAAGCCCTTAAGGATGTCATGGTGGGATTTCCTATGCCTGCTGGTCTGAATGAGTCTATGTCTTTGGCCATTCAGATTGGTCGACGCTTGCGTGAGCGTAAATCTGTGCACCATTTGGCGGTATTACCTGAGCTTAAACCTGAGCCTATGCAGTGCGATAGGACTTTGACCAGAGTTGAACGGCAAGAACACAGACGTCTGAATGGGCTGTGTTTCTACTGTGGTGATTCCACTCATGCTATCTCTGATTGTCCTAAGCGCACTAAGCGGTTCGCTAGGTCTGCCACCATTGGTACGGTACAGTCAAAATTTCTTCTGTCCGTTACCTTGATCTGCTCTTTGTCATCGTATTCTGTCATGGCATTTGTGGATTCAGGCGCTGCCCTGAATTTGATGGACCTGGAGTATGCTAGGCGTTGTGGGTTTTTCTTGGAGCCCTTGCAGTGTCCTATTCCATTGAGAGGAATTGATGCTACGCCTTTGGCCAAGAATAAGCCTCAGTACTGGACCCAGCTGACCATGTGCATGGCTCCTGCACATCAGGAAGTTATTCGCTTTCTGGTGTTGCATAATCTGCATGATGTGGTCGTGTTGGGGTTGCCATGGCTACAAGTCCATAATCCAGTATTAGATTGGAAATCCATGTCTGTGTCCAGCTGGGATTGTCAGGGGGTACATGGTGATGTCCCATTTCTGACTATTTCGTCATCCACCCCTTCTGAGGTTCCAGAGTTCTTGTCTGATTACCGGGATGTATTTGATGAGCCCAAGTCCGATACCCTACCTCCGCATAGGGATTGTGATTGTGCTATCGATTTGATTCCTGGTAGTAAATTCCCAAAAGGTCGACTGTTTAATTTATCTGTACCTGAGCACGCCGCTATGCGGAGTTATGTGAAGGAGTCCTTGGAGAAGGGGCATATTCGCCCGTCATCGTCGCCATTAGGAGCAGGGTTCTTTTTTGTAGCCAAGAAGGATGGTTCACTGAGACCTTGTATAGATTACCGCCTTCTAAATAAGATCACGGTTAAATTTCAGTACCCCTTGCCGTTGTTATCTGATTTGTTTGCTCGGATTAAGGGGGCTAGTTGGTTCACCAAGATAGATCTTCGTGGTGCGTATAATCTTCTGCGTATTAAGCGAGGCGATGAATGGAAAACTGCATTTAATACGCCTGAGGGCCATTTTGAGTATCTAGTAATGCCATTCGGACTTGCCAATGCTCCATCAGTCTTTCAGTCCTTTATGCACGACATCTTCCGAGAGTACCTGGATAAATTCCTGATTGTGTACTTGGATGACATTTTGATCTTCTCGGATGATTGGGAGTCTCATGTGAAGCAGGTCAGAACGGTGTTTCAGGTCCTGCGTGCTAATTCTTTGTTTGTGAAGGGATCAAAGTGTCTCTTTGGTGTTCAGAAGGTTTCATTTTTGGGGTTCATCTTTTCTCCTTCTACTATCGAAATGGACCCTGTTAAGGTCCAAGCCATCCATGATTGGACTCAGCCGACATCTCTGAAAAGTCTGCAAAAGTTCCTGGGCTTTGCTAATTTTTATCGTCGCTTCATCTGCAGTTTTTCTAGTATTGCTAAACCATTGACCGATTTGACCAAGAAGGGTGCTGATGTGGTCAATTGGTCTTCTGCTGCTGTGGAATCTTTTCAAGAGTTGAAGCGTCGTTTTTCTTCTGCCCCTGTGTTGTGTCAACCAGATGTTTCGCTACCGTTCCAGGTCGAAGTTGATGCTTCTGAGATTGGAGCAGGGGCTGTTTTGTCGCAGAGAAGTTCTGATTGCTCGGTGATGAAACCATGCGCCTTCTTTTCCAGGAAGTTTTCGCCTGCTGAGCGAAATTATGATGTGGGCAATCGAGACCTGCTGGCCATGAAGTGGGCATTCGAGGAGTGGCGTCATTGGCTCGAAGGAGCTAAGCATCGCGTGGTGGTCTTGACTGATCATAAGAGCTTGACTTATCTCGAGTCTGCCAAGCGCTTGAATCCTAGACAGGCTCGTTGGTCGCTGTTTTTTGCCCGTTTTGACTTTGTGATTTCGTACCTTCCGGGCTCTAAAAATGTGAAGGCGGATGCTCTGTCTAGGAGTTTTGTGCCCGACTCGCCGGGTTTGTCTGAGACGGCGGGTATCCTCAAAGAGGGAGTAATTGTGTCTGCCATCTCCCCTGATTTGCGGCGGGTGCTGCAAAAATTTCAGGCTAATTAACCTGATCGTTGCCCAGCGGAGAAACTGTTTGTCCCTGATAGGTGGACGAATAAAGTTATCTCTGAGGTTCATTGTTCGGTGTTGGCTGGTCATCCTGGAATCTTTGGTACCAGAGAGTTAGTGGCTAGATCCTTTTGGTGGCCATCTCTGTCGCGGGATGTGCGTACTTTTGTGCAGTCCTGTGGGATTTGTGCTCGGGCTAAGCCCTGCTGTTCTCATGCCAGTGGGTTGCTTTTGCCCTTGCCGGTCCCGAAGAGGCCTTGGACACATATCTCTATGGATTTTTTTTCGGATCTCCCCGTCTCTCAAAAGATGTCAGTCATTTGGGTGGTCTGTGATCGCTTCTCTAAGATGGTCCATTTGGTACCCTTGACTAAATTGCCTTCCTCCTCTGATTTGGTGCCATTGTTCTTCCAGCATGTGGTTCGTTTACATGGCATTCCAGAGAATATCGTTTCTGACAAAGGTTCCCAGTTTGTTTCGAGGTTTTGGCGAGCCTTTTGTGGTAGGATGGGCATTGACTTGTCTTTTTCCTCGGCTTTCCATCCTCAGACTAATGGCCAGACCGAATGAACCAATCAGACCTTGGAAACATATCTGAGATGCTTTGTTTCTGCTGATCAGGATGACTGGGTGTCCTTTTTGCCTTTGGCTGAGTTCGCCCTTAATAATCGGGCCAGCTCGGCTACCTTGGTTTCGCCGTTTTTCTGCAACTCTGGGTTCCATCCTCGTTTCTCTTCAGGGCAGGTTGAGTCTTCGGACTGTCCTGGTGTGGATACTGTGGTGGACAGGTTGCAGCAGATTTGGACTCATGTAGTGGACAATTTGACCTTGTCCCAGGAGAAGGCTCAACGTTTTGCTAATCGCAGACGCTGTGTGGGTCCCCGACTTCGTGTTGGGGATTTGGTTTGGTTATCTTCTCGTCATATTCCTATGAAGGTTTCCTCTCCTAAGTTTAAACCTCGTTTCATTGGTCCGTATAGGATTTCTGAGGTTCTTAATCCTGTGTCTTTTCGTCTAACCCTTCCAGATTCTTTTTCCATACATAACGTATTCCATAGGTCATTGTTGCGGAGATACGTGGCACCTATGGTTCCATCTGTTGATCCTCCTGCCCCGGTTTTGGTGGAGGGGGAGTTGGAGTATATTGTGGAGAAGATTTTGGATTCTCGTGTTTCAAGACGGAAACTCCAGTATCTGGTTAAGTGGAAGGGTTATGCTCAGGAAGATAATTCCTGGGTCTTTGCCTCTGATGTCCATGCTCCTGATCTTGTTCGTGCCTTCCATATGGCTCATCCTGGTCGTCCTGGGGGCTCTGGTGAGGGTTAGGTGACCCCTCCTCAAGGGGGGGGTACTGTTGTTTATTCTGTGGCAGAGCTCCCTCCTGTGGTCACAAGTGGTACTTCGGCTGATTCTCTCTGTGAGCTTCCGTTGGTGGAGGAAAGTGGTACTGCGGCTTCTGAGTTTCCTTCCTCAGGTGATGTGGTGAAGTCATTAGGTGCTGCTCTATTTAACCCCACCTAGTGCTTTGATCCTGGCCTCCAGTCAATGTTCTAGTATTGGACCTGTTTCCTCCTGGATCGTTCCTGTGGCCTGCTGCTCTGCATAGCTAAGTTCTGCTTTGCTATTTTGTTTATTGTTTTTTTCTGTCCAGCTTGTCTATTTGTTTTTTCCTGCTTGCTGGAAGCTCTGGGACGCAGAGGGTGTACCTCCGTGCCGTTAGTTCGGTACGAAGGGTCTTTTTGCCCCCTTTGCGTGGTTTTTGTAGGGTTTTGCATTGACCGCAAAGTTACCTTTCCTATCCTCGCTCTGTTCAGAAAGTCGGGCCTCACTTTGCTAAATCTATTTCATCTCTACGTTTGTCTTTTCATCTTAACTCACAGTCATTATATGTGGGGGCTGCCTTTTCCTTTGGGGCATTTCTCTGAGGCAAGGTAGGCTTATTTTCTATCTTCAGGCTAGCTAGTTTCTCAGGCTGTGCCGAGTTGCATAGGGAGCGTTAGGCACAATCCACGGCTGCCTCTAGTGTGGTTGGAGAGGATTAGGGATTGCGGTCAGCAGAGTTCCCACATCTCAGAGCTCGTTCTATGTTTTTGGATTATTGTCAGGTCACTGTATGTGCTCTGACCTCTATGTCCATTGTGGTACTGAATTACCTTATCATAACACCTAATGCAGTGTAGTTTCCAACAACTACTAAACGAGAGCATTAAGATTGAAGCAATGGAGAGGAAACCTGGGGAACACCTTGGAGTGGAACACACCGTCTCTTTACACCCCATACCCAATTTGTAGGCCTAATGCAGTGTAGTTTCCAACAACTACTAAACGAGAGCATTAAGATTGAAGCAATGGAGAGGAAACCTGGGGAACACCTTGGAGTTGAACACACCGTCTCTACACCCCATACCCAATTTGTAGGCCTTATGCAGTGTAGTTTTCACCAACTACTAAACGAGAGTAGGAAGATCGAAGCAATGTGGACGAAACCTGGGGAACACCTTGGAGTGTAACACACCGTCTCTCTACACCCCATACCCAATTTGTAGGCCTAATGCAGTGTAGTTTCCAACAACTACTAAACGAGAGCATTAATATTGAAGCAATGGAGAGGAAACCTGGGGAACACCTTGGAGTTGAACACACCGTCTCTCTACACCCCATACCCAATTCGTAGGCCTAATGCAGTGTAGTTTCCAACAACTACTAAACGAGAGCATTAAGATTGAAGCAATGGAGTGGAAACCTGGGGAACACCTTGGAGTGGAACACACCGTCTCTACACCCCATACCAAATGTGTAGGCCTAATGCAGTGTAGTTTCCAACAACTACTAAACGAGAGCATTAAGATTGAAGCAATGGAGAGGAAACCTGGGGAACACCTTGGAGTGGAACACACCGTCTCTCTACACCCCATACCCAATTTGTAGGCCTAATGCAGTGTAGTTTCCAACAACTACTAAACGAGAGCATTAAGATTGAAGCAATGGAGAGGAAACCTGGGGAACACTGTGGAGTGGAACACACCGTCTCTCTACACCCCATACCCAATTTGTAGGCCTAATGCAGTGTAGTTTCCAACATCTACTAAACGAGAGCATTAAGATTGAAGCAATGGAGAGGAAACCTGGGGACCACCTTGGAGTGGAACACACCGTCTCTCTACACCCCATACCCAATTTGTAGGCCTAATGCAGTGTAGTTTCCAACAACTACTAAACGAGAGTAGTCTGATCGAAGCAATGTGGATGAAACCTGGGGCACACCTTGGGGCGGCAGACACCGTTAGGAGGCCCTACCAAAGTTGTAGCCCCAATGCAGTTTTAAAATTCCTAGAGGCTGAAAACAAAACTATTTACGCTCAGCTTTTTTCAAAGGAACACAGCTGTATTGAGTGGCGCAGACAGACACAGGTAGTAGGCCTTAAACCAAAAATGTGGCTCACTGCAGCTTAAAAAAGGTTACAGGGGTACACAGGCAGCATTGCTCTGGGCAGTGGAGGACAATTTCAATAGTGGACCGCAGACAGACTTTGTACGCCTACTATTTAAAAAAGGATGCTCTATGCAATTAAAAATAGGTTCCAGGGGTACACGGGCAGCAGTGGTCTGGTCAGTGGCGGAGTAGTAGAAAGAACGGGCCGCAGACAGGCTTCGAAGACCTAACATAAAAAAATATTGGGCTGTAGGCACTCTAACATTGGTTCCAGGGGTACACGGGCAGCAGTAGACAGGTCAGTGTAGTAGTAGTTAAAAGAACGGGCCGCAGACAGGCTTCGAAGGCCTAACATAAAAAAAATTGGGCTGTAGGCACTTTTAAATAGGTTCCAGGGGTACACGGGCAGCAGTAGACTGGTCAGTGTAGTAGTAGTTGAAAGAACGGGCCGCAGACAGGCTTCGAAGGCCTAACATAAAAAAATATTGGGCTGTAGGCACTTTTAAATAGGTTCCAGGGGTACACAGGCAGCAGTGGTCTGGTCAGTGTAGTAGCAGTAGAAAGAAAGGGCCGCAGACAGGCTTCGAAGGCCTAACATAAAAAAATATTGGGCTGTAGGCACTTTTAAATAGGTTCCAGGGGTACACAGGCAGCAGTGGTCTGGTCAGTGTAGGAGTAGTAGAAAAAACGGGCCGCAGACAGGCTTCGAAGGCCTAACATAACAAAATATTGGGCTGTAGGCACTTTAACATTGGTTCCAGGGGTACACGGGCAGCAGTAGACTGGTCAGTGTGTAGTAGTAGTAGAAAGAACGGGCCGCAGACAAGCTTCGAAGGCCTAACATAAAAAAATATTGGGCTGTAGGCACTTTAACATTGGTTCCAGGGGTACACGGGCAGCAGTAGACTGGTCAGTGTAGTAGTAGTAGAAAGAACGGGCCGCAGACAGGCTTCGAAGGCCTAACATAAAAAAAATTGGGCTGTAGGCACTTTAACATTGGTTCCAGGGGTACACGGGCAGCAGTAGACAGGTCAGTGTAGTAGTAGTTGAAAGAACGGGCCGCAGACAGGCTTCGAAGGCCTACAATAAAAAAATATTGGGCTGTAGGCACTTTTAAATAGGTTCCAGGGGTACACAGGCAGCAGTGGTCTGGTCAGTGTAGGAGTAGTAGAAAGAACGGGCCGCAGAGAGGCTTCGAAGGCCTAACATAAAAAAATATTGGGCTGTAGGCACTTTTAAATAGGTTCCAGGGGTACACAGGCAGCAGTGGTCTGGTCAGTGTAGGAGTAGTAGAAAAAACGGGCCGCAGACAGGCTTCGAAGGCCTAACATAACAAAATATTGGGCTGTAGGCACTTTAACATTGGTTCCAGGGGTACACGGGCAGCAGTAGACTGGTCAGTGTAGTAGTAGTAGAAAGAACGGGCCGCAGACAGGCTTCGAAGGCCTACAATAAAAAAATATTGGGCTGTAGGCACTTTAACATTGGTTCCAGGGGTACACGGGCAGCAGTACACAGGTCAGTGGAGGCCTAGTGGAAGGAGGGACCGCAGACAGGCTTCGAAGGCCTAACATAATAAATTGGGCTGGCTGTAGGCAATTTAAAATTGGTTCCAGGGGTACACGGGCAGCAGTACACAGGTCAGTGGAGGCCTAGTGGAAGGAGGGACCGCAGACAGGCTTCGAAGGCCTAACATAATAAAATTGGACAGGCTGTAGGCACTTTATAATTGGTTCCAGGAGTACACGGGCAGCAGTAGACAGGTCAGTGGAGGCCTAGTGGAAGGAGGGACCGCAGACAGGCTTCGAAGGCCTAACATAATAAATTGGGCTGGCTGTAGGCAATTTAAAATTGGTTCCAGGGATACACGGGCAGCAGTACACAGGTCAGTGGAGGCCTAGTGGAAGGAGGGACCGCAGACAGGCTTCGAAGGCCTAACATAATAAAATTGGACAGGCTGTAGGCACTTTATAATTGGTTCCAGGAGTACATGGGCAGCAGTAGACAGGTCAGTGGAGGCCTAGTGGAAGGAGGGACCGCAGACAGGCTTCGAAGGCCTAACATAATAAATTGGGCTGGCTGTAGGCAATTTAAAATTGGTTCCAGGGGTACACGGGCAGCAGTACACAGGTCAGTGGAGGCCTAGTGGAAGGAGGGACCGCAGACAGGCTTCGAAGGCCTAACATAATATAATTGGACAGGCTGTAGGCACTTTATAATTGGTTCCAGGGGTACACGGGCAGCAGTAGACAGGTCAGTGTAGTAGTAGTTGAAAGAACGGGCCACAGACAGGCTTCGAAGGCCTAACATAATTAAATTGGACAGGCTGTAGGCACTTTATAATTGGTTCCAGTACACGGGCAGCAGTAGACAGGTCAGTGGAGGCCTAGTGGAAGGAGGGACCGCAGACAGGCTTCGAAGGCCTAACATAATAAATTGGGCTGGCTGTAGGCAATTTAAAATTGGTTCCAGGGGTACACGGGCAGCAGTGGTCTGGTCAGCGGAGGCCGATTGTAATGAGTGTCTGCCAGTTAGTAGTCCAAAACAATAAATAAATGTGAATGTCTCGCATTAAAACAAAACGAAAACACTAAAGGGTGCAATCATTAGGTACAGGGGTGGGATCCTCTGCGTAGTTTCAGACCTACTAATTTAGCGCAAAGTATTTACTGTGGTAAATAGAGGACACTGCCCCTGACTATGTTAAGTACCATCATACCTTTCAACACAATGATATTGTCAGTGGCAGGAATGGAAGGATGTCAGCGCATAGACTAAACATTGGTGGAAGTGTGAGAGATAACTGTGGAAGTGGTAGAGCAATGTTTGACCTGGGGGTGGGTGAACTCTCTTGTGGCCGGCGGTACAGGCCCAGGGCCCCTCATGTTACAACAGTGTGTCTGACGTTGGGTGCGCACCACCACCGCCAGAGACACTTTATTGTACTATGAGGGACCCAGTGGCAGTGCTGTCGACCAAAAGCGGGCACACCCACCTCTTCAGACAAACAGCACTCTCACAGGTGCTTGCGCCAAGTCGCGATACCACGGCCCCGTGTGGGGAGTTTGGCCATTTAGGGAGGTGTAAACATGTCGTATGCTGGACAATCAGCTGCAGCAAATTAGACATTAGAAAAGTAATTCACAGTAGTCCACAGGCAAGAGCTTTTCATAGGAAAGCTAGGTGTCGGCCGGGCAAGGTGGGGCAAAAGAATTCGAAATCCAGTTGTGGTTCATTTTAATGAATGTTAGATCATCAACATTTTGGGTAGCCAGACGTGTCCTTTTTTTGGTTAATATTGAACCTGCAGCACTGAATACTCTTTCTGATAGGACACTAGCTGCCGGGCAAGCAAGCTCCTGCAATGCATATTCTGCCAATTCTGGCCAGGTGTCTAACTTTGATGCCCAGTAATCGAATGGGAATGACGGTTGAGGGAGAACATCGATAAGGGATGAAAAATAGTTTGTAACCATACTGGACAAATGTTGTCTCCTGTCACTTTCAATTGATGCAGCAGTACCTGTCCTGTCTGCGGTCATAGCAAAATCACTCCACAACCTGGTCAGAAAACCCCTCTGTCCAACGCCACTTCTGATGTGTGCACCCCTACCACTCCTGGTCTGCTGCCCCCTGGAGCTCGTGTGAGAACGATCACACACGCTGTGTGCTGGGAATGCCTGAAGCAAACGGTCAACAAGAGTTGATTGTTTGGTTGCTAATATTAGTTCCAAGTTCTCATGTGGCATAATATTTTGCAATTTGCCTTTATAGCGAGGATCAAGGAGGCAGGCCAACCAGTAATCGTCATCGTTCATCATTTTAGTAATGCGTGTGTCCCTTTTGAGGATACGTAAGGCATAATCCGCCATGTGGGCCAAACTTCCAGTTGTCAAATCTGCGGTTGTGATTGGTTGAGGGGCAGTTTCAGGCAAATCTACGTCACTTGTGTCCCTCAAAAAACCAGAACCCGGCCTTGCCACGCAACCAATTTCCAGTGCCCCCGAGAAAGCTTCCTCATTAAAAATATACTTATCCCCATTATCCTCCTCGTCCTCCACCTCCTCTTCGCCCGCTACCTCGTCCTGTACACTGCCCTGACCAGACAATGGCTGACTGTCATCAAGGCTTTCCTCTTCCTCTGGTGCAGACGCCTGATCCTTTATGTGCGTCAAACTTTGCATCAGCAGACACATTAGGGGGATGCTCATGCTTATTATGGCATTGTCTGCACTAACCAGCCGTGTGCATTCCTCAAAACACTGAAGGACTTGACACATGTCTTGTATCTTCGACCACTGCACACCTGACAACTCCATGTCTGCCATCCTACTGCCTGCCCGTGTATGTGTATCCTCCCACAAAAACATAACAGCCCGCCTCTGTTGGCACAGTCTCTGAAGCATGTGCAGTGTTGAGTTCCACCTTGTTGCAACGTCTATGATTAGAAAAATGATACCCAAAAAGATAATGGACACCAGAGCTATAAAAGTAACAATTTTATTGAGAGACAAGTTTCTAAAATATTACACAAAAAATGTTAAAAACACAAGTACAAAAAATGATGCAATGGAAAAGAGAAGGGAAAACCTAATACCACGCACGGGTACAGTTAATAGTCATGGAGCAAATCAAAAATACTGAGTAAGCAAACCGTACATACACATAAGTAAATCAGCTCCCAGGCATGATAACTCTAGCTAAGGGTACCAAACACAGGATATACCGTGTTAAAAAATATAAGTGGCTATGCCAGGGGGAAGAAAAAAGAGACTCCAAGCTAAGTAATATAGCAGACAGCAAGGTGGTACAAAGATACACTGAGGAATTAATCCAAATGAATCCCCTATGAAAAAGAAGCAAATAGAAGCAGTGCCACAACCTATGCCTGCCAAGTGGCTGGAGGGGATATAGGTAACATAAGTAACCGGTATACTAAAAGACCATATACCAACCTGCTGCCGCTGCTGCCGTGCGTGGACAAGAGGCCCCGACGCGCGTTTCGCAATGTGGCTTCTTCGGGGGGCGCGCTAATGAGAGGTGGGGTAAGGGTCCTTATATACAAGGAAGTTGAAAGACTCCTGGCGGCAATATCGGCGCTTGCCAGGGCGCGGACATGTCAGGAGGCGGCGGAGTCGGCGTCCAACGTCACACGGCCGCGCCCCGCACTGACGCGTCAGTGGGAGGGGCCAGCCGTGCGACGCAGAGAGGACGCGTATCCACGGCAACCATGGCACGCCGGCCCCGAGAAGCGCACGCCGCACAGAGAGAAGCAGGAAGTGAGGAACACAGCGTAAGAAACCAAAAGTGCGTATGACATACCTGACTGGACTGTGCCGGTGGTGGGGAAGGGAAGGGAGTGAGGGAAAGTGCCCGTGAAGGAGTCAGATGCAGCTGTAGTGAAAGATATATATAAATAAAAAGGTGAAATAGTGCAATTATCCAAATGGACATATTAAATATATAGTAAAAAAGATGTGAAACTAGCAGCACCAATGTCGCATAACAGAGATGCGATACAGTGGATAAATATAAATCTTTGCATAGACAGTGGTAAAAATGATGAAGGCAGGGAAGTACCCCATACATATCAATAAAACATTATATAATTTATACTAAAATATAGCTAGTGAGTGAATACACCACACTGAGGTATACATGAAGGGCCATATTAATATAACGTATTTCTAATACAGTGCATTAAATACAAAGATGGAGAAATATAATAGGGGTAATAACTGATAATAATGTCCATTAGACCTATCTATACACTTAAAAGTCTACCTAAATAGGAAGAATAATAATAATAGTGATCCTCCAATTTCAAGGACACAGAGAGATTATGAAAAACAGAGTAAAAAGACACCCAAGTATATCTGTATGGCCAAAATTAGATACCGCAATGTGCAGAACACCTAACACAAAAAGGAAAAGAATACATAAACAACCAGAGGTATGTATACATATATAAAAATATAGAGATTCTTGACTTTAGTTGATAGAAGATTCTGTCTGCACTTCCTGAGATCATAAGAAGAGGGAGTTAGAGGACGAGAAAAGGTTCTGTTAAAATAAAAAGAAGAAAGTTAGTGATACGAAACCAACTCAACTGTTAAAAACTCAAACATTAAACGCATAAAAGTTTTGTATGGACCAGATAAATTGTCCGTACAGAAACCATAGAAAACGAAACTATAAAAATGGGACAAAACTTAACACCTCATTAAGCCCCTTAGGGCGAATGCAATCAATGCGAACTATCCATTGGGCTTCCAATTGGGCAAGACGTTTTTTCATGTCTCCACCTCGCCCATCCATTAGGACACGGTCAATCCCACGTACTCGTAGTAGACTGCTATTGCAGTCATGTTTCTCCTTAAAGTGCCTTGGGATTGGCTTTAGGAATTCATCAGCCGATGACTTCAGTGCTGCCTTGATGTCCCGAATATGCTCCCTAATTCTAACGCGCAGCTGGCGTGACGTAAGGCCTACATAAATGAGGCCACAGGGACATGTCGCATAATATATTACGTGGTCTGTAGAGCAGGTTATATGCTGAGTGATCCGAAATTCTTTAGATCCATTGCTAGAGTGACACGTGAAGCAGCGTTCCAAGTTTTTACATGCTGTACAGTCCCGACATGGGAAAAAAACCCATCTTGGGCCTTTAGAACCAAAGGCACATTTGGAATCAGGCCCTTTGTAATAACTATGGGTGAGGAGATCTCTTAGGTTTTTGTTCCTCCGGTATGTGACTGATGGTGTATTAGTGAGGCAGTTTGTTAATACCGAGTCCTGTTTGATGATTGGCCAATATTTGGTTAGTGTTTCCTTGACCATTTTGGAGTTATTGGAGAAAGTTGCTATAAATCTTACCTGATTGGATGCTTGAGGTTCCTTTTTGGTCTTGAGAAGATTAACTCTGTCAATACGTGAGGCCCTCCTCCTGCACCGTCTGATTGTCCTTGTTGAATAGCCACGATCCAAAAAACGATGAGATATGTCATCCGCTTGTTTTTGATAGGATGCCTCCTCCGAGCATATTCGTTTTGCCCTAAGGAATTGTCCGTAGGGGATACTATTCTTCAGATGCCTCGGGTGAGCTGAGGTGGAATGTAATAAACTGTTGACTGATGTGTCCTTTCTATACAGGTTGCTCTGGAGAAAGCCATCCTCGCCCCTGCAGATACGTACGTCCAAGAAGTCCACACTATCCTGGCTGTAATGGCAGGTAAGTTTAATGTTAGACTCATTAACATTAAGTTCCTCAACAAACATTAGAAGGTCTTTTTCAGTGCCTTGCCATATTGCGAACACATCATCTATATATCTAACCCACATAAGGACATTAGATGAGAGTGGGGTGGCGTCCGTAATGAAGATTCTTCTCTCCCACAGCCCCAGGAACAGACATGCGTAGGACGGCGCAAAGGCCGCCCCCATGGCTGTACCCTGGAGCTGTAGGTAGAGTGCTTCTTTAAAGATGAAAAAATTGTGGCTTAGCGCAAACTCCAACAAAGATAGTAGGAGTCTGCAGAAGTGGTCATCAATGTCGGTGTTGTTTAAAAAGAAGCTAACGGCTTCCATTCCATCCGTATGTCGAATTGACGTGTAGAGAGACTCTACATCTAATGTTACTAACCACATGTCTGGTTCCATGTTGATATTTGAGATTTTGGACAAAATATCACCCGTATCACGAAGATAAGAGGGAAGGGTTTTGACGAGAGGCTTGAGATAGAAATCTAACATCTTACCCACGTTCTCCGTGAGTCCTCCATTCCCGGACACGATTGGTCGTCCTGTCGGACACGTCAAGTTTTTGTGCACTTTAGGTAGAAGATATAGGCACGGTGTCCGTGGTGCATCCGGAATCAAGCCATCTCTCAGATCTTTCGTAATTAAACCATCCATAAACGCTTCCTCGAGTATGTCAAACAACTCTGCCTGAAAGATAGAAGTGGGGTTGAAGCTGAGTTTTTTGTAAGTGTTGGCATCACGTAACTGCCGAAAGGCCTCTTGTTCATACATTTCGATGGGCCACAGCACAATATTTCCTCCTTTATCAGCAGGTTTTATTAATACTTGATTAATGGAGCGTAACTCAGTCAGGGCTTGTCGTTGTTCACGAGTCAAATTATCATGTTGTATGCCTGCTGGGATTTTTTTAAGATCTTCAGTAACCACTCTAACGAATAGCTCGATCTCAGGAAAGAGATTCAAAGGAGGAAAGCGTTTGGGTTTAGGTAATGTGAACTTACCCCTGGGAACCAAAGGGGAGGATTCCTCACAAAGTTCATTTAAAATATCAATGGTTTCCAGCTCTTCCGTTGTCCATTGCATGTTATCCAAACTCTTCCTCTGATGTAACTTATGAAGTACCAATTTCCTTGCGAACAGGTGAAGGTCTTTTATTGCTGTGAAGAAATTGAATGAAGAGGTAGGAGAAAAGGATAATCCAAGACTTAAAACTTCCAATTGTGCATCTGTGAGAGAAATGGGAGAGAGATTAACCACCTGTAATTTAGATGATCCTGCAGTATTGATGTTGGCGCGCTTAGAAGAATTATACTTCCGATTATAGTTGGTACCCTTTCTTTTGTTCCGATTGGCAGAGGTAAAACGTTGTACATCAGAAGCCTCGCTTTTACCTTCAACTTAGGACAGGGACGAAATAGAGGAGGATCTTGTGGATACTCGTGGTTTATGCCATTTATACACAGAATTAGTCTTAAAATCCTGGACATCCCGTATAAATTTACTGGTTTTAACCTCCTGTATCTCCTTTTCCCAGATGACAAATTGTCCATCCAGGTCTTTCTTGAAGGTGTCCAGGTCTGCAGGGCTCAGGGACTCGGTAAGTTTATTCTGTAAAGCCTCAATCTCCACCTCCATTGTTTCTAGACTTTTTTTGTCCAATCCGATAAGTAATTCAATAAGTGAGCGTGAACATACATTACATGCGTCCTCCCATCTAGAACGGAAGAAGGAATCCTCAACGGGGAACGATGGTAAAATCCTTACCCGAAGATCTCTCGGTATCATATTTTTGGATAGATAGTTTTCCAGTGTGGCCTTGTTCCACCAGATACGCATTCGTTTTTTCAGCATCAATTTCAAATTAGTTTTAGTTTCCGTTATAGTCCCATTTTCAGTTTCACCACTAGGTGTCGCCTCACTCTTAAAAATTGCATCTATATGTGCCAGCCAGGATTGATCCCGTGCTTAGAGATCCATGGCTCTACAAGAGGTGCTGAAACACACAAACAAATCAGTAAACCTATACAAAGAGCAAACAACGTATATGCTCCGCCATATTAAATATAATGATACCCAAAAAGATAATGGACACCAGAGCTATAAAAGTAACAATTTTATTGAGAGACAAGTTTCTAAAATATTACACAAAAAATGTTAAAAACACAAGTACAAAAAAGCACCTCTTGTAGAGCCATGGATCTCTAAGCACGGGATCAATCCTGGCTGGCACATATAGATGCAATTTTTAAGAGTGAGGCGACACCTAGTGGTGAAACTGAAAATGGGACTATAACGGAAACTAAAACTAATTTGAAATTGATGCTGAAAAAACGAATGCGTATCTGGTGGAACAAGGCCACACTGGAAAACTATCTATCCAAAAATATGATACCGAGGGGTCTTCGGGTAAGGATTTTACCATCATTCCCCGTTGAGGATTCCTTCTTCCGTTCTAGATGGGAGGACGCATGTAATGTATGTTCACGCTCACTTATTGAATTACTTATCGGATTGGACAAAAAAAGTCTAGAAACAATGGAGGTGGAGATTGAGGCTTTACAGAATAAACTTACCGAGTCCCTGAGCCCTGCAGACCTGGACACCTTCAAGAAAGACCTGGATGGACAATTTGTCATCTGGGAAAAGGAGATACAGGAGGTTAAAACCAGTAAATTTATACGGGATGTCCAGGATTTTAAGACTAATTCTGTGTATAAATGGCATAAACCACGAATATCCACAAGATCCTCCTCTATTTCGTCCCTGTCCTCAGTTGAAGGTAAAAGCGAGGCTTCTGATGTACAACGTTTTACCTCTGCCAATCGGAACAAAAGAAAGGGTACCAACTATAATCGGAAGTATAATTCTTCTAAGCGCGCCAACATCAATACTGCAGGATCATCTAAATTACAGGTGGTTAATCTCTCTCCCATTTCTCTCACAGATGCACAATTGGAAGTTTTAAGTCTTGGATTATCCTTTTCTCCTACCTCTTCATTCAATTTCTTCACAGCAATAAAAGACCTTCACCTGTTCGCAAGGAAATTGGTACTTCATAAGTTACATCAGAGGAAGAGTTTGGATAACATGCAATGGACAACGGAAGAGCTGGAAACCATTGATATTTTAAATGAACTTTGTGAGGAATCCTCCCCTTTGGTTCCCAGGGGTAAGTTCACATTACCTAAACCCAAACGCTTTCCTCCTTTGAATCTCTTTCCTGAGATCGAGCTATTCGTTAGAGTGGTTACTGAAGATCTTAAAAAAATCCCAGCAGGCATACAACATGATAATTTGACTCGTGAACAACGACAAGCCCTGACTGAGTTACGCTCCATTAATCAAGTAATAATAAAACCTGCTGATAAAGGAGGAAATATCGTGCTGTGGCCCATCGAAATGTATGAACAAGAGGCCTTTCGGCAGTTACGTGATGCCAACACTTACAAGAAACTCAGCTTCAACCCCACTTCTATCTTTGAGGCAGAGTTGTTTGACATACTCGAGGAAGCGTTTATGGATGGTTTAATTACGAAAGATCTGAGAGATGGCTTAATTCCGGATGCACCACGGACACCGTGCCTATATCTTCTACCTAAAGTGCACAAAAACTTGACGTGTCCGACAGGACGACCAATCGTGTCCGGGAATGGAGGACTCACGGAGAACGTGGGTAAGATGTTAGATTTCTATCTCAAGCCTCTCGTCAAAACCCTTCCCTCTTATCTTCGTGATACGGGTGATATTTTGTCCAAAATCTCAAATATCAACATGGAACCAGACATGTGGTTAGTAGTGTTGAGCGATACCTTCCGATATCGGAAAGTATCGGTATCGGATAGGATCGGCCGATATTCAAAAAATAGCGGATATCGCCGATACCGATACCCGATCCCAATGCAAGTCAATGGGACCAAAATATCGGAATTAAAATAAACCCTTTCTTGCCTTGTAGGTTCATTCTACATGAAGGAAAACAACTAAGAATAATGCCGGATGTATTTGGGGAGGTGGCGGAGACATTAAAGTCATAGAGGTTTATCCCAATCAAATAGAATAGCATGTTTTTTTTTTTTTTTTAAGACGTTCGGAGTGACAAAGATATTGACTATGTAAATTTTTTTTTTTATTTTGTCAGATATTGATGTTTCACTATTCCACGCCCTTCCCCTTCTTTTTTTTCTTTTTTTTTTTCTTTTCCCACACTTTCATCTTCATCATCATCAGCATCTTTGACATCAACTTCTTCTTCACCTTATTCATCTTCTTCTTCATCCTTTACCTTTTTTTTTTATTGATTACATTCTTCATATTCATTTTATTCAACTATTATTATTCTTCCTATTCTACGTATTCTTTTTATTCCACTGTTATTATTCTTCCTATTCTACTTCTTCATCATATTCTCATTTGTGACAGGCATTCCCGTAGTTGTTATCTATAAAAGTTTGAAGATTACACCTTCCGTTCTGCCAGTCACAAAAGTTACATTTGTCCGCGTTCAGTTTGGCCTGCAGCATCAGGCTTTATCCAGGGGCACCACGAGGAGGAACGGACTCACCCCCATACACTGCTTAGTCTTCTTCTGCATATAATTTAGATAATATCTTTTGCTCTGATATTAAGTCTTATGCTTAATGTTCTTCTGCTCTTTGTTCTGCAGCCTCTTGTTCTTCTGCTTCTCGGTCTTCCATGTCGTCGTCTCCAGGGTCGTCGTCTCCAGTGTCGTCATCTCCGCCGTCGTCGTCTCAGCCGTCGTCATCTCCGCCGTCGTCGTCTCCGCCGTCGTCGTCTCCGTCGTCGTCGTCGTCGTCATCGGGGTGGTCTTCCGGGTCGTCGTCGTCGTCATCGGGGTGGTCTTCCGGGTCGTCGACTTTAGGATCTTCAACTTGGAAATGTAGCAGAAGGTACAAGAAGGCTGAGAAAATGCCAAGAACCAGCTGATGGAACTGGAACTCGGATGGCTACCCGAAGGTTCAAGAGCCTATGGAACTACCGAGGACCAGCTGACGTTACTGGAACCCGGTTACTAAGCAGGAGGTACCCGTGCTTAAAAGCACTACCAAGGACCGCCTGACATTGGCGGAACTCGGATACCCAGAAGGAGGCACCTAAGCCAAAGGCTCTGCCCGGAACCAGCTGACGTTACTGGAACCAGGATGGGGAGCAGAAGGTACAAGAGCAAAAGACACTGCCGAGAACCAGCTGACGGTACTGGAACCCGGATGGGTAGCCGAAGGTCCAAGAGCCAATGGAACTACCGAGGACCAGCTGACGTTACTGGAACCCGGTTAGTAAGCAGGAGGCACCCATGCCTGAAAGCACTACCAAGGACCACCTGACGTTGGTGGAACTTGGATACCCAGAAGGAGGCACCTAAGCCAAAGGCTCTGCACGGAACCAGCTGACGGTACTGGAACCAGGATGGGGAGCAGAAGGTACAAGAGCAAAAGACACTGCCGAGAACCAGCTGACGGTGCTGGAACCAGGTGGTGGACCCGAAGGCCCACAGGAGAGGAGAGAACAGCTAGGCCGCGAGGCAGCCGCAGTTACCGAACCCCAACAGTCCTACAGGGGGAGATGGGCCTACTGGCACTACAGAACCAGCCTTGACTACCAGTTCACGCAGCCCACATAGGAAGCTCCTAAACTGGAGGCACCCTGGAGTTGGCTAACCCGACCGCACCACGACGGGGCAAGCATAGGCGTCTCAGTGAACTTGACACAACCCGGAAACAGCTGACGGTGCTGAAACCAGGCTTGGCACGAGGGAGTACCTGTGACAAGAACACTGCCGAGAACCAGCTGGCGGTGCTGGAACCCGGATGCGTTGCCCCAGTGTGCAAGAGCCAATGGCACCGAGGACCAGCTGACGGTGCTGGAACCCGGTTACTAAGCTGTAGGTGCCCGCGCTTAAAAGCACTACCAAGGACCGCCTGGCGTTGGCGGAACTCGGATACCCAGGAGGAGGCACCTAAGCCAAAGGCTCGGCCCGGAACCAGCTGACGGTGCTGGAACCAGGTGGTGGACCCGAAGGTCCACAGGAGAGGAGAGAACAGCTAGGCCGCGAGGCAGCCGCAGTTACCGAACCCCAACAGTCCTACAGGGGGAGCTGGGCCTACTGGCACTACAGAACCAGCCTTGACTACCAGTTCACGCAGCCCACATAGGAAGCTCCTAAACTGGAGGCACCCTGGAGTTGGCTAACCCGACCGCACCACGACGGGGCAAGCATAGGCGTCTCAGTGAGCTTGACACAACCCGGAAACAGCTGACGGTGCTGAAACCAGGCTTGGCACGAGGGAGTACCTGTGTCTAAAACACTGCCGAGAACCAGCTGGCGTTGCTGGAACCCGGATGCGTTGCCCCAGTGTGCAAGAGCCAATGGCACGACCGAGGACCAGCTGATGGTGCTGGAACTCGGTTACTAAGCTGTAGGTGCCCACGCTTAAAAGCACTACCAAGGACCGCCTGGCGTTGGCGGAACTGGGATACCCAGGAGGAGGCACCTAAGCCAAAGGCTCGGCCCGGAACCAGCTGACGGTGCTGGAACCAGGTGGTGGACCCGAAGGTCCACAGGAGAGGAGAGAACAGCTAGGCCGCGAGGCAGCCGCAGTTACCGAACCCCAACAGTCCTACAGGGGGAGCTGGGCCTACTGGCACTACAGAACCAGCCTTGACTACCAGTTCACGCAGCCCACATAGGAAGCTCCTAAACTGGAGGCACCCTGGAGTTGGCTAACCCGACCGCACCACGACGGGGCAAGAATAGGCGTCTCAGTGAACTTGACACAACCCGGAAACAGCTGACGGTGCTGAAACCAGGCTTGGCACGAGGGAGTACCTGTGACAAGAACACTGCCGAGAACCAGCTGGCGGTGCTGGAACCCGGATGCGTTGCCCCAGTGTGCAAGAGCCAATGGCACCGAGTACCAGCTGACGGTGCTGGAACCCGGTTACTAAGCTGTAGGTGCCCGCGCTTAAAAGCACTACCAAGGACCGCCTGACGTTGGCGGAACTCGGATACCCAGGAGGAGGCACCTAAGCCAAAGGCTCGGCCCGGAACCAGCTGACGGTGCTGGAACCAGGAGGTGGACCCGAAGGCCCACAGGAGAGGAGAGAACAGCTAGGCCGCGAGGCAGCCGCAGTTACCGAACCCCAACAGTCCTACAGGGGGAGCTGGGCCTACTGGCACTACAGAACAAGCCTTGACTACCAGTTCACGCAGCCCACATAGGAAGCTCCTAAACTGGAGGCACCCTGGAGTTGGCTAACCCGACCGCACCATGACGGGGCAAGCATAGGCGTCTCAGTGAACTTGACACAACCCGGAAACAGCTGACGGTTCTGAAACCAGGCTTGGCATGAGGGAGTACCTGTGACAAGAACACTGCCGAGAACCAGCTGGCGGTGCTGGAACCCGGATGTGTTGCCCCAGTGTGCAAGAGCCAATGGCACGACCGAGGACCAGCTGACGATGCTGGAACCCGGTTACTAAGCTGTAGGTGCCCGCGCTTAAAAGCACTACCAAGGACCGCCTGGCATTGGCGGCACTGGGATACCCAGGAGGAGGCACCTAAGCCAAAGGCTCGGCCCGGAACCAGCTGACGGTGCTGGAACCAGGTGGTGGACCCGAAGGTCCACAGGAGAGGAGAGAACAGCTAGGCCGCGAGGCAGCCGCAGTTACCGAACCCCAACAGTCCTACAGGGGGAGCTGGGCCTACTGGCACTACAGAACCAGCCTTGACTACCAGTTCACGCAGCCCACATAGGAAGCTCCTAAACTGGAGGCACCCTGGAGTTGGCTAACCCGACCGCACCACGACGGGGCAAGCATAGGCGTCTCAGTGAGCTTGACACAACCCGGAAACAGCTGACGGTGCTGAAACCAGGCTTGGCACGAAGGAGTACCTGTGTCAAAAACACTGCCGAGAACCAGCTGGCGTTGATTGAACCCAGAAGCGTTGCCCCAGTGTGCAAGAGCCAATGGCACGACCGAGGACCAGCTGACGGTGCTGGAACCCGGTTACTAAGCTGTAGGTGCCCGCGCTTAAAAGCACTACCAAGGACCGCCTGGCGTTGGCGGAACTGGGATACCCAGGAGGAGGCACCTAAGCCAAAGACTCGGCCCGGAACCAGCTGACGGTGCTCGAACCAGGTGGTGGACCCGAAGGTCCACAGGAGAGGAGAGAACAGCTAGGCCGCGAGGCAGCCGCAGTTACCAAACCCCAACAGTCCTACAGGGGGAGCTGGGCCTACTGGCACTACAGAACCAGCCTTGACTACCAGTTCACGCAGCCCACATAGGAAGCTCCTAAACTGGAGGCACCCTGGAGTTGGCTAACCCGACCGCACCACGACGGGGCAAGCATAGGCGTCTCAGTGAACTTGACACAACCCGGAAACAGCTGACGGTGCTGAAACCAGGCTTGGCACGAGGGAATACCTGTGACAAGAACACTGCCGAGAACCAGCTGGCGGTGCTGGAACCCGGATGCGTTGCCCCAGTGTGCAAGAGCCAATGGCACCGAGGACCAGCTGACGGTGCTGGAACCCGGTTACTAAGCTGTAGGTGCCCACGCTTAAAAGCACTACCAAGGACCGCCTGACGTTGGCGGAACTCGGATACCCAGGAGGAGGCACCTAAGCCAAAGGCTCGGCCCGGAACCAGCTGACGGTGCTGGAACCAGGAGGTGGACCCGAAGGCCCACAGGAGAGGAGAGAACAGCTAGGCCGCGAGGCAGCCGCAGTTACCGAACCCCAACAGTCCTACAGGGGGAGCTGGGCCTACTGGCACTACAGAACCAGCCTTGACTACCAGTTCACGCAGCCCACATAGGAAGCTCCTAAACTGGAGGCACCCTGGAGTTGGCTAACCTGACCGCACCACGACGGGGCAAGCATAGGCGTTTCAGTGAACTTGACACAACCCGGAAGCAGTTGACGGTGCTGAAACCAGGCTTGGCACGAGGGAGTACCTGTGACAAGAACACTGCCGAGAACCAGCTGGCGTTGCTGGAACCCGGATGCGTTGCCCCAGTGTGCAAGAGCCAATGGCACCGAGGACCAGCTGACGGTGCTGGAACCCGGTTACTAAGCTGTAGGTGCCCGCGCTTAAAAGCACTACCAAGGACCGCCTGGCGTTGGCGGAACTCGGATACCCAAGAGGAGGCACCTAAGCCAAAGGCTCGGCCCGGAACCAGCTGACGGTGCTGGAACCAGGTGGTGGACCCGAAGGCCCACAGGAGAGGAGAGGAGAGAACAGCTAGGCCGCGAGGCAGCCGCAGTTACCGAACCCCAACAGTCCTACAGGGGGAGCTGGGCCTACTGGCACTACAGAACCAGCCTTGACTACCAGTTCACGCAGCCCACATAGGAAGCTCCTAAACTGGAGGCACCCTGGAGTTGGCTAACCCGACCGCACCACGACGGGGCAAGCATAGGCGTCTCAGTGAGCTTGACACAACCCGGAAACAGCTGACGGTGCTGAAACCAGGCTTGGCACGAGGGAGTACCTGTGTCAAAAACACTGCCGAGAACCAGCTGGCGTTGCTGGTACCCAGATGCGTTGCCCCTGTGTGCAAGAGCCAATGGCACGACCGAAGACCAGCTGACGGTGCTGGAACCCGGTTACTAAGCTGTAGGTGCCCGCGCTTAAAAGCACTACCAAGGACCGCTTGGCGTTGGCGGAACTGGGATACCCAGGAGGAGGCACCTAAGCCAAAGGCTCGGCCCGGAACCAGTTGACGGTGCTGGAACCAGGTGGTGGACCCGAAGGTCCACAGGAGAGGAGAGAACAGCTAGGCCGCGAGGCAGCCGCAGTTACCGAACCCCAACAGTCCTACAGGGGGAGCTGGGCCTACTGGCACTACAGAACCAGCCTTGACTACCAGTTCACGCAGCCCACATAGGAAGCTCCTAAACTGGAGGCACCCTGGAGTTGGCTAACCCGACCGCACCACGACGGGGCAAGCATAGGCGTCTCAGTGAGCTTGACACAACCCGGAAACAGCTGACTCTGCTGAAACCAGGCTTGGCACGAGGGAGTACCCGTGACAAAAACAGTGCCGAGAACCAGCTGGCGGAGCTGGAACCCAGATGCGTTGCCTATCAAAGATTGGCTTCCTACAGCCCCAACTAGCGATGTTGGAGCAAAGGGTAAGCAGGGGGAGCAGAGTGTAGGCCGATGCCGAAGCACTGGAGTCAGCTTTGTGTCTGCATTGCGTTTGCAGGACACTTTGCCGGCTACACAGCAGGGGAACAGCAGGCGGTGCTGAACCCCACTAACACATTGGCTGGTGTTTTTCTCTGTGCAGCTAGCACTTCCGGGCAAAAACTAGCGTTGTTAGAGCCCAGGGTCAGCAGGAGGAGGAGAGGAGCAGAGTGTAGGCCGAAGCCTAGTTGAACCAATTTCAAAGGTAACCTTTAACCCCCCTCAGGTGTTGCAAGGTACAAGAGCCACACTTCGTGCAGCATTAATGCTGCACAAGTAAAAGGTTGCTCTATTAATTTGTCTACTTGCACACGCTGAATGCAACACGTACACAATTTAGCCCATTCTACAGTCAAACTGTAGTTGAGGCGTGACTTGTATTTTTAAGGAGACGCAGCACAGGTGTCCCAAATAACGCCTTGGTGCTTGGCGCAGCTTCCTGAGCGTTGTTTTTTGCTGTGCAGGAGTCTGCGCTCTTGTGTTATCCCTTGGCAATGCCCTGTTAGCGCTGCCCGTCTTATGACCTCATTTTATGTTGGCCGCTGCGGTTAACGATGGCCATAAATCCCAGACCCACAGTGCCTTTTCATAAAGTGACACTGCGGTGCTGGGATTCGTGGCCTTGAGCAGTAAATATTTTCGCCGCTCACACACGTCCTTACACCTGCTTCAGACTGGGCGGCCTCATCTGATCCCTTTTCGCATGCCGCGGCCATGAGGCCGCACAGTCTGAAGAAGGCGGAAGGAGATGAGTGACGACAGGCGAACATATGCACTGCTCGTGCCCATAAACCACACCCTCGCTGACAAAATAAATATGACAACGAGGGGCGTTGTTTCTAGCAGGGCGGATGCACAGGCGCAGCCAGCTAACCATGATGTCAAAAGACGGGAAACGCTACCAAGGGGGGTGCTGCGTATCATTAGAAAGGAAAGTCACACCTCAGGGACAGTGGAATGGTCTCAATGAGACACATTTTGTACGTGTTGAGTTCCACGTGGGCAAGTAGAAAAAGTCAGCCACCTTGTACAAATGCAGCAGTACTGCTGTACAAGGTGGCTATTATACATAGAAACACCTGGGGGTGGGGGGCAGGCTCCCTTCAATTTCAGTTCATGTGCCTGCGTGGCGTTTGCAGGTCACGTTGCAAGCTACACAGCAGGGGAACAGCTGGCGTTGCTGAACCCCACTGACACATTGACTGGTGTTTTTCTCTGTGCAGCTCGCATGTCCGGGCAAAAACTGGCGGTGTTAGAGCCCAGGGTCAGCAGGAGGAGGAGAGGAGCAAAGTGTAGGCCGAAGCCTGCACTGGTGGCAGCTTTTGGTCGGTTGTGCCAGCGTGGCTTGTGCTGGACACGATGCAAGCTACACAGCAGGGGAACAGCTGGCATTGCTGAACCCCACTGACACATTGACTGGTGTTTTTCTCTGTGCAGCTCGCATGTCTGGGCAAAAACTGGCGGTGTTAGAGCCCAGGGTCAGCAGGAGGAGGAGAGGAGCAAAGTGTAGGCCGAAGCCTGCACTGGTGGCAGCTTTTGGTCGGTTGTGCCAGCGTGGCTTGTGCTGGACACGATGCAAGCTACACAGCAGGGGAACAGCTGGCATTGCTGAACCCCACTGACACATTGACTGGTGTTTTTCTCTGTGCAGCTCGCATTTCCGGGCAAAAACTAGCGTTGTTAGAGCCCAGGGTCAGCAGGAGGAGTAGAGGAGCAGAGTGTAGGCCGAAGCCTAGTTGAACCAATTTCAAAGGTAACCTTTAACCCCCCTCAGGTGTTGCAAGGTACAAGAGCCACACCTCGTGCAGCATTAATGCTGCACAAGTAAAAGGTTGCTCTCTTAATTTTGCTCCTTGCACACGCTGAATAAAACGCGTACACTATTTAGCCCATTATACTGTAAAACAGTAGTGGAGGCGTGACTTGTCTTTTTAAAGAAAAGCAGCACTGGTGTCGAAAATAACACCTTGGTGCATGGGCGCAGCTTCCTGAGCGTTGTTATTTGCTGTACAGGAGTCTGCGCTCTTGTTATCCCTTGGCCATGCGCTGTGAGCGATGCCTGTCTTCTCACCTCATTTCATGTTGGCCGATGCGGTTAGCGATGGACATGAAACCCAGACCCGCAGTGTCTTTTAAGAAAGTCACACTGCAGAGCTGGGATTCGTGACCTTGCGCAGTAAATTTTGTCGCCTGTCCCTCATGTCCTTACACCTGCATCAGACTGGGCGGCCTCATCTGATCCCTTCTCGCATGCCGCGGCCATGAGGCCGCACATTCTGAAGAAGGCGGAAGGAGATGAGTTTGAGTTAAGACAGGCGAATATATCCACTGCTCGTGGCCATCAATCACACCCTCGCAGTCAAAATAAGTAAGACAACGAGGAGCGTGGTTTCAGGCAGGGCGGACGCACAGCCGCAGCCAGCCAAGCAAAGATGTCAGAAGACGGGCAGCGCTAACAAGGGGGGTGCTGCGTGTCATTAAAAAGGAAAGTCACACCTCAGGGACATTGTAATGGTCTGTAATGAGACACATTTTGTACGTGTTTAATTAAACGTGGGCAAGTAGACAAAGTCAGCCACCTTGTACAAATGCAGCAGTACTGCTGTACAAGGTGGCTGTTATACATAGAAACACCTTGTGGTGGGTGGCAGGGTCCCTTTAATTTCAGTTCATGTGCCTGCGTGGCGTTTGCAGGTCACATTGCCGGCTACACAGCAGGGGAACAGCTGGCGTTGATGAACCCCACTAACACATTGGCTGGTGTTTTTCTCTGTGCAGCTAGCACTTCCGGGCAAAAACTAGTGGTGTTAGAGCCCAGGGTCAGCAGGAGGAGGAGATGAGCAGAGTGTAGGCCGAGGCCTGCACTGGTGGCAGCTTTTGGTCATTTGTGCCAGCGTGGCTTGTGCTGGACACGATGGCGGCTACACAGCAGGGGAACAACTGGCGGTGCTGATCCCCACTGACACATTGACTGGTGTTTTTCTCTGTGCAGCTCGCATGTCCGGGCAAAAACTAGCGTTGTTAGAGCCCAGGGTCAGCAGGAGGAGTAGAGGAGCAGAGTGTAGGCCGAAGCCTAGTTGAACCAATTTCAAAGGTTACCTTTAACCCCCCCTCAGGTGTTGCAAGGTACAAGAGCCACACCTTGTGCAGCACTAATGCTGCACAAGTAAAAGGTTGCTCTATTTAATTTGCTCCTTGCACACGCTGAATAAAACACGTACACTATTTAGCCCATTATACTGTCAAACAGTAGTGGAGGCGTGATGACTTGTCTTTTTAAGGAGATGCAGCACAGGTGTCAAAATTTACACCTAGGTGCTGGGCGCAGCTTCCTGAGCGTTGTTATTTGCTGTACAGGAGTCTGCGCTCTTGTTATCCCTTGGCCATGCGCTGTGAGCGCTTCCTGTCTTCTGACCTCATTTCATGTTGGCCGTTGCGGTTGCGGTGGACATGAATCCCAGACCCACAGTGTGTTTTGAAAAAATCACACTGCGGTGCTGGGATTCGTGCCCTTGTGCAGTTAATATGTTTGCCGCTCACACATGTCCTTACACCTGCTTCAGACTGGGCGGCCTCATCTGATCCCTTATCGCATGCCGCGGCCATGGAGCCGCACAGTCTGAAGAAGGCGGAAGGAGATGACTTAAAACAGGCGAACATATGCACTGCACATGCCCATCAATAACACCCTCGCAGCCAAAATATATGAGACAACGAGGGGCGTTGTGTCGGGCAGGGCAGACGCACAGGCACAGGCAGCCAACCAATGATGTCAGAAGACGGGCAGCGCCAACAATGGGGGTGCTGTGTGTCATTAAAAAGGAAAGTCACACCTCCGGGACATTGTAATGGTCTCTAATGAGACACATTTTTTACGTGTTGAGTTCCACGTGGGCAAGGAGAAAAAGTCAGCCATCTTGTACAAATGCAGCAGTACTGCTGTACAAGGTGGCTGTTATACATAGAAACACCTGGGGGTGGGGGGCAGGCTCCCTTCAATTTCAGTTCATGTGCCTGCGTGGCGTTTGCAGGTCACGTTGCAAGCTACACAGCAGGGGAACAGCTGGCGTTGCTGAACCCCACTGACACATTGACTGGTGTTTTTCTCTTTGCAGCTCGCATGTCCGGGCAAAAACTGGCGGTGTTAGAGCCCAGGGTCAGCAGGAGGAGGAGAGGAGCAAAGTGTAGGCCGAAGCCTGCACTGGTGGCAGCTTTTGGTCGGTTGTGCCAGCGTGGCTTGTGCTGGACACGATGCAAGCTACACAGCAGGGGAACAGCTGGCGTTGCTGAACCCCACTGACACATTGACTGGTGTTTTTCTCTGTGCAGCTCGCATGTCCGGGCAAAAACTGGCGGTGTTAGAGCCCAGGGTCAGCAGGAGGAGGAGAGGAGCAAAGTGTAGGCCGAAGCCTGCACTGGTGGCAGCTTTTGGTCGGTTGTGCCAGCGTGGCTTGTGCTGGACACGATGCAAGCTACACAGCAGGGGAACAGCTGGCGTTGCTGAACCCCAATGACACATTGACTGGTGTTTTTCTCTGTGCAGCTCGCATGTCCGGGCAAAAACTGGCGGTGTTAGAGCCCAGGGTCAGCAGGAGGAGGAGAGGAGCAGAGTTTAGGCCGAAGCCTAGTTGAACCAATTTCAAAGGTTACCTTTAACCCCCCCTCAGGTGTTGCAAGGTACAAGAGCCACACCTTGTGCAGCATTAATGCTGCACGAGTAAAAGGTTGCTCTATTTAATTTGCTCCTTGCACACGCTGAATAAAACACGTACACTATTTAACCCATTATACTGTCAAACAGTAGTGGAGGCGTGACTTGTCTTTTTAAGGAGATGCAGCACAGGTGTCAAAATTTACACCTAGGTGCTGGGCGCAGATTCCTGAGCGTTGTTATTTGCTGTACAGGAGTCTGTGCTATTGTGATCCCTTGGCCATGCGCTGTGAGCGCTTCCTGTCTTCTGACCTCATTTCATGTCGGCCGTTGCGGTTAGCGATGGACATGAATCCCAGACCCACAGTGTGTTTTCAAAAAATCACACTGCGTGGCTGGGATTCGTGGCCTTGTGCAGTAAATATGTTTGACGCTCACACATGTCCTTATACCTGCTTTAGACTGGGCGGCCTCATCTGATCCCTTATCGCCTGCCGTGGCCATGAGGACACCCAGTCTGAAGAAGGCGGAAGGATATGAGTGAACACAGGCAAACATATGCACTGCACATGCCCATCAATCACACCCTCGCTGTCCAAAAAAATAAGACACCGAGGGGCATTGTTTCGAGCAGGGCAGACGCACAGGCGCAGCAAGCTAACCAATGATGTCAAAAGACGGGCAGCGCTAACAAGGGTGGTGCTGCGTATCATTAGAAAGGAAAGTCACACCTCAGGGACAGTGGAATGGTCTCAATGAGACACATTTAGTACGTGTTTAATTAAACGTGGGCAAGGAGAAAAAATCAGCCACCTTGTACAAATGCAGCAGTACTGATGTACAAGGTGGCTATTATACATAGAAACACCTGGGGGTGGGGGGCAGGCTCCCTTCAATTTCAGTTCATGTGCCTGCGTGGCGTTTGCAGGTCACGTTGCAAGCTACACAGCAGGGGAACAGCTGGCGTTGCTGAACCCCACTGACACATTGACTGGTGTTTTTCTCTGTGCAGCTCGCATGTCCAGGCAAAAACTGGCGGTGTTAGAGCCCAGGGTCAGCAGGAGGAGGAGAGGAGCAAAGTGTAGGCCGAAGCCTGCACTGGTGGCAGCTTTTGGTCGGTTGTGCCAGCGTGGCTTGTGCTGGACACGATGCAAGCTACACAGCAGGGGAACAGCTGGCGTTGCTGAACCCCACTGACACATTGACTGGTGTTTTTCTCTGTGCAGATCGCATGTCCGGGCAAAAACTAGCGGTGTTAGAGCCCAGGGTCAGCAGGAGGAGGAGAGGAGCAAAGTGTAGGTCAAGGCCTGCACTGGTGGCAGCTTTTGGTCGGTTGTGCCAGCGTGGCTTGTGCTGGACACGATGCAAGCTACACAGCAGGGGAACAGCTGGCGTTGCTGAACCCCACTGACAGATTGACTGGTGTTTTTCTCTGTGCAGATCGCATGTCCGGGCAAAAACTGGCGGTGTTAGAGCCCAGGGTCAGCAGGAGTAGAGGAGCAGAGTGTAGGCCGAAGCCTAGTTGAACCAATTTCAAAGGTTAACTTTAACCCCCCTCAGGTGTTGCAAGGTACAAGAGCCACACCTTGTGCAGCATTAATGATGCACAAGTAAAAGGTTGCTCTATTTAATTTGCTCCTTGCACACGCTGAATAAAACACGTACACTATTTAGCCCATTATACTGTCAAACAGTTGTGGAGGCGTGACTTGTCTTTTTAAGGAGACGCAGCACAGGTGTCAAAATTTGCACCTAGGTACTGGGCGCAGATTCATGAGCGTAGTTATTAGTTATTGTGATCCCTTGGCCATGCGCTGTGAGCGCTGCCTGTCTTCTCACCTCATTTCATGTTGGCCGTTGCGGTTAGCAATGAATATGAATCCCAGGCCCGCAGTGTGTTTTCCAAAAAACACACTGCGTGGCTGGGATTCGTGGCCTTGTGCAGTAAATAGGTTTGCCGCTCACACATGTCCTTACACCTGCTTCAGACTGTGCGGCCTCAGCTGATCCCTTGTCGCCTACCACGGCCAGGAGGCCGCACAGTCTGAAGAAGGCGGAAGGAGATGAGTTAAGACAGGCGAACATATGCACTGCTCGTGCCCATAAACCACACCCTCGCTGACAAAATAAATATGACAACGAGGGGCGTTGTTTCTAGCAGGGCGGATGCACAGGCGCAGCCAGCTAACCATGATGTCAAAAGACGGGAAACGCTACCAAGGGGGGTGCTGCGTATCATTAGAAAGGAAAGTCACACCTCAGGGACAGTGGAATGGTCTCAATGAGACACATTTTGTACGTGTTGAGTTCCACGTGGGCAAGGATAAAAAGTCAGCCACCTTGTACAAATGCAGCAGTACTGCTGTACTAGGTGGCTGTTATACATAGAAACACCTGGGGGGGTGGGGCCAGGTTCCCTTTAATTTCAGTTCATGTGCCTGCGTGGCGTTTGCAGGTCACGTTGCCGGCTACACAGCAGGGGAACAGCTGGCGTTGCTGAACCCCACTAACACATTGGCTGGTGTTTTTCTCTGTGCAGCTAGCACTTCCGGGCAAAAACTAGCGGTGTTTGAGCCCATGGTCAGCAGGAGGAGGAGAGGAGCAGAGTGTAGGCCGAAGCCTGCAGTGGTGGCAGCTTTTGTTCTGTTGTGCATGCGTGGCTTGTGCTGGACACGTTGCCGACTACACAGCAGGGGAACAGCTGGCGGTGCTGAACCCCACTGACACATCACCTAGTGTTTTTTCTGTGTAGACAACACTTCCAGGTGGCAACTGACAGTGTTGAAACCCAGGGAATCAAAGAGGAGCAGAGTGTAGGCCGAAGCCTGCAGTGGAGCAAGTTGAAAGGTTACCTTTAACCCCCCCCAGGCATTTGTTGCTGAAAGAGCCATCTTGTACAGCAGTAATACTGCACATGGAAAATGGTGGCTCTGAAAATTATGCTCCTTGCAAACGCTGAAGTACACACTCATATAATGTGTCCCCTCACACCGTCAAACCATCCCGGAAGTGGGACTTTCCTTTGTAGTGTGACACAGCACAGCTGTCATTCCAACCCCCTTGGTGCCGGGCGCCACCTCCTCAACGTTGTTTGGTTCTGTCACGGAGCCCGCGCTGTAATGTTATCCCTTGGCCATGCACAGTTAGCGGTGCCCGTCTTCTGACATCATGTAGGTGTCAGGCTGGCAGTGCCTGTGCGTCCAAGCTGCCCGAGATCCAACCTTGCAGTGTCATCTAATGTAGTCCCACTGCGGGCCAGGGATCCATGGGCATGCGCAGTGCATATCATCGCCTCTCACTCACCTCCTTCCTGCTTCTTCAGACTGTGCGGCGTCACGGCCGTGGCATGCTATTAGGGATCAGCTGACGCCGCCTAGTCTGAAGAATCGTAAAGAAGGAGGGGAGTGAGAGGCTAGTATATGCACTGCGCATGGCCATGGATATCAGGCCCACTGTGGGATCACATTAGATGACACTGCGAGGTGTGATTTCGGGCAGCGTGGACGCACAGGCGCAGCCAGGACGACAACAAATGATGTCAGAGGACGGGCAGCGCAAACTGTGCATGGCCAAGGGATAACATAACAGCGCAGGGTCCATGACGGAATCAAACAACGCTAAGGAGGCAGCGCACGGTGCCAAGGGGGTAGCAATGACGGCTGTGCTGCGTCACATTACAAAGGAAAGTCCCACCTCCGGGACGGTTGGACGGTGTGAGGGGACACATTACATGAGTGTGTAGTTCAGCGTTTGCAAGGAGCATAATTTCAAGAGCGACCTTTCCCTTGTGCAGTATTAGTGCTGCACATGGTGGCTCTTTCAGTAACAAACGCCTGGGGGGAGGGGGACAGGTCCCCTTACATTTTAGTTGTGCCAGCGTGGCGGCCGCATGACACGTTGCCAGATACACAGCTGGGGATCAGCTGACGTTACTGAACCCCAATAACAGAGGAGCGACTGTTGACTGTGCACACAGCACTTCCAGGCACCAACTGGCGGTGTTAGAGCCCAGGGACAGCAGGAGGAGCAGATTGGAGGTATTGCCGCACACACAGCTGGGGATCAGCTGACGTTACTGAACCCCAATAACAGAGGAGCGACTTTTGACTGTGCACACAGCACTTCCAGGCACCAACTGGCGGTGTTAGAGCCCAGGGACAGCAGGAGGAGCAGATTGGAGGTATTGCCGCACACACAGCTGGGGATCAGCTGACGTTACTGAACCCCAATAACAGAGGAGCGACTGTTGACTGTGCACACAGCACTTCCAGGCACCAACTGGCGGTGTTAGAGCCCAGGGACAGCAGGAGGAGCAGAGGAACAGAGTGTAGGCCGAAGCCTGATTGGAGCAAGTTGAAAGGGAACCTTTAACCCCCCCCCCCAAGACGTTTGTAGCTGAAAGAGCCATCTTGTGCAGCACTAAGGATGTAAAAGGAAAAGGTTGCTCTTTTAATTATGCTCCTTGCAAACACCGAAGTAAACACTAAAAATGTGTCCCCTTATACCGTTAAACCGTCCCGGAGGTGCGAATTTCCTTCGTAATGGGACACAGCACAGCTGTCATTCCTATCCCCTTGGTGCCGTGCGCTGCCTCCTCAGCGTTGTTTTAAGCTGTCACGGAGCCTGCGCTGTTCTGTTAGCCCTTGGCCATGCCCAATTAGCGCTGCCTGTCTTCTGACATAATTTGGTATCAGGCTGTCAGTGCCTGTGCGTCCACGCTGCTCCAGATCCCACCTCGCAGTCTCGTCTAACATAATCCCACTGCGGGCCTTGGAACCATGGGCATGCACAGTGCATATCCTCGACTCTCACTCCCCTCCTTCCCTCTTCTTCAGACTGTGCGGTGTCACGGCCGTGGCATGCTATTAGGGATCAGCTGATGGCGCACAGTCTAAAGAAGGCGGAGGGAAATGAGCGAGAGCCCGAGGGGAAGATATGCACGCGCATGCCCATGGATCCCAGGCCCGCAGTGTGACTCAATCAGAAGACACTGCGAGGCGGGATCTCAGGCAGCGCGGCCGCACAGGCGCAGCCAGCCTGACACCAAATTATGTCAGAAGACAGGCAGCGCAAATAGGGCATGCCCAAGGGATAACAGAACAGCGCAGGCTCCGTGACAGCTTAAAACAACACTGAGGAGGCAGCGCATGGCACCAAGGGGGTAGGAATGACGGCTGTGCTGCGTCACATTACGAAGGAAAGTCCCAGCTCCGGGACGGTATAACGGTATCAGTGAACACATTTTATAAGTGTTAAGTTCTGCGTGTGCAAGGAGCTAAAAAAAAAGAGCTACCTTTTCCTTGTGCAGCATTACTGCTGCACAAGATGGCTCTTTCAGTAACAAACGACGGGGGGGGGGGACAGGTTCCCTTACATTTAGGTTGTTGTGCCAGCGTGGCGGTCGCAGGACACATTGCCGGCTACACAGCTGGGGATCAGCTGACGTTACTGAAACCCAATAACACTGGGTCGTATGTTTTTACTGTGCAGCCTGCACTTCTGAGCCGCAACTGGCGGTGTTGGAGCCCAGGAATAGCATTTCAGGTGGTAGAAAGATGAACACAGCAGGAGACCTGGATGACACCCAATTACTTAATCAGGCAGAGGAGTGGCAAATTCCTGCGAGATCCAGGCCTGGTTCATTTTCAGGAAAGTAAGCCGGTCAACGTTATCGGAGGATAGTCGCATGCGACGGTCTGTTAGTACACCCCCTGCGGCACTAAAGACACGTTCCGATAAGACACTAGCCGCAGGGCAAGCCAGCACCTCCAATGCATACTGGCTTAGCTCTGGCCATGTATCCAGCTTAGAGACCCAAAACTTGAATGGGGAAGAGCCGTCTGGGAGTACAGTAAGAGGGCAAGCCATGTAGTCTGTCACCATCTGACGGAACCGTTGCCTCCTGCTGACTGGAGCCGCCGGTGATGGTGTAGACATTTGGGGCGGGCACACAAAAGTGTGCCAGAGTTGTGCCATACTGGGCTTGCCTTGGGCAGAGGCACTGCTTCTGCTCCCTCTTTGGGCAGAGCCTCCCCCACTGCCTCGACGCACTGAGCTGCTTTGGAAAGCACTAGCAGCACTCCTCTCAGTTGGACAGGAGAAGATGATGGAATTCACCAGTGTGTCGGGGTACTCCCGCAATTTACGCTCCCGGGTCAATGCAGGGATGAGGTTTTGGACGTTGTCCCGGTAGCGAGGATCGAGGAGGGTGAACACCCAATAATCAGGCATGTTGAGAATGTGGTCGATGCGGCGGTCGTTTCTCAGGCACTGCAGCATGAAATCCACCATGTGCTGTAGAGTGCCAACTGGCCCGGAAACGCTGTCCCCTGCTTGAGACATGATCTCTACCCGCTCGTCATCACCCCACCCTCGCTGTACACACTGACCACTGGACAATTGTGTCGCTCCCTCCTCTGGACGGAGCTCTTCCTCCTCCATTGACTCCTCCTCATCCTCCTCACAAATTGCCCCCTGCGTACCCCTTTGTGAGGAACCACGTGGCGCTGACTCTCCAGAAGCTGATGGAAAAGGTGACTCCTCATCCTCCACCTCTTCCACAACATCATCCCTTAACCCTTGCAAAGTTTGCTGAAGCAGGCAGATAAGGGGGACAGTCATGCTGACTAGTGCATCATCTGCACTTGCCATCCGCGTGGAATAATCAAAAGGACGCAAAACCTGGCAGACGTCCTTCATAGTGGCCCACTCTGTGGTTGTGAAGTCTGATCGGCGCTGACTGCGACTTCTTTGCGCCTGATGCAGCTGGTACTCCATAACTGCTTGCTGCTGCTCACACAACCGCTCCAACATATGTAACGTGGAATTCCACCGGGTAGGTAGGTCACATATGATGCGGTGTTCCAGAAGGCGGAATCGGCGCTGCAGAGCAGCAATGCGGGATCTGGCCAAGCTGGAACGCCGCAAGTGAGCACACTCTAGGCGGACCTTGTGCAGCAGGGCATCAAGATCCGGATAGTCCCTTAGAAAACTCTGCACAACCAAATTGAGCACATGTGCCAGACATGGGATGTGAGTAAGGTTGCCAAGGGCCAAAGCTGCCACCAGATTTCGGCCATTGTCACACACTACCATGCCTGGCTGGAGATTCGCTGGCAGTAACCACACATCGCTCTCCTGCTTGATGGCATTCCAGAGCTCCTGCGCTGTGTGGCTTCGATGCCCCAATGAAACTAGTTTCAAGACGGCCTGCTGACGTTTGGCCACGGCTGTGCTCATGTCGGTCATAGGTAAACGTTCACGGGTCCATGTGGAGGTGGACTGTGACGGATCCTGCAGAGAGGAATCTGAGGAACTGGTGTAAGAGGAGGAGTCGATGCGTACAGACTGGATTCCTGCAATCCTTGGAGTGGGCAGGACACGTCCTGCGCCACTCGCACGATCTGTACCTGGCTCAACAACATTAACCCAATGGGCAGTGAGGGAAACATATCGCCCCTGTCCATGCTGACTGGTCCACGCATCGGTGGTGAGGTGGACCTTGCTACTGACGGCGTTCAGTAGCGCATGTTTTATGTTTGCCTCAACATGCCTGTGCAGGGCAGGGACAGCCTGCCTGCTGAAGTAAAAGCGGCTGGGCACCTTGTACTGTGGGACTGCCAATGCCATCAAGTCACGGAAGCTGTCAGTCTCCACCAGCCTGAACGAGAGCATTTCCAGGGACAACAGTTTGGCAATGCCTGCATTCAGAGCCTGTGCTCGGGGGTGGTTGGCCGAGAATGCCCGCCTTTTCTCCCATGCCTGTACTACCGATGGCTGTAGAGTAGACTGGGAGTGTGAGGATGACTGGGAAGGTGGTGCTGTGGGTGGAATTACACAAGGTCTCTGGACAACAGTGCCAGAGGTTCTTCCATGGCGATCCTGGGAGGAAGCCAAACCAGCTGTGCGTGAGCTGGAGGAAGAGGCAACACGAGCTGAAGGGGTGGTAGCTGCCGCTGTTGGTTGGCCTACATCTTCAGTCTGTTTCTGTAACTCCACCGCGTGCCTGGTCCGCACATGTTTCCACATATTTGTGGTATTGAGGTTGCTGACATTTTTCCCTCTTTTTACTTTCTGATGACACAGCTTGCATTTGACAAAACAAATGTCATCTGCAACTGTGTCAAAAAAGGACCAGGCACTGCAAGTCTTGGGAGCGCCCTTTTTGGCTTTGGAAAGAGACAGGCTCCTAACGGGTGCCAAAGTGGAGGCTACAGGCTCCGCAGTCTTCCCCCTCCCTCTCCCTCTTTGGCCCGTAAGGGGAAGCTCTTCCTCAGAGCTGCTCCCACCACCTTCCTGTTCCTCACGCCACGATGGGTCAAGGACCTCATCATCTCCACTACCCTCTGCCACCAACTGCTCCTCCTGGGTAGTCTCGGCAGCACAGTACGCACCAGAAAGCGGCACCTGAGTTTCATCATCAGATGCGTACTGCGCTGTGGTCACCGGAGGCACTGGCCCACCTGCCTCTTCAGAGTCAGAGAGAAAAAGCTGTTGGGCATCACTGCACACTGCCTCTTCTTCCATTTCTCCAATGCTGCTTGGCTGGCCCCCTGTTTCCAAGCCAAGAGATTCAGAGAACAGAAGTAGAGACGGCTCCTGTCCTGGGCTCTCTGACTGCCTGGCCAATTTGGCAGGTGGTGAAGAGACAGATGGCTGCTCTCCAGTGCTCTGTGCCTAAGAGGATGTGGCACTAACTGAAGTCGATGCCGAGGCGTTAGCTGCCATCCACCCGACAACGGCTTCAATTTGGTCTTCACGCAGCAGCGGTGCACGGCGCTCTCCGACAAAGCTGCGCATGAAGGACTGTTCCCTGCTGAAACTGAGTGACGACGAGTCACCGTCGCCCGCAGCAGGCACAGAATCACCACGTCCTCTCCCTGCTCCTCTCCCTGCTCCGCGCCCACGCCCACGTGCCTTACTCCCTGCCCTCTTCATCTTGGTTGACAGATAAAGATAAGCAGAAAAGTACTAAGGCCTTAGTGTGCTTATTCCTGAAATGCTCCTCCTAACAGGTGTAAGAAACACTAATGTTGTAAAGTGTGGACTAAACTTTATTATTTTTCAAATGTGGCCTACACAAGTGTTAAGTTGTGTTTGGTGAACTTTACTTTTTTTTGTGCAGATCGGGCTACAGAGCTAGTTTAAATCACACGGAGACCGTGCAGACAGCCGTAAACGGCGCTGCAAGGCCAAAAAACCCTCCTCTAGGTTATCCTATGTAGTGTTTTTCCACTATTTAGCTGGAGACGGGTGGAAAGACACTAATAGGAATTTTTTTTTTTAAATTTAAAACAGGCTGCACTATTTGAAAAAAAGGAAATTGTTTTTCAAGGTATGAGGCAGTAACGCACCCTGAGCTGAATCCAACCGGCTATAGCTGCACACAGACTACAGGGCGAGCTGCGCTCACACAGAGACCGTGCAGACAGCCGTAAATGGCGCTGCAAGGCTCAATAAACCCCCTCTAGGTTATCCTATGTAGTGTTTTTCCACTATTTAGCTGGAGATGGGTGGAAAAACACTAATAGGAATTTTTTTTTTTAAATTTTAAACAGGCTGCACTATTTGAAAAAAAGGAAAATTTTTCTCAAGGTATGAGCCAGTAACGAACCCTGAGCTGAATCCAACCGGCTATGGCTGCACACAGACTACAGGGCGAGCTGGGCTCACACGGAGACCGTGCAGACAGCCGTAAACGGCGCTGCAAGGCCCAAAAACCCCCCTCTAGGTTATCCTATGTAGTGTTTTTCCACAATTTAGCTGGAGACGGGTGGAAAAACACTAATAGGGAATTTTTTTTTAAATTTTTAAACAGGCTGCACTATTTGAAAAAAAGGAAAATTTTTCTCAAGGTATGAGCCAGTAACGAACCCTGAGCTGAATCCAACCGGCTATGGCTGCACACAGACTACAGGGCGAGCTGGGCTCACACGGAGACCGTGCAGACAGTCGTAAACGGCACTGCAAGGCCCAAAAAAACCCCTCTAGGTTATCCTATGTAGTGTTTTTCCACAATTTAGCTGGAGACGGGTGGAAAAACACTAATAGGGAATTTTTTTTTAAATTTTTAAACAGGCTGCACTATTTTAAAAAAAGGAACATTTTTCTCAAGGTATGAGCCAGTAACGAACCCTGAGCTGAATCCAACCGGCTATGGCTGCACACAGACTACAGGGCGAGCTGGGCTCACACGGAGACCGTGCAGACAGCCGTAAACGGCGCTGCAAGGCCCAAAAACCCCCCTCTAGGTTATCCTATGTAGTGTTTTTCCACAATTTAGCTGGAGACGGGTGGAAAAACACTAATAGGAAATTTGAGAAAAAATGTGCAGCAGGCTGCACTATGAGCAAAAAAGGACAACTGTGTGAGGCAGTGTGAACCCCCCCTGAGCTGAATACAACCGGGTATATGGCTGCACACAGACTACAGAGTGAGCTGCACACACACACACACACACACACAGAGACCTTGCAGAACGCTGTTAAAACAGCGCTGCAAGGCAAGAGCAAGGTGAACAGTGAAGAACACACAGCGTTTTGCTAAATTAGCCTTTGGAAAGGAAAATAAAGCAATTAGCTAGCTCAACTGGCCCTCAGTTAGAACACAGCGTCCTGTCCCTAACTGAAATCACAGCAGAGTGAGCGCAAAATGGCGGCAGCGTTTTTTATAGTGTAGAGTGATATCATTTCAGCAGCCAATCACAGCCTTGCCAGTACTTACATGCCCACCATGCTAAACAGGATGTGCCCACACTTCCAATCATTCCTCATTGGCTGCTGCGTTCAGTTTGAATTCTGGGAACTTCCGATTCCGGTATCCGATACGCGGGAAGTATCGGAATTCGGTATCGGAATTCCGATACCGCAAATATCGGCCGATACCCGATACTTGCGGTATCGGAATGCTCAACACTAGTGGTTAGTAACATTAGATGTAGAGTCTCTCTACACGTCAATTCGACATACGGATGGAATGGAAGCCGTTAGCTTCTTTTTAAACAACACCGACATTGATGACCACTTCTGCAGACTCCTACTATCTTTGTTGGAGTTTGCGCTAAGCCACAATTTTTTCATCTTTAAAGAAGCACTCTACCTACAGCTCCAGGGTACAGCCATGGGGGCGGCCTTTGCGCCGTCCTACGCATGTCTGTTCCTGGGGCTGTGGGAGAGAAGAATCTTCATTACGGACGCCACCCCACTCTCATCTAATGTCCTTATGTGGGTTACATATATAGATGATGTGTTCGCAATATGGCAAGGCACTGAAAAAGACCTTCTAATGTTTGTTGAGGAAATTAATGTTAATGAGTCTAACATTAAACTTACCTGCCATTACAGCCAGGATAGTGTGGACTTCTTGGACGTACGTATCTGCAGGGGCGAGGATGGCTTTCTCCAGAGCGACCTGTATAGAAAGGACACATCAGTCAACAGTTTATTACATTCCACCTCAGCTCACCCGAGGCATCTGAAGAATAGTATCCCCTACGGACAATTCCTTAGGGCAAAACGAATATGCTTGGAGGAGGCATCCTATCAAAAACAAGCGGATGACATATCTCATCGTTTTTTGGATCGTGGCTATTCAACAAGGACAATCAGACGGTGCAGGAGGAGGGCCTCACGTATTGACAGAGTTAATCTTCTCAAGACCAAAAAGGAACCTCAAGCATCCAATCAGGTAAGATTTATAGCAACTTTCTCCAATAACTCCAAAATGGTCAAGGAAACACTTACCAAATATTGGCCAATCATCAAACAGGACTCGGTATTAACAAACTGCCTCACTAATACACCATCAGTCACATACCGGAGGAACAAAAACCTAAGAGATCTCCTCACCCATAGTTATTACAAAGGGCCTGATTCCAAATGTGCCTTTGGTTCTAAAGGCCCAAGATGGGGTTTTTTCCCATGTCGGGACTGTACAGCATGTAAAAACTTGGAACGCTGCTTCACGTGTCACTCTATCGATGGATCTAAAGAATTTCGGATCACTCAGCATATAACCTGCTCTACAGACCACGTAATATATTATGCGACATGTCCCTGTGGCCTCATTTATGTAGGCCTTACGTCACGCCAGCTGCGCGTTAGAATTAGAGAGCATATTCGGGACATCAAGGCAGCACTGAAGTCATCGGCTGATGAATTCCTAAAGCCAATCCCAAGGCACTTTAAGGAGAAACATGACTGCAATAGCAGTCTGCTACGAGTACGTGGGATTGACCGTGTCCTAATGGATGGGCGAGGTGGAGACATGAAAAAACGTCTTGCCCAATTGGAAGCCCAATGGATAGTTCGCATTGATTGCATTCGCCCTAAGGGGCTTAATGAGCTGTTAAGTTTTGTCCCATTTTTATAGTTTCATTTTCTATGGTTTCTGTACGGACAATTTATCTGGTCCATAGAAAACTTTTATGCGTGTAATGTTTGAGTTTTTAACAGTTGAGTTGGTTTCGTATCACTAACTTTCTTCTTTTTATTTTAACAGAACCTTTTCTCGTCCTCTAACTCCCTCTTCTTATGATCTCAGGAAGTGCAGACAGAATCTTCTATCAAATAAAGTCAAGAATCTTTATATTTTTATATATGTATACATACCTCTGGTTGTTTATGTATTCTTTTCCTTTTTGTGTTAGGTGTTCTGCACATTGCGGTATCTAATTTTGGCCATACAGATATACTTGGGTGTCTTTTTACTCTGTTTTTCATAATCTCTCTGTGTCCTTGAAATTGGAGGATCACTATTATTATTATTCTTCCTATTTAGGTAGACTTTTAAGTGTATAGATAGGTATAACGGACATTATTATCAGTTATTACTAGTGTTGAGCGATACCGTCCGATACTTGAAAGTATCGGTATCGGATAGTATCGGCCGATACCCGAAAAATATCGGATATCGCCGATACCGATATCCGATACCAATACAAGTCAATGGGACATCAAGTATCGGAAGGTATTCTCATGGTTCCCAGGGTCTGAAGGAGAGGAAACTCTCCTTCAGGCCCTGGGATCCATAGGGATGTGTAAAATAAAGAATTAAAATAAAAAATATTGATATATTTACCTCTCCGGCGGCCCCTGAACTCAGCGCGGGTAACCGGCAGGCTTCGTTGTTCAAAATCAGCGCTTTTAGGACCTGAGAATCACGTCCCGGCTTCTGATTGGTCGCGGGCCGCCCATGTGACCGCCACGCGACCAATCACAAGCCGCGACGTCACCGCAAGCTATTAACGCGCTCATTTTTAAAAATGAGCGCGTTAATGGCTTTCAAAGACGTAGCGGCTTGTGATTGGTCGCGGCCACGCGACCAATCACAAGCCGCGACGTCACCGCAAGCTATTAACGCGCTCATTTTTAAAAATGAGCGCGGTAATGACTTTCAAAGACGTGGCGGCTTGTGATTGGTCGCGGCCACGCGACCAATCACAAGCCGCGACGTCACCGCAAGCTATTAACGCGCTCATTTTTAAAAATGAGCGCGTTAATGACTTTCAAAGACGTAGCGGCCGCGACCAATCACAAGCCGCTACGTCTTTGAAAGTCATTACCGCGCTCATTTTTAAAAATGAGCGCGTTAATAGCTTGCGGTGACGTCGCGGCTTGTGATTGGTCGCGTGGCCGCGACCAATCACAAGCCGCTACGTCTTTGAAAGCCATTAACGCGCTCATTTTTAAAAATGAGCACGTTAATAGCTTGCGGTGACGTCACGCGCTGAGTCCAGGGGCCGCCGGAGAGGTAAATATATCAATATTTTTTATTTTAATTCTTTATTTTACACATCTCTATGTATCCGATACCGATACCCGATACCACAAAAGTATCGGATCTCGGTATCGGAATTCCGATACCGCAAGTATCGGCCGATACCCGATACTTGCGGTATCGGAATGCTCAACACTAGTTATTACCCCTATTATATTTCTCCATCTTTGTATTTAATGCACTGTATTAGAAATACGTTATATTAATATGGCCCTTCATGTATACCTCAGTGTGGTGTATTCACTCACTAGCTATATTTTAGTATAAATTATATAATGTTTTATTGATATGTATGGGGTACTTCCCTGCCTTCATTATTTTTACCACTGTCTATGCAAAGATTTATATTTATCCACTGTATCGCATCTCTATTATGCGACATTGGTGCTGCTAGTATCACATCTTTTTTACTATATATTTAATATGTCCATTTGGATAATTGCACTATTTCACCTTTTTATTTATATATATCTTTCACTACAGCTGCATCTGACTCCTTCACGGGCACTTTCCCTCACTGCCTTCCCTGCCCCACCACCGGCACAGTCCAGTCAGGTATGTCATACGCACTTTTGGTTTCTTACGCTGTGTTCCTCACTTCCTGCTTCTCTCTGTGCGGCGTGCGCTTCTCGGGGCCGGCGTGCCATGGTTGCTGTGGATACGCGTCCTCTCTGCGTCGCACGACTGGCCCCTCCCACTGACGCGTCAGTGCGGGGCGCAGCCGTGTGACGTTGGACGCCGACTCCGCCGCCTCCTGACATGTCCGCGCCCTGGCAAGCGCCGATATTGCCGCCAGGAGTCTTTCAACTTCCTTGTATATAAGGACCCTTACCCCACCTCTCATTAGCGCGCCCCCCGAAGAAGCCACATTGCGAAACGCGCGTCGGGGCCTCTTGTCCACGCACGGCAGCAGCGGCAGCAGGTTGGTATATGGTCTTTTAGTATACCGGTTACTTATGTTACCTATATCCCCTCCAGCCACTTGGCAGGCATAGGTTGTGGCACTGCTTCTATTTGCTTCTTTTTCATAGGGGATTCATTTGGATTAATTCCTCAGTGTATCTTTGTACCACCTTGCTGTCTGCTATATTACTTAGCTTGGAGTCTCTTTTTTCTTCCCCCTGGCATAGCCACTTATGTTTTTTAACATGGTATATCCTGTGTTTGGTACCCTTAGCTAGAGTTATCATGCCTGGGAGCTGATTTACTTATGTATATGTACGGTTTGCTTACTCAGTATTTTTGATTTGCTCCATGACTATTAACTGTACCCGTGCGTGGTACTAGGTTTTCCCTTCTCTTTTCCATTGCATCATTTTTTGTACTTGTGTTTTTAACATTTTTTGTGTAATATTTTAGAAACTTGTCTCTCAATAAAATTGTTACTTTTATAGCTCTGGTGTCCATTATCTTTTTGGGTATCATTATATTTAATATGGCGGAGCATATACGTTGTTTGCTCTTTGTATAGATTTACTAACGTCTATGATTAGGCGATGCTGGGGAAGTGTTATGATAACGTAATTCAGTACCACAATAGACATAGAGGTCAGAGCACATACAGTGACCTGACAATAACCCAAAAACATAGAACGAGCTATGAGACGTGGGAACTCTGTTGACCGCAATCCCTAATCCTCTCCAACAACACTAGAGGCAGCCGTGGATTGCGCCTAACGCTCCCTATGCAACTCGGCACAGCCTTAGAAACTAGCTAGCCTGAAGATAGAAAATAAGCCTACCTTGCCTCAGAGAAATACCCCAAAGGAAAAGGCAGCCCCCACATATAATGACTGTGAGTTAAGATGAAAAGACAAACGTAGAGATGAAATAGATTTAGCAAAGTGAGGCCCGACTTTCTGAACAGAGCGAGGATAGGAAAGGTAACTTTGCGGTCAACACAAAACCCTACAAAAAACACGCAAAGGGGGCAAAAAGACCCTCCGTACCGAACTAACGGCACGGAGGTACACCCTCTGCGTCCCAGAGCTTCCAGCAAGCAGGAAAAAACAAATAGACAAGCTGGACAGAAAAAAACAACAAACAAAGTAGCAAAGCGGAACTTAGCTATGCAGAGCAGCAGGCCACAGGAACGATCCAGGAGGAAACAGGTCCAATACTAGAACATTGACTGGAGGCCAGGATCAAGGCACTAGGTGGAGTTAAATAGAGCAGCACCTAACGACTTCACCACATCACCTGAGGAAGGAAACTCAGAAGCCGCAGTACCACTCTCCTCCACCAACGGAAGCTCACAGAGAGAATCAGCCGAAGTACCACTTGTGACCACAGGAGGGAGCTCTGCCACAGAATTCACAACAGTACCCCCCCCTTGAGGAGGGGTCACCGAACCCTCACCAGAGCCCCCAGGACGACCAGGATGAGCCACATGAAAGGCACGAACAAGGTCAGGGGCATGGACATCAGAGGCAAAGACCCAGGAATTATCTTCCTGAGCATAACCCTTCCACTTAACCAGATACTGGAGTTTCCGTCTTGAAACACGAGAATCCAAAATCTTCTCCACAATATACTCCAACTCCCCCTCCACCAAAACCGGGGCAGGAGGATCAACAGATGGAACCATAGGTGCCACGTATCTCCGCAACAATGACCTATGGAAGACGTTATGTATGGAAAAAGAATCTGGAAGGGTCAGACGAAAAGACACAGGATTAAGAACCTCAGAAATCCTATACGGACCAATGAAACGAGGTTTAAACTTAGGAGAGGAAACCTTCATAGGAATATGATGAGAAGATAACCAAACCAAATCCCCAACACGAAGTCGGGGACCCACACAGCGTCTGCGATTAGCGAAACGTTGAGCCTTCTCCTGGGACAATGTCAAATTGTCCACTACATGAGTCCAAATCTGCTGCAACCTGTCCACCACAGTATCCACACCAGGACAGTCCAAAGACTCAACCTGCCCTGAAGAGAAACGAGGATGGAACCCAGAGTTGCAGAAAAACGGCGAAACCAAGGTAGCCGAGCTGGCCCGATTATTAAGGGCGAACTCAGCCAAAGGCAAAAAGGACACCCAGTCATCCTGATCAGCAGAAACAAAGCATCTCAGATATGTTTCCAAGGTCTGATTGGTTCGTTCGGTCTGGCCATTAGTCTGAGGATGGAAAGCCGAGGAAAAAGACAAGTCAATGCCCATCCTACCACAAAAAGCTCGCCAAAACCTCGAAACCAACTGGGAACCTCTGTCAGAAACGATATTCTCTGGAATGCCATGTAAACGAACCACATGCTGGAAGAACAATGGCACCAAATCAGAGGAGGAAGGTAATTTAGACAAGGGTACCAAATGGACCATCTTAGAGAAGCGATCACAGACCACCCAAATGACTGACATCTTTTGAGAGACGGGAAGATCTGAAATAAAATCCATAGAGATATGTGTCCAAGGCCTCTTCGGGACCGGCAAGGGCAAAAGCAACCCACTGGCACGAGAACAGCAGGGCTTAGCCCGAGCACAAATCCCACAGGACTGCACAAAAGTATGCACATCCTGCGACAGAGATGGCCACCAAAAGGATCTAGCCACTAACTCTCTGGTACCAAAGATTCCAGGATGACCAGCCAACACCGAACAATGAACCTCAGAGATAACTTTATTCGTCCACCTATCAGGGACAAACAGTTTCTCCGCTGGGCAACGATCAGGTTTATTAGCCTGAAATTTTTGCAGCACCCGCCGCAAATCAGGGGAGATGGCAGACACAATTACTCCCTCTTTGAGGATACCCGCCGGCTCAGATAAACCCGGAGAGTCGGGCACAAAACTCCTAGACAGAGCATCCGCCTTCACATTTTTAGAGCCCGGAAGGTACGAAATCACAAAGTCAAAACGGGCAAAAAACAGCGACCAACGAGCCTGTCAAGGATTCAACCGCTTGGCGGACTCGAGATAAGTCAAGTTCTTATGATCAGTCAAGACCACCACGCGATGCTTAGCTCCTTCAAGCCAATGACGCCACTCCTCGAATGCCCACTTCATGGCCAGCAACTCTCGATTGCCCACATCATAATTTCGCTCAGCAGGCGAAAACTTCCTGGAAAAGAAGGCGCATGGTTTCATCACCGAGCAATCAGAACTTCTCTGCGACAAAACAGCCCCTGCTCCAATCTCAGAAGCATCAACCTCGACCTGGAACGGAAGCGAAACATCTGGTTGACACAACACAGGGGCAGAAGAAAAACGACGTTTCAACTCTTGAAAAGCTTCCACAGCAGCAGAAGACCAATTGACCACATCAGCACCCTTCTTGGTCAAATCGGTCAATGGTTTAGCAATACTAGAAAAATTGCAGATGAAGCGACGATAAAAATTAGCAAAGCCCAGGAACTTTTGCAGACTTTTCATAGATGTCGGCTGAGTCCAATCATGGATGGCTTGGACCTTAACAGGGTCCATCTCGATAGTAGAAGGGGAAAAGATGAACCCCAAAAATGAAACCTTCTGAACACCAAAGAGACATTTTGATCCCTTCACAAACAAAGAATTAGCACGCAGGACCTGAAACACCGTTCTGACCTGCTTCACATGAGACTCCCAATCATCCGAGAAGATCAAAATGTCATCCAAGTACACAATCAGGAATTTATCCAGGTACTCTCGGAAGATGTCATGCATAAAGGACTGAAAGACTGATGGAGCATTGGCAAGTCCGAATGGCATTACTAGATACTCAAAATGGCCCTCGGGCGTATTAAATGCAGTTTTCCATTCATAGCCTCGCTTAATACGCACAAGATTATGCGCACCACGAAGATCTATCTTGGTGAACCAACTAGCCCCCTTAATCCGAGCAAACAAATCAGATAACAACGGCAAGGGGTACTGAAATTTAATCGTGATCTTATTTAGAAGGCGGTAATCTATACAAGGTCTCAGTGAACCATCCTTCTTGGCTACAAAAAAGAACCCTGCTCCTAATGGCGACGATGACGGGCGAATATGCCTCTTCTCCAAGGACTCCTTCACATAACTCCGCATAGCGGCGTGCTCAGGCACAGATAAATTAAACAGTCGACCTTTTGGGAATTTACCACCAGGAATCAAATCGATAGCACAATCACAATCCCTATGCGGAGGTAGGGTATCGGACTTGGGTTCATCAAATACATTCCGGTAATCAGACAAGAACTCTGGAACCTCAGAAGGGGTGGATGACGAAATAGTCAGAAATGGGACATCACCATGTACCCCCTGACAACCCCAGCTGGACACAGACATGGATTTCCAATCTAATACTGGATAATGGACTTGTAGCCATGGCAACCCCAACACGACTACATCATGCAGATTATGCAACACCAGAAAGCGAATAACCTCCTGATGTGCAGGAGCCATGCACATGGTCAGCTGGGTCCAGTACTGAGGCTTATTCTTGGCCAAAGGCGTAGCATCAATTCCTCTCAATGGAATAGGACACTGCAAGGGCTCCAAGAAAAACCCACAACGCCTAGCATACTCCAAGTCCATCAAATTCAGGGCAGCGCCTGAATCCACAAATGCCATGACAGAATACGATGACAAAGAGCAGAAAAAGGTAACGGACAGAAGAAATTTTGACTGCACCGTACCAATGGTGGCAGACCTAGCGAACCGCTTAGTGCGCTTAGGACAATCAGAGATGGCATGAGTGGAATCACCACAGTAGAAACACAGCCCATTCAGACGTCTGTGTTCTTGCCGTTCAACCCTGGTCAAAGTCCTATCGCACTGCATAGGCTCAGGTTTAAGCTAAGGTAATACCGCCAAATGGTGCACAGATTTACGCTCACGCAAGCGTCGACCGATCTGAATGGCCAAAGACATAGACTCATTCAGACCAGCAGGCATAGGAAATCCCACCATGACATCCTTAAGGGCTTCAGAGAGACCTTTTCTGAAAATAGCTGCGAGCGCACCTTCATTCCACTGAGTGAGTACGGACCACTTTCTAAATTTCTGACAATATACCTCTATCTCATCCTGACCCTGACACAGAGCCAGCAAATTCTTCTCTGCCTGATCCACTGAATTAGGCTCATCGTACAGCAATCCGAGCGCCAGGAAAAATGCATCGATATTACTTAATGCAGGATCTCCTGACGCAAGAGAAAGTGCCCAGTCCTGAGGGTCGCCACGTAAAACAGAAATAATGATCCTAACTTGTTGAACTGGGTCACCAGAGGAGCGAGGTTTCAAAGCCAGAAATAGTTTACAATTATTTTTGAAACTCAGAAATTTAGTTCTATCTCCAAAAAACAAGAGGCAGCCGTGGATTGCGCCTAACGCTCCCTATGCAACTCGGCACAGCCTGAGAAACTAGCTAGCCTGAAGATAGAAAATAAGCCTACCTTGCCTCAGAGAAATACCCCAAAGGAAAAGGCAGCCCCCACATATAATGACTGTGAGTTAAGATGAAAAGACAAACGTAGAGATGAAATAGATTTAGCAAAGTGAGGCCCGACTTTCTGAACAGAGCGAGGATAGGAAAGGTAACTTTGCGGTCAACACAAAACCCTACAAAAACCACGCAAAGGGGGCAAAAAGACCCTCCGTACCGAACTAACGGCACGGAGGTACACCCTCTGTGTCCCAGAGCTTCCAGCAAGCAGGGAAAAACAAATAGACAAGCTAGACAGAAAAAAACAACAAACAAAATAGCAAAGCGGAACTTAGCTATGCAGAGCAGCAGGCCACAGGAACGATCCAGGAGGAAACAGGTCCAATACTAGAACATTGACTGGAGGCCAGGATCAAGGCACTAGGTGGAGTTAAATAGAGCAGCACCTAACGACTTCACCACATCACCTGAGGAAGGAAACTCAGAAGCCGCAGTACCACTTTCCTCCACCAACGGAAGCTCACAGAGAGAATCAGCCGAAGTACCACTTGTGACCACAGGAGGGAGCTCTGCCACAGAATTCACAACAGGGAAGGTTCAAAGACCGTTGATAGGTCTGCATACGGCTGGAGTGTACGGGCGAACGGCGGATATGTGAGCAAAGTCCACGCACTTTGAGGAGCAGGTCGGAGAACACAGGATAAGTTTTCAATAAGCACTGCACCACCAGGTTTAAGGTGTGAGCCAGGCAAGGAATGTGTTTCAGTTGGGAAAGGGAGATGGCAGCCATGAAATTCCTTCCGTTATCACTCACTACCTTGCCTGCCTCAAGATCTACTGTGCCCAGCCACGACTGCGTTTCTTGCTGCAAGAACTCGGACAGAACTTCCGCGGTGTGTCTGTTGTCGCCCAAACACTTCATAGCCAATACAGCCTGCTGACGCTTGCCAGTAGCTGGCCCATGATGGGACAACTGGTGTGCAACAGTGTCAGCTGCCGATGGAGTGGTTGGCCGACTGTGGTCTGTGGAAGAGCTCTCGCTTCTGCAGGAGGACGAGGAGGAGGAGGAGGGGGTGCGAACGCCTACAGCCAACTGTTTCCTAGACCGTGGGCTAGGCACAACTGTCCCGAAATTGATGTCCCCTGTGGACCCTGCATCCACCACATTCACCCAGTGTGCCGTGATGGACACGTAACATCCCTGGCCATGCCTACTGGTCCATGCATCTGTAGTCAGGTGCACCTTTGTACTCAGAGATTGCCTGAGTGCATGGACGATGCACTGTTTAACATGCTGGTGCAGGGCTGGGATGGCTTTTCTGGAAAAAAAGTGTCGACTGGGTAGCTCGTAGCGTGGTTCAGCGTACTCCATCAGGTCTTTGAAAGCTTCGCTTTCAACTAACCGGTAGGGCATCATCTCTAACGAGATTAGTCTAGCTATGTGGGCGTTAAAACCCTGTGTACGCGGATGCGAGGATAAGTACTTCCTTTTTCTAACCAGAGTCTCATGTAGGGTGAGCTGGACTGGAGAGCTGGAGATCGTGGAACTAGCGGGTGTGCCGGTGGACATGGCAGACTGAGAGACGGTTGGAGACTGTATTGTTTCCGCCGGTGCCCTAGATGCAATATTTCCTCCTACAAAACTGGTGATTCCCTGACCCTGACTGCTTTTGGCTGGCAAAGAAACCTGCACAGATACTGCCGGTGGTGCGGAAAATGGTGGCCTTACAGTGACGGAAGGGATGTTGCGTTGCTGACTAGCTTCATTGGCCGAGGGTGCTACAACCTTAAGGGACGTTTGGTAGTTAGTCCAGGCTTGAAAATGCATGGTGGTTAAATGTCTATGCATGCAACTTGTATTGAGACTTTTCAGATTCTGACCTCTGCTTAAGCTAGTTGAACATTTTTGACAGATGACTTTGCGCTGATCAATTGGATGTTGTTTAAAAAAATGCCAGACTGCACTCTTCCTAGCATCGGATCCCTTATCAGGGATTGCAGGCTGAGCTTTAACCGGATGGCCACGCTGTCCTCCAACAGGTTTTGGCTTTGCCACGCGTTTTGGGCCAGATACGGGCCCGGCAGATGGAACCTGTTGCGATGTTGATGCCTGCTGCGGCCCCTCCTCCACCTCCGCTTCAGAACTACTGCCGCCTGCACCCTGTTCCCCCAATGGCTGCCAATCGGGGTCAACAACTGGGTCATCTGTTACCTCCTCTTCTAGCTCATGTGCAACTTCGTCTGTGTCACCGTGTCGGTCGGTGGTATAGCGTTCGTGACGGGGCAACATAGTCTCATCAGGGTCTGATTGTGGATCAGTACCCTGAGAGGGCAATGTTGTGGTCTGAGTCAAAGGACCAGCATAGTAGTCTGGCTGTGGCTGTGCATCAGTGCACTCCATGTCAGAATCTACTTGTAATGGGCATGGCCTGTTAACTGTTTCACTTTCTAAGCCAGGGACGGTATGTGTAAAGAGCTCCATGGAGTAACCCGTTGTGTCGCCTGCTGCATCCTTCTCTCTTGTTGTTTTTGCTGAAGAGGACAAGGAAGCGACTTGTCCCTGACCATGAACATCCACAAACGACGCGCTGCTTTTACATTTACCAGTTTCAGAAGAGGAGGCAAAAGAGCTAGAGGCTGAGTCTGCAAGGTAAGCCAAAACTTGCTGTTGCTGCTCCGGCTTTAAAAGCGGTTTTCCTGTAATGACCAGAGGTCCGAATAAGATCCAGTGAGTCACAAACCAAGACCAAGGCAGAAATCTCCAACGGTATTTACTCAAAGGCAAATTAATCAAGGTAATATGGAGAATATTAAGGCAGATGCACCCCAAAGATACACTAATTCAGCAGCAGCTGAAATCACTGTGCCACTCAAAGGTCTCCTGAGAACTGTGTACTACAACAGACTAGTAAGAAATTTACCTAACAGGCAACTAAAAACAGGAACAAGTGTAAATTGAATGTAGTGTTATTAGGGGAGTCCCTGGAATGGCACATTGAGTATAACTTACACAACTCTAATATAAGATACACCTCTAAAGTAACAATTTAACACTCTGAGCAGAGATACCCGGGTATCTATAACTATGGTACCGTATCCTGAGATGGATTTCCTCTCAGGCAGGAATCCGCAGAGGCTGTAGCCAGTTCATATCTTCAGCGCCAATAAGTTACAGCAAGCTCCTCTTGTCTTGTTGGCCGATGCCGAGCCCAAACGCCGGGGACTTAGTTAGTGGTCTCACGATGTAGTCTCTGCTTCTGTAGCTCCTAGGAATGCTTCCACGACAATCCTTCCGTCTCTGTATCAGCAGTCTGTCCAGACTTGTTTCTCCACTCAATGCACAGGGAATCCACAGACTTCCAAATTCGTACTGGGTTCTTAGCAAAGTCTCCGTCTTTTCTTAGATAAAGGGTTAGCTCCTCTCCAGGAAACGTTAGCAACACAAGTCTCTCACAGAGTTAAACAAAAGGTTAGCTCTTCTCCAGGGGAACGTTAGCAACAAAAAGTCTCTCAAAAGCTTCTTTTCCTCCAAAAACACTTGCAGTAAATCCACACAGTCTCTTTTTAAGATCTCACAGCAGCTTCTCCTTTTCTTCCCACCTTTTCTCTCTCAGCTCTCACTTCCTACTTTCACTTTACGCTCGAGACACTAGACCCCACCCCGCTGCACACATTGTCTCTGGGAGGTCTGTCCTCTGCTGCAACAGGCAAAAACCACAGGGTCCTAGTGCCCTCTCAGTGGGACTACAGTTCACCCTCTTACATGCCACCCCACTAGAGGTTGGAGTCCTCGACATACCTTCCCACTCAAATTCATCTTGAGCATATCGCTGAGGCGGTATTCCTGCCGTAGATCGTGTAGTTCTCCTGAGTCCTACATCAACAGGTGCGACCTTAGAGGGAGCTAGAGTCTCTTCCGTGGTCGTGTTAGTGGGCGTAAGTGGAGTTGTCTCCTCCTGCGGCTCGATGTCCTGTGATAGTGTCAGGACCAAGCAGTTGACCTGATGCACTCTCCTCAACAACATTCTCCATATCCCCAACATTCTCATCACCCGAGGCCAGATCGGTCACAGGGGGCAAATAAGCAGGCGCAGGAGTAAGCACACCATCAAACTCAAGATCATTCAGAGCTTCCGCCCCTTGGAACATGGCCTCTGGCTCTAGGGGGGTAGGCGCCGAATCTTCAAACCAGCACCGTTGTAACATGTTACGATGCAAATTACGGGTTGGCCCCCCTGTCCCCACCGGTTCGACCTCGTACACTGGAATCTCAGGGTTCACCTGTTTTTTTATCAGATACGGTATCGCCTCCCATCGGTCACTCAGCTTTCCTGACCGTCGTTTTGTCCTCACCAACACTCTGTCCCCCGGAGAGAACAGCTCTGTTTGTACAGGTCGCGTGTCCTTATGGACCACCTGTCGAAGGCGGTCGCCCACCACCTGATGCACCACCCTCAACCGCCGCCGATGCTCTCGTACCCACTCGGATGCAGTCCGAAGGGGGGCGGAGGAGGGATCTGGCATGTTCAAATCCTCAATGTCTCGGCCAGGTCTACCAAACATCAACATGTGTGGTGAGTAACCAGTAGTACTGTGCACCCTGTTATTGTAAGCCCACATCAATTCGGGGAGATACTCAGGCCAGCATGTCTGTTGCTGACTCTCTAAGGACCTCAACATTTGCAACAGGGTCCGATTAAAACGCTCACACGCCCCGTTACCCTGAGGGTGGTAAGGCGTTGTTCTCGACTGCTCGATACCATAGAGCTGGTACAACTCTTTCATCAGCGTCCCCTGAAAGCAGGCCCCTTGATCTGAATGTATTCTCTGCGGACACCCGAACACTTGGAAGAAATGTCGGCACACTGCCTCAGCCGCCGACTTGGCCGTCTGATCTCTTGTCGGCACCGCTACAGCATACTTGGTAAAGTGATCTGTCATCACCAGGCAATAGGAGTACCCTGACGTAGAGTAACCTATCAACACGTAGTCAATCATGAGTAGCTCCAGTGGAGCTGAAGTCTTAATAGACTGTGTGGGAGCCCGCTGCTCAGGGCTTTTGTTGAGCCCACAAATTCGGCACTGCCGACACGCGTCGGCCACCATCCCTCCCAACTCAGGGCAGTAGAGGACTCGCTGCAACCACTGAAGTGTCTTTTCACTTCCAAAATGGGCCCCCTTCTCATGCGCCTCACGAGCGACCACCGGCCCCATCCCCACAGGAATTATCAGTTGGTACCGATGCTGCAGCTCCGATGGCAGGTACACCTTACGATACAAAAGACCTTGCTCCACACACAATTTATCCCATTGTCGAAGGAGTTTCATTCCTTCCATGGACAACTGAGCCTTGTCCTCTGCACTGGGCCAGGCCTTGTTTGTACCCAACGGCGCACAAGTGCAATGTCCGGACACTCATCCTGGACTCTTGTCCAATCTGAGGGTGTTTTACCCAGGACACAGGGCATCCCGGTGGCCACCCCACTTGAGTGTACCACACTTTGGAAGATAGGTATCTGCCCCAAAGCTGGAGTTTCAGTATCCTCAAGTTGTTCGTCAACATCTTCCCCGGATGACCCAAGGGGCACCCTTGACAATGCATCTGCATTGCCGTTCTCTCGACCAGAGCGAAATTTAATGCGGTAATTGAACTTGGCCAGTCTGGCGACCCACCGCTGCTCCAACGCCCCTAGCGGGTTGTTATCTGTCATGACTAGCACCTCAGCTCCTGTTAGATACTCGGCGAAGCGTTCTGTCATTGCCCACACCAGGGCCAGCAATTCCAGCCGGAATGAGCTGTAGTTAGCCGGATTTCGCTCGGAGTCTCTTAAAGATCTGCTGCCATAAGAAATCACTCGTTCTCGGCCGTCCTGCACCTGTGCTAGTACTGCCCCCAACCCATGAAGACTACCATCGGTATACAACAAAAAAGGGGTGTCAAACCGGGTGTAGGCCAGCAATGGGGCACTCGTTAGGGCGGTTTTCACTCCATCAAATGCCTCTTTCTGTAGGGGCCCCCATGGAATGGGGCGATTTCGAGGACCCAGCGCTGTCCCTCTCAAAAGTTCATTCAAGGAACTCACCACTTGTGAGAATTTAGGCACAAACCGCCGATAGTATCCTGCTAGGCCCAGGAAGGCCCGCACTTCTCGCAGGTCACAAGGAGGTGGCCACTCTTGTACTGCCTTAATCTTACTGGCTAAAGGTAGTACCAAATCCGTGGTCACCAGATGCCCCAAATATTCAATCTGGTTTCGTAACAGTTGACATTTTTTTGGCTTTATTTTCAGGCCGTAGCTCTTGAGCCGCCGGAGAACTTGACACAGCTTCTCCAGATGATCTTCAAATGAGGTTCCGAACACCACAATGTCGTCTAGATATATCAGGACTGATTCAAAATTTAGATCGCCCAAGCAATGTTCCATCAGGCGTTGGAAGGTTCCTGGGGCGGTAGCGAGGCCAAAGGGCATCCGGTTGAACTCAAAGAGCCCCATTGGCAAGACAAACGCCGTCTTGGCCCGATCTTTTTCAGCCATTGGGACCTGCCAGTACCCGCTTGCCAAATCCAACGTTGAGAAATACTTGGCCCGACCCAGGGCCGACAGGGATTCTTCAATATGGGGTAAAGGATATGCGTCCCGTACGGTGTGGGCATTCAATTTCCGATAGTCCACACAAAATCGGAGTGTCCCATCCTTCTTGCGGACCAAGACTACAGGGGCCGCCCAGGGACTCCGGCTCTCTCGGATCACTTGGTTGTCCAGCATACTGGCCACCATGCTCTTCACCTCTTGATAGAGTGCCGGAGGAATTTGACGATATCTTTCTCTAATGGGTGGAGTATCCCCCGTTGGAATCTCATGCTCAATCGTCTGGGTACACCCGAAGTCCTCTCCATGTCGGGAAAATGTCTCTTGATGTTCCCACAAAACTCTCTCCAACTGCTCCAACTGCACGGGGGTCAGCTTCTCCCGATCCACTCCCATCTGCTCCATGATCACATGAACATTCCATTCCTCCGTAGGAGGTTCAGTCCAGCCTACCTCGACCGCGAATGTCCAGGATGACTGTTGGTCTGGTCGCAATTCGAACCCTGCATTTTCCGGCACCTTCTCTGCCGGCACGAACAGTTCAGCCAGTATGGTCCCAGCGGGAATTGCAACAGCTTCATCTAAAACATTGATGCATCGGACCGGCACTCGTCCATTCTTCACAATCGCCAAAGACCGGGCCACATGTACCTTGGCAAATGAGGAACCCTCTCGGGCGGGCTCAAGTAGCACTTCAAGCCCATTCAATCTCTGTGCAGCTCCCACAGGCAGCATTAAGAGTTCCTCTTGTCTGGGTCCCAGCAGGATCGGGGCCCTCGAAGTCACTCGGACCCGGCCCACCCGGCCACCTGGGACCGCACTTTTCAGCAAGTAGCAACTCAGCACTAGACGGTGTAGAATTCTCTGTGTGGGTCGGTGTCTTGTCGCACGGGCCCAGTATCGGGGTCCTTCACTGGCATACATCTGGTGATTCAAATCTCGCAGCACGTTCATTCCGAGCGTCACTTCCATCCCTCTTCTAGGGGGGTGATCCACCAGTACTACCCCTTTCTGCCCCAGCTCTTGACCAAACATTTTTAGTTGCATCCACACGATCCCTTTGACTGACAATTGACCATTATTTGCGGCGGTCAGTCGTATCACTCGGCCATCCTCTGGAATCACTAGTCGACTGAAGTATCTCTCATATACTTCTAGAGGCATTATAGTACATTCGGATCCCGTGTCAACCAAGCACCTCATCTTCCGCCCTTCAAACTCTGCTTCTATCACTGGACTACATGCAAACAAATCTTGTTCATTCCGTCGAGGGCTTTGTGTGGGTGGGGCCGCTGCTGCTTGCCCTCTCATGGCAGCGGCCGGAAGTTTAAAGCCGGCGACGGGGTTTCTGGGGCTGTAAGCGCCCGGCAGTAACGCGAGATGTGTCCCTGGCGGCCACACTTCCAGCAGGTGATTGTTCCTCGTGGGCGAGGGCTTGACTCATTCTGATAGGACGACCTGGCCATTTGCGGGGTCACCGTTCCAGGGGGTGGGGCAGGAGGTTCCCATGAGGGGGTAGAGGCGGGATCAACTGTCAGTTGAGACAATTTCAGCTTCAACTCCTTCACCTCAGCACGCAAAGCTTGTACCACGCTTACAAGCCCCTCTCCTCCCGACCCTGATGACACACCTTCCTCCAGCTGGGCACTGTTCACTGACCCCTCGGGAACATAGGCTGATTTCTCTTCCCTTTCCACTGCAGCTCGGTAAATCTGCCAGAAAGATAACTCTGGTGCAACCCAGGCCATTTCCAACAGCTTGTCCCGGAGAAGTCTATGGGCTAAACCGGTGATGAATTGGTCCCGGAGCAAGCGGTCTACCTCCCGGAATGCCCCCATGGCCCCCGGGTCTAGTCGCTGCATCTCATTCAACATCTCTTGTAAAATATTAGAGTACTGCATCAGGGACTCACACTCTCTCTGGGGACGATTAAAGAATAGGGACCGAAGCTGGGCCACACGCGCTCGGCCCCCCAAACTCCCCTCTAACAGTTCCAAAATCTTTTCTAATGTATCCCTCTCTGATTCTGGGCGCACCATCACCATACGCCTAATATCACCCTCCAGTGCAATTAATGCCAGCTCAGCGCGTAACGCGGGGGTCAAATTACACATGCACAGAATACTCCGGATTCTCTCAGCCCAATCTTGCAACGCCATATTGCGCCCATCGTATTTCGGCATGTGCTGAAGTAAAGCTTCTACAGGCACATACCCTCCCGGAGTCGCAGCGGCCGCCAGGGGAACCCCAACCCCCGAGGAGGATGCGGATACAGCGGGGTCATTTCCACCCTCGCCCTCGTCCATGACAAACACTGGATCCTGCCGACTACGCCAAAAATGTAATGACCAGAGGTCCGAATAAGATCCATTGAGTCACAAACCAAGACCAAGGCAGAAATCTCCAACGGTATTTACTCAAAGGCAAATTAATCAAGGTAATATGGAGAATATTAAGGCAGATGCACCCCAAAGATACACTAATTCAGCAGCAGCTGCAATCACTGTGCCACTCAAAGGTCTCCTGAGAACTGTGTACTACAACAGACTAGTAAGAAATTTACCTAACAGGCAACTAAAAACAGGAACAAGTGTAAATTGAATGTAGTGTTATTAAGGGAGCCCCTGGAATGGCACATTGAGTATAACTTACACAACTCTAATATAAGATACACCTCTAAAGTAACAATTTAACACTCTGAGCAGAGATACCCGGGTATCTATAACTATGGTACCGTATCCTGAGATGGATTTCCTCTCAGGCAGGAATCCGCAGAGGCTGTAGCCAGTTCATATCTTCAGCGCCAATAAGTTACAGCAAGCTCCTCTTGTCTTGTCGGCCGATGCCGAGCCCAAACGCCGGGGACTTAGTTAGTGGTCTCACGATGTAGTCTCTGCTTCTGTAGCTCCTAGGAATGCTTCCACGACAATCCGTCCGTCTCTGTATCAGCAGTCTGTCCAGACTTGTTTCTCCACTCAATGCACAGGGAATCCAGAGACTTCCAAATTCGTACTGGGTTCTTAGCAAAGTCTCCGTCTTTTCTTAGATAAAGGGTTAGCTCCTCTCCAGGAAACGTTAGCAACACAAGTCTCTCACAGAGTTAAACACAAGGTTAGCTCTTCTCCAGGGGAACGTTAGCAACAAAAAGTCTCTCAAAAGCTTCTTTTCCTGCAAAAACACTTGCAGTAAATCCACACAGTCTCTTTTTAAGATCTCACAGCAGCTTCTCCTTTTCTTCCCACCTTTTCTCTCTCAGCTCTCACTTCCTACTTTCACTTTACACTCGAGACACTAGACCCCACCCCGCAGCACACATTGTCTCTGGGAGGTCTGTCCTCTGCTGCAACAGGCAAAAACCACAGGGTCCTAGTGCCCTCTCAGAGGGACTACAGTTCACCCTCTTACATTCCTACTCCCAGAAAAGACAGCGTTCGAGGCCTTTTGTAGCCAGACGACGAACCTGGCTCCACAGCTCCAGACTTAGGTGGAATATTTTTTTTCCCACGACCACCTGATGCTCCACTACCACTACCATCATTACCAGCTGACAATGAACGCCCACGGCCACGACCTCTTGCACCAGACTTCCTCATTGTTTTAAAAACTTAACCAAAGTAACTTTATTTGTTGCTGTCAAACAACTTACATGGTGAGCTATAACTTCAGTATGATTTCAATATCCCTTTACAGGTTGGTGAGACCACAAGGAAAATCAAGCACAATGTTACACACTCTGTTTTCTGTGGCACCAAATCACAGAGATGCCACACACGCAGGACTGTCACTCAAGCACAAATATCAATATTAACCCCTTACCGGCATCGGACGTACTATACCGTCCGATGCCGGCTCCCCTGCTTTGATGCAGGGCTCCGCGGTGAGCCCGCATCAAAGCCGGGACATGTCAGCTGTTTTGAACAGCTGACATGTGCCCGCAATAGGTGCGGGCAGAATCGCGATCTGCCCGCACCTATTAACTAGACAAATGCCGCTGTCAAACGCAGACAGCGGCATTTAACTATCGCTTCCGGCCGGGCGGCCGGAAATGACGTCATCGCCGACCCCTGTCACATGATCGGGGGTCGGCGATGCTTGTATATTGTAGCCATAGAGGTCCCAGAGACCTCTATGGTTACTGATGAGCAGTGGCTGTGAGCGCCACCCTGTGGTCGGCGCTCACAGCACACCTCCATTTCTGCTACATAGCAGCGATCAGCAGATCGCTGCTATGTAGCAGAGCCGATCGTGCTGTGCCAGCTTCTAGCCTCCCATGGAGGCTATTGAAGCATGGCAAAAGTTAAGAAAAAAAGTTTAAAAAAATGTGAAAAAAATAAAAAAAACATAAAAGTTTAAATCACCCCCCCCTTTCGCCCCAATCAAAATAAATCAATAAAAAAAATATCAAATCTACGCATATTTGGTATCGCCGCGCTCAGAATCGCCCGATCTATCAATTAAAAAAAAGTATTAACCTGATCGCTAAACAGCGTAGCGGGAAAAAAATTCGAAACGCCAGAATTACGTTTTTTTGGTTGCCGCGACATTGCATTAAAATGCAATAACGGGCGATCAAAAGAACGTATCTACACCAAAATGCTATCATTAAAAACGTCATCTTGGCACGCAAAAAATAAGCCCTCAACCGACCCCAGATCATGAAAAATGGAGACGCTACGAGTATCGGAAAATGGCGCAATTTTTTTTTTTTTTTAGCAAAGTTAGGAATTTTTTTTCACCACTTAGATAAAATATAACCTAGTCATGTTAGGTGTCTATGAACTCGTACTGACCTGGAGAATCATAATGGCAGGTTGTTTTTAGCATTTAGTGAACCTAGCAAAAAAGCCAAACAAAACACCAATGTGGGATTGCACTTTTTTTGCAATTTCACCGCACTTGGAATTTTTTTCCCATTTTCTAGTACACGACATGCTAAAACCAATGATGTCGTTCAAAAGTACAACTCGTCCCGCAAAAAATAAGCCCTCACATGGCCAAATTGACAGAAAAATAAAAAAGTTATGGCTCTGGGAAGGAGGGGAGCGAAAAACGAACACGGAAAAACGAAAAATCCCCCGGTCATGAAGGGGTTAATCTCCCACTGATTTTTTTTTTTTTTTCAGGGAGACTTTAAAACAAAATAAAATAAAATGATTTTTTCAGGAAGAATTTAGAAACCAAATAAAATAAAATGATGTTTCCCTTCCCCCATGACGGCACACCTGAGAGAGGGGATCCGCCCAGCCAGGACAGGAAACCCTACTGAAAATAAAAGGGCGGTACCTCTCCCTCGCTTCAGTTGGGTTTCCCGTCCTGACAGGGACCCTCTTACTGGACACGGCGGTTCACTTACCCAGGTCCTGTCCCGGCGTGGAAGAATCAGGCAGCGCCTGTGCGTCGGGTTCGGGAGTCTGGAAGCGCCGTCCGCAGGTCCCCCGGGTCTCTGCGTCCGAGCGGGCATTGAGCAGCGTGGTCAGAGGGCTGGGTTCCCTTCCATAGCCTGCCACGCCGCCCTCCCCTCTCTGCCGGCGTCCAGGTGCGGCGGCCGCTTCTGGGTCGCTCGTCTGACGTCACGCGCAAGGCACGCTGGGAATGGGCGTGCCCGCGTGACGTCGGGTGCGGGCGCCGGATCCAAGATGGCGGCGCCCATGATGAGAACGCCGGCCGGTGAAAGGGAACTCCGGCGGCATGGCAGAGAGTGGGAGGGGGTTAATTTATCTGGATGGACAAATGTCTTTTTTCGGCCTTACTAACTATGTTACTATGTTACTATGTTACTATGTTAATTTGGGCACCGAAGGAGGCGGGGAGTGCAGTGGTCCCCCCATAAAAGGGGGTTAGACCACAGAAGACGCGCTCATGTCCAGAAACTTCACCATGGAAGTAGGACAACAGGAGCAGCAGCAGCAGCAGCCGCCTTCACAGCAGCAGCAGCAGCAAATGGAGCTCTCCCCAGATGCCTTGCCGAGCCACCAGCATACCAAGAGCAGCCGCTCAAGTGGTAGAAACAGCAGTCGTTCTGTCCGGCAGGATTCGTCGGCGTCCAGGAGGGACGCTTCACGTGCATCTGTCCAGCCTCCAAAATCGGTACCCTTGATTGTCGGTAGTGGTGAGTGATCTACGTGAATGTCACCCTTATGGTAACAGGGTCCATTTTTTGTCTGTTTTGATCACTAGGGGTCCAGGAAAGCGGTTGGTAAAACAAAGAACCGAGAGTGTGCCCTTTGTAGAAACCCGCTTGCAGTTCAGTGGCAGAAGGATCTCTGTGCTGACTGCATTACTAAAACCATACAAGAAGAGACCCCTAATTTTGCCACTAGCCTAAAAGCCATAATACAGACTGAAATAAAAGACTCCTTGAAATTGGCCCTTAGCGAACCAAGAAGGAGAAGCCGTAAGGCGTCCACAGACTCAGATGCCTCTCAGAGACAGGGGAGTCATAAAACATCCCGGTCTCCCTCTACCTACTCGGCCTCTGTCCAGTCTTCAGATTCCTCCTCGGACAGTGATTCAGGGGGTCGTCCATGTTTCCCAACTGAGGACGTAGATAAATTGGTTAAAGCAGTTAGATCTGCAATGGGGCTTAAAGAGAAGACACCTAGGTCTCTAGAAGATGTCATGTTTGGTGGCCTAGAAGAGAAAAGGAAACGCACGTTTCCGGTTAATGCAAAAATAAAAGCATTAATTGACAAAGAGTGGAAAAAGCCCGAAAAAATGGGTTCCTTGCCCTCTTCATCCAAAAGGAGATATCCTTTTGAGGATAAAGACTCTGAGTCCTGGGAGAAAATCCCTAAGATTGACGGGGCAGTAGCCAAATGTTTAAAAAGATCATCCCTTCCGTTAGAGGACTCTGGTGTTCTCAAAGACCCGCTTGATAAAAAAGCAGATAGTTTCCTGAGACACATCTGGGAAGCCTCAGCGGGGGGCCTTAAGCCGGCGATTGCGGGAACATGTACGGCCCGTGCCCTAATGGTCTGGCTACAACAGATAGAAGATCAGCTGAAAAACAAAGTACCCAGAACTGACATCCTTGCAAATATTTCTTTACTTCAAGGAGCAGAAGCTTTTTTGGCAGACTCTTCTGCGGATTCCGCAAGACTAACAGCAAGAGCCGCAGGTTTGTCCAACGCGGCAAGAAGAGCCCTTTGGCTCAAAGGTTGCCCGGGGGATTTGCCATCTAAACACAAACTGTGTTCTATTCCATGTGACGGCCAACTTCTCTTCGGGAAAAAACTTGAAGACATCCTGGAACATGCAGGAGATAAGAAGAAAGGTTTTCCCAACATCCCTAAAGATCCTAAAAAACCTTTTTTTCGGAGGAGAAGATATAATAGAGGTCGCCCCCCAGGGGAGAGAAAAATATGGGACTTTAGAGATAAAAGAGGATCGGGCTATATGTTTAAAGGGCCCTCCACATCGGCAAAGAAATCCCCCCAATGACATTACGCCAGAAGTGGGAGGAAGACTCTCCCTCTTCTTTCCGGCCTGGATAAATATCTCTCCCAGTATCTGGGTCACGAACATCATCAGAGACGGCCTAAAAATAAAATTCGTCTGTCCCCCCAGACGAAACTTCATAATAACTCCTCGACGGAAGTCTCAGCAGGAACAATCTGCCCTAGAAACCGAGATCTTGGGACATGTCCACAAAAAGGTTCTTCAGGAAGTCCCGTTTCAGGAGGAGGGAGACGGGTTTTACTCCCCCCTCTTCTTGATCCAAAAACCGGATGGTTCTTGGAGAACTATTATAAATCTAAGGAAGCTCAACCAATCCATAGAGAACTACACTTTCAAGATGGAGTCTATAAACACGACCATAAAACTTCTCTTCCAACACTGCTTCATGGCAGTAATAGACTTAAAGGATGCTTACTACCATATACCAATACATCAGGAATATCGGAAATACTTGAGAGTAGCTCTCTATATTCAGAATCAGGTAAAGCATTATCAATATACAGCTCTTCCATTCGGCCTGTCTACAGCCCCCAGAGTTTTCACCAAAGTGATGGTGGAAGTAATGTCATACCTCCGGTCCCGGGATGTAGTAATTGTCCCATATCTGGATGATTTCCTGGTAATAGGGAGGTCAGAGTCCCACTGCTCTCATCAAGTATCAGTGGTAACATCAACTCTAATGGAGCTGGGTTGGATAATAAACATCCCCAAATCCAGACTACTACCAGTAAAAATACAGTCCTTCCTGGGGTTAATACTGGACTCCGAGCGTCAGCTCTGCCTCCTTCCACAAAACAAAGTGGACAAGATAATAAACCTGACCAGTACAGCAATACGTCAACCCGCAATGACTCTCAGAAAGGCGATGTCCCTTCTAGGCTCGTTAACATCGTGTATTCCGGCAGTAGAATGGGCACAATTCCACCTAAGACAACTACAGTGGGAAGTTCTCTCAGCTCAAAGACTGTTAAGAGGGCATTTAGAAGGAAATCTATGTCTCTCCCTGAGCGTAAGGGATTCCCTAGCTTGGTGGACTGTAGAACACCACCTGACAATGGGGGTCCGGTGGAAAAATCCGGTCAAAGACATCATCACGACCGACGCAAGCGGTACAGGTTGGGGAGCTCATCTGAGATCTCACTCTGTACAAGGTACCTGGTCCATACGAGAAAAGAACTATGGATCAAACGAAAAAGAGCTGTGGGCAGTGGAGAAAGCCCTAAGACATTTTCTCCCTTTACTCCAAGGTCGCCATACTCGAATCCTAACAGACAATCGAGCAGTGGTGGCATATGTCTGGGGCTCACCAGAAATAGATTTGTTTGCCAACTCACACAACAAAAAAGTCAGAAAATTCTGCTCCTTAAATCCAAAAGAACATCCCTTCGCAGTAGATGCCCTACTAATACCTTGGAAGTTTTCTCTGGCCTACGCATTCCCCCCGATAGTGATGATCCCAGCTGTGATCCGGAAGATCAGAGAGGATCAGGCGAAAATTATCCTCATAGCTCCATTTTGGCCACGGAGACCATGGTTCTCCCTTCTAAGGCAGATGTCGGTAACAGATCCATGGATTTTGCGAGAAATTCCGGACCTACTAACCCAGGGCCCAGTAACCCACTCTCAGGTGAAGGGCTTCCATCTGGCAGCCTGGAATTTGAGAGGGCGTTACTAAATCGCCATGGATTCTCACCAGGATTAATCTCCACCCTGTTGAAAAGCAGAAAACCCATAACTTCTAGAATCTATGGTAGGACATGGGAAAAAATTTCTTGACTTCCTGGGTGAACCATTGGGGGAGGTGGCTCCAGTGGGTCCTATCCTAGAATTTCTGCAAGCAGGATTACATCTTGGGTTAGCAACCAGCACCCTTAAAGTTCAGGTTTCAGCCTTGGGGGCCCTGTATAACTGTAATCTTGCCTCAAATAGATGGGTTTCACGATTTATAAAATCTTGCAGTAGATCTCGGCCGGTCGTTATCCCAAAAATCCCTCCTTGGGATCTAAATTTGGTCTTGGAAGCTCTAACTAAACACCCTTTCGAGCCCTTACAGGAGTTATCACCTAAGTTACTTACCCTTAAAACAGTTCCTCTAGTAGCCTTAACATCGGCACGTAGGGTAAGTGATTTGCAAGCCCTGTCAATATCCCCTCCTTATACTCAGGTTTTTGATGACAGGAACGTTCTAAGACCAGACCCGGCCTATCTCCCCAAGGTGGTTCAAAAGTTCCATAGGAGTCAAGAGATTACCTTACCATCTTTCTGTAGTAATCCTAAAAATCCAGGGGAACAAAAGTTCCACATGCTAGATGTGAGAAGATCTATGTTACAATACATATCTATGACTAGTCAGTGGAGGAAAGACCAAACCCTATTCATAGCCTTTCAGGGTAGCAAAAGAGGGTGTGGGGAAGTTAAAAGTACTATTGCTAGATGGATTAGGGAGGCCATTAGTTTATCCTACTCTGCGGGTGGCACTCCGGTTCCTGAAGGCATCAAGGCTCACTCTACCAGAGCCATGTCTACCTCCTGGGCGGAAAAGGCTGAGGTATCAATTGATCAAATTTGCAAGGCTGCTACCTGGTCCTCACCCTCAACTTTTTTCAAGCACTACCGGCTAGACCTTTCCTCCTCTGCTGACCTAACCTTTGGTAGAAGGGTACTCCAAGCGGTGGTCCCTCCTTAAGGTTTCATTCTACAAAAGTCTCTCAGGTGTGCCGTCATGGGGGAAGGGAACCCATGACGGCACCCGTATATTCCCCCCCTTTATCACCCTTTCGGTGTGCACTATTGTTTTGGGTGCTTTTTTAGTTAATATGATGTGGTGTTGGATTGCCATGTGTACTAACCAGGGGGGCCTCTCATGCTCTGAAAACCAACTGAAGCGAGGGAGAGGTACCGCCCTTTTATTTTCAGTAGGGTTTCCTGTCCTGGCTGGGCGGATCCCCTCTCTCAGGTGTGCCGTCATGGGTTCCGGAAAAACCTGTTACCCGTAAGTAACTTTGGTGTTGTATCTCCCACTGATTGATTTATTGATTTTTTCAGGTAGAATTTAGAACCCAAATCAAGCAAAAAAATAAATAGGCTTTCTATGGCCCACTATTTGAGAGAGAGAGATAGATGGCACACCCAGGAGTCAAGACTGGCACACAAGCAGAAAGGGCAATATTAATCTCCCACTGTTTTTATTTATTTTTTTTTTTCAGGGACACTTTAGAAACAAAATAAAATAAAATGATTTTTTCAGGTAGGATTTAGAAACCAAATAAAATAAAATGATTTTTTCAGGGAGAATTTAGAAACCAAATAAAAAAAAAATAGGCTTTCTATGGCCCACTGAGTGAGAGATGGCACACACAGGAGTCAGGAGTGGCAGACAAGCCCAGAGGCCAATATTTATCTCCCAATGATTGATTTATTGATTTTTTAAGGTAGAATTTAGAGCCCAAATCAAGCAAAAAAATAAATAGGCTTTCTATGGCCCACTATTTGAGCGAGAGAGAGAGATGGCACACCCAGGAGTCAAGACTGGCACACAAGCAGAAAGGGCAATATTAATCTCCCACTGTTTTTTTTTTTTTTTTTTTTCAGGGAGACTTTAGAAACAAAATAAAATAAAATGATTTTTTCAGGAAGAATTTAGAAACCAAATAAAATAAAAAGATTTTTTCAGGGAGAATTTAGAAACCAAATAAAAAAAAAAAGGCTTTCTATGGCCCACTGAGTGAGAGATGGCACACACAGGAGTCAGGAGTGGCATACAAGCCCAGAGGCCAATATTTATCTCCCACTGATTGATTTATTGATTTTTTCAGGTAGAATTTAGAACCCAAATCAAGCAAAAAAATAAATAGGCTTTCTATGGCCCACTATTTGAGAGAGAGAGAGAGAGAGAGAGAGAGAGAGAGAGATGGCACACCCAGGAGTCAAGACTGGCACACAAGCAGAAAGGGCAATATTAATCTCCCACTGTTTTTTTTTTTTTTCAGGGAGACTTTAGAAACAAAATAAAATAAAATGATTTTTTCAGGAAGAATTTAGAAACCAAATAAAATAAAATGATTTTTTCAGGGAGAATTTAGAAACCAAATAAAAAAAAATAGGCTTTCTATGGCCCACTGAGTGAGAGATGGCACACACAGGAGTCAGGAGTGGCACACAAGCCCAGAGGCCAATATTTATCTCCCACTGATTGATTTATTGATTTTTTCAGGTAGAATTTAGAACCCAAATCAAGCAAAAAAATAAATAGGCTTTCTATGGCCCACTATTTGAGAGAGAGAGAGAGATGGCACACCCAGGAGTCAAGACTGGCACACAAGCAGAAAGGGCAATATTAATCTCCCACTGTTTTTATTTTTTTTTTTTTTTTCAGGGAGACGTTAGGAATAAAATAAAATAAAATGATTTTTTCAGGAAGGATTTAGAAACCAAATAAAATAAAATGATTTTTTCAGGGAGAAGTTAGAAACCAAATTAAAAAAAAATAGGCTTTCTATGGCCCACTGAGTGAGAGATGGCACACACAGGAGTCAGGAGTGGCACACAAGCCCAGAGGCCAATATTTATCTCCCAATGATTGATTTATTGATTTTTTCAGGTAGAATTTAGAACCCAAATTAAGCAAAAAAATAAATAGGCTTTCTATGGCCCACTATTTGAGCGAGAGAGAGAGATGGCACACCCAGGAGTCAAGACTGGCACACAAGCAGAAAGGGCAATATTAATCTCCCACTGTTTTTTTTTTTTTTTTTTTTTCAGGGAGACTTTAGAAACAAAATGAAATAAAATGATTTTTTCAGGAAGAATTTAGAAACCAAATAAAATAAAATGATTTTTTCAGGGAGAATTTAGAAACCAAATAAAAAAAATAGGCTTTCTATGGCCCACTGAGTGAGAGATGGCACACACAGGAGTCAGGAGTGGCACATAAGCCCAGAGGCCAATATTTATCTCCCACTGATTGATTTATTGATTTTTTCAGGTAGAATTTAGAACCTAAATCAAGCAAAAAAAAATAAATAGGCTTTCTATGGCCCAATATTTGAGAGAGAGAGAGAGAGAGAGAGAGAGAGAGAGATGGCACACCCAGGAGTCAAGACTGGCAGACAAGCAGAAAGGGCAATATTAATCTCCCACTGTTGTTTTTTTTTTTTTTTTTTTTCAGGGAGACTTTAGAAACAAAATAAAATAGAATGATTTTTTCAGGAAGAATTTAGAAACCAAATAAAATAAAATGATTTTTTCAGGGAGAATTTAGATACCAAATAAAAAAAAAAAAATTGGCTTTCTATGGCCCACTGAGTGAAAGATGGCACACAGGAGTCAGGAGTGGCACACAAGCCCAGAGGCCAATATTTTTCTCCCACTGATTGATGTAGTGATTTTTTCAGGTAGATTTTAGAACCCAAATCAAGCAAAAAAATAAATAGGCTTTCCATGGCCCACTGAGTGAGAGATGGCACACACAGGAGTCAGGAGTGGCACACAAGCCCAGAGGCCAATATTTATCTCCCACTGATTGATGTAGTGATTTTTTCAGGTAGATTTTAGAACCCAAATCAAGCAAAAAATAAATAGGCTTTCTATGGCCCACTGAGTGAGAGATGGCACACACACAGGAGTCAGGAGTGGCACACAAGCCCAGAGGCCAATATTTATCTCCCACTGATTGATGTAGTGATTTTTTCAGGTAGATTTTAGAACCCAAATCAAGCAAAAAAATAAATAGGCTTTCTATGGCCCACTGAGTGAGAGATGGCACACACAGGAGTCAGGAGTGGCACACAAGCCCAGAGGCCAATATTTATCTCCCACTGATTGATGTAGTGATTTTTTCAGGTAGATTTTAGAACCCAAATCAAGCAAAAAATAAATAGGCTTTCTATGGCCCACTGAGTGAGAGATGGCACACACACAGGAGTCAGGAGTGGCACACAAGCCCAGAGGCCAATATTTATCTCCCACTGATTGATGTAGTGATTTTTTCAGGTAGATTTTAGAACCCAAATCAAGCAAAAAAATAAATAGGCTTTCTATGGCCCACTGAGTGAGAGATGGCACACACAGGAGTCAGGAGTGGCACACAAGCCCAGAGGCCAATATTTTTCTCCCACTGATTGATGTAGTGATTTTTTCAGGTAGATTTTAGAACCCAAATCAAGCAAAAAAATAAATAGGCTTTCTATGGCCCACTGAGTGAGAGATGGCACACACAGGAGTCAGGAGTGGCACACAAGCCCAGAGGCCAATATTTATCTCCCACTGATTGATTTAGTGATTTTTTCAGGTAGAATTTAGAACCCAAATCAACCAAAAAAATAAATTGGCTTTCTATGGCCCACTGAGTGAGAGATGGCACACACAGGGATGGCACTCTAGCAGAAATGCCAATCTTAATCTCCCACAAAAAGAAAAAAAAAAACAGGGACTGCCCTACAATTACTATCTCCCTGCAGTAATCTCAGCCAGGTATGGCAGGCAGCAATAAGGAGTGGACTGATGCACAAATTAAATAAAAAGTGTGGACAAACAAAAAAGATAGCTGTGCAGAAAGGAAGGAACAAGAGTTTTTGTGCTTTGAAAAAAGCAGTTGGTTTGCACAGCGGCGTACACACAGCAATGCAGCTATCAGGGAGCCTTGTAGGGCAGCCCAATGAGCTACAGCGCTGAGAAAAAAAAAAAAAAATGTAGCTTCCACTACCCTGCACACCGAAGGTGGTGTTGGACAGTGGAAATCGCTACAGCACAAGCGGTTTGGTGGTTAATGGACCCTGCCTAACGCTATCCCTGCTTCTGACGAAGTGGCAGCAACCTCTCCCTAAGCTCAGATCAGCAGCAGTAAGATGGCGGTCAGCGGGAACGCCCCTTTATAGCCCCTGTGACGCCGCAGACAGCAAGCCAATCACTGCAATGCCCTTCTCTAAGATGGTGGGGACCAGGACCTATGTCATCACGCTGCCCACACTCTGCGTTCACCTTCATTGGCTGAGAAATGGCGCTTTTCGCGTCATTGAAGCGTGACTTTGGCGCGAAAGTCGCGTACCGCATGGCCGACCCCGCACAAGGGTCGGATCGGATTTCATGAAACCCGACTTTGCCAAAAGTCGGCGACTTTTGAAAATGAACGACCCGTTTCGCTCAACCCTAATGGGCAGCAGTAGACAGGTCAGTGGACGCCTAGTGGAAGGAGGGACCGAAAACAGGCTTCGAAGGCCTAACATAATAAAATGTGGCTGTAGGCACTTTATAATTCGTTCCAGGGGTACACGGGCAGCAGTAGACAGGTCAGTGGAGGCCTAGTGGAAGGAGGGACCGCAGACAGGCTTTGAAGGCCTAACATAATAAAATGTGGCTGTAGGCACTTTAAAATTGGTTCCAGGGGCACACGGGCAGCAGCAGACAGGTCAGTGGAGGCCTAGTGGAAGGAGGGACCGCAAACAGGCTTCGAAGGCCTAACATAATAAAATGTGGCTGTAGGCACTTTATAATTGGTTCCAGGGGTACACGGGCAGCAGTAGACAGGTCAGTGGAGGCCTAGTGGAAGGAGGGACCGCAGACAGGCTTCGAAGGCCTAACATAATAAAATGTGGCTGTAGCCACTTTACAATTGGTTCCAGGGGTACACGGGCAGCAGTAGACAGGTCAGTGGAGGCCTAGTGGAAGGAGGGACCGCACACAGGTTTTGAAGGCCTAACATAATAAAATGTGGCTGTAGGCACTTTAAAATTAGTTTCAGGGGCACACGGGCAGCAGTAGACAGGTCAGTGGAGGCCTAGTGGAAGGAGGGACCGCAGACAGGCTTCGAAGGCCTAACATAATAAAATAATACTGTAGGCACTTTAAAATTGGTTCCAGGGGCACAAGGGCAGCAGCAGACAGGTCAGTGGAGGCCTAGTGGAAGGAGGGACCGCAAACAGGCTTCGAAGGCCTAACATAATAAAATGTGGCTGTAGGCACTTTATAATTGGTTCCAGGGGTACACGGGCAGCAGTAGACAGGTCAGTGGAGGCCTAGTGGAAGGAGGGACCGCAGACAGGCTTCGAAGGCCAAACATAATAAAGTTGGGCTGTAGGCACTTTATAATTGGTTCCAGGGGTACACGGGCAGCAGTAGACAGGTCAGTGGAGGCCTAGTGGAAGGAGGGACCTCAGACAGGCTTCGAAGGCCTAACATAATAAAATATGGCTGTAGCCACTTTATAATTGGTTCCAGGGGTACACGGGCAGCAGTAGACAGGTCAGTGGAGGCCTAGTGGAAGGAGGGACCGCAGACAGGCTTCGAAGGCCTAACATAATAAAATGTGGCTGTAGGCACTTTAAAATTGGTTCCAGGGGCACACTGGCAGCAGTAGACAGGTCAGTGGAGGCCTAGTGGAAGGAGGGACCGCAGACAGGCTTCGAAGGCCTAACATAATAAAATAATACTGTAGGCACTTTAAAATTGGTTCCAGGGGCACAAGGGCAGCAGCAGATAGGTCAGTGGAGGCCTAGTGGAAGGACGGACCGCAAACAGGCTTCGAAGGCCTAACAATATAAAATGTGGCTGTAGGCACTTTATAATTGGTTCCAGGGGTACACGGGCAGCAGTAGACAGGTCAGTGGAGGCCTAGTGGAAGGAGGGACCGCAGACAGGCTTCGAAGGCCTAACATAATAAAATGTGGCTGTAGGCACTTTAAAATTGGTTCCAGGGGCACACTGGCAGCAGTAGACAGGTCAGTGGAGGCCTAGTGGAAGGAGGGACCGCAGACAGGCTTCGAAGGCCTAACATAATAAAATAATACTGTAGGCACTTTAAAATTGGTTCCAGGGGCACAAGGGCAGCAGCAGATAGGTCAGTGGAGGCCTAGTGGAAGGAGGGACCGCAAACAGGCTTCGAAGGCCTAACATAATAAAATGTGGCTGTAGGCACTTTATAATTGGTTCCAGGGGTACACGGGCAGCAGTAGACAGGTCAGTGGAGTCCTAGTGGAAGGAGGAATCGCAGACAGGCTTCGAAGGCCTAACATAATAAAATTGGGCTGTAGGCACTTTATAATTGGTTCCAGGGGTACACGGGCAGCAGTAGACAGGTCAGTGGAGGCCTAGTGGAAGGAGGGACCGCAGACAGGCTTCGAAGGCCTAACATAATAAAATGTGGCTGTAGCCACTTTATAATTGGTTCCAGGGGTACACGGGCAGCAGTAGACAGGTCATTGGAGGCCTAGTGGAAGGAGGGACCGCAGACAGGCTTCGAAGGCCTAACATAATAAAATGTGGCTGTTGGCACATTAAAATTGGTTCCAGGGGTACACGGGCAGCAGTAGACAGGTCAGTGGAGGCCTAGTGGAAGGAGGGACCGCAGACAGGCTTCGAAGGCCTAACAAAATAAAATTTGGCTGTAGGCACTTTAAAATTGGTTCCAGGGGCACACGGGCAGCAGTAGACAGGTCAAAGGAGGCCTAGTGGAAGGAGGGACCGCAGACAGGCTTCAAAATCTTAACATAATAAAATATGGCTGTAGGCACTTTAAAATTGGTTCCAGGGGCACACGGGCAGCAGTAGACAGGTCAGTGGACGCCTAGCGGAAGGAGGGACCGCAGACAGGCTTCGAAGGCCAAACATAATAAAATTGGGCTGTAGGCACTTTATAATTGGTTCCAGGGGTACACGGGCAGCAGTAGACAGGTCAGTGGAGGCCTAGTGGAAGGAGGGACCGCAGACAGGCTTCGAAGGCCTAACATAATAAAATGTGGCTGTAGGCACTTTATAATTGGTTCCAGGGGTACACGGGCAGCAGTGGTCTGGTCAGTGGAGGACTAGTGGAAGGAGGGAACGCAGACAGGCTTCGAAGGCCTAACATAATAAAATTGGGCTGTAGGCACTTTATAATTGGTTCCAGGGGTACACGGGCAGCAGTAGACAGGTCAGTGGAGGCCTAGTGGAAGGAGGGACCGCAGACAGGCTTCGAAGGCCTAACATAATAAAATGTGGCTGTAGGCACTTTAAAATTGGTTCCAGGGGCACACGGGCAGCACTAGACAGGTCAGTGGAGGCCTAGTGGAAGGAGGGACCGCAGACAGGCTTCGAAGGCCTAACATAAAAAATTGGGCTGTAGGCACTTTAAAATTGGTTCCAGGGGCACAAGGGCAGCAGTAGACAGGTCAGTGGACGCCTAGTGGAAGGAGGGACCGCAAACAGGCTTCGAAGGCCTAACATAATAAAATGTGGCTGTAGGCACTTTATAATTGGTTCCAGGGGTACACGGGCATCAGTAGACAGGTCAGTGGAGGCCTAGTGGAAGGAGAGACCGCAGGCAGGCTTCGAAGGCCTAACATAATAAAATGTGGCTGTAGCCACTTTATAATTGGTTCCAGGGGTACACGGGCAGCAGTAGACAGGTCAGTGGAGGCCTAGTGGAAGGAGGGACCGCAGACAGGCTTCGAAGGCCTAACATAAAAAATTGGGCTGTAGGCACTTTAACCCCTTCATGACCCAGCCTATTTTGACCTTAAAGACCTTGCCGTTTTTTGCAATTCTGACCAGTGTCCCTTTATGAGGTAATAACTCAGGAACGCTTCAACGGATCCTAGCGGTTCTGAGATTGTTTTTTCGTGACATATTGGGCTTCATGTTAGTGGTAAATTTAGGTCAATAAATTCTGCGTTTATTTGTGATAAAAACGGAAATTTGGCGAAAATTTTGAAAATTTTGCAATTTTCACATTTTGAATTTTTATTCTGTTAAACCAGAGAGATATGTGACACAAAATAGTTAATAAATAACATTTCCCACATGTTTACTTTACATCAGCACAATTTTGGAAACAAAATTTTTTTTTGTTAGGAAGTTATAAGGGTTAAAATTTGACCAGCGATTTGTCATTTTTACAACGAAATTTACAAAACCATTTTTTTTAGGGACCACCTCACATTTGAAGTCAGTTTGAGGGGTCTATATGGCTGAAAATACCCAAAAGTGACACCATTCTAAAAACTGCACCCCTCAAGGTACTCAAAACCACATTCAAGAAGTTTATTAACCCTTCAGGTGCTTCACAGCAGCAGAAGCAACATGGAAGGAAAAAATGAACATTTAACTTTTTAGTCACAAAAATTATCTTTTAGCAACAATTTTTTTATTTTCCCAATGGTAAAAGGAGAAACTGAACCACGAAAGTTGTTATCCAATTTGTCCTGAGTACGCTGATACCTCATATGTGGGGGTAAACCACTGTTTGGGCGCACGGCAGGGCTTGGAAGGGAAGGAGCGCCATTTGACTTTTTGAATCAAAAATTGGCTCCACTCTTTAGCGGACACCATGTCACGTTTGGAAAGCCCCCGTGTGCCTAAAAATTGGAGCTCCCCCACAAGTGACCCCATTTTGGAAACTAGACGCCCCAAGGAACTTATCTAGATGCATAGTGAGCACTTTGAACCCCCAGGTGCTTCACAAATTAATCCGTAAAAATGAAAAAGTACTTTTTTTTCACAAAAAAATTCTTTTAGCCTCAATTTTTTCATTTTCACATGGGCAACAGGATAAAATGGATCCTAAAATGTGTTGGGCAATTTCTCCTGAGTACACCAATACCTCACATGTGGGGGTAAACCACTGTTTGGGCACATGGTAAGGCTCGGAAGGGAAGGAGCGCCATTTGACTTTTTGAATGAAAAATTATTTCCATCGTTAGCGGACACCATGTCGCGTTTGGAGAGCTCCTGTGTGCCTAAACATTGGCGCTCCCCCACAAGTGACCCCATTTTGGAAACTAGACCCCCCAAGGAACTTATTTAGATGCCTAGTGAGCACTTTAAACCCTCAGGTGCTTCACAAATTGATCTGTAAAAATGAAAAAGTACTTTTTTTTCACAAAAAAATTATTTCCGCCTCAATTTTTTCATTTTCACATGGGCAGTAGGGTAAAATGGATCATAAAATTTGTTGGGCAATTTCTCCCGAGTACGTCGATACCTCATATGTGGGGGTAAACCACTGTTTGGGCACTCGGCAGGGCTCGGAAGGGAAGGCGCGCCATTTGACTTTTTGAATGGAAAATTAGCTCCAATTGTTAGCGGACACCATGTCGCGTTTGGAGAGCCCCTGTGTGCCTAAACATTGGAGCTCCCCCACAAGTGACCCCATTTTGGAAACTAGACCCCCCAAGGAACTTATCTAGATGCATATTGAGCACTTTAAACCCCCAGGTGCTTCACAGAAGTTTATAACGCAGAGCCATGAAAATAAAAAATAATTTTTCTTTCCTCAAAAATGATTTTTTAGCCTGGAATTTCCTATTTTGCCAAGGATAATAGGAGAAATTGGACCCCAAATATTGTTGTCCTGTTTGTCCTGAGTACGCAGATACCCAATATGTGGGGGTAAACCACTGTTTGGGCGCACGGCAGGGCTCGGAAGGGATGGCACGCCATTTGGCTTTTTAAATGGAAAATTAGCTCCAATCATTAGCGGACACCATGTCACGTTTGGAGAGCCCCTGTGTGCCTAAACATTGGAGATCCCCCAGAAATGACACCATTTTGGAAACTAGACCCCCAAAGGAACTAATCTAGATGTGTGGTGAGGACTTTGAACCCCCAAGTGCTTCACAGAAGTTTATAACGCAGAGCCATGAAAAAAAAAAAAAATTATTTTCTCAAAAATGATCTTTTAGCCTGCAATTTTTTATTTTCCCAAGGGTAACAGGAGAAATTTGACCCCAAAAGTTGTTGTCCAGTTTCTCCTGAGTACGCTGATACCCCATATGTGGGAGTAAATCACTGTTTGGGCACATGCCGGGGCTCGGAAGTGAAGTAGTGACGTTTTGAAATGCAGACTTTGATGGAATGCTCTGTGGGCGTCACGTTGCGTTTGCAGAGCCCCTGATGTGGCTTAACAGTAGAAACCCCCCACAAGTGACCCCATTTTGGAAACTAGACCCCCAAAGGAACTTATCTAGATGTGTGGTGAGCACTTTGAACCCCCAAGTGCTTCATAGAAGTTTATAATGCAGAGCCGTGAAAATAATAAATACGTTTTCTTTCCTCAAAAATAATTATTTAGCCCAGAATTTTTTATTTTCCCAAGGGTTACAGAAGAAACTGGACCCCAAAAGTTGTTGTCCAGTTTCTCCTGAGTACGCTGATACCCCATATGTGGGGGTAAACCACTGTTTGGGCACATGCCGAGGCTCGGAAGTGAAGTAGTGACGTTTTGAAATGCAGACTTTGATGGAATGCTCTGTGGGCGTCACGTTGTGTTTGCAGAGCCCCTGATGTGGCTTACCAGTAGAAACCCCCCACAAGTGACCGCATTTTGGAAACTAGACCCCGAAAGGAACTTATCTAGATGTGTGGTGAGCACTTTGAACCCCCAAGCGCTTCATAGAAGTTTATAATGCAGAGCCGTGAAAATAATAAATACGTTTTCTTTCCTCAAAAATAATTATTTAGCCCAGAATTTTTTAATTTTCCCAAGGGTAACAGGAGAAATTTGACCCCAATATTTGTTGTCCAGTTTCTCCTGAGTATGGTGATACCCCATATGTGGGGGTAAACTACTGTTTGGGCACATGCCGGGGCTTGGAATTGAAGTAGTGACGTTTTGAAATGCAGACTTTGATGGAATGCTCTGCGGGCGTCACGTGGCGTTTGCAGAGCCCCTGATGTGCCTAAACAGTAGAAACCCCCCACAAGTGACCCCATTTTGGAAACTAGACCCCGAAAGGAACTTATCTAGATGTGTGGTGAGCACTTTGAACCCCCAAGTGCTTCATAGAAGTTTATAATGCAGAGCCGTGAAAATAATAAATACGTTTTCTTTCCTCAAAAATAATTATTTAGCCCAGAATTTTTTATTTTCCCAAGGGTTACAGGAGAAATTGGACCCCAAAAGTTGTTGTCCAGTTTCTCCTGAGTACGCTGATACCCCATGAGTGGGGGTAAACCACTGTTTGGGCACACGTCGGGGCTCAGAAGGGAAGTAGTGACTTTTGAAATGCAGACTTTGATGGAATGGTCTGCGGGTGTCACGTTGCGTTTGCAGAGCCCCTGGTGTGCCTAAACAGTAGAAACCCCCACAAGTGACCCCATTTTAGAAATTAGACCCCCAAGGAACTTATCTAGATATGTGGTGAGCACTTTGAACCCCCAAGTGCTTCACAGACGTTTACAACGCAGAGCCGTGAAAATAAAAAATCATTTTTCTTTCCTCAAAAATTATGTTTTAGCAAGCATTTTTTTTTTTTGATTCACAAGGGTAACAGGAGAAATTGGACCCCAGTAATTGTTGCGCAGTTTGTCCTGAGTATGCTGGTACCCCATATGTGGGGGTAAACCACTGTTTGGGCACACGTTAGGGCTCGGAAGTGAGGGAGCACCATTTGACTTTTTGAAT